>NC_139971.1:28646587-29339587 GCF_963993115.1 Abramis brama
ACACAGATGGGATGTGTTTATTTATCTGAGAACGCAGTGACGACTGTGAATCAGGAAATGCTGGTGCACCACTGATTTAGTTTGCTTTTCTCTCTGTCAAGTTCAAGACCGTTGTTTGGGAAGTTTCTGTTGGTAAAATATTGGCTATATCAATATAAATGCTGTTTCCTGATCATTAAACACAATGTCGATGTTGACTCTTTCTCTCTCTCTACAGAAGGAGTGCTCTAACTTCATAAAGGTTCTGCAGCCGTTTAACCAGACGCACTTGTATGTGTGTGGAACAGGATCCTTCCATCCCGTCTGTGCTTATGTGGAAGTGGGCAAACGCCCGGAGGTAAACTCATCACATCAGTTAATCTTTCACAGTTTATCGGCTGTTCTATTCGGTCACGTTGTTATGTGACTTTTGATTATTTAGCAGTCACGGATAAGACCATAAAATGAATCATAAAATTTCTCCTCCCTGTTAGCGAATCACTGAGCAGCCTTTCAAGAAGTGTTTAACAATGAAATGTGAGCGAAATTTGATGAATGTTTCATTGTGGATTTGCGTAAAAGATTGATTGTGTGCTTGTTTCTATCCAGGACAACATCTTTCGGCTAGGGTCGTCAAACTTTGAGAATGGCCGTGGAAAGAGTCCCTATGACCCCAAACTGCTGACTGCTTCCATGCTGATCGGTGAGTGTGTGAGGCAATTTGATTTTCTGCTTAATATTATTCAATTTAGTGTAATCCTGTATTAAATGTATGGTAATTTGACGCAACATTGAAGTCACATTTGCAACCAAAATTTAATTTGAAGGGTCTTAAAAGGGTTGGTGATGTATTTTATTCAAACTATAAATTGGAATGATACGTTCTTCACTTTTAACATAGGTGGTGTAAATGGTCAAATGACCCCATTGCCCCTCTGAAAGATGTTTGTGTCAGATCCATAAAATGAAGCAAGTAATAGGTTACTATGTAAATATATCAATGGTAAAATTAAAGACCAGTAGAACTGAAAACACTGAAACACTGATACTGGTATCTGACTGATACTATATTTGTTTACTCTGGACTTATTTCATCATTTTGTGTTCATTTGTATAATTTCTAAGAATAATAGTAATCATAATATAAATTCTTATAAAGTATATATAAAGTGAATATTACTATAATTACAACATTTTTTAACAATATATATTTAAAAAAATATTTTGACATAAATTATTTTTCCTACTTTACTTCATGTTACTTTACTTTAGTGAGGTCCAAGTACGAATCCACATTGAGAAAATCTGGGTTTCAAAATTTTATTTAAATCAAGCGTAGCGTCAGTTCTGGCAGGTCACGTTAGTCAAGCTCACATCAGCTGACCCTCAGCTGATCCACGTCTACCTATAGGAATATGACGCCTATCACTGTATACAGTACATATATAAGCTCCTTCAGTATTATCAGCAGCTATCACGTTTCTCAGGAGCTAAATACCCTCCTCCATCCCCAGCTCCATCCCCAGCATCCCGCATTCTCGAATCATGTTGTACTTTAAAATCTTGAATTTATGATATCTGCAATACATTCATGTTGGTTCTGTTCTGTTTACCCTAAGGGGGGTTATTGCTTCTCTCCCTGCTCTTATCCATGCTAGGCTGCATGGATGCGCAGGGAGTTCTTGCCTAGAACAGAACCATACCGCCAATCCAAACTGTATGCTAATTGTCAGTCGTATTTGACGATAGTGGTCCTGACAGAAATCTGGAAATAAGCAGAAAGTTCCATGACTTTGAAAAATATTTAAACAATAATAATACCTATAATTTCTGAAATTCGTGTATAATTTTCATCTCAACCTGTAATAAGAGAGAGTCAGAACATGTTTCTCTTCTCAATAGCAGTTCTGTTATGCTTCATTGAGTTGGTTTATTTAGCTCTCTGAGAAATTAATTTAACTATAAACAGAACATAAAGAAGATTTGGTTAGTTACTGTAGCGACAATGAATAAACATTCATTATGTGTGTGTGTGTGTGTGTGTTTGGTGCGTGGCAGTACATAATCCAGAGTGTGTTTTGCTTTGGTTCATGTGTTCTGAATTGAAACTCAACACCCTCTCTCTTCAAGATGACCAGTGCAGACTGTTCCTCTGGTTTAGTGCTCTACCTACAGAGCGTTATACTGTTAAATCTCTCGACTCAGATTAAAGGTCACTTATGACACACACACACACACACACACAGTCCCATTCTCTCACGCCATCCCTGAGCGTGAAATTGCCTGTGCGTGTCGACTGTCACACCTCTTTGAATCCTCACCTGAGCCGTTATTAAAGTTTACAAAACCCAGATTGAACTAGATCCTCCCGCTCCCGTCTCCTGATATTTTTTTCTTGCCGTCCACTTTGAACTCACATTAACCCTCCTGAATATGAGTTTTAATTGGCGTTTTTGATCATCAGATGGGGAACTGTATGCTGGGACATCAGCAGACTTCATGGGCCGGGACTTTGCCATTTTCCGAACTTTAGGCAAGCACCATCCAATCAGAACGGAGCAGCACGACTCCAGATGGCTCAATGGTGAGACATGCAAAAAACACATTTACACACAGCACTCATGACATTTTATATATTTAAAATGAATGCAAACAAATACATGTACTTGATATACATGCACTACCGTTAAATAGATTATTTTATATTTTTGATTCCAATGCTCACCAAGGCTGCATTTATTTGAAAAATACAGGAAAAAGCAGTAATATTGTGAAATATTACAATTTAAACTTTTTTTTTAACTGTATTTTAAACAGCATTTTTATAAGTGTTTTATGGTCGGATTGAAAACAAAAAAGTGTGACAGTCTCAGAGTAAAAAAAAAAAAAAAAAAAAAAAAAAAAAAATCAGCAAAAAGTTACTTTATATCTCTATATCTCTATAATATGACTTATTATTTTATATCACAGTGTGATTTTATTTCTTATTTTTTACTTAATTTCATTACAAATTGCTGTTTTATTTGTACTCTGAGGTCAAATCCAAATTCCATAAAATTAAATTAAACATAACTTTAAAGGAATGGTTAACCCCCAATATACAGGGCATTTATAAAATTTTATCACAACATCTTGATAAAAATAATATTTTATGGTCATGTTTTGCATGAACTACCCACACAAATGTGCAGTTTTAATCTCTATCTGAAAAAAAAGAATAATGTCATGACCTCACAGCTTGTGTGCTAACGTGTATGTGTGTTTGTGCAAATCTGATGGAATTAGGATTATATACCAAACAGCGTCATTCATTTCCTCATACTTCTTTTTTTTTTTTTAAACTGAATTAGAGTAAATTAATGCCTTTGCCTCCAGTGAACATGTTTTGCGTCATAGTAGCGCGCGTGTGTGTGTGTGTGTGTGTGTGTGCTGTAGATGTGGTGAGCTGACTGTCTATGTCACTGTGAGTTAGTGCCACAGTGCTGGTGATGTGAGCTTACAGTATGTGATGTGGCTGTTGGTTCTCTGTGAATAAAGCAATAACCCTGAAAAACAGGCTGTGAAAAGCTGGGGCCCACAACACTGTAAATAGAGCCTACAGACGTTTAACATCTCACACACACACACACACACACACACACACACACACACACACACACACACAGAGTCAGATTCATTCAACTATACAGTATAAACAATAACATTTAAATTGCAATGTGAATAATCTCTTGTTCATTGGTCTGTACTAGTTTTGGATAAATTACTTTTGCTGTATTATGTATTTTTATACTTTAGTGTTAATGCGTTGTTTGTTGACCATCCAGATCCTAGATTTGTCAGCGTGTATCTCATCCCAGAGAGTGACAACCCTGAAGATGACAAGATCTATCTGTTCTTCAGAGAGAACGCCATTGATGGGGAGCAAATTAGCAAAGCCACACACGCCAGAATCGGACAGCTGTGCAAGGTACACAGACTCTTCAAAACAATATGTTGTCTGCCTCATTTTGTGGTACGAAGCTACATCAGCTCAAAAAAGGAAGTTATTTCAAACACTCGACTGATGTTATGAAGAGAGTTTGGAGTAAAAACATGTTATTAAAGGGATAGTTCACCCCAAAATGAAAATTCTGTCATCATTTACTCAACCTCAATTTGTCCCAAACCTGAATTCATTTCTTTGTTCTGCTGTAGTTTAAAGGAAGATATTTGGAAGAATGTTTGTAACCAAGCAGATCTCGCCCCCCGTTAACGATCATAGTAGGAAAAAAAATACTATGGTAGTCAATGGGGGTGAGATCTGCTTCCTTGTATATCTTAGAAGACTGGAATTATCAGTTCTGTTTCAACTTTGCCCCAGATCCAAAGTTCTATCAAAGTCCTAGGCTCATTGGAAAAACACCTCTACCTACATTTTCGCAAAAATACATAAGCCTACAATTCACTGAAGTTTCCAGCTGAAATGAACTACAGTATATGGCAGTAAACCACCAAATACTTTTATTCCTTTTCACACAAATTATGATTACAGGGGCAGATTATCTATCAATAAAGACTTATGTTCGTGCGGTTCCATACGCAATACTACTGTATATTATGACCTCAAAACACTTGCTCTTTATGCTTTATGCTTATATGCTCTTGCGATGCGGAGTCCCATAAAACAGGAGTCATGGCAATAGAGATCAGAGACTTTCACTGTAAAAGCAAGATAAAATGGCATGCTTTGCTTCAAAGCATGGTTGCTTCATGCAAATGTGTTTTGTTTTTTTTTTGCCTCACATTTGGTTTAGTTTAGTGACCTTATTTTCAAACCTGATAGAGAATTAACCCTTCAGTGCCACTCACTGGACATTTCATTTAAGAACTGCTGATACGTACAACAACTAACGTAATAAAACGTTGCCATATTTGCGTTCATTTGATAAAGCCTAACTTGCTTTAAGCACCACTCACTAAGCACTTTGAAAATATTACGCAAAGTTATGTCATTTAGCAAAAATGTCACCGCAGGCATTTGTTTTTTTCAGTGCCCCTGGGTTGCCCAGATGTTTTTTCTAAAATAAAAATAGACACAAATAATAGCAAACAGTATGAGTATAGAGAATGAATGCGGCTAGCATAGCATTGGTGGATTTGAGCACAAGAGAATAATGTAAGAAACAGAAGACTGCTTCCTTTTAATTTCATTATCTAGGAAAGATGATTAAAATATTAACAGGATCTCCTATTTGATTTGTCTTTGCTGTGATAATGCATACACACAAACCTTTTCTCCATTCCTCTTCTTCTCATAGTGTCGAGACAGGTAGCAGGATGGCCAGAGCCAGTGTTTTTGCATTAGGCTTCAACTCTGCTGTTTTGCGGCCTTGCTTTTTACCCCCCACCGTGAAACTTAAGAGATGCCTAAAATGTCACAGGAGCCGTCAGGCAAGAAAACAAAGACTCCTCTGTGGAGAAAATGTGAGACTTTGGCAGACTCGCTCAGCTCAAGTGCGAGTCTACCGCTTGAAGCGGTAGAAAGGTGTTCTCAATTACAGCTCGCTCGGTATTCCGGTATGACTGGAATCCTCCCTTCACCGTCGCAGACAATTGTCTCATTATGCAGAGTGTATGTTTAGTTAATGCAATGCATTTTCCAGCCCTGCTAATTAGAGCTGATCAGTCCAAAGCAAGGGAGACTGTTTATATTGCTCATGTGTTTCAAATGCCGACTGCCAGGTTTTTGGTGTAAAAGGTGTGTGTAAATGCACATGCACACACCTCGTTGGTTTAAATGCATTTCTTTTTAA
This sequence comes from Abramis brama, assembly GCF_963993115.1. Classification (NCBI taxonomy): domain Eukaryota; kingdom Metazoa; phylum Chordata; class Actinopteri; order Cypriniformes; family Leuciscidae; genus Abramis; species Abramis brama. The sequence goes on from NC_139971.1 coordinate 28,652,359, forward strand.
ATCAAGCTGCCAAAATGACTTGTTTTGTTCTTGCCCCTCTTTATTATGTAACAGAAGTTAATACATTAGCGCAAGGCTGGCTGTTTATTTTTTATCATGTGAATGTCTCAGTAGAATGCTGTAATCAACACTTTCCACAATTAGTTCATCTCAGCAGCTGTAATGGTAAAAATGTTGTAAAAGTTTTGAAAATTGTAAAAAAAATAGAGACACAGGGGCTTTTATTTCTAAATGATGACAGTTTTTGATGTAAAAATCTTGCATTATGAAATGAAATTCATGAACACTTTAATCACATTTTAATAGAAATTGAGATATTTTGCTGATGTTTTAGTCGTGTTGATAGTTGCCCCTGCTAAGGAAATTTTATGGCCATTTTTGTTTGTGCTCCTGAAATGAATGAAAGGTTACACTTTATTTTGGTAGTCCACTTTAGACATTCTACTAACTATAACTATAAGTAATTTTGCAATTACTTGTCAACTACCAGTCATTAGATTAGTAGTAGACGGTCTACAACAACATGTCAACTAGCTTTAATTAATTTGCAACTACATCAACTAACTCTCTTTAGAGTAGACGGTTGGGGAGCATTAAAATAAAGTGTTAGCAGATATTAAGCAGACAGTCTACTAATACTCTGTTGACTGGTAGTTGACATGTAATTGCTAAGTTACTTATAGTTAGTAGAATGTCTAAAGGTGACTAAGAAATTGGATAGATGTTAATTTGAAAAATCTACACTATTCTATAAATCTTTAAGACTTTTTAAATGTTTAAATGCAGTTGTCAAGTCAAAATTCACTTATGTATTATATGCATTTCTTTGAATTTCCTAATTTGACTTCCTTATAGACCTTATGTAGCCCCGCCCCTTTTCAGCGCTGCGCTCGTTGTCCTTTGACTTCCGGTCTGTATTTTCACAGCGATTTTGCGTGTTTATTAATGAACGGCTCGTTTTAAAATCTTCCCGGTCGACTGACATTTGTTTAGTCATCTGCTTTAAACATTACAGTCTTCATGATAACTTTAGTTAACTTTACATTAAGTAAATCCACTTCAAAAGCTGATTTCTCCTGGACAGCAATGCCATAGAAATATACAGAGCGACCACAAAACGGAAGTTAAAAGACAATATTCTAAAGATGGCGGCGCCCTCGTTTCTCTGGTGCATAAGGTCTATATTTAAATCTCAAAACTAGTTCAAGCATCCCTACCTATAGCATCATGACCTTAAGTTTTGCATGGACAAGCAACACTCACATTTTACTCAGAAAATGTAAAAAACAAAACATGAAATATGTTTGATACAAGTTGGTTTTAATTTGTTTTTGACAGAACGACTTTGGGGGCCACAGGAGTTTGGTGAACAAATGGACCACCTTCCTGAAGGCCCGTTTAATCTGTTCCGTTCCTGGCCTGAACGGCATCGACACACACTTTGATGAACTACGTAAGTTACCCTTCATCCTTTGCTCTTCGGCCCTACTTCGACGTATTTAGTTGACCACTCACAGTTCCCTCACTGATATTGTATTTGATCGTTTCCAGAGGATGTTTTTCTCATGAGCTCCAAGGATCCGAAAAACCCTATTATCTATGCTGTATTTACAACATCCAGGTATTAAAACATCCAATTTGCACCAAATTCCCATTTCCCACCAAGCCTGTTTGCTTATTCTGTCTTTTTATATTCAAAGCTTGATAATTGTGTCTTAAGTCCCTAAAGGTGAACCTGTGAAAAACTCATAATTACTGTTTCTCGGGTTTACAGTAACATCTTTAAGGGCTCAGCGGTATGCATGTACAGTATGGCAGATATCAGGAGGGTGTTTCTGGGCCCGTATGCCCACCGAGATGGACCCAACTACCAATGGGTACCATTTTTGGGTAGAGTGCCGTACCCAAGACCTGGCACGGTAAGACGGCTAATCGGTGCAGATACCTTTGTACAATTTACTTTTCAAATGAAAGTGAATTGTCTGTTTTGATTTTAACTCACGTTCTCCTGGATGCTGACAGTGCCCCAGCAAAACGTTTGATGGTTTTGAATCAACAAAGGACTTTCCTGACGACGTTATCACATTTGCCAGAAGCCATCCGGCCATGTACAACCCAGTGTTCCCCATCAATAACCGTCCAATCATAATCAAAACTGATGTTGACTACCAGTTCACTCAGATAGTGGTGGACAGGGTCGAGGCGGAGGACGGCCAGTATGATGTCATGTTTATCGGCACTGGTGTGTAGTTTTTTAAATAATATGATTTATATGTTTTTTTCAGCATGTGCTTTATGTAAAACACAAGTTAATCATGTTATTTTTCTACCATAGACATGGGCACAGTTCTTAAGGTGGTTTCCATCCCTAGAGGAACATGGCATGACCTTGAGGAAGTCCTGTTGGAAGAGATGACTGTGTTCAGAGTGGGTTTATAGTCTTTTATACAGATTTATTTCTAATAGGTTTAATATTAGTATTGATTTTCTTAGAAAAAAACGCTGTAGCGTTTCCCCACCAAAACACTCTAAAGGCACTATTTATAGACTTCAATTTTCCCCTTGTTCATACTGAGAAATATTTTGTAATAATTTGGTGATAAACAATATGAAGTACTTAAAAAAAACATATTTTTACAGGAACCAACAGCCATTACTGCCATGGAACTCTCCACAAAGCAGGTTTGTATTGTTAGAACTTCAATCAACTCATCCCTTAATGCAATAAAGGTGGTGAAAGCAGCTCTTTATAAGTGGCGGCATTGAACATGATTCTATTAGGCAAGACTGAGCAACATAATTGGTTTGATAGGTGAAGTGCAGGGAACAGAGTGAATCTAAAATAGCCTAAACAGGCCTAATAATTTATAGTACACAGGTGCGGATGGATGGATGGATGGATGGATGGATGGATGGATGGATGGATGGATGGATGGATGGATTGATTGAACAAAATGGGTGATAGATCATGATTTATGCATGAAAACCATTTACTCGCATATTAAGACCCACTAGGTCAGGTGACCTCCAGAGAGCAGAACTATAGCTTTGCATGTTGTTTTATCATGTACCAAAAAAACCCAACACAGCTTTCAGTCTTAGGCTGGGTCACATATACACACGTTGCTTGGCTTCAATCAACAACATTACGCAGAACGGGGTCTGCTGTCACAGTCACTCACAGAACACGGCAACATGAGGTATTGCCATTAGAGGCCACACATACACACACTGTCACTCACACCAGCTGTTTTTTTACACTCAGGACTGCAGTGTGAGCTCTCCTTTAGATGGTGTGAATAATCAAACAGACACTGAGAGGTTATCTTAAGCGATACATTATTAAAAACCTGCGTACAAGCCCAGAGAAAGTTCCCGTATCCTCAGTGAATCCTCAGCTATCACACCAGCACAGACCATAAAAACGTTGCCGTCATTGTTTCAGGGATGTCTCAATCGCTCTGCTCTATCTTTACAGCAACAACTCTATCTTGGATCCACCATTGGGGTTTCTCAGATGCCTCTGCATCGCTGTGATGTGTACGGGAAGGCCTGCGCCGAGTGCTGTCTGGCACGTGATCCTTACTGTGCCTGGGACGGCTCTCAATGTTCCCGATACTTCCCAACTGCTAAGAGGTACAGTGACGAACACAGAAACACTACAAAGTTGACCTAAGTTGAAAAGTGAAAAGAAGTTTTGTGCTGTTGTTTTTTTACAATGAGCATCTGAATTCCTTTCAGATTGCTAATATACTTTATACCAAAAGCTACTGTTTTTTGTCTCAATTAAGTTTTTTTAGTTAACATTTAGTTTAAATTAGGTTTTAGTTATGACATGCTATGTTTAGGCTGCATCTAAAAGCACAACATGGTACACAGCACTGCAAACTTAAAGGAGTATTTGACAGTGTTATTTTAGTAATATTTATTTACTATTTTAGTATTTATTAATATTTTGAATTAGGTTTTTGTTTGGGGTTTTAGTTTTCATTTTTATTTTATTTTAGGTTTTAATAGTTTTATGTGATTTTTGTCTTTTTCAATAGTGTGTTTTTTATATTTAGCTTAACAAAACATTTCTAATTTCTAACATTTAATTTCTAAACATTTCTATTTATTCTCTTTTAATTTTAAGTTTTTCATCTATTTGTATTAATTTATTAAATGAATTCATTTAAAATGAATTTTTAAATGAATTACAATTAAATAAATTAGAGACAACCATTTTTTAAAACAGTTTTAGTTAACAATAACACGTAGTTGACACAAAAATTAACATCGGAATGAAAATTCTGTCATCATTTACTCAGCCTCATATCATTACAAACCTATATGATTGTCTTCCATGGAACAGAAAAGGTTTTTTTTAGTAATGTCTGAGCTGCATAGTCTATATATATTGAAAATAAAATATCTTGACTAGGCACTGGCACAAAAAAGTTGTCTATATGACTTCTGCACTACATTCCAAGTCTTCTTAAGCCATATAATAGGTTTGTGAAAGGAACAAACCAATATTATAGAAGTTTCTCAGCAAATACTGACTTGAATTTCTGTATTTCACAAAGCTATTGTATGTCTTAGCATGCGCACTATATTTGCGATTCTTGCTGTATTTTTAATATAGAACTTTAACAGCAGAATTATTTTATTAATATTTATATACAATTTTATTTATTTTTCTTTTTTTCCATTTTTTGGGTAAACTTAACCTCAATTGTACCAGTATATTCTCCCAATTAACCAAATATAGAACATTAGGAGTTTTGAAAGCACTTTTCACAATACATATCACTTCATATTTGACTTCTTGAACTTTTTTGAGGTGTCCATCAAAGCCTCATTGGACTTCCCAGCTGTCCATTGTAGAAACTCATCTCCTTTGGGCCGTCAAAAGCAAGCACACCCCCTACTTAATATTTTATCTTCAATTTCCAAAACAAGAACAATACGGGTCTCACATTTACGGTCCATGTCATGTTGCAGTAGCAAGTAATATGTTTGTGGACGAGGTTCTCTGAGAGGTTCTTTGTGCATTACTGGTGCTGAAAATGCCACATATTGCCAGCATTACCGAGTTGCCTCAAAGGTACATTCAGTACAAGACGTCTCAGCACATATATTGCATGATACCTCTTTTCATAAGGTTAAAGACTAAACAGCACAGAGCTAAAACAGGTTCCATTTCAGACACACTTATGCTCATGTAGAGCTGTGTTTGATTTACTTTGAGCATAACAAAGTGAGAGCTTTTCTGCGAGACAGATGTGTGTGGGAGTGGATATGTGAGTTTCAGTGCGCTCACACTCACCTGGCCTCTCTAATTCTCTGCTGTGTGATGTATGCTTGCAGGAGAACGAGGCGTCAGGATATCAGGAACGGAGACCCTCTGACTCAGTGTTCAGATCTGCAACACCACGGTAAATACCAGCAAATATCAGATCGTGTTTATAATGTGTCCAACAACACACTGTTACTGTAGGTTAACAATCACAAATCTAAACCTATACAATCTAGAACTTTATTCTAGATCTTTACTTGATAACTAGATTTATATACAGTGCCGTTCAAAATTTGGGATTTGTAAGATGTACTGTAATAATAATAACTATTATTTACAAAGAATGCATTAAAAGGGACAGTAAATACATTTATACTGTTACTAAAGGTATCTTTTTCAAACAAATCTATCTATCTATCTATCTATCTATCTATCTATCTATCTATCTATCTATCTATCTATCTATCTATCTATCTATCACAAATATATTAAGCAGCATGACTGTTTTCAACATTTATAACAATAATAAGACTTTTTTCTTGAACAACAATTCATATTAGCATATAATAATGATTTCTGAAGGATCATGTGACACTGAAGACTGGAGTAATGATGATGAAAATTCAGCTTTGCCATCAGGAGTAAATTACATTTTAAATATATTCAAATTAGAAAAACGTTTTTTTTTATTATTTTAATAATATTTACCAATATTAAATTAACTGTTATTTTTAACAAGGTTATGTTATATTTCACATTATAAAGTGGTTAGTTCCAGTCCTTGATTCTGATTGGTCAATAGGTGTGACAGCTTCACCCAACAGTTCTATCTATCACTACACAACACCACTCTTAGCAACGTTAACATATGTTTGTTCTCATTGAAATTGTTCATTGAAGCTTATATATATAAAGTATTGTGAGAGATTGAGTAAGCGAGTGTACCTGCATTTACAGTAGATATAGCACTTTCCTTCAGGTTATTCCTATATTCGTAATAAAAAATCAGTTTGAATGTCTGCTATGATATATTGTACTTTTAACAGTTAAGGGGTTTTCCCGTGCCCTAGTCATTTGAGTATTTCTTCTCTGTATTCACAAGTGTCAGTCCTTTCAATATAAAGGTCTTCTCTACTGACAGACTCACTCATAAAGACAGTCTTTGCCGCCATCTAATGGTGAAATAATGTAACTTCTGTTGCTGTTCACTGTCAGGGACTATTTATTTCCAGCGGATTGAAGGCTTTTAGTGATTTTACTTCATAGCATACAGTACAGCCTCTCGTACCTTATTGCTTACATATTATTGTTTTTACAGTACTTTATAACAAGCCTTGGTAAGCAGCATAAGAGTCTTCTTTCAAACACATAAAAAAATCGCATAGACCCCAAACTCTTGTGTAGGCTACTAGCTAGTCATTTAGCAAATGATTTAATACAAAGTGCCAAAACACCTATAACAGGGACAATTCACTTGCTCAAGGTCACAATGTAGATGGCTCATGTCTCACTTCATATGGGGCTCAAACCAACAACCTTCTGTTTGCCAGTAATGCATGACATTTCCCCAACATCATTTGCTGATTTTGGAATAGCATTTATATCAAACAATATCCCTAATTATAAGAAAATCTGATTGGTTGATAGGTATTGTTGGTCCAGGACAAACAAGGATGTTGATCCAAAAACATAGCCTTAATACTTAACTTTATGTTAAGCATGATAACATGCGAGCTAGAAGGCAGTCAGGGCACATTAATTAACAGGGCGTCATACTTTTAAAATAAAACTCAGGATGTGCGGGGGTAACGAAAATTTAGAAAAAGGCAGAGGAGATAATTGTAACTGTGCATAACAGTGTTTTAATAAAAGCCCTGCATATGTGCCGTGCATTCCAGGTTTGTGTTTAATTAAAGCTTTTGAAATGAAACGAGGCCTAAAAAGTCAATACCACTACGTTAATGACACATGTCTAACTGCTGAGAAACGTTTCACAGCTGTTGCAAAAATACAGGCTTTAGAACATGCACTTATGCACATCCACGCAGATATACGATATAGCGTTCAAAAGTTTGGGGTCTGTATGATTTCTGATTTTCTTTTGTAAACCTTAATGTAAATATCTTTACTGTCACTTTTTAACAACTCGCTCTTGTTGAATAAAGGTATTCGTTTCTTTTTAAAATAAAATAAAAAAATCTTACAGAGCCCAAACTTTTGAATGGTAGACCACACACAGATTTCCTGTGTCGGAGTTCTGGTCTAACACACCTCATTACAGTGACACCACTAACCCACAGCACTGCACTCTGACATTTCATAGTCCAAACTTAAAATAATGGTAGAAGAAAATTAAAGGCAGAGGAATAGATGCCACTTAACACAACAAGTGTCTCTCTCTCTCTCTCTCTCTCTCTCTCTCTCTCTCTCTCTCTCTCTCTCTCTCTCTCTCTCTCTCTCTCTCTCTCTCTCTCTCTCTCTCTCTCTCTCTCTCTCTCTCTCTCTCTCTCTCTCTCTCTCTCTCTCTCTCTCTCTCTCTCTCTCTCTCTCTCTCTCTCTCTCTCTCTCTCTCTCTCTCTCTCTCTCTCTCTCTCTCTCTCTCTCTCTCTCTCTCTCTCTCGCGGGCGCTTGGACTCCAAACGCACTGAGAGATATAACGCTGTGATACAGACATGCTGGGTGTGATTTTGTAGTGTGATATAGCATATGGTCTGAACTATCAGTTTGTATTCTCACTGCAGGATGTCCTGTCTCAGAATCAATATTTCTCACTTCTTTCTGTGGTTCTGTGTTGTTTCCTCATCTATCTGAGCAGATGAGGCAGATGGCGAGAGAGATTTGCTGGATAGGGTGGTATATGGGGTTGAGAACAGCAGCTCTTTTCTGGAGTGCAGTCCTAAATCCCAGCGAGCCCTTATTTATTGGCAGTTTCAGAGACACGGAGAGGACCACAAACAAGAGGTATGTTCCGTCGTGTAAACGGTTGAGTCCACAAGTAAAAGCCAAAGTATGAGACCACAAGGAAAAACGCTTCTATTTTCTATTAACGTTATATATTTTCAGCATAACAATTTAAGTAAAAAGTTGAACAAAATTTTTTCCCGGGAACTAAGTAACTTTTTTACCTTAACCGAACAGCTTAGGAGTCATTGGAATAGTTATATGACTTTTTTCGGGTTGAATGGTGGTCGTCTCACACCCCCCAAGCGCCTGTGAGCCGAAAAACCACCCTTGCAACTTTGGGCCGGTGTGGTGAAGTATCCGATCACTCTGAAGTGATGGGTCCGGGCTGAGGACCCAATTAGTATGCCAGTAGTATGCCTGATCTAAATCTGTTCTCGCGATACGGTAAGGCAGTATCAGTGCAGTAATATCAGGTAAAGCTCATAGCACGATCATCGGATAACGTTAGCTGTATGCTATGCTACTATCTAAGCTAACTAAAAAACACACTAACAACGAGAAATGTTTAATTTCACAATCTATAGCTTCAGTTAAATACTAGTATATGAAACGTATAATTTAAAATACATTAAATACATTAATGACTCGTTATAACGTAGTACGTTTTGTATGATTTGTAACCAGGCACTAAAGCGATTACCCATAAAACGTGCTTTGAACCAATCGGATTGCTTGGGTCCTCAGCCCGGACCCATCACTTCAGAGTGACCGGATACTTCACCACACCGGCGTGTCGCCGGCCTCAGCGTCAGGAAGTATCGCGTGATATCAGGTCTTGCGATGTAACGAATTGCTTTACGGCAAAACAAATCTGCTAAAATTCTGTCATTATTGCGCTCCCTCACGCTGTTCGAACCCGAATGAAGAAGACGTTTTAAAGAATGTCCCATCTGCTTTGATGTCGTTGATCTATAGCCTCTGGTATCTGAGAGTCGCCAATGAGTTTTTCGACAGTGTTGTCAAATATCTATTCCGAAGCTGTGGGGGGAGCTCTATAGAGAAACCTGCGAGCAAAAAGCGAGAATACAGCGAAGAAATTCCCGAAACTGCATAGCCCTGCTTTAAATGAGAGCAACACAAGCCCGATGGTCATGATCTCCAGCATGATTTGATAATGATAAAAATAGCATCATGTGCTTTACTGGGAGCAAGAACATCTGACCTTGTGGAAGAGTTCACATGCTTAATGTTACAGATGTGCTGGTTTGATTCATGGTTGGTTATTTATATATTTATTTACCAACCAAGATATTTGACCAGTATTATGCCAAACATATATATTACCAACAAAAACATATGACCAATGTCATATGACAAATTTGTATGTCTGAACAAAAAAAATCACACTAAATCTGACATTTTCAATTTCCAACATGGACGTCCAGACATAAGTTTGAGTTTTGCAATGTTAAATAACAGGTCATAATTCATGCAAGCTTCAATCAATCTTACTCAAAATTCCTCAAAATTGTGGAAAAAGTATAAAAAATATTATATATACGTATATAAAATATTTGTTTATACTTTTATAATATAAATAAACATAAAAGTGTAATATATATATATATATATATATATATATATATATATATATATATATATATATATATATATATACACACACACAGTACATATATAAAATACTTTTTATACTTTTTTATTCTTTTAACTTTTATAATTTTATTTTTAACACATAAAAACAATCATATTAGACTAGAAAATTGAATCACTTTGGTTTATGGGGTGAATGCAGCCAACAATGCTAAAACTGTTATTGTCAATAATGTATACAGTACTCAGCATGTGATTTGATCCATCTGTCTGTGTGTGTGTTTTAAAAAAACTTTTTTTTTTTAGATCAAGTCCGATGAGCGGGTGTTGGGCACAGAACAGGGTCTGTTGATCCGAACCCTCCATCAGAAGGATTCGGGTGTGTATTACTGCCACGCTGTCGAGCACGGCTTCATCCAGACCCTCCTCCGCCTCACCCTCAACGTCATTCCCTCAGAACACCTGGACGATCTCCTGCACCGAGACGCGCCGGACAGCAACGATCCGGCCAAGGGCAAGATGTGGTACCGCGACTTCCTCTCCCTCATCAACCCGCCGAGCCCGAACAGCGTCGACCAGCTCTGCGAACAGGTTTGGAAGAGAGAACGGAAACAGCGCAGGCAGAAAGCTAATCTGATGCACGGCAGCCAATCGCACTCGAGCCAGCTCCTCCACTCCAGCCAATCACACGCCAGTAAGTGGAAGCTGCTACAGGAAAACAAGAAAGGACGCAACCGCAGGACCCACGAGATGCAGCGGGTACCCCGCAGTGTGTGACCTGGACGCCAAATAAAAAGGATGCGGAAATCCAACAGACTTCTACTGTTCCACAGACATAACGCTGAGACTGAAGACAGGAAGGGCGGAATTCCACTTCCTGTATTGTGTGTGCGAGAGAGATTTACTTGTGAACCAGAGCACATCTTCATTCACGCCTACAGTACGTATTGAGACTCAAACCCTGAGAGGATGTAATGTGATGCTAACAGATACTGAACTACCTGTAAATATGACAAAAATATACTGTGAGACAGGTTTCAGTCTGTATAAAAAACCTGTTTCATTTTATGAGGGACAAAGCATGGGTGCTGAAAGACCCCTGTTTAACCTCCATTTAGCTGAAGCACAATCCCAGTGCATTCTGGGTAATGAACTTGTCAGTAATATTATGTGTATAGAGTGTGTTGACCTTAACATATACTGTATATCTTTGTATCAGAAATGTAGGCCCTTCTGTTTATGTACATGTACATATCCATTAATTAAGGTATTGCTTCGTTATGGTTTATTCTTCTTTCCCCCCCTTTTTCTATCTTCCTCCTCGCATTTTCTATTTTCATCTGCTGTAAAAGCAGTGCCTCAGCAAATCCATTAATGGGGCGGTGTTGTTCCTCTGAATAAGCTCTTCCTGACAAGAAAAACAACAAAAATCTTTTCTGCTATTTTTTTAGATTAATATTTAATTTTGTACTGTGCCAGAGTATATCTAAAATATTACATAATAGTTTTATTTTATTATTTGTTGTCCTCATTGTAAACCACTGCATTGTTAGGGTACACAAACCCTCTTCACTAACCTTTTCTCCTTAGTTATTTGTTGACTTGATTTTATCTGTTCACATTCACGTTTATATAAAACCATTGTGGTTGAGTATGTGAAATATGGTGGCATTTATCATATACTGCCATTATGATCATTTTTGTCATGTTTGTCGCACATATTTTGGGACTATTGGTTTTCACTACATTTAGACAAACACAAATAATTTACGAAAGACCAATCCACACTACCGCTATGGAGAGTATGTAGGATGTGTTTTCAGCTGAAGAATAATTCTTTTGATTGCATAACTGTATTATTATTTTTTATTGATGGCCTTTGTAACCGCTAAAGAAATACAGGTTTAGATTTAAATTTTTAAAATCCATTCTTTTTATGTGACACTCAAGCCCATATTTGAAGTCAACATGGTCACTATGTCCGCGACCCATTTTGCTACTATAACGTGACATTTCTGAACGAAACGGCATATTTTTTTATGAATTTTATTCCCAGGGAATTAATTGAATAATGAAAAGTAGGTGTTCCCTACTATATATAATACATATATACTGTAGTCCATAAGATATTCCAAGAAAAAATAAAACATTTGTTTTTGTAAACTCTCATCAAAACTTGACATTTATTCATGTGACAAAAGCATAAGACTGGACCAATGTATGGCATAATTTTTTCAATCCGCCTCACTTTAGGATTGAAATAAAATTTTTGTAATGTTGTTCAAATAAGTCTCTAAAAAATAATATTTTAATTTAAGTATGAATTGCATATTGTGTATGTATCTATGCATGTATATGTATATTATTAAAACATTATTTATTAGACTTTATTTTAGACATATCTAAATAAATAAATAAATAAATATATATATATATATATATATATATATATATATATATATATATATATATATATATATATATATATATATATATATATATAATATGTGTGTGTGCATGCCTTAGAGATGCATTTTGATGAGAGATAACAAAAACTAATTTTATTTTCTTTGGAACAATTTATGGACTGATTAAGATTAAGTAGATCGGAAGTAAATAGTTGATTTTGATTTTATGTTGACTTTAAATATGAAAGAGCAAGGGAGGACAAATGTACAACTGTTATATAATATACTGCGTCTGTCCCTCAGCTGAGGAAAGGACAGCTGTGTTCCTAAAACTGCTGAGATCAGAGACAGAACACAGCATGGGACAAGGCTCCTGGACTCCTTGAGAAGTCCTACTTTCACATCTCACTGAATTAGTTTTAGCAAGACGTTTTCGTTGAGGCCATGCGCACAGCACACGTGTATCTGAATGTAGCTGTGAACTTATAGACTATGAAAAAATGGTCCAAAATATATGCCACTGTGTACAAACTGCATGTGAATTTACAGCACCACTCACTTCTATACTCGTTTACAGTAGCTGTTCTTGTTAATGAGTGATTTGTCTGGCGTTGGATTCCAGGTGGTGCTTAAACATATTCTGCTATTCATGACAGATGGTGTTATCTACAGGCATAACTTCTGCCTGATAAACTCTCTCCCGTTGTAGCTAAATATATAACCAACAGGAAACCGCTGTAAACTAAAGGATTTCAAATGCAAAACTTAAAAGTATGAACTCGATTGGTCAGCTCTGTTTGGATGGACCTTGGGCAGAAAAGGACACCGGCCTTGCTTAGACTTTCGCAGGGACTTTTTTGAACTGGAAATGGGGGACAAAGACATGAAAATGCTGCTGTAAATTATTCATTTCTGGCATGCATTCTGCTGTTGAAATAAATGTCTCTTCTAAAGAACCTGTTTTAGAGGGGTGGACAGCTGGATGAGTTTGTGTTTCTGATTGCCTTGGCAGTGCTGTTATGTTCTAGGTCCTCTGACCGCTGCACCTGGGCCCAGGGAATATTTCTCACTGTCTTATGTTATTTGTCTTTCCTCATGCTGGAGTTCAGTGGGTTCGCAACCATCAAACTTGGAATACTGCTGAGAAAAGCAAAATTCTCAGGGTGAAATAACTGACACACTAACTGACACATGATAATCCATATCTATCTATCTATCTATCTATCTATCTATCTATCTATCTATCTATCTATCTATCTATCTATCTATCTATCTATCTATCTATCTATCTATCTATCTATCTATCTATCTATCTATCTATCTATATCTATCTAAATAAGATGTGTATAATACAAGTAAAATACATACATGCATACATGTTCGTGTTAAGTCTAGGAGAGAATTAATAATTAGCCTACTTTTGTTTGTTTGAACCTACATTGGAAAGTAAAAGTAAGATGCGGAAAGCTTATTAGTAAATGACCAATCAGTATATTTAAATGTAATGACCATAAAAAAGCGGTCGAAAAACAACTAAATGGGGGCAGGATTAAATGCGTATCCTTCCGTATTAATAACCAATCATCATCAGAAAAAAAATTTTCTTAGGCTACCAATCATCTTTAATTACCCTGCATGTTCATGGCGCGCGCACGCACGCTACAGGAGCACAGAGGAAAGATTGTTGCTCAAATATCGATGATAACCAAAGTGTTGGATGAACACGTGAAAAATTGAATGACATGTTCTTTGTCATAACGATCGGAGTGAGGATGGTGGTTGTCTACACAGATAAGTAGAAGTTAGATGGAATGGGGCCCTCCATTCTGAATGTTTGTGTAAAACTTGCAATAGGCTTCGTTGGCTATTAGGCTATGTTGACGTTGGGTTTTTGATCGGAAGTATTATAAGGTGTCATTAATTATCAAAACTCATCTAGTTTGTGGGAGCGTATTAGCAAAAATATATTTAAACCAGTGTGCAAATTATTCAATGATTTCAGGAAGGTATTAGGCTATCTATTTAAAAACTGAAACGTATTGCCTACATAATTGATTATATGTCGATAGAATGATGCATTAAGGCTTTGGGCTTTACATTAATTTATTATTTAGTTTTATTTTACGTGGATTAAATAAATATTTCTACAGTCAGACCTTCATAGACCACCACTAAGCAGCAGTATAGGCCTGCTAGTGGTGGTCTATGACGGTCTGACTGTAGAAATATACTGAAAGGCTATAAGGACGACAACTACTAGGCCTAAGATTTAGGCCTGTGGTAAACGACGTTGCCACACCAGTTTTTGGTGTGGTAATTTTAAAAACAATTAGTTTTATTATTTAATGTTGATCTTTCGGAAGCCACATCCCATCCATTACCACAACAGCACATTAATAGGTTTGCCTAAGATCCGCATTGACACTGGTCCTGTTTTAAATCAAGTGGGAATGCTGCAAACTGGATTTCTAAAGGCACAACCACTCATCTATCTGAAACTCTCACTGAACAAAATGATGCTTTTGCCTGCTAAAGTTAACGTTAGATATGAATGTGTAAGATCCGCTTTGACACTCAGTTTGAAAACGTGTGAATACAGCAAATATGATTTCCAAAATCACATTTATACTCGCCTGAATGTAATTCTCATTGTTCAAAGGATGTTTAAACCAGACTGTGTGGCAGGTTGCAAGTTAACATTTTCTCAACTTGACAGTAGCCTAAAAGGAATACCACATTTGCAAAGACTTGCATTTTTCCCTTCCTTAAGAATAAATCTAGTATAGACCATAAGATCTAAAACATATTCTGGAACACAGGCATTTCTAACTATGCTATCTCTATTGTAAACAATCAATGCATCATTTATGAAATTTATGAAATGAGTCAATTTGGGAAGACTCTTTGCCAGTAAGCAAGTAAACCAGATCAGAACACCTTTGTAACCTCAAAGAAACACCCTGCTCTGTATCTGGTTTTTGCATAGGCATTGGCCAAGCACCACTCACATTTTCCCCAGAAAAATGTAAAGCATAGTTTTTAGTTACTTTAAATAAAACGACATGTCTGCCATCTAGTGGTAGATTTTGTCACTGCATTTTCATGGTTTTTATAATCCAGAGCTTTCCAGGGAGTTGATTTACGACAAGGCCATCACTTCTAAATGAATCTATAAACACTTTTATAGCATTCTGTAAATCCTGCTATACCCAGCTCAGCAGTAACAAATGTGAGGAACAGATTTATATTTGTCGGTGAGATAAAAAAAAAAGAAAAAAAAGTGAAGGGGTTATCGAGACTGACAGTCTAGTATTCAAAGACATTGGGTCTATTGTTTTTGCTTATGAACTTTTTGAACTCCCTCACACTCAAAGGTGACGGCTGGTCATGTATAGTGTCTTGAGGTCAGAGGTCATCCCGATTGCCCCACAGACTGCTCTGTGGACACAGATGTGTGTCGTAAATGTCCATATCTATGAACGAGTGCATTAGCGGTTGTGTGATGAATGAACTGGGCAGGATTCCATGGTGCAGACCATTGACACTGAGAATAAAAACCCAGAGCTCAGTTATTTGAAGTTTTCACCTTTGGGAGTGCTTTAAACCAAATGAGCCTGTGTGTCCCATGATTTGTTGAGCCATGTGTTTTGCATGCACTGCAAAATGTCTGTGTGACACTTAATCCAGAAGGCCAAACAGAGCTTTGGACAAATGTGGATTACTATAGATTGTATAACATAAGGGCAGGCCCTAGTTTGTTTACTTGTAGTCAACTACTTGTAGAGTCATTTGTGTTCTACGCTACAAATAAAAACAAAACAAACTATTAAAACACAATCTTATCAATTTGTTTAGCTTTATTAAGCTCAGAAAAACAGGATGCCATAATTTTTACCAGCTGGGTGCCCTCTGTGTTGTCTTGTAAAAAATTTTGCCTGAAGAATGTGTCTCAGTGTCAGGATTGTTTACACTGTTTTATCAAAGAGCGTGAAAGCCTTCATGTGAGACAGCACTGAGCTTATTAGTATGGTTCAGAGACAGCAGCATACTTTAATGGAAAATTCCTCCAATGTCTTTCTAACACATGCTATAGGTCTACACTGTATTATTTACTCTGAATCTGATAGATGAATAATTATAGATATGTTTAATATATACGGACATTTAGGCTATCCATTCAGTCGTGTCCGATTCTCCATGCTGTCCTGCCAAGCACTGCTTCTTTCAACTCTCTAACATTCATATTGGTGTCTGTTTTGAATGTGTCATTGCTGTCCCCTTCTTCTGTATGTCCCCTCTTCCATGAACTGATTCAATTTCTTCGTCATTGATTTTAAACTTCACTTCTCCATTAGCAGCTGTCTTCATGATCTTTGTTTTTTTTACGTTAAGGGAACATAAGGTTTGTATGATCATCCACATATCTCAAATTGTTGATGGTTCTTTCCCTGATCCTCACTCCAATATCGGACGAGTTCAGGTCTAAATTTCTCATAATCACTTCAGCATAAAGGTTGTAGTCGATAAAACGCATACAGATTTTTCTGGTATTTGCGGGTCTTTTCAATGATAATATGATCTGATATTGGCCCTATTATCTCTAGTACATAGGTTATGTGCGTGTGTGTGAAAACTTATTTCAAATTTATGATTGTCGATGTTATTTGATTCTCTGCTGCCCTCTGGAGGGATTCTTAAATTTTATGATTACACTTTTAAATGTAGTCAAGCTGTACAAAGAATTTGTTCATTTTAAAGGTCACATTCTAACTCATAAAGTTGCATTAGCTTTAGCTTACTGTATTTAAGGTAATATTTAGTGTGACTACTATTTTCAGTAATTAATGCAGTTAATATAAAATGTGTGTAATTTTTAAGAATGCACTGTTTATTGGTACCATATCGGTTGATATGAGACATTTTGTTTTTAAATTTATTGACGGTATAGTTGGATTTCTAAAAATAGGGGAAAACAATTCTTGCTGCAGACGATTACATTTTCAAATGGATTTTAAGTGTTTTTTTCCCTCTCATGTAGGTATACTGTGCAAGTCTCAGCAAGGATGATGATTATGAGTGTATGACTGTATTAGGTGATGAATGTGAATTGTATGTTTGTGTATACTGATTATGTGTGAATGCCATGTGTATTGAAACACATTAAAACAAAATTTCCCCATGGGGGCAACAATTAAAAACTAAGAAGAGGATATATAAGGGTTATATGTTTAAAGCCACACCGTGTAACTTTTCAACCTTCATAATATATTTCCAAGACCCTTGTGATGGTACATCGACTTACAATAGGTTGAATGACACGTCTGCCATAGCCTGACGGGGTCTGTATCGCTTTTACTGGCACTATGTAACTTCGGGGTTCGGGTAGTAACCAGAGCACAAAAAGAACTACAAAATTCGACTGCTTTACGGCATACGTCACTTCCCCCACCACTTCCTCAAATTCGGACGTGAGCGTTTATATACTGTCTATGGACGTGAGATGCCAACCAGCGTTTGTTTTCAGCTTTCGTGCGTATGTTTTTGTCATGGGGGCTGTTGTGTTTAGACCTGACCACTTCATGCGTTTTCTCAGATCGGATAGCTATCCAATCGTGAAAAAAAACAGGTGTAAATGCCCTCCGAAACGCATTCAAGACGCTCAAACCACTTCAGGAGGAGGTCTGAGACACATTCCAGACGAAACTGAACAAGTGTAAATGCATCTGGTTGTTTAAACCACATATGTAAATTGTACTCCTCCCAAAAATTCTAAAAAATAAATAATAAAAAAAACGTGTGAGAGCGTGTTATAGGCTATATGTTATTGCCAGATATGACGACGCGCTGGAACACGCATCACCGCAGATGAGAAGCTGAGCATCAATTCATCAAGCCAACGTGCAAACTATCGCAAATCAAAGTGAAAGTAAGTCGCAGAAGCTTAACACACAATCATCATCTTCATTAAAAGTAAACAAACAAAATGATCTAATTGTGCATGCTATTTCCACTGTTTTTACATTTAGATTACCTTTGATGTCATGTTCACTTAAAGTTCATTTTAATATATAATTTATGCTGGTGTTTTATAAAAAGACCCCCCCCCCCCAAACCTCCTTGAATGTAGTAAAATCTTTATAGCCCAATAGTTTGCTTTATCATTTTTGTGTGTTTGTGCGTGTGCGTTTGTGTGTTTATTAGCCTCTAAGCTCCAAATTAAGTCTAAAACATGCAAACACATACCTATGTATAGTGATTTATTTTAGAATTAGATCACAGGTCAGAGATCAAGCTCTCTTGCTCTCGTCTTATAACACATGTGGAGATGTTCAATGAGGCAGATAGACTGGCGTTGATCATAGCCAGTAGAGGGGAACCAGGACCACGGTAAAACACCAGACACTGTTTGAGTGCATGTCTGTTTAACGGCAATGTGAACCAGAGGTGGGTGACAGGAGCTAGACACCTGCAAAAACTGAAGAAAAAATAAAAACACATTCTTGCTCGAATACTCTTTAAAGTATTATTGTCCTTATTGGTGGCAATAAAATGCACAAAAAACAAAACAACAAAAACTCTTACTTTTATTCAGCCAGGACACATTAAATTGATCAAAATGAACAGTAATAGCATTCACGATGTTACAAATGATTTCAATTTCAAATAAATGCTTTCTTTTGAACTTTCTATTCATCAAAGAAAAACAAATACCTTGGTTTTCACAAAATATTTAGTAGCACAACTGTTTTCAACATAGATTATAATAATAAGAAATGTTTCTTGAGCAGCAAATCAGCATATTAGAAGGATTTATGAAAGATCATGTGACACTGAAGACTGATGTAGACTGAGTAATGATGCTGAAAATTCAGCATTACCATCATAGAAATAATTTAATTTTAAAAATGGAAAGTTCTTTTAAATTGAAATAATATTTCACAACATTACTGTTTTTACCGTATAAATGGAGCCTTGGTGAACATAAGAGACTTTCAAAAACATTAAAAAAAAATCTTACTGACCCCATACAATAACAATAGTCACTTTCTTTAACTTTTACTGAAAATGACGATGCGTTACAGACCCCACAACAAAATCAAACAAATCCCACAATCCTCTCCGATGACTAGCGGATCAAGTAACATATTCCCCTTCAGGGTTGTTGTAAGCATTTGTAAGTGTGTAATAATGAAATGTTATTTTAGCATAATGCTTCATTTTACATTCCACTCAGCTCTTTCCATTCGCCCGTGTTTAAACTGGCATGTATCTATAGAGACGGTGAAACACACCCAGGTGAGACTATTTGTTTTGAATTTGTATTGGCTTGTCTCCTGTTTCGCTCTGTGTGGATGAGCATTATTCTGTCACGGTTTCTGCGTTTGGCAGGCTGAGGGCGAGTACCAAACCCTCAGTGCTGCATCAAAGCGGACCTGTGTATTTGTACAGCATCAATTACACTCACCTTCAATATTTCAGTCCACAAAACACTATACATGCAGTCCACAGTTTCCTGCTGTGGTGGTTGGCTCGGTGTTCTGTGTGACAAATTCATGGTCGTAATCCTCAACAGAAAATGGTGTTAGCATGATGGAGGAGGTTTTAGATTGTTTGGTGTGTGTGCTCATGAGAGAGAGGGGGAAGATAATGTTTGCTTTGGCATTAGGACTTATTAAGTGTTTGTTTATTCAGTGAGTCAGTTTACCAACGCGTCTCTCTGCAGCTCTGGAGGCAGAGCGGCCTGCAGTGTGTTTGTTTAGCAGCGCACTGCCATCACCATGCCACATCAGGTTTTGCTAACTTTCATTTCACCACCACCCGTTGCGTTACGTTTTATCGTGCGTCTCTCTAAACTTTCAGTGTGCTGCACTGCTCTAGTTGACTTCTGCACCTTCCCCCCCGAAAATATCACGTTAATTTTGAAAACGTAATTCCTTTTGTGGATCCTCTTGGTCATTCTTCATGTTTCTTTGACAAATATCAGTGTCTCAGTCTCACACACGCTGCACGTGAGTTAACCACGCTTACTTATTTACATGTCGCCATATACACGGAATAAAAAAATCTGTTTCGGTTGACATTTTCTTCCGCGATTTCTTATAACGATATATACCGTCATACCGCCCAGCCCTACCTATGTGGTAAATAAAGTTATGCTAGCTTATTTAGCATCTAACTTATCAGCTTGCTATCTACTAGATGAATACATTTGTATGTGATATTTGCAATTTAAACATTTAATAAATATATTTCCCCATAATATCATCAAAACTTCACTTTTAGTCCACAGGCTCAAATGTGTGCCTTCAATAGACTTGTGCTTTGGGCTTCTGTACATGTGATGGAGGCATGCACAGTGCCAGTAGGGGGTGTGGTCTCAATAGCCATGCAGTAAGCAGTGTGCTATGTGCATGTGATTGAGGAATGGCATGGATATTCAAGTGTATTTGAATGGCATCTGTTTGTTTTAGTCAAGATTATGCTAAAATATACTTTCCTCAACTATATTTAAGTTCCCTATGAAGAGCCAACCCTCAACTTTGAAAATTCCCAGTTTATTCCCGTTTATTCCCGTAAATTCCTGTTAATTCCTGTTAATTCCCTTAAATTCCCATGGAAAGTTTCCATCTTTGAAAATTCCAGAATTTTGCAACCCTAGTAAGGACATCAGGGATAAAATTGTATACCTGCACAAGGCTGGGATGGCCTACAGCACAATAGGCAAGCAGCTTGGTGAGAAGGCAACAACTGTGGTGCAATTATTAGAAAATGGAAGAAGTTCAAGATGACAGTCAATCTCTCTCGGACTGGGGCACCATGCAAGCTCTCACCTCGTGGGGCATCAATGATCATGAGGAAGGTGAGGGATCAGCCCAGAACTACATGGTAGGACCTGGTCAATGACCTGAAGAGAGCTGGGACCACAGTCTCAAAGAAAACCATTAGTAACACACTACGCCGTCATGGATTAAAATCCTGCAGCGCACGCAAGGTCCCCCTGCTCAAGCCAGCGCATGTCCAGGCCCGTCTGAAGTGTGCCAATGACCATCTGGATGATCCAGAGGAGGAATGGGAGAAGGTCATGTGGTCTGATGAGACAAAAATAGAGCTTTTTGGTCTAAACTCCACTTGCCGTGTTTGGAGGAAGAAGGATGAGTACAACCCCAAGAACACCATCCCAACTGTGAAGCATGGAGGTGGAAACATCATTCTTTAGGGATGCTTTTTTGCAAAGGGTACAGGACGACTGCACCGTATTGAGGGGAGGATGGATGGGGCCATGTATCGCGAGATCTTGGCCAACAACCTCCTTCCCTCAGTAAGATATATATATATATATATATATATATATATATATATATATATATATATATATATATATATATATATATATATATATATATATATATATATATATATATAAAAATTATTTATATATATAATTATTTATATATACATAGATTCCTCATTAGCTTTCTATGGGCCGCAATACGCAAGCCGTCAGTCAAAGCCGGTTCGTGTTCGTGAACCAAGAGCAAGTTGACTGCGTCTCTAACCGTAGTTGGACGCATTGATGAATATCTACAGTATATCTGCAAAAGACTTCAGTAGATGATTTTGCTAATCTAACACAATACAAGATGAAGACGTTAACTAACATGACACAGTTACCAAAGTTACCATAGTTTGAAAACCTGTAATATTGAGTTAATATAAAAACACAAAACCAACACATTCTCACCTGAGAAAGGTTATCCCATTTCTTTTGGAAATTTAATTGGAAATTGGTGGTTTCACAACCAGAAGCTTGTTGTGGCATTATTGATTCTTACTGTGAGTGACGACACGCTGACGCGGGTGCGCCGACATGTCTGTAGCGGTCGAATGTGGCATCTACGTATTCATATCTATGGTCTTGACTGCCGTACAGCTTAAATGAATGACAACTGAAATCCTACAGTTTGACATGGCTTACAGCGGGGATCATGTTCGTACAGTCTGACAAACAACAGTCGTAAAGGACTATTATAACTCGTTCAATGTGCTTTATTTGTCCATGTTGATCATATACCTGATTAGTATTGTTAGATGGGCTTGTTTCTAATGTTTTTTGCATGAACTAAACTAACTTAATATTTAACTTAACTAGTATTCTCCCAAAATATTCATCACTGTCTGGTAATAATGGTATTTAACATAGTCTACCTGTTTCAATGTTCCTTCACTTCCTTATGCATCTCCACTTCTTACTCTAGAACCTCATAATTTACAATTGAAGGAGGCAGTGTAGAAGCAATGGGGGCAACGGGACAGGCTTTAGGTGTGTAGCTTGGCATGAGCAAGATATTGGAGGAGGCGTCTGTAATAGCTTCCAGAAGTTCAAGACAGTAACTCTGTGTTTCTTACTCAAACGCACCAAGGCTTTAATGCCAACAAAGTCGGAGGGATTGTTTCACTGGAATTAGATGAACGAGAGGATTGTGGTCCTGTTTCATGGCATTGTGCCCTGTCTAGTAATGTGGCTCTAATTATAGAAGCTTTGTCCCCATTGGCTACAACCTGAAGAGTTTACTGTGGCTATCAGAAATCAGGCCAATGAGATGTGAAAGATACAACACTAAGTGGAATTCAAGGGTAATTCAATTAAGATAAAAAGTTTTAGATTAGCCTAGTAAAATGATCCACCCAGGAGATTGCTTTTGCAAACATATCGCTACATTTTTCTTTGTGGAAAGAATTGCTTCTAACTTCCAACTCCATGGTTATCGGTTGCATAATAAGACTGTCAATCCTAAAATACTATGTCACAGAAGAATATAAGCTTTCTTTATGTGCTGACAGAGGTGTGTCACACGCTAGTGAAATGGTGTTCGCAGTTGCAGCACTAGTGTTACATGACTCAAATTTGGTGGCACTCAAGGTCATTCAAACATAACATGACAGAACTTTTTTCTGACCTCTTGACACCAGCTAATCCTTATGTCAGCACACTTTCTTCTGGCTTTCTAGAGCCCTGGAGCAATGACAGGTCAGAGACTGACGCTGACCGCTGAGTGCAGACTTAATCCACTCTTGAACACCCTTCTCTCTGAGGTGACTATGTTTGGAATGGAATAGCAGTGTGTACTACATAGTAATATTTTTAAAATTGTATTGAAACAGTAAGCTGTATGTATGTAAAACAGTGTGATTCATTGTTCACTCATTTGTTTAATTCAAAAGTAGAATTTTCTTTCTTCAGATAAACACAAAGATATTCAATAAATAATCCATCTCAGTGAGTCCATATGTTTTATAATGAGCATCTGACGCTTGATAAACCACACGCATCGATTGTGACGGTAATACATAAGACCCCAGTGGATGAATCAATGTTTTCTGAAACGAAACGATTGGTGTGTGTACGGACAATACTCATATTTTTATCTTTCCAGTCTACCGTCATATGGATGTTGTGACGTGTGAATTACTCGATTACCAAAATAATCGTTATTGACAGCCCTAGATTATAGTTAAATTCTAAGTCAAATGCACCTGCATTGTTTTGCATTTTGTGACTTTCAGCTGAAGAAAAGACTATTTTTCCATTCATATTTTGCCATTGAAGATTTCTTAAATATAGTGTTTCTTAAAAATATCGTCTCATCTCTTTCTCATTACCCCTAATATTGTGTATCGTCTCGTGAGCTAAGTGTATCGTCACACCCGTAGAGATCAGTATTGTGTATCGAACTGAATCGTGACATGAAGGTGATGATACACAGGGCAACTTTTTGAGCAATGTTGCTGGGCAATCTTGCTGAGCGATTGTTGCTTGGGCACTTTCCCATTGAAAATGGGCAATAAATTTCTATCTGGATACTTAAGATCGGTCGTGGGCCCTGTGTCTCATCTGGTTTCCCGTTGACGGCAACATTGCCCGGCAACATTGCCCAGCAACACTGCTCAAAAGTTGCCCTGTGTATCATCAGCTTGAGTGTATTGTTATACTCCTAGTAGTATAGCATGAGTGACATTTCATGATTTCAAACATAATCAGGGACTGAGGAACACCAAACTGAATATTTGAGACTAGGTATATGCCATGGACTACCAAATAAAATGAAAAACAGAAATCCGCGTATACAACTGAAGTTTTAGAATCTGGGGAGTGTTGTTAAGCATTTCATGTCTTTATTAGTAATAGTCACATCTGAGGCTGCTCAGTACCATCTTGACATTTATTGTCCATTATACTTGTACCAGGCACTGAAGGGCACTAAAGGTTATCACTGTGTCTCTTGTTAAACAAAATCCTCTTTGCTGAACAGGAGAGGGCTGGGAAACATATGGGAAACACATAATCTTCCCGAACAGCATCTCATACAGCAACCCCAGCAATATGACTTTGTATAATAACATTATTTGATCATTTTATGTTGAGTAGCCTGACTTTAATTTTACAGGTGAATTTACACGACTTTAATATGGCATGATATTTCAGTCAATTACATGTAACAGGAGATAATAAAATAGCCCCTGATCAGGAAGATTACATAATTTTTCTCTTAAATTAGATGATATTCTAAAGAGTTTAAAGTGCCTAAAGGTGCTTTAGTTTCGTGTGTGTGTGCGCGTGCATGCGTGTGTGTTTCTTTGTTTTCTTTCATGTATTTTAGGATAGGAATCTAGTTTGTGCAGAGGCGGCCACTGAATAAAACATAAAACATTTTTTTTTTTTTTTAAAGCAAGACAGTATTGTACAGCTTCTGTCCTTGAGCCAAATGTCGAGACAAGTGAAAATAAGCAGTATCACTAGCACTTTCTCTTGAATACACACAGGATGAAATTTCAAAGCACATCTGAACAAAAGTAATTTTGCGATTACAGTTAAAAAACGCCCAGTCTATATTGACATTTAACAGAAGCTGCATTAATATTTGAGATTTTCAAAACGCTGAGAGTAAAATCATGGGCCCAAGTGTTTCTGTGATGCAGGGTGGGCTTATTGGATTATGGAATAAGAGCAATTCAGATTTCAGGCTTCAATAGCACCAGTCATACCAGTACAAAGGAAAGCCTCCAAGAGGGTTCTGCTTTAATTCTTCAATTTCTACAAGCCAGCTGAGAAAGATCAAGTTACAGTTCGTCTCTCTCTCTTCCCCATACTCTCTCTTTCTTTCTGCAGATTTGTATTAAGTCCATTAATTTGATCTTGTTACACTGTGATGTGTTTCCCTAAGGTTCACATTTAGATCCATATGGCTAGTCCATTATAAAATAATCTCTAATTTTGCACTTCCTCACAATTAATAGTTTTTATCTAAGGTGTTTATCTTTCTCTTTGTATTGTGTGCCAGTAGAAAATATACATTTAGCAATTTAAGATTTCCAAGCATTTCTGAATCTTTTGCAAATATTGTAATTGTTACAACTGAACTGCTCTGACACACTGGGCACTCCAGCTGGCGGATGTGGCCATACTAATCATGTTAGAATATTTCAAAATATAAATACTGTATTTATAAATAAAAATATAAATAAAACAGTAAAAATATGTTCATCTTAAAACAGCTGTTTTTTTGTGGAGAATCTAACTATTGCACAGTATAAAATATCTTGCAAAAAATAAAGAAGTTTTACAGTCATTGTACTTTATAGCTAGCATTTTTTTTTTTTTTTTTACTTTGTTAGTTCCTGTCATTTAGAATTTACAGAAATTGTGCAGTGCCCTTTTCTGAAACACTGCTGCCCTGCCCTTGGTTTGGCTTTATACATTGAAAATTAGTTGACTGCTGCAGGCTTTGATTTTCCTGACATGCATACAAGTTACACAACCCCTTCTTGTTAAGCGTCGAGACATCATTGATGGACGACAGTTTCCATTCTCTGGCAAGTCTGCGGCTTTTCACTTTCGATTTATCGAGAAGGTTTGAAGCAAACCGACGTATATTTTTGTTTATTGGAATAATGGGCTGCTTGTAAGTCCTGATGAAATATCTTTTTCTGCATTATGACGTACTGTACTCTACAAAGTGTGACAAATAGTGAATGCGTTGGAAATTAAGTGGTTTTAAACCAGGTAGAAAACTACTTTGAATGGACCATACCATTAATAATGGAACTATGGGAAAAAAATGGTAAGGAAATACTCAAGGGACAGGGTGCGAAATCGTTCAAAGTTGGTCTTAAAACAAAAACAGGACACAATTTTGACAACCGGGTAGAATGAGAGGTCATTACAGCACAATCACGCTGCTAATGAGTCTTTCAGAGACCCTGTTCAAGTCAAGCTGGAGAACTTCCAGATTCAAATAACTAAATGGCAGTTTTATTAAAGATGTCTTTGTGTTTTGTGATACCAAACTTCTTTCAGTCCAATATGGCAGCCTGGATAAGTAACTGTATATTACATTGGGGACTAAGTGTTTTTCAACGGTCTACATAACTTCCATGCAGATAACAAGTGCAAGACTCTTGAGATATTACGGTCAGATACACACATCATGGGAGACATGTAAGTCCCTCTAAACTGCCCGACCATCTGCAGGGCCTCATCTGTTCTCATCATCATGTTTCTCATATATATTTTACACAAAAATGCATTCAGACACACCCACAGACATGAACCCATGCCAAAACAGATGAAGTAATATCAAAGACTGCTCTTTTCCAAAGCAACCTTTTTGGAAGATAAGGACAACACTTCACATACAGTAATGCAAAAATATATATATTTTATTGTATTGAACGGTTACACATTTATTATTTCAGCATTGCATTTGTGGTGGATAAATGGACTTTAATACCCCAATGAAACCAAAAGTAGTTTTGTAACTAAGTCAGTGTTTGAGGCCAGCTATATGTTAAGTGTACTCTGTTAACTTTTTAGCAGATATAGTGTTTCTCTACCGGGAAATTCAAAATGATTGATAACTATGTATATACACATTTTGGTCTTAAATGCTGTTTAGAATGAAAATGTTTGCAACTAGCAAATCATAGTTCATCATGTTTGTTTTTGGTTCCAGTAATTGTTGTCCTAGGGATGCATGATATACCATATTGGTTATGGACTGATATCTGATGTACAAAAACATCTGATTTCATGTTACATTATATCAGTTGAAAATTTAAATGCACACATCATACTGTACTTTATAAATGTTGTATTTAAGGTTGTTTTTTTTTTTTGCATTTAAAACAGTTAGTTAATTAATTTCTTTATTTAGACAAAAAATATATAATTTTAGTTTTAGCCATTTGTCGGTAATCTGCCTCAAAATGAAAATAATCTGTAATCAGGCAGAATTTATTTTATGTTGTAAACAGAAGATTGTTGGCTATTTAAAAGAGGGGACACGCTGAAGAAATAAATTCATCAACAACTTTAGAATGAGTAGCCTAAATGATTCATTTCTGGGTGAACTATCCCTTTAAGAGAACAAAAAAGGTTAATTAATCTTACACAAAATCATCTTGTTTTAAGAATGTTTAGATATTTCTACTGGAAACGAGACAAACTTACTGATTAAATGATTGTATGTGGCATTGACAAAGTCCATAAATCTTTGCCCTGAACAATAATGCACAAGTTAAAATTCCCTTCTAATTACATCAAACAAAAACATTCTTACCCACTTCCACTCATTCATGTGAGTCATCTTTTTGTAGTAATACCACATAAGATCTCCAGTCCAAACAGTTTTTTTTTTTTAGCTCTTGTTTATGTGGGAAAGTGGTAAGTAGCTATCCATGGAAGTGGTAGATGGTTTCATTGTGATTTCAACCGCAGGGACTGTAACTTTGCGTGAGACGGAATTAACTATAATTTAAATTAACTATAATTTAAATTTAGTCTGCATTGAATTGTCACAATGACAGCACTTTTCTGTCACGTTTCCGGCGAGTTTTGTAAACACGGCCTTAAATGCACGGCCAGTGTGTTACTTTCATAACACACTGCTAAAGAATATTATGATAGTGCCATTCTTTTCTCTCCAGATGCTCTCTGACACGCGCTGGATGGGTCAGGTGGTTCTTTTATACAACCACGTCTTTCTGTGTATGTATTTGTATGTTAGACATTCTTGTAGCCCCTGAGGGTCCAGGGAAACTCCCCTCGGTCATGCCTGATGTTTGTGTGTGCAGTGATGCGTGAGGCAGCGAAAACACACCTGGATTCACCGTCTCACGCAGAGAAACAAATCATAGCAGCTCTCAGAACACTGCGATTCAGGTCATTCTGTGTTTTTGTCACTAACTCATCGATTGAGGAATGTAGACAAATAAATCTGGAAGTATCTTGTAGCTTAATTTTGAATTACTTAACATCCATAGCACTCAATGTTTATGTACATCCACACAGACAGGAATGGGCATGTGGTTTCACTTAAGCTATCAGCAGACATGGTCATATCTCCATAATCGGAACTTTTAAGATAGCATTCTTTTTGGTTTCAGGGGGTGGTAACAAAATATTATTGATATCAGACTTTTTAGATTAGATTTTTATCTGTTTTGAGATTAAGTGGTGTCAGGAAAAGAGATGCCTCGCCTCACTTTATGAAGCTAAAAGCTTTAGCTGACTCAAACAGACATTTTGTCTGCCAAATACGTTAAGATAGTTAAGAATGATCACAGGTGAAACCGTGTGCTAATACAACTGTATGCTCCTGCCTGGCATCCAATGTCCTAAAACCTTTCTTTTTTTGATGAACGTCTGTCAGGAAGTAAAGCAAATCTTGTCTTCTCACAACATTTCTTGCTCAGTAACTCATTTTGTTTTGAATATGTAGCTTCTGAGGAAATAGTTCACCCAAAAATGTCTTTATTTTTTGCAATTTACCATAAGAGAAAGAGCTGTAGTGGATGGAAAGGTTTTCTTTGAATAGCAGCCTAAATTGTGATCGGTTCATGTGTGTCGCCAAAAAGTGCAAGTGTTATTTGTCACACTCACACATAACTATAATATGGCTTTAGTAAGAATATAGTATGCAATTCATAAGGTTATTTTAATTTTAGTTTTTTGTTTCATTAGGAGCTTGACAGCCATGCTGTCAGTTCACAAAAAAAAAAAAAAGTAATAACCTGTTGAGTAATACAAATGCCATGTGTTGCACAACATTTCAAATTCCTCAGTTCTCGCCAACTCTGAAAAGCCAGCTCTGTTGTGTTCTCTTTTTGCAAGCAGACTCTTCATCTGTTCGGCTTTTTTTTTTTTTTTTTTGGTTCGAGATTTAGGTGTTCCATGTCAACCTTTCTTGCTCGTTGACAACTAACCTTATCCACTCCCACACCATTCAAAGCAGCCGGAGCAACTTTTCTCTATTTACGGATATGACTATAGAAACGCTTGTGACTTCCCGTCCCGACCATCAGGACAGGTCTAAAATATAAACATTTTTAATAGGTTTACCAATCAGTGTAAGACAAAAACACATTTTGGAAGGATTGATGATGTATTACTGATGTATGTAATTCATTTTGTACAAAAAAGTTACATAGTATTAGCCTGGCAAGCCAGACCTACATCAAGATGTTAGGTCTGGCAACTCACCATAGACGCGGCTCAATCCGAGGGGCGGGATAAACGGCTGTCTTTCAAATTCCCTCTGCACGCAATAGGACAGCGCTTCAACCAACCAGAGCTTTTTTAAAGAATGACTTAAGTGCTGTTCTATGCTCTTTTCTCAAAGAAAAACTTAACTCCAAGTCCTCCAGAGTCACGGACAAAGCCGATTCGAAAGATTTTCGCCAGCAGCAGCCGTCATTCTTTGTTTTCAAGTAGCAGGGAACCGTCGCAACTCTGTCGTCATATGTTAAGCCCGCCCCGCCTACTCTATACACGACGTGATTGGCCTGACCCAATTTAGGTTTTTGCAGCTCCGAAAGTCAATGGAGAGTTGCTAGACTGCCCTGGCTGCAAAATACATTTTGCTGCCGCTAGGGTGCGTCTAGATTTCTAGGCTAACATAGTATACTTTTAATTAATAATTGTATTTTTTAATGTAGTTACAGTAATACAAATAATTTAAATGAATGGAATAGTTAAAGTAAAACAAATGTATTATGGTAATGAGAATTAACAGGTAAAATATCCCCAATTGTCCTGAAAAAATTATCACGATGGATTGCCTTACGTACGTACTTTTCTTTACACAAACCATAATTAAATTTTTTTAATCGAATTTTTCTTGAGATTTTAGGTGACATATGAACCAGGTTTCTTGACAGGCTTTGTGCTTGAATATTCTTAAAGTTCTCCTTTTGTGTTTAGCAGAAAAAAAGAGTTGGATACTATATGGGGTTTGAAACAACTTGAGGAGTAATGACAAAATTTGGGTGAATTATTCCCCTAATAGTTCAGCACACTCATAAAGTGTGGCCTAGCCAATATTGTACATCAAATAAGTTATTTTTCAATTTTAATATTTGATGAAAATGGGTAAATTGCATAATGCAAGTAAAACAAATATTTTCCCTTACCATAAGCCAGCTGGAGATTGACCTACAGAGCATGAGACCGTTAACTTTGTTAACTTCTAAATTGTCTTATCGGGCTTCTGCATTCACCTTAATACAACTTTAATCCTGTCTTATTGCATTAGTTCAGTGAGACAGAGATCCAGCATCTTAGACTTTGTTGGCAAGATCTCAGTGCTTTTTAAAGAGGTATGTGTCTTCTGATGGTCATCTTATCTCTTTCATGAAGTGGTGGGTAGATATTAAAACAACAACTACACCTCCTTAATGAAAAAGTGATGAGGGTTCTATTAAAAACAGTGATACCTGATCAACTGTTTGAATCATCCAGGCAAGTGTTGGAAGCAACTTAACAGACTTTCTATTGAATATGGACCTACAGCTACTGACATTTGAGAAATCACCTCAGCTGAATTGTTTTTTTTATGGAGAGGGTTTTTGCCGGTAATCCTCTGCTCTGCCACGGTCCTACAGAGTGAGGCTTTGTTGTGGTACTGGCTGGAAAGTTGCACTTCATTCTGTGTTAAGTGTAGCGGAGAGGCCTTTCTCTTGAGGGTCTTAAATCGCTCTGCCTGCTCGACCATGGCATTGTGATGGATACACGCTCAAAACTTTAAAGGGAATAGCCTGCTTGGTCATGGCCGATCCATTTCTTCAGGGCTCTCCATGTGTGAATTTCCATACTTCTCTCAAACAAGTGATTTTCACCATTGAAGACCTTTGTAAGGGCTGGAATCAAAGCTTTGCATTGAGGTGTTGTCTTTGATCAGTATTTTCTTTATGTAGACTGCCATTTTGATAAAGTGAGTAATAACTGACAGATGCGTTATGCTATAGCTGCATGTCATGGTGTGCTTCACATTTTTAATAATTCAATGGTCCATTGAGTCAATTAGAGGGTGATTCTCACTAAACTTGTCAAGAAAATTTTTAGGTCACAGTTCACTTAAAAAAAATAACTTTTTTTTGGACCATTAAGATTTTTGCTTTTGTCAACCAATCGCCATTACTGTTACATAGTAATTCTCATTACTTTAATTTTAAGAAAATATTTGAATGTAAATTATTGATTTATTTTATTTTTATTTTATTTTATTTTAATACAACAAAAAATTGTATAACAGTATTTTACTTTACGGTAAAACGGATAAACTTTGGAAATAATGAAAATGGTAATGGTAATGGGATTTTGTGGTATAATATATGTTTGATTGTTTTGAAAATAATGTCACAATGCAGAAAATCTTAATGTTCCTAAATGTTGGCTTCAATTCCTTTTATGCACATTTATATATATATATATATATATATATATATATAATTTTGAGTGAATTATGACATTTCTTGACAAACTTTGAGATCTTCCTAAAACTTTTCAATTTTCCTAAAATGCTATTATGCAGAACTTCTTTACGCTGACTTTTACTGTGTCTTGCTTAGAAACAGACCAAGTTGCCATTTACTAGTTCAAGTGTTCATAATGTGGCAACTCGCATGAATCTTCAAAATTGTGCTAATACATAATCATTTAGACAGTGATATAATATGAGCTAATACATATCACTTATGTATGCATGACGTTTTATGATATTTTGTGAATGCATGTGACTAGATGCACACCTGTGTAAGCTAGATGCAGAGCAAAATTTACTATATAGATGAACAGAGCTTTTATTGCAGTCCACAGACTTAGCAGACTCGCACCCCTATTGAGATGGCAATCTCTCCTCCACGAGTTTTCATCACGGGGTGCATGTTCCACCCTGACAGTGCGCTCCTCCCAGCCCAGTGGGATGGCTGTCTCGGCTAGCAGAGGATGTTTTCACAGCATTTACATGAGAGAAAATATTTTCACTGCTGTGTGAATCATGAAAGCAGTGGTTCCAGACAAGGCCAAAGGAAACTAATCTTTGATATTAACACCAATTGAAACTGTCTTTTTTTATTAGGAGATGCGGATGGGGGGAGTTAAAAGGAGTCTGCGATGCTGCTGTAACTCTCCAGGGTCACTTGGAGGTGATTGACAGATGAAGAGAAAGTCAAGTTTATGAGCTAGAGAGACAGTCTGGCCTATAGAAGAGAAAAATCACAAAAGACATTTCTCATTTGTTCCTCTTAGATAGCAACGAGATTGAACGAAGAACAAAAGGTGACTTTTGGAAAGGAAAAATTGGGGCTCAGTACATGTTAAGCTCCATTTAAGTTTATTACTACAAAAATATTTTTTTTAACTTGTCCCTTAATAAAGTTGCATTGTTTTCCCATTAATTGACTGACAGCTCTCTTGTCCCCATGTTGAGAGAAATCGGGAGTAAGTGCAGAGACATTGTGTGCGCTGTGTAAACATGATGGTTATTGTAGTTATAGACTAAATGTGAGCATACATTTAATCATCTCGCACAAAAACAGATTTAGAATCTCTTTAAAATGAATAAAAACAGTGAAATGTATTCGTAATATTATTCAAACCTGCAATAATTGAATAACTCAAATATACTTAATGCATTTAATCTCACAGTTTGTTAACCAATGTCTTTGCTGGTGAACTTCCAATTCAACCATACAAATGAGCAAAAATGACTTCACAAAAATTCACTGTCAGTGAAATGTGACCCAATTCCGATTTTTTTTGCTCATGTGTGACACAGATCCGATGTGTTCTATGACAGTGTAAACAGGAAAAAAACGCATTCATTCGGATATTTCGAGTCCTCATTAATATGTGGAAATAAATCCGATATAAATCAGATACATGTAAACAGGCAGATCGGATTTTCTGAGGCATTAGGCAACGTATCCGTGGTTTAATGACGAGAGAAACCCCGATGCGCATCTGCAAAGGGACGGATGGCCCGACGAAACGTGGATAAACGTTGACACAACATATCAAAGGTTGGATTGCTCATCCTAAAATTTCTGACCCACTGCTCTTAAAGCCTGCCACAATATGCTCCCACCAGTCCTGAGATCTCTCTCGCACACAATAACTGAAGCATATGCGCAATGATGATGGCCCTTTTCGTCCTCATTCGCCTCAGTCATGGTGATGTTTGGCGAACTTCGCATAGGCTATATCGCAAAGCTTGCATCAAGCATAT
The DNA here is from genome assembly GCF_963993115.1 of Abramis brama. Classification (NCBI taxonomy): domain Eukaryota; kingdom Metazoa; phylum Chordata; class Actinopteri; order Cypriniformes; family Leuciscidae; genus Abramis; species Abramis brama. Next base: position 28,686,126 of record NC_139971.1, read on the forward strand.
TTCATGTTTGTCCATCTGTGCAAGAACCCCCTTTAAGCATGCGCAATGTTTCAGATAATATGGCAAGTGTAAACGCATGAATCGGATATGGGTCACAATTGAAAGAACGTGTAAACGGACGATCGAAAAAATCGGCTAAAGGTAACAAATCAGAATTGGGCATCAAGACCTGCAGTGTAAACGAGGCCAAACAGAAGGCTGTGTCTTAAGAATGCTGCATAGCTCTGCTGCCTCGTTATCAAGTGTCGCCGAGTATCCTTGGAAGGCAGCCTTCATTTTGCTTTCTTCACTTGGCCTGTTTTGAAGGATGAAGTCTATCATTCGTGCCCTTTAGTCACCCACAATCCTTTGCACACATTCCAATTCATGAAAAAGAACTGATGGAAAATGAGTCTGCACTGAGCTTGTCTGAATTCATTATGAAATGCGAGACAAAAATAATGTTTTCGGAGATGAAGGCAGTGATGACGCAGGAGCTTGCATTCTGACATATGACCAGGAAACGTCAGGCTTTGTTTACAAGCAGAGGAAGACGCATGCGTGACGCATGCGTGGCGTGTCGGAGACTGATACGGAAGAGAAGAAATTGTTGAATAAAGTTGTTCTTTTATTTTTTTGCCGTAAAAAAAGTATCCTCGTCGCTTCATAAAATCAAGGTTGAACCACTGTAGTCACATGGACTATTTTAACAATGTCGTTACCACCTTTCTGAGCCTTGAAAGTGTTAATTAAATAGCTGTCAATGGAGCGTTTTCATTTTTAGGTGAACTATCCCTTTAATAATGAATAGTTCCCTGGAGAAAAAGACCCTTGTCTTATCACTGTATGTAAAAAAAAAAAAAAAAGGGTCTCATTTGTATTTTTATCTTCATTAAGTCACCTTAAGCAATACCATTTTCCTCCTGGATATGTCCAATTTGTGTTAACATAATATTTATTGTATTGTTTGGACAGAGCATCATCTTGAAAAGGTTGGTGTTATATCTCTCTCACAAATGATCATCTGAAGTGTTTACTCAATCTGAGAGCTGCAGCGTTTAAAATCAGCAGTAGCGAGTTTAGCATCAGAATGATCAGATATCTGACCTTTTCAGCTAATCCAAGAGAAAGACATGTGTCCCAAGAAAATGTATGAGAGCAGAGATATAAAGCAATAATGTCAGTATAATAAGTGTACTGGCACAGGCTGAGTCATTTCTGATGGCTTCCTTTGCACTGGTGCAGCTTCCTAAAGCCTTCACTCTTTTTCTCTATTTGTCTCTCATTCAGCTGGAGATTGTAGGGTGACTGTCAGTATGTCCGGTAGCTGTTATTATAAAAGAAAGCGTGAAAGAAGGGGATAATGAAAGGTTAGGGTAATGGACAGCAGGCAGATGGAACTCTGCATATGACACACCCACTCATGCTGTGATTTCATGCAGATTGTATTCAAAAGGAACCAATTAGTCATTGTTTCACTGGCCTTGCCATTTTCATTCCAGTGCAGTCACCCTATAGGAATAGTAAGATGAGTAATAATTATTCAGTGCACTGCAGTATAGAGATCCAAATAGAAATCAACATTCCCTCTCTAGTTTGCTTCAAAAGCAGGTTGTTCAGAAATGATTGTTTGTGATGTCAGCCACAAGTTTTGGCCATCCTTCTGTTAGACTGTCTCACAAATGAATTGAATAGCTGACAGCTGTTCAATTTAAAGGAGTAGTTCACTTTCAAATGAAAATTAGCCCATGATTTACTCAATTTTTCTTACACAAACTGATCGTTTTGCTTCAGAAGGCCTTTATTAACCCTGGAGCCGTTTGGAGTTTGTTTACGATTGATGGATGCACGTTTTTGAGTTTCATTCTGTTGGTTGCAATCCACTGCCATTATAAAACTTGGAAGAGCCAGGATATTTATTTAATATAACTCTGATTGTATTCGTCTGAAAGAATAAAGTCATATACGCTTAGGATGGCTTGAGGGTGAGTAAATCATGGGCTAATTTTCATTAAGTGAACTAATCCTTTAAGTACACAATTAGATAAAACCAAATTTGGTCAACCAATTACCAAGCGATGCTTAATTTTGTTCAGTCTGTGGAATAAAGAGGTTGCATTAGCAATTAAAGAAAAAACACAACACAAAACATGGTCAGGTCAAAGTGTCTGAATAATTTTTGGTCCCAAATTTTTATACATTTTTTTTTTTTGGTAGTCCACTGTATGACGAATTTTGGAGTATAAAATGTCACAGTGTACTTTATTTGCTATCTTCACTTACATAAATTAACTATAGTGTCCTGCACCCACTAGTAAAAAAAAATCTAAAATTATATATTGTGTCTGAATAATTTTTAGTTTGACTGCATCTACTTATAACTATTGTTACTCATCTCACAAGAGGTTTGTCCAGCTCACACCTGAGTGACTGAGAGCATTTAAAAAAAGAGACTGACTGTGTATGTTGGTCCTGAATGCAGTTACACAGTTGGTATAAATCATTTTAAACCTATTATATTATATTATATTATATTATATTATATTATATTATATTATATTATATTATATTATATTATATTATATTATATTATATTATATTATATTATATTATATTATACAGTCCAGGTTTGCAATTAAAATGCAAGCATATTAAAGAGTGATTGAAGCTTTTTTTAGGGCCTAATATGAGTTATGGGGCCCTATCTTGCACCCAGCACAATTGACTTTGTACACCGACGCATGTATCATTCCTATTTTACACCCGCGCACTGCAGACTTTTCCCTCCACAGACGCACGTCGGTAAATTAGGAAATGAACTTGCGCTCCCGGGGGCGGTTCAGCGCAAAGAGGAGGCGTGTTCCGGCGCAAACGTTCCCTGGTGCTATTTTGCAGGTTTAGAAAACAATTCCACTACAGACCAGGAAAAACCTAGTCTAAAGTCAGTGGCGCATTGCGCATGTTATTCATATGCTATTTTAAGGGCGCATACTTGGCCACAATCAATGTAGCGTGTGCACAACGCGCATACACTTTGCTTATCTCATCTACACACAGACGCAGCAGTTCTCATTTTTAGAAAACCATACACCATATACGAGGGAAATCATTGTTGTGTCCATGAAGATGTGAAAAAATAGGCATAAATCTAGCTTACACATTTACCCAAATTATCATACACCTGTTTAACCGAAGCTATTTTGGGTGGGTTTCTCCCATCCCCAATGTCACTTCTCTGTCTTTTACAGCCCTGACGAGAATGTCGGTCTCCTCGGCTGTGAACCGCTCCTGGCATGCGCCTGGCAAATCCGCCGTTATAATAGCAATCCGCCTTGGAACAAGCACGCCTGCTCTTAAAGGGAATGTGAGATGTCGCTCTGATTGGTTTATTTCATGTTACGCCCAAACCACACCTATGAATAATGAAGCTACTTCAGACCAACCCATTTTGCGTCGGGCGCAAGAGTCATTTATCCCGCCAGTATACTAGCAACAGCGCCCAAGACCCGCCCACAAAGTTACTTGCGTTTCGCACTTGGTACTTGCGTTTCAGATCGTTAAAATAGGGCACATGGTGTTTTTCTAAATTTTGTGGCCAAGTGTTTCCTGCCTAAAGATTGGAATAAACAGATTTTTATTGAGCAATAACAATGTGGTATGGTTTAAATGGGAGAATGTTTTGAGCACTAGTTGATGAAAAAATAAAAAGATAGTGGTAGAGTAGAGTATTTACAAAGGAATATATGATGTCACCCGATTCAACAACCGTAACCAGAATGCCACATGCGAACACAGTATGAGATCATCTCAGAATTTAACAAGGATCAGCTGCCATTGGTTTACGAAATTACACGGTGCAATGCTGCTATCCAGAGGAATGGAGCGTCCTCTCTTCACTTCTCAAATGATAGGCCAATGACGGTGATAATCATTTTTTGATTGATCCAAGTGCTGGAAGTGTGCTGAAGCGCTCTTGTTACTATATATAGTCTGAACCTTAGGGATTGAGATCATCGGTCACAGGCTGGAGAAACTCAAACAGCGCAAACTAAGAGGAACGTGTAGAAGTGAGAATGACAAAGAAAATGGGCATGAAAGAGAAAAGTTAAGTGCAGTTTAATGGTGCTCCCAAAAATAACCGTTGGTGAACACAGCGCTGCTCTAATGAATCCAGCATTGGGCTGCGTAACCACAGGCGCAGATGAAAGTGATTGTTCACAGTCCACACAGCTCAAGAGCCACACTGTGACTGTTTAGTGATGATCAGAGCATGAACGCTCCCTCTCATTTGTCATTGGTGGTTTACTTGAATGAGTGCACTTCCATGCTGACTGTGTGCTGCTTTTTCCATCTTTTTTTGGCATACTAGTGTGTATAATATTAGAACATAAGATGGAAACTGTAAGGGGAAGTGGTCTCCTAATTCTTAAAGTCAGCATGAAACATAAGTTGCTGTAGCTTTTTCTTCCTTATTGGCACATGAATTTAAAGTGACATTTGAAGGCCATTGTATGGTAACTCATACTCAGAATTTGTCTTCTGTATTTAACCCATCCAAGTTAGTGCGCACACACATTAGAAGTAGTGAACAGTGGGCAGCCATTCACTGCGGCGCCTGGGGAGCAATTGGGGGTTTGGTGCCTTGTTCAAGCAGACAATTTCCTGCCGGTATTGAGAATCGAACCCGCAACCTTTGGGTTACCAGTCTAACTCTCTAATCATTATGCCACAACTGCACTGATAAATCATAAATACTGCAATATTCCGTTAAAATTATTTATTTATTTTTTCAATTTACTGTAGGCTCATCTGCAGGGTTCTTTTTCTAACCATCCTGTTCTTGAGTTGTTGCTTGCTCGAGAGTCAAGATGAACTTTTCGTGCTAGTGCACAAAACATACTACAAACAATACAGCCTAATTTTTTTCAGTTAGGCTAATTGTGCGTACATGTGCGTACAAGTATTTTTAACTAAACGTTACATTTGAATAGTCTACTAATATTTAGTTAATTATCAAATTGGCAATATGTGACGTGTGTCTTTTCTTAATACACTATTGCCATATATCAGGTGAATGTCACACAAGCATTTTGTAATATTTATCAAATATTAATATTTATTTTTAATAATTAAATTACCACCAAAACACAAAAGATTGGTGTAAAGTTATAGTTACACAGTGGGCTTAAACATTATTTGGACACTTAAGTGCTTCCGTTATTTTTATTTCAAATAAATCCCCATTTTTTTATATTGTGTTATCTCATACAATGACATTCATATATTATTAATTTGGATAAAGTGTCACTTGAAGCCACTGTATATTAAGTTCTAAAGTTTGAGTAAGAAGACAATTTTTGGAACTAAATAATTTCTATATAATTAATATAATAATATAATAATAATTTTTTAATCAATGTTATCCAACAGGGCACTCCAGTTAGCCCCAGTGTCAGTAAATATGCCTAAAGGTGCGGTCACATTAAAAACAATTTGGAGATATTTCGGTAGATGGGTCCATTGTCCATGAATGAAGCAATGGGCTGGTTTAATTACTTTATGACTTCATAAATTGTAATGCATCATCCTTATTGTCAGGAAAGGACACAATTACAGATAACAAGTCTGATTGGTCGTGGCGGTGGTGCTGCAATCTATAGAGATATTCTTAATGTTACTCAAAAAAGGACACAGGTTTAATTCATTTGTAAGATTGTTTCTGTCTAAGTGAATACATGATATTAGCTAACTGCATGATTTGTAATATCTTAATACTGTACATTTTTTGACATATGGGGCATTACTTTGACACAGTCACCTCTGATAACAAATTTCTCTAAACTGTAAATAGAAACCCTTTTTTTTTCTGTAAAGCTACGTTGAAACGATATGTATTGTGAAAAACGCTATTACTTAATTTGGACATGTGCAGAAATAAGTAAACAGTGTTCTGAAATATTCCGAAAAATTCTATAAAACAATATTCTGATCGATAAGAAATTTGCCAGCTGTCTAATTCATAAAAAGTGACTTATTCTGGTTATGGCAATTGCAGTTGCAATAACCAAATTCTAATAGTAAGCATCATTTTCATGTGCTTTTAAACATGTCCTCTGAGATGAGAACAGAAGTACATCATAAAAAGAGGATAGCACAAGGGTGGAACCAAGAGAGTGAGAGAGAAACAGAAGGAGAGAGTGAAAGAGAAGATGTGGGGGTGGATGTGAGTGGAGCGGAGTGTTTGGCTGTTGTCCATATGTGCGGCAGGGGAGTTGAAGCAGTCAGGAGGGGAGAGAGGGCTGGCACGTGGAAGGGCAGTATTTCACAGAGCCGGTAGAGAGAGAGAGAGAGAGAGAGAAGAGGCTTCTTCTCATTAGAGGAGGAGGAGGAGGAGGTGGAGGCTCTCCAAGATCAGCGTGCTTGATGTCTGACACACTCATACTCACAAACATAGTGCTATGAGTTTGAGGAATCCATCGGCTGTGGTAAGAGTGACAGGAACAGTCAGCCAGGATTGAGTCACAGCCTCACACTCGGTTTAGACACTTTTCTTCACACTGGAATCCACAGAAGCATCTCAAAGCCACACTCACACACCCTAAACGTCAATGAAGTGAGTTTCATCACAATTCTCTGATGACAGCTTACTAGCTTTCTTCTTTAACCGGCAATTCAGTCTGTCAGCGGATGGAGGCTGCTCGTGGTGGATCATAAGGAGTCAGAGTTTTGCCTTTTAAGAGGAGTGTGTGAGGATGGCATGGGGTGTGTGGACCTTCATGCTTTGCATGACACTATGGATCAGCTCGGCAACTCAATCAGCAAAGAGTGTGTATCCAAGATTACGACTGTCTCACAAAGGTAAGGCAACAGGTGTGTGTGTGTGTGTGTTAGTGTCTGTGCAATGCTTGCACATGAAGTTCACTTAAATGAAATCTGAAACTAATTATTGGTCATAATTTTAGTCAAATGTTTTTAGATGAACATCCCAATAGAGCTCTTACTTTTTACAGGTTAGTTCATGTTGAACTTTGGACTAATTTACCACTTTCCCCCACATTTAAAATGTACAATTGCCTTAAAGAAAGAAAGAAATAAATAGCTACATTAATAAAAAAAAATTATATATTATAAATAAATGGCATACAATTCATTATAAATGATGTATGTATAAATATTATACTTAATTACACCACACTTATGAACCGTAATTCATAACTATTTTACATTTTGGATGATTGGTCATGGATTTATATGATTTCCTACAATCTCATTTGTACAGTTTCTTTAGTACAATCTTCTTTCCCCACTGATGGTTAGGTTTAGGGGTGAACCTTCATGCTTAGTTTTTCTTCTGAAAATCTCGATTAAAATCGTGCAAATTCATACAAATTTGCCAGAACGTAATATGTAATAACTTAAAATAATAAATTGTTTTCTCATGAGAACAGTTTTATTATTTTCACTCTTTTTCTTTTATTAAGTCTAATGCACAGTGGATTATGGATAGTCACTTGCTCTGCCTTTAATACATCTGGAGTCTCTTTTATTTGTTTTTCCTCACCGTTATGGTGGTTGAGCTTCTACAATGTGGTTTTTCTGTCACCTTAAGCGGTTCAGTGAAGGAATGTCAACTGTTCTTTTTACTATGCTGGTCTCGAATTGGCATGTTTACAATGAAATCCAGAGATAAATAGGGGCATCCTTTTGTAGATGAACATCCTAGCCCGAAGCAAATTGCCCATGCCTCTCTCTGTCTTCCTCTTTGAGCAAAATGCTGTGGAAACTGTGTCATGTAAAAATCCACACCCCAGCATTGGTCATGGTTGAGAGTCCATGTGGAATTTCAGTTCACAGTAAATCAAACCAATTCCATCTAAACTAACTGTAAAATCATGGAAACAACACTTTTCCTTTGACACCTTTTCCTTTGAGAAAGTCACTGACACTGTGCGCTGGACAAAGTTTTTAGACTGAGGTGCATCTGAGTGGCTTTTCTTATCAGATTTGTCATAATATATTGACTGTCATTTTCAGTGAGTTGTGTGTGTAGCTTCTGGCAAACTCAAGCAAATTGTGATTGACGTGTGGCAAAGAAACCAGCAGGCTCCAGAGGAAATGTCCCCAGGCAAAGATAAAATTTGGAATTTATTTCTCAATCCTCTCTGTGCCTTGTTTTCTTTTCTTCTTCTTCTTTTTTTTTTTTTTTTTTTGGTTTGATTTAAATGTTGATTTGATAGAAAAAAAATAGAGAAACTGTTTACATTTATAGAGCTATTTCTACCTGATCTGACCTGAAATCACTTTCATTATAGTCAGGTTGATATAGTTTATATAAATATATTTAAAGGGATAGTTCACCCCAAAATTCTGTCATCATTTGTTCAACCTATATGAATTTCTTTCTTCTGCTGGACACACAAAATATATTTTGAAGAATGTCGGTGACTAAACAGTTGATGGGCCCCATTGACTTTCATATTAGGGGGAAAAAAATACTATGGAAGTCAATGGGGACAATCAGCTGTTTGGTTACTGACATTCTTCAAAATATCTTTTGATCAGCAGAAGAAATAAATTCATAAAGGTTTGGAACAACTTGAGGATGACTTGATGATCATTTTTGCGTGAACTACCCTTTATGTATATTTTAAGAGAGTTCATTCTTGTGTTTTCTGTCATTCTCTTGGTGTGCTCTGCGTGTCTAGACTGATAAAGTTTTCTCTACTCAGCTGAAGAAGCTTTTTTTTTTTTTCATGTATCCTATCATTATGGAATGAAAAACATGTATCAACTTTTAAAATTTGAATAAAACGAAGACCTCAGAGGTATTCAAGGCATTTTTTAGACCTTGGAGGCATTCACAGGAGGTTGATTTCTGGTTAAACCCATTGGGTTTCTCTTCCTAAATTTTTAAGATCTGGAATCAAAACCAGGAGTTGATTTAATTTAATCCTGGCCTAATCTCTCAGCATGTTATGTGCGAAGTGAGATCTTTTTTGCCTATGCCAGAAACAGTGCTTGTCCAACTAATCTGTCAGTTATGTGCTAAGTGAGATCTTTTTTTCCCTACCAGAAACGGTGCTTATTAGATCCTTAATTTAATAATTTAATAAAATTGAATCTGAGCCAGTTTTTTAGTCCACAGAGCCTAAATAGGTAATAGATGTTGGTAAATAGCAAGAAGAGTAACAAAGTACAGCAACTATTTGCGCTACAAACATGTGTACTTATAATCATGACAAAACATTAAAATAATAAGAAATACCAGTTTTGCAATATCAAGCAAAATAAGCTCTTTTCTGTCAGTTTAATCTCTAATGTCAATGGTTGCTAATTGTTGCGTGGTATTGTTATTGTTACGATGGTACATTTTTCAAAGGTAGTGCTTGTGGACTTGTGAATTTTCCTAGTCAGGCATTGCTTGTAGCAACCAGTGTTTGTGTGCTTGGGTAAACATATTTGACATGCTTATCAATTTCTATAGAGCTTGTGTTTGTTGTCTCCTCTGTGGATTTTCTGAATGCTCCTTTGTTTCCGACTTGACTAGAACATGTGGTCCTGGATATTACATTTGAGTTTAATGCACTGAAAAGCTACAAAGCTGCAAAGTGCTCATTTTCTTAAATACATTTTCAGTTGTGTAGGCAGGAAAGTTTCAGTGGGATTTTCTTCAAGCTTCTAAATGCATTTTGGTAAGCATATTAACCCTCGTTTAGGGTTTGACACTAATAAAATGACACAATTTGAAGACTGAATGTATTATATTCCTGTGATTTTTAGAGTTGTGTGAAGCTAACCAAGTGGAAAATACAGTCCAAATGGGAATTACAAATTCAAATTTAAGCACACAGTTTTAAACTGCTGCTCTGCATGCTATCATTTGGCTAGGCTTTGCTTAAAGAAATGAAAAATAACTACAGCAAATGCTAATTACGTGTAAAGGAAGCTTATTTCAAAATAAACTTACATTAATCGCCTTAATGTTTTGGCTTCATTGTCTAACAGCTGAATCATCAACACGTTCAACTGGTTTGTAGGTGTTTGGTTGGAATCGTGTAGGTGGGTGCACATATTTGATATTTATTTTTAAGTGGCTTTTATGGTATAATGAGGGTAAAAACAACTAAAGTGAGAGTTAAGGGACTGCTGTTGAAATTGGCGTAATTAGTAGGAGCTGCAACTTGGCTCTGTTGTTTGTTTATGAGGGAAAAATTTCAGACATGAAAATTGCCAACCGCATTTCTTAAGCAACATCCCAACTGTGCATTCTGAGCCTGACAGGCATCTTGATAATATGCAGGTATTTTTGAGAGTATCGAATAGCGAGGCTGAATTATTTAGTGGTGCGACTGTACATCCTTCACTACCACAGGGTCCAAGGGGCAACATGCTGAGCACATGATCTGCAAGAGTTGTATATTTATTCGAGAGTGAATTCAGTTTCAATCTACTCTAAACATTATTTCAAAACACTTCCAACTGGTTTTGGAGTGTCCAACCCCAGTTTGGGGTGATGTCACGCTGTTAAGACAGAGTTTGAGTTTCGTGCATTTACTTGTATAAATAAACCGTGCTGGTTTCGGAATGGTATTACTGAACAGTTACCCCTAGCAAAATTTCAACAAGGAGCCCCCCAAAAGCTCTCCAGAGCTTTTAGACCTTGTCCCAGCTACTTATAAAGAGTGTCAGTTTCTTATCCTGAATCTATAGCCATTCAAACATACAAATCCCCATGGACCTCCAGTTAGTCCCAGCTATCATCACGTAAATGGATGTTCGTGAATGTTTTATGAGGTTTGTTGAAACAATCCAAACATATAACATGGTTACCCCCTACATCAATATGAATGTGAGAAAAGAGACATATTTTGAGCTCTCTGACACTTCAGTACAGTCAAATAGGTAGCATACTTTAGTTTCGCCTTGTTATATGGTCTATAATAACAAGCTTATAGTAGCTTTTCCATCGTCAGTCAGTCATCAAATGACTAATCACAGTTTGAGCACTATAAATCGGTTTTTCATCACCCTTCACTGGAGAACATTATCTTTAAGTTTTGAATTCAGCCTTGGGATTTGTTTTACAGAGCTTTTGGCTCTTAGTGAGGAAGACCAAGGTCTGTGTTTAATTTTTATATTCTTTTTTAAATTGACAGTATAACAGCCCATTAGCCAGCTCATGTTGCATTTAGGCTTGGATCATAATCACTAACGTGCTGCTCGAGTCTCTGCTGTAATTTTAAACCTACCTCAGTGCAACGAGTCTCATCTATGTTTCAGATGACATTAAAAGAGTTTACCAAGGGTTATTTTCTTTTTGGTGAACAGAGGCATTTCAGTCCCCCACAGACTTTTTTTTAACATTTAGATTTAAATATGATTTTCAAATTTAATATTTTACCATTACACATTATTTCATGTGAATGTTTTCATTCTGACCATGAAATTACAGTCATGGCCAGAAGTTTTGGTAGTGGTATAAATTTTGTTTCTCGCAAAGTTCGCTGATTTGGTATTTGTAGATTATATTTCTACATGTTTCTATGGTATACTAGAAAACAAGCATTTCATAAGTTTTAAAGGCTTTTATTGGCATTCACATTCAATGTATGCAAAGAGTCAATATTTACGGTCTTGACCCTTCTTCTTCATAACCTCTGCAGCTCGCTCTGGCATGCTGGATATCAACTTCTGGGCCAAATCCTGAATGATGGTGATCCATTCTTGCCCTATTAGTGCTTGGAGTTGATCACAATTTGTGGACTTCTGTTTGTCCATTTGCGGATTTGAGGATTGTTCTTAATGGGATTAACATACAGGGGGCCCTATCTTGCACCCAGTGCAATTGACTTTGTACACCGACGCATGTATCATTCCTATTTTGCACCCGCGCAAAGCGCACTTTTCCCTCCACAGAATTACGTCGCTAAACTAGGGAATGAACTTGCGCTCCCTGGGCGGTTCAGCGCAAAAAAGGAGGCGTGTTCCGGCGCAAACGTTCCTTCATGTTATTTTGCAGGTTTAGAAAACAAGTGCGCCACTAACCAGGAAAAAATAGTTTAAAGTCAGTGGCGCGTTGCTATTTTAAGGGCGCATGCTTGGCCATAATCAATGTAGCGTGTGCACGACGCGCATACACTTTGATTCTCTAATCTACACAGAAGCAGCAGTTTTCATTTTTGCTAATCATACATTACAATAGATAGATAGATAGATAGATAGATAGATAGATAGATAGATAGATAGATAGATAGATAGATAGATAGATAGATAGATAGATAATTTATTATAAAAGCATACATCTAGCTTACACATTTACCCAAATTATCATACGCCTGTTTAACCGAAGTTAATTTGGGTGGGTTTCTCCATTTCAATGTCACTTCTCTCTTTTACGGCCGTGACGAGAGTGTTGCTCTCCTTGGCTGTGAACCGCTCCTGGCGCGCGCCTTGCAAATCCGCCGTTACAATAGCAATCCGCTATGGAAAAAGCGCGTCTGCTCTTAAAGGGAATGTGAGATGATGCTCTGATTGGTTTATTTCACGTTACGCCCAAACCGCACCTATGAATAATGAAGCTACTTCAGACCAACCCATTTTAGATTTGCGCCTAGCGCAAGAGTAATTTATCCCGCCGGGAAAATAGCAACAGCGCCCAAGACCCGCCCACAAAGTTACTTGCGCTTTGCTCTTGACACTTGCGTTTCAGATCGTTAAAATAGGGCCCAGGGTGTTTCCTGGCCATGGACCCAAAATTTTAATGCAATGATCTCTGAGCCACTTCATTATCACTTTTGCCTTGTGACATGGTGCCCAATCATACTAGAAAATGCACGGATCATTACCAAATTGCTCCTGGACCATGAACAGAATTTGCTCTTGCAGGACGTTTTGATACCATTCTTTATTCGTGGTAGTGTTTTTGGGCAAAATTGTGAGAGAGCCCACTCCCTTGGATGAACAGCAACCCCACACATGGATGCTTCACTGTTGGCATGACACAGAACTCATGGTAGTGTTCACCTTTTCTCCGGACAATCGATTTTCGAGATGTCCCAAACAGTTGGAAGGGGGCTTCATCAGATAAAATAACTTTGCAGCAGTCTTTTGCTGTCCGATCTTTGTACTTCCTGCAGAATTTCAGTCTGTCCTTTAAGTTTTTCTTGGAGAGAAGTCGCTTCTTTGCTGCCCTTTTCACCATGCCATTGTCCAAAAGTCTTTGCCTCACTGTGTGTGCAGATTCACTCACACCCACCGCTAGCAATATTGAGCAATCTTTGCACTGATGATGACATGATTCCATAGCAGACTCCTCAGGAAGAGATGGTCATGGTGCTTGCTGGACACTCTGGGATGTCCTGAAGCCTTCTTCACTGCAGTTCAAGTTCTCTCCTTGAATTTCTTGATGATCCAGTAAATGGTTCTTTCAGGTGCAATATTCTTTGCAGCGATTTCCATGTGAGGCCATTTTGATGCAAAGCGATGATGGCTGCATGTCTTTCTTTTGGAGGTAACCATTCCTAACACAAGAACACAATGATGGAAAGTACTTCTTCCCTTCTTTTATAGCAATCTGCTCTTATAATCCAGTCAGAATGATTACTGAATGATAGTATTCACTCTTTGATGTGCTCATGATATGATTAGCGAAATGATAGGTCATTTTGTGCCAGGGCCAAAAACATTGAAATTTGGGTTTTTGTTATAGTTCATTTTTTGGACAATGATGCTTTCTGCAATTATTTAAAACAAATGCATCTGATGCACAATAATCTAGAAACAACATGAATCAAGCAGCAAACCACATTTAAAGGGATAATTCACCCAAATCTTCGTCGTTCTAAACCTGAATGGCTTTCTTTCTTCTACAGAACACAGAAAATTCTGAAATTTTTCAAAATATCTTCATTTTCCATAGAATAAAGTAATGCAGGTTTGGAACAACTTGAGTCAATAAATGATGACAGCTTTTTTCATTTATCTCCCCAAAGAGAACACTTTTTAAATCATTTTCTCTGCTTCTAGTCCCCATTACCATCATTTTATTTAGGGAATGGTAATGGATCTCTAGAAGATCTGACGGAAAGCATTTGAATCTTTTTATTTTTTTATTATTTGTATTTTTTTGGTAGATGATGGAAATATAACGTTAACATGAAAGTGCATATTTATAGGACATATTTGCATTTGAGTAAGTGTGATCTGATTTTGATTTGTATCAAATGCATTAGAATGAAAGTGTAAATTCAATACTGCTAAAAAATTATGCTATCTGAAACTATGCAAAATTATATGCAATGTGAAACATTTAACTCCAGCTGTAATGACCTTGCCATTCTAAAGACAAGTTTAGCTTTGAGTCCACAGCACATGAAAGGAGAAAGACTTATACAAGCAAACCTCCTGTTGTTTCATCACCCAGTCCATGTCTCCAGATAGTGCTGCATGTGATTAGCCAGCCCGCAGGTCATTGCGTAATTAATGATGTTCTTGGGAGAGTTTGTTCCTACTTTGGTCTGTTCCTGCCTCTTCCTACCTCTCACTGTGTCTTTCTCAGTATTTCCCCTGACAGTCCCGAAAGGTCTGTTTAGACAATAAACCCATAATTTCCTTTGAAATAAGGCATCTGAAAGGTCGTCATGGAGACGGGTTCTTCAGAGACAGTAAGATGGGAAGGAAGAAATCCTGGTTTTTAATAAACTTCACAGTCAGTATAATCAGCGCAGGACAGCAGACCCACAATCGGCCCCCTAAAATAAGGGTTTCCTTGACTTACAGTGGCTTCAATGAATGCACATTGTTCTCTGGTCAATAAAAGATCTCCAAGGTCAGGTAATTCACAATGTATCCATCAATCAGCTTGTTTCCCTACATCAAACAACCCGAACAACCACTTCCAATAAAACAATAGCCTGACATTTCATAAAAGATCCAAGCATTGAAGGATAGAGGTCTATGTGATGTCCTATTTGATTTACTTGTACTCCAGTGAAGGCAGTTTATGGTTTTCTTTTAGATGTTCTCTGTCCTCTACCTTCAGCTAATGATCTTTGCATTGATTCAATTGCTTTGTGTCCATGTGGCATTCATTTTAGAGGTGACATCATGCACAGGCAGTTTACACAACACAATGGATTTGTGTAATTTTCTCTCATCTTGGAGAGATTTCAAACTAACCATTGGGTCGATATGGTTTAAACTTTGGTAGAAAATGGTTTGAATCATTTTTTTGATACCCAGTATTTCTCTACAGACTTGTCTCTTGAGGTATTCGTGGCAGTTCTTGTGGGAGGATGTTTGAGTAGAGCTAATCGTCTTATACTTGTAAGTGAATAATGATGTGACATTACTCTAGAGATGTAGTTATTCACGTTTAATCTACTCTGACTGACAGTCCAGGAATTATGATGCATAAATGTCAAGGTTTATTGTTAGTTAAATAAGTGAGTAGTAAATTGTTCTTACACCGTATTTCTCTTTCATAC
Organism: Abramis brama; assembly: GCF_963993115.1. Taxonomy (NCBI): domain Eukaryota; kingdom Metazoa; phylum Chordata; class Actinopteri; order Cypriniformes; family Leuciscidae; genus Abramis; species Abramis brama. The sequence goes on from NC_139971.1 coordinate 28,701,590, forward strand.
TGTTCAAGGCTCCGTCAAGGTAAAATATGAGAAAAATGTTTTATGAACTCAAATCTTTGGCATTTTTCCATCCCATCGGCTTTGGCTGTTGAAAGGCTGTTTTTTCCATGAAGTTAGTGTGCGATAGGCCTTACTGTATCCAACACTTGTGCTGTGTGTTTTGAGACTTTTTCATCTCTTAAACGTGAACAGTTATTCCAGGTGGGAGGAAATTATAGGGAATAAAACCATGGAAATCCCCTCAGTTTGTTTTCAAAGGATACCACTTAAAATGTGTTTTTATCTCTACATGCCAAGTAGGGGTGGGAATCTTTTACCATCTCACGATTCGATTCGATTCCGATTCTTGAGGCCACGATTCGATTCAAAATCGATTTTCGATTCAAAAAGATTTTCGATTCAAAACAATTCGATTTTTTTCATAATGATTTCTAATCAGGTTTCTGATCATGATCTACTCTCATCTGCTTTGCTATACAGAATGACAAACGGAGACATTAAAGTGTCTTTTATTAAGTTCAATTCTCAGGGAAGTGCCTTTTATCAAAAACATTGAAAAAATATTTTTACTTGGTACTTTTAAAGCAAAGTATTTATGATGACCCACAACGAACTTACTTCCAATACTTCCTATATTAATTGTATTAATAAAACAAATGGAAGTGATTTGGCAAGTCAACTGTAAGGTTACATTTGCCAGCATATGTCCCAACATTGCTGAGAACCAACAGGAAAATAAATGTGTGCCTGTACTAGCAGCATACTTGTAGTAAATTAATACAAACTTCAGCATATTCTGAATCTCTAGCATTTAATAATAGACTTCTAACCAACATCCTCTTGTTATTTCCAATGAGCAATATAATCCTTCAGACAAAAAAAAACATTTTGCTGTAGCAAATTCACAAACAGTTTTCGTTCAAAAATATAGAATTATGTACCAGAAGCTATCATAACGTATAATGCTTGTGGACTTATGCATATTCTGAATAATTAGTAACATACAAAGTCGCTCTTGACTAATACACAACTAAATAATAAAGAGTTATGACTTGAAATGTTTGCTGTATACCACAATCAAAAATAGCAAAGAAAGTGAATGAACATTCTGCAGAGAGTAACTTACAGTCAAAATGTAACTTTTTGTGACTGGCATTGCACATATTGCATACAGATCAGATCGGTTTACACAGCATATTGATGTGAAAACTAAACAATACAGAAATTAGCTCTCATACAAAAAAAATACTAAATAGATCACAATGAAATTGCCAATGTTCCATACGTTAGCTTTTAACGAAGACATTCTCTGGTGCCGTTCGGATTTGGCGCTCAGCCATCATGCGTCTGTTATGTGCGCGTCTCTGATGTGCACGCCACAGACTGTCCGCGCACTGCACGTCCGCTTCAGAGTTCCGCCTTTTGCGTTCCTTCAATGTTACGTTATTAGAATTTTTTTTTAGAAAATCGATTTTTGACATTTGTGAATCGATTCAGAATCGTCCACGTCCCGAATCGCGATTCATCTAAGAATCGATTTTTTTTCCCACCCCTAATGCCAAGACATTGAACTGAAATAATACCTTTATTCAACATTCAGATGTTTGAGGTTGAAAAGTGAAAAAGCTCATAAATAAAATATGATGAGTTGGGAGTTTCCTGTAAAATGCTGAGAGGGGTTTGTTATAATCACATATAAGAACCAAGGCTGATTCACCTAGTAGATTTTCTAAATTATTATTATTTGTAAGGTTTTTTTGTTTGTTTTTTTGTTTAGTTTTTTTAATGTGTGTTCAAAATGTCCTAAAATTAAAACTTGTAAAAGGTAATAATAATACAAGCATGATAATATTGAGCATATATACTACATGGACAGCAAATGTTCCCTGAACACAGTTGCCCTTCAAGAAATGTCCAGTTCCACAAAGTTGAGTTCATGTTTTTATAAATGGCTCTTTTTTTTTTTTTGGCAAACATGAATGCCGTATGAGGAATTAATTTAAACTAACAGAATGCTATTGAAATCAATCAGTCACCACAAAATAACACATGACGAGCAATATATATAGCAATGCTTCCATGAGTCTCTTCTTGAACCTCATGCAATCCACAGCATGTTCCATCAGCAGGACCTGACCTCTGTCTCTCTAGCTCCACCTCCTGAATGATTGACACTTTTTGTGTTTGTATATTTGGTAATTTGCAATGTATCTACACATTATGTGTCCTAGCAGGTAGCTACTGTGAAATCGGCAGTAGCATGTTGTTTCAGTCAGCGCTGATGTTTGAAATCAAAATACCTGTCTGTCTCTGTTAACTTGATTGACAGGTCAGAAAGACCTTGGCCCATGAAAGGGGGAGCAGATACCCCCCCCCCCCCCCCCCCATACACACACACACAACCCACCACACCACACACACACTTTTTTTTTTCCTGTTCAGTGTCTGGTGGGTTACAGTTCTTCTTTTTTTTTTCTTCTTCTTTTTTTTTCATACAGAGCTGATGCTTGGTATCACACTCAATCCCCCAAAAAATCAGATTATAGCATCACTGAAAGCTTCTACACAAGGGTATATCAGTTTGGCTGCTCGTTCATGTTTCACCCCAAGCATCGCTGAGATTGTTTATGGAAATAGTCTTTATCTAAGTTCTCCCCATCTCATATCTTCACCCTTAACTGAGTGTTGCATCTAAATGTGGAGTCTTTCAAATGAATGCACCACTGTTGCTTTAAATGCTTTGGTAAATGCTTTAATCTCAACCTACTTGCTATAAAACACAGACAAAACACTTCTTTGCAATGTGCCGTATCTCTAAAGAGCCATTGTTTCATCATAGAGATGAACTGAGACTATGGAATTATCTTGGATATTTTCCATAATATATTTAACTGATAAAAAGTCTAGATGTAATGCTATATTTGTGAACAAATAAACACATTTTGTAAGAAGACATATGTAAAATAAATCTAAATTTGTACTTGCAGTTTTTGGTCAATATGTTGTGGCATTGGAATGAAAAGTTATCTATAAAGTTATATATAATTGTGTGTGTGTGCGCATATATATATATATATATATATATATATATATATATATATATATATATATATATATATATATATATATATACATATATACATATATACATATATACATATATACATACTTGCTTCACTCCTATTTCCTCGTGCTTTTATGTTTTCAGTCTCCTGTAGAGTTTGTTGAGGGAGGGGCAGGTTGATGTTAAACAGCTTCACTTCCTCTGTACTGGTTCATTGATGTATGACAGCTGCAATTTAGAATAGGTTGAAAGTACAAATAACATGAGTCAGAGCAAATCATACATACATAATACACAATGCAGTCAGAACCCTCTTAATGTTATTTGAGGCCCCAGTTTGCACCACCTCTACAAGGCCACACCGAAATGTGGCCCCAGATCAGGGACATCTCCCTGCCAGCCCGCCCACAAGAAGCAAACCCCTCTAGGCTTCATATCTAAACCAAAAACCTTCACCATTCCAGATCAGAAGAGACAAATGTTTACCATACTGTCGAGATTTTTCAGGGAGAAATATTTCAAGGGTGGTGTATTGGATTATGTTCTGGCTGCAAATGTTTAGATTTGTATGCCTTTGTCTCAATATGGTCTTGTATAGTATAATATGTACTATACAAGGAATCTACATTATCATTATTTTGTATTTATATTATTTTATTTTATGTGAGCTAGGGAATTTAAACTACAGTTCAACATGTATGGATTTATTGTAATAAAGGGAAGTGTTTAGATTTCTAATTGATTTGGTTGATTTTATTATTTTAATTTGTACGCTATAAATATTGAATGCACTAATCCATTATACAGAGCTGTACTTGTGAAGAATATGTAGCCTAACCCAGACATGCAGTCTGTCTGGAAGAAGGTGAAGATCATATTCCCAAATACAGGATAACCCTTACGATAATTACCAGGGTTAACAGGTTAACACAGTCAATATGCTGTGTTAGAGGACAGAGTCTCTCTTAAACAAAGTCTTTCAGTCTTCTCTGCTCAGAATCAGATCTTTTATAGTAATTAGTTTTGGCTTACGGCCTCTTCTAAAGTTTTGTTGATTGAAATAAAATGGACTACTGTTCATACAAACAAGCTTGCTTTATACTACAGTGAGAAAAATATGATTTATGAAAAGTTCATCCATCTGGAGGTCTACATAATGACCTTTCCTGTTAGACAAAAGATGGAGAACTCACAGTGACAGATGAAAGAAGGAAGCTCTTTTTGTTTCCAGGATGAAAGCACTTCCCTATCTCTGATAGCCGATAGTCCCTCAGCAAAGGGAGTAGACGTCCACATCCGCAATCAGCCCATCAACTCTCTTTAAATCTGGAATCTTCAGCTCTCCAAAGCCCTCTTTAGGGAGAACCGTCACTTCCTTAGACCTGCTCACCCCGGCTGAGGTTCAGATGCCTGAGGCAGGGGAAACAGGTCTTTAGTTTAGCTTACGGGGAAATGCAGCCTGTTCAGCACATGGGGATATGGATTAGAGAGGGTTTGGGTCATTTCCCTTTCAATAACCGCTTTTTCAATTTTATTAGCTGACAGGTCTGAGAATGGGATTGACAATGTTTCCTGAAAGCAAATGCAGTCACTTCCTGTCTTAAAAGCATAGGGGCGCCTATTAAAATGTACTTTTACTTACAATCTGAAATTCTGAATTAATAAATATGTTGCCTGTCGAAAACATATAAACAAACATTGTTTAACAATTAGTTATTTTACTTAAATGTGATTGGCCGATCAAGACAGATCCCTTGAACAGCCAATCAGAATCTTTTCGAGACCTCTGGCATTTAAACCAGTAGATGACATAACTACAGCACGCTTTTATTATAAACAAAATGTTATCATGGATTGGTGTGGACACTATATAGTTAATGTTATAGATATCTTTATAGTTATCATTATTGGTGTGAATGGGCCTTTATTTGGTCTCTTTTTGCTCCATCAACAAAAATGGTTCCAAATAAAGTCAAAGCTTGATCAACCATCGTGTGTCCTGAATGAACAGTTTTTGAATGAATTGGTTGCATGAATAATTCAATGACTCACTTAAAAGGACAGTCACTTGTTTTGTTCCTGAAGTAATCTGTTTTGAACTAATTGGTTGAGTGAAGGTTTCATACTCACTCATAAAGACAAAATCAATTGTCATCATCTACAGCCAAAACTCCAATCTTAGAAGAAAATGTTCTGTGTAGAACCTTGATTTTTATATACGTTCATCAGCTAGAAAAAAATAGTTCTGAAAGTGATTCCAATGATATCGTTCCTCTGTTATCATAATAGCTGTGGTGTGGTCATCACTATTCTCATACAATTAGAATAATCATTAAAATGATATGGTTATTGTCCTTGGTGTGAATTGCACATAATAGGCAATATTGTGTCGAAAATGCTAAGTTACTCAGTATCATAACCACATTTGCTCATATTGACTATATTAGGAGTACATTACTCATGTTTTTAATTTATAATACCAGTTGAATGGTTCTCTTTTCACCTGATTTCCTCCCCTACCCCTCCACTGAAGAGTCTAATAGTACGACCCTTGCCCGGTCAAGGGTACTGAGTTAGTAATGGTGAGGGGTTAAAATTCTCGTTGCCTCTGGGGGCATTCAGGATTATTATTTTGGCCTGTGTTGGGACATTTGCTGTTTGTTCAAGATACAAGGTCTCTTTATAAACATTATGATGCCTTATGGCTTTTCATTGTGGTTCCCACTAATAAGTGCAATATATTAAATAAATATTTAAAAGAATGGACGATCCCTCCCTGTGAAACATCACTTAGAGAGCCCAGTAAAATCATGAGCCAAGTCTGGTTTTATTTATTTCTTTTATCTTTCTCGTTTATCTTCATGAAGAAGAGGCCAAACACATAGGTTTAGAATGAGAAAGAAGCTCATAATCAAATCGAATGAAAGTGTGGAATCCTAGTGGAATTTATTTCATACAATGAACATAAATAAAACAAAACGACAGGTCACATAAACATCAATAGGGCAGTGACCTTGAATTAATAAGAGTATACAGTACAGTATATATATATACTAATGCTTCACTCTGCTGTTTTGCAGATGCAATGAAGTCTAAAAGTCAGGAATAATTTCCAGTTCCCTAATGGAAATTATTCCTGACTTTTAGACCCCACTGTATCTACAAAACCACAGGGTGAAATATTAGATTGACTTCCAAATGAACTCGAAAACTGTGGGTGTGAGTGTTGCTTGTTTTAATGTTTTTTATATATATATCCCAAGGCAGTTCTATTAACTGAAAGACTCATAAACCTAATTAAAGACACATTGAACGTCTTTCAGAAGAGCTGTTCTCAGACACTAAAATTTGATCAAAGTCTGCCACTTTAAATGTCTGTTTTTGACCTTGTCTGTCTCTTTCCACTCTCTTGTCTGTTTATCTCTCTCGCTATCATTTCAGTAATCCAGTTTTATCCCTTATCTGTCTCTCTGGTTCCTTTATCTTCTTTTCATACATACTTTTGCCCTTCAACTTTCTAAGTAGCTCTTTTAAAGAATTAGTATATGCAAAATTGAGAATTGGCTCCCCTTCTTCTTTCTTCTGTGGAACACAAAAGGAGAAATTTTGGTCTCTGTTTTCCATGTAATTACAATGGGGGCTGAAGTTTTTAAGCTTCTAAAATGATACAAAAAGCAGTGCATATGACTCAGGCCCGGAGTGGGTAATCGGGAGAATCGGGTGAATTCCCGGTGGGCCGCTTCATTTTTGGGCCGGTCGAGGATTTTTTTTTTTTTTTTTTTTTTTTTTTTCACATTTCAATGTCGCATTCTGACACCGCAGCGCGCAGCCTCTGCATGGGTTGTACCATGTGAAGGAGTTCTCCCCTACCCTCCCATAGAGTTGGTTGGGTCCATAGCCCGTCTATTCCAAAACGTTTTCTCAGGTAGGCTACCGCGGCACCGCCGGCGCCTACCGATAGCTGGGCCGGTGTTGTGCCGAATTTCGACCCCCTGCCAAATTATTACCCCCCTCGTTGAAGTCAGTACCTGATTGCCTAATCCTAACCCCACCCCTAATCCTACCCCTCCCCCACAACTAATCCTAAACCTACCAATACTAGGGGGGTAATAATTTGGCAGGGGGTCGAAATTCGGCACAACACCGGCCCTACCGTAACGGTACGCGTCAGGGAGGATGGATGGGAGGAAGAGGCCAGGAGGTATGGAAGCTTGTTTCCGCCACAGAATAAAACATTTTAAAAGATAATTGTGACTTTTTATCTCACAATTTCGAGTTTACATCTCGCAATTCTGACTTTATTTCTCAGAATTGCGAGATATAAATTCAGGACTGCGTGAAATAAAGTCGCAATTGCGTGTTATAAAGTCAGAATTGCGAGATATAAAGTCAGAATTGCGTGAAATAAGTCGCAATTGCTTCTTATAAAGTCAGAATTGCAAGATATAAAGTCAGAACTGCGTGAAATAAAGTCGCAATTGCGAGAAATAAAGTCAGAATTGCAAAATATAAAGTCAGAATTGTGTGAAATAAAGTCGCAATTGCTTCTTATAAAGTCTAAGTGAATTATTATTTAACCTTTACATTATTTGTTAACCCATGTTATTAATATAAACTACACAATAGTACGAGCTGAACTGTTGCTTCATTTATCCAATTTAGAAAAAGTGCTAATTTGGAATTCCACCATGGAAAAAGTGGGCCGGTCTTGGGCCTGAAACTCCCGGGCTGAAAAGTGGCCCCACTCCGGCCCTGATATGACTCAAACTGTATACCCTTCTGAAGTGATATTATAGCTTTGTGTGATGAAAACAGTACAATTTAAATCATCATTCAATGATGATCTTCCCTTCCAGTGAGCTACAGTATTAACAATTTCAGTATGTTTCATAATGGCTTCATGATTCTTTTATTGTGCTTTTTGGAGATGACAGCCTTAGTCCTTGAAACGCTTTCATTATATTAAAAAGAGTGGGCAAGATATTCCCGAAAAATACACATTAATGAAAGAAAGAATGTTATAGGGGTTTGGAAATTACATTTAAAACGAGTAAACAATGGTAGAATGAATCATTTTCTGCTGAATTGTTCCTTTTAATATATTTATCTTAAAAAAAAACAAAGATTTATTTATTTATTAATTTATTTATTGTCAATGTGTCATTGTACTCAACCAGCATCCAATGGTATATGTGTGTGTGTATCCACTTATTGATGGATCTGCTTGCATCTGCATGCGTGTTGGGACTGGGAGGCTGCCATTTTGCAGTTTAAAGCAACCAGAGACCATTTAAAATGAAAAACACATTTTGTCATTGGGTGTGTATGACTGGAGGGCCAACTCACACACGCTGAATAAATCAGAAGGTCAAGACCATTACGACGGCAACTCCCTATGGAGCAACCCAACACACACGCAAACGCACTCAGAAAATCTGTCATAAGTCATTGACACTGCATACATTGATTAATCATATAATCCAATTTCTCTCATATCACGATTCACTGAAGCAGTGCATCTTTGTCTAATTTTGGTCATATATGTGGTCCGTTTAATCCTGTTCCAGCTGCCTGACTTCACTCTGTGGTGAAAAGAAATGCATCATAGCCGAGAGATAGGAGTCATGCGCTGTAGTTCAAATTTAAGGGGCAGAAAGTATTTACAATTTTACAAAAAAATAAAATTAAAATTAAAGCTGCACAATTCTGGATAAATTGAGAATTTACTTAAAAAAATAAATAAAAAAAAAATAAAAAAATTGGGATCACGATTCTCCCATGATTCTGAATAGACAACTAAACAAAATAACATGTAATTTTATTAGAGGTTCTGACAAAATGTTAATTGCTGCAGTCTATTAAAAAATAATAATAATTTGAATGTTTGAATGAATGATTCAATGACTCATAAAGACTTAACTTGTTTGATTACTGAATGAATCCTTTTTTTAAAGAATCTCTTGAATGAATGATTCAATGACAAATCAATTTTTAACTGTCACTTGTCGCCACCTACTGGTGTAATTCTGTAATTAATACAGTCTTTATTTATAGTGCCAAGTTACTTTCAAAAGGTGATTTTCTCTATTTTGAACGCTACCGTAGACATCGTTTATATCCGAACTATAAACTTTTATCCCAGTACCTCTGTGATAATAAGAATTGTAACACAGAAATATTGATACTGTGTGTTTGAAAAGACTGTTTGTGAGGCTGTTTCATACCTAAATATGACAACTGCTCTCTCTTGGTCAGAACCATAGACTGTAAAAAAAGTTCAGAACGCAGATCTGAATGTTCGTTCTGATAATACGTGTCAAAAAGTTTATTAGTCATAGAGCCGAATCGCTGTCATTTAGGAATAAGATTGCGTGGGTGCATGAATCGAGATCGAGATCTTTTTCACAAATTGATCAAATTATGGTAGAGAGAGACGTTTATAATTTTACAAAAAAAGTATTTTAAATAAGAACATTTCCTTTGATTCATCCGAATCCTGAAAAAAGGTATTGTGGTTTCTACAAAATATTAAGCAGCACAACTGTTTTCAACACTGATAATAATAAAACGTTTCTTGAGCACCAAATCAGCATATTAGAATGATTTCTGAAGGATCATGTGACTCTGAAGACTGGAGTAATGATGCTGAAATTCAGCTTTGTCATAACAGTAATTGTCATAACAGGAATAAATTACTTATTTAAATGTATTAAAATAGAAAGCAGTTATTTGAAATTGTAATAGTATTTTACAATTTTGATGTTTTATTGTATTTTTAATCAAATAAATTCAGCTTTGGTGAGCATAAGAGACTTTTTTCAAAAACATTTAAAAATCTTACCGACCCCAAACTTTTAAACGGTAGTGTACATCCTCTTATAGATACGGAAAACCCTCAAATCATTCAGGCTGGTTTGTGAACTGGATCAACCAATTCATTGAAAATAATTAATTCACAAAATGGCCTGTGAGCTGGGGCAAGTGTCTCGATTATTAGTGAATAACAAATACCTTTTCCTCACACAAAACAATCTGCTTTTTAGAAGTCTTGGATTCTTGTGCACATGGTGCTTTTATTGTGCTTTTTTGTCCATTTGAGGAAATTCAGCTTCAAATTCCAAAGTACTAAATTGTTTGGAGCAATTGGATATGAATGGTGTGGCAAATCATGTGGACTTTCTAATTGTTTGTGTTTTTAGATTTATGGGAGTTGAACAGGACGTGGCTGTTCCAGGCCGGAGAGGGGCGTCTGCCGCACTACAGTATGTTACTGGATGAGACCCAGGAAAGGCTAATCGTCGGTGGAAAAGACATCCTGTACTCTCTAAATCTGGAGCGCATCACTGCCACTCACAAAGAGGTACATGCATTTGCAATGTTCTTAGGATTTGGCCAACATGTCTGTCCAGCATTGTCATCTGTGTGTGTTGTGGTACAGTATATCAGCTCATTTGGCTCTTGCAAGTCATTTTACGTCTGTTCTAAAAAAGTCTCAGCATAACTACACACATACTTATTAAATAAATAAATTCAGCACTCATGCAAATAGAACCCAGAGATGGATTGCAACCATCTGCTCCCCTTCAATTCATGGACATTCACAAATCCTTGTGCTCGTTGTTGCACTGAAACTGTTAATTATGGTTTAATTTATTTGCACTTATTTTCGTGGATGCAGCATCACGTAAAAAGCAGACATTTTTGGTTTTCAATTTCATTGTAGAAATACAAACACAGGTGTATGTGTACATTCATTCCAAACTAAAGTGTCTGATCGCATATGAATGTCGCATTTTAGCCCCTAGTGGCTTTCGCATGGAACTTTCAAAATGGTTGTGAAACAACTGTTACCCTTCATGGTAAAATTAATGAATATACTGTGTCCACACAAACTAAATGACCACTGATTTGTTTGAAAGAGAAGAATAGTAGGTTTTCTAGGGCTAACCAACATAAATAATTATGTAAGAATTATAAAACAATCATTACGGGCATAAGCATTCATAACCGCACATTTTACAGAAATAATGTTTACAATTATTTAGTGCAAAAATCTCGGCCATTTTTACTTCACGCTCATAGTTTTAATAAGAATACATCACGTCAGTCAGGCAGTACACTTCTGAACCACAAATCAGATCTGAAAATACGCAAATGATTTGTTAATCCACACAACTCCCATACTACTTTCAATTGCAATTGAATGACTTCTGATATGTCATTTGCTGAAATGTAAAGTCAGCTTTACTGAGATAAAGTAAATAGTATACAGCTGATCATGTGATCCCAGTATGGCAGCCATCATGAGGTTGGACCATATGCATACATTTTTATGAGTCTTCATGTCATGTAATTTGTATGTATGTATGTATTGTATGTATTGTATGTATTGTATGTTATGTATGTTATGGACTTGAAAAAGTCTGTTTTATAATTATAATAATTCAACTGTAGTGGACTTGGAATTTACGAAATTGACGCTTTATCCAAAATGACATTTTATCAGTTCATGCGTTCCCTGGGAATCAAAGCCATGACCCTGTAATGAAGGAACAAAGAAAGTTTAAACTTGTATTTTTCATGCAACCACAGGTCAAAAATATATGTGACAGTATTTAGTCAAGTAGAGCATGAGCATTTCTGTGCCAGAACATTACCAGAACCAATCTGCCTGTCTCTCTGTTTTAGATTCACTGGGCGAGCTCTGATGAGCAGGTGGGGGATTGTTTAATGCAGGGCAGAGAGAAGGTAAATCTGTTATACATCCTGTATATGTGATACAGTGGTATCCTGTTACATGACTACAATGTTTGATGAAATGTGTTAAAAAACATTCTTAAAGCTTCTTTTCTTTTCTTTTCCTCTCTTTATATTTATCTTTCTTTTTGTCCCTCTTTCTTAGCCGGAGTGTGCAAATTACATTAAGCTGGTGCAGCATTATAACAGCACCCACCTGTTAGCATGTGGAACTGGAGCCTTCAGCCCAGTGTGTGCCTATATCAGAGTGGGTCAGGGAACACAGGTAAATCTTATATACTATGTTTTTCAAAGACAGAAGGTGAACAAACACAATACCATTGGCATGTTTTGAAACCATAATATGAGTCACAGTTGTTGACAACAAAGTTTCAGAGATGCCTCAGTGGCCACAGCGTCTTTAAAGGATTTTATTGTATCGGAAGCAGACTGAGGTCGCTGAAAATGCTACGGTGTCACTTTGTCCTTCTGTCCACTTTCTGACTTGTATTCCAGAAAAAATGCTTTGAGGAGTTCCTGTTTGTCTTCTGAGGAATGTGTTGTAGTGACTCACAGATGAATTGTGTCCAGTGTTGTGCTGTTGTTTGTCACCAGAGACCGTACTGGAAACTACCCCTGTAGTCTGCGACTGTCACTCTGCTGTTTTCTACACATGGTGGAGTCCTGCAGAGACTTCTGCGATAATTGAAACCAGTCAGAGTGGTAACAAGTTAAAGCATTTAACATCTCAAGACACTAAAACATTGGTCTTGTTTTGAGATCTGAAATCTTTGATTGTAAAAAGATCCAGATGCTGTGCGTCACCGTGAATTTTAGGAGCACGTTTCTGTTAGGAGGGCTGTTTGATAACACGATGGCTGGTTTTCAGCTTGCTTGAAATTCACAGTTTGCAGTTGGAAGGAAAGAAATACTTAAACGCATATGGAATTGTATTATCATTTAAGGAATGTTAAAAATCTGGTGGTTTAGAGAGGCAGAGAATAAAGAATGTGACCTACATTTTCACTGCTGTGTGTGTAACAGAGGTCAGCTAGTAAGAGCAGTGAGGTAAACCTCACTCCCCTGATCCCAAGAGGCGCACTAGTAACTGTCGTTAGAGACCGAGGTCATTAGCGTCCTTATTAGCGCCCCCCGCTTCCCAGGCTAGACGTCGGTTGTGCAAGTAAACGTCACTCCCCTGATCTCAAGAGGCGCACTAGTGACTGACGGTAGAGACTGCGGTCTTTTGCGTCCTTGTTAGTGCACCCACCTCCCAGGCTGGAGATGCCAGTTCGAGTCCCCCTCAGAGCGGGGCGAGTAGGGAACGGAGGGGTTACATGCGGAAAAGTTCAAGGTTCATGAGGATAATCTGTTAATATTAATACAACAATATCGTTATAATATTGTTCATTTGTACTTTGTTGTCTTTTTAACAACATTCAGCCCCAAACTAAATTACGTGAACTCTTGGATGTGCAGTTCAACCGGAGAGGTTCACGGCTACTTGCATGCCAACAAACTGGGAACTATTGTAAGCAGGCGGTATACAGCAGGTGGAAATCCAAAGGGTGTAGCAATAGCAAATACTATTCCTCATTCGCAACGCAGAATGTCCACAAGAGGCGGTACCAAAGATGACGCATCCCAAGCAACCGAACCACCCTCTTTTTATTCTCCTAAAACAGGCACTAATAGGTTCACAGATTTGCATTACACTGGCCAATCGCAAGGGGGGTTAAGCCTCACCCTGCTACACTCTTACAGTTAATAATATAAAAGTAATACTAAAATAACACTGATCCAAAGATCCTTAATTTAATAAAATATCTTATTCAACCTTTCAAACTTTAAGGCAATAAAAAATATTTTCATTAGCATCTTCATTTGTTTGCGGAGGTTTTAAATTTGTTGATGGCTGTTAAACTTTGTCATTGCGAAAAAACATTTAGTGCATCTAATCTGTCTTTCTATTGGCTGTATATAAAAATCAACGCTTATTTGTATAGGCTATACATTACGTTTATTTGTATATACACTACACTTTTTACATCCTATTTTTGTATGCTAAACATTCACATGCTGACATTTTGCTCATGCAAGTGTTGTGGGTTTGAGTCTCGATCACATGCCCCCTTTTTCTCTCTCTTCCCAAAAATTTCCTGTCATTATCTCCATACCTCCACTATCTCTCTAATGAGGCAAAATCACATCAATACTTATGTAAAAGTGACAAAGTCAGCGCTTTGTTTCTGAAGCGACTTTAACACTCTTCAACAGCCTGGTCTCCAGAGAGACAGACAGAGTTTGTTTTAGTGTGTGTGATGGGAAGTTTTATCATTCTCACTCTGTTAAAATCTCCAACCAAACATCCAGACAAGCAAAAACAAACATCTTCATCCTCCCAGGAGAGCCCCAGTCAAATTACGGAGCGGCTAATCACAGAGAAGTGAGGTTTATTTGAAGGAACAGGCTAAAGAAAAGAGCAAAACGAGACGTTTATTTGAAGGAAACTGAGAATCTGGATTCTTTCCTGTGCCACATTGTGGCAGTCAGCCTTCAGACTTTCTTTCCCTCTACTTCTCAATCTTTGGAGGGTTTCAGGACAGAGAATTCTGAAAGTGGAGGAGTATAATTTGAAATGGGAGAAGTATCATTCGTACACTTTGGGCGTTTAATGGCGTTCTGGCTCATAAACATAGCATTTAACTTGAAAACATGACTGATGGATACATTTTGATAGAATACTGTACCTACATATAGGCAAGGTTGTAAACTCAAGGGCTCTGTGCATCACTGTCCATTAAAAAAAAATTTTTTTTATTCTTTTATAATTTTCTAATATGTATTTATAGTATAGTTTTTGTCTATGGTCACGTTATGTCTTCCTTTCATTCTATTTTGTTGCATGTGTACTGCTTCATTTTTCTGACGGATTTGTGTGTGTGTTTAAATGTTCGTGCAAAAAAGCATGTCTAATTAATTAAAATCATGAAATGTACACAATTTAACATCAATTTATTTAAAGTTTAACACAAATTATACTTTTAGGGCCATATGAAATGCATTTAACTTTTGTTTCAAATTTTGTTTTATTTTTCTTAAATTCCATTTTTTCGGGATTTTAATAATAAAAAAGCATGTCTAGTTAATCGGATAAAAAAGCAAAAACTTGTGGACTTTTGAAATGAAATTGTGTGTTTTATTTTTGCTGGATTTATGATTAATACAAATCTATTATAAAAACAGTGGTAATCAAATGAAGGCATAAAACAGTAAGTGTTATTTAATCTTTTAAGATGTAAACAAATTAAATTTAACAACTTTTTTTTTTTTTTAATATATATATTTTTGGCAGACAAAGTGCTAAACAACAGATGTTTACTGCTAAAATTAAAACGGAAGAAAAT
Organism: Abramis brama; assembly: GCF_963993115.1. Lineage (NCBI taxonomy): Eukaryota > Metazoa > Chordata > Actinopteri > Cypriniformes > Leuciscidae > Abramis > Abramis brama. Next base: position 28,716,797 of record NC_139971.1, read on the forward strand.
TTGAGATTTATTCCTTAAAAAATAAAGTTGTAATTAATTGTATTATTATTATTACTTTGAAAAGTACATTCTACTGTACATTAGTAATAGGCCTATATTTCTGTCACAATTTCTTAATTAAACCGAACTTCTATTTTGACAGGTTGTCGTTACTCATGGAGACATTTGAGTTTCTGTGTGTGTATATGATATTTTTCTTAAGTAAAATGGTGAAATGCTTATGAAGTGACTCTCAGAGCAGCTCTGGAGATGTCAATTGTCCTCATATATAAAGAGATGGCAGACGTCGAAAACACCATGAGCCACTGTGCTTGAGTATGTGCAGTAGATGAAACCTTGTGATTTGTTCACACAGAGATACTCAGACCATGCATACTTCATATTTAAATAGTCTTTTTTGGTTTAATATTCACAGACTAGTCCATTTCGCGATTTGATTAGGTGTACAACCCTACATTTGATTTATTCATCCATGACATTTTTAGTTCAGATTTAGTTCCATCTGCGTTTTCCACATCACGTAAATCATAGGTCCCTAGAATTCCCGCTTTTTATCCCAACCAGGTTCAGAGATCAGAACTCATGGCTGGGAATAGTAGTTCTGGCTCCCTGACCCTCCGGTAGAGGTGAAGGAGAGAGCCATGGGCGTTATGGGAGCCACAGGCTGGAGATCAGAGAGGGTTTAATTAGAGGAGACAGTCTTCAGCGGGGTGCCTGATAACTCCAGCACTGAGCTGCAGGCCGCCAGCACACGCCTCAGTCTGGAACATCTACACCCTAAACACTTAATGAGATGCATACGTGGCACATATGCATCTGTGCACATAAAAGATGGGCTTTGCATTCATATATACACACTACGACGAAGATGGATACAGATACCTGCACAATTATACACGCACTCGGCCCTGGAGCGCTGGGATGACATGATGCAGATGTAGCTGATGACAGGAAAGACTGATAAAGCTACAGAGACACAGACCAGAAGCGTAGAGAGAGCGGGTGAGAGGAGCGTACACACGTACATGCAGGCGAACGCCCCTGCACACATTCCTTGGGATTCTAAGGATTCTAAGCACCGTTTCGGCCCTTTGCGCCCATACACACATCACCTGACACATCACAGCACACCGTTCCCTCTTACCGTCTTCTCTTTCACCAAAACCTTGCGTTTTCTCATGGGCTTTACACATACTTATACTGTGTACTAATGCACCCACATCATACCTCAATAACACCTTGCCCGAATAAACACACAAAACTCTGTTTCAAAACCTGTTGAGCGTCATAATATAATATAATATAATATAATATAATATAATATAATATAATATAATATAATATAATATAATATAATATAATAAATGTTTTGCATGTTAATCACAGTTAAATGAAAAGTTATTATAGGTCAAATTTAGATTAGCATTTAGCAGACACTTATGCTAAACAACTTACTGTAAATTACATTTCACGAGTTCACACTTACATCGATTAAACAGAGTAACAATTATGCGTATTTCGCGTGATGACCGGGGGAAGGGCTCAGAGCTCTGAATTTTTGCCCGAACCTAGAGTACTCCTCCCGTTGTTGTAAGAGTATTTAGGACTAGAAGTGAGGAGATGGGGTGGTGGAGGGATGCTGTTAAACTGTCACCGAACAGAGGTAAGTTTGCTGTATATATACACCTCTTGACTCGTTGATTGGGTTAATTAACAGAGTGTGCTCCACTCGTGTCTAATTAGGTTTGATTATCTGAATGTGCTCCACATGTGTTTAATTAGGTTTAATTATTTGAACGTGCTCCTCCCGAACTTTGGTGATAAAACATCATTCAATTTGATCAGTTCTTGGTTTTTCTGGGAATAGAACCTATGGTCTTCCCATTGATGGTGCCATGGTGTTTAAGCTACAGGAAGTTGTTTAAATAATTTAAAGGGGTCATCGGATGCCCATTTTCCACAAGTTGGTATGATTGTTTAGGGTCTTCATGTAAAGTTTGTAACATACTTTGGTTAAAATTCCTCAATGATTGTGTAAAACAATACCCTTATTACCTCCTCAAAAACAGCTCTGTTCACAGCGACCCGTTTCGGTGCATGTCTCTTTAAATGATAATGAGCAACTGCTCACCCCACCCCTCTCTTCCATGGGGGGTGTCGACAAAAGACACACAAAGTGCTGCCATGACAACCTGCCTTGGTGGACAGTATACAGATGGCTGAGGGCGGAAATATGCTAATACGGGACAGTCCGTCAGTGGTCGTGGGCGGAGCATGAAATGACATCATATTGCTCAGAAATCCAAACGGCTTGATTGATTATTGAGTGTTTAGGCTTTTTGAGGATTTAAAAAAAGGAGTGAATGGATTTTTTCATTGTATGGTGGTTGTGTCCACACACTGCAAAGACACATTTATATGCAAACACCATATAAAAGTGAATTTTGCATCCGATGACCCCTTTAAGTTCTTCTTTGACACATTTTAGTACATCTTTATATGTAATTTCAGAATAACTTGTATTGTGTTTTAAATATGGTTAAGGTTTACTGCTGAATGTACCGACAAGCATTTGTGGTAAACTAAAATATACTTGAAACATGTATTTAAACATATTTGTAATTAAGGGAAATGTAGCTTGTGGTAATGGGGGACGTAATTTGTAGGGCCGTGGTTTGTATTACTGTGGTACGCAGTCGGACACTGTGTTCACACAGATTTCTGAAAACAATTAAAAATGCTGTATTATGCATGCCAGGCCAGTAGTTGGCGATGTCACTTTGTAAAGAAAAACTAGGCATCTATAGACTGAATACGTAATGCACGTTTTCCCAAATTCGCGTTTTTGTAGTTTACACAGACAATAACGGTATCGATTTCAAAAACTTGCACTTTCAGCCCCTTTTCAAAACAAGTTTGCGTTTTGAGGCCCCTGAAACGCTGTTGTCATGTACTGTAAATGAACGGTCAACACACATACGTTTTAGTTGAAAACGGTGTCGTGTCAACTCAATGTCTAGGGAGAATACAATCATGCTTAAAAGGCATAAGCAGCTCACTTGGTTTTTGGACCAGACCTTCACATACTAGTAATTCCACCAACACTCATTTTCGGTATTCTGCAGCTGTCCGTTTCAGGTGATCTCTCACCTAACATTTCAACCCTCCTAACTATACACAACACGATCGCTAAACCTCATTCAAATCTGAACCATGTGTCCACCCACAAGGTGTGCATGTGAGTTTGTGTTTGCACTTTCCATGACTTAATCAGCCTTAAGGTGTGCTGATTATCATGTGAATCTCGAACTATTTCATCTCATCTATGCCACGGACGTTACTTCAGGCACATCATCTGCTTAAACAAGCAGATATGCTCACGTACAACCACGTGTGTTGGCCACAAGGGCTGATGCTATCGGACTGGTAATCACAAGACTGTGTTAAGTAAGATTTGCACATTTACAAAGGGCCTTACGGCCCCTCTGCATATACCCTATGTAGACCACAGCCAACCTTTGTGATTTATACCCATAATTCTCCCATGTAACAGCAACGCTTCATAAATTGAACATGAAGTTATGGGTTTGGCTAAGGATTTATTTCCATTCCAGTTTTGAATGAAGTTCGAGGAGCAAATGATCGGAAAAAACGTCTACCTGTTGAAAGAGTAGAAGAATGATCTAAAGACAGGAAATGATGGATGGACTGGTGTTACATGTCTGGTGTTTGTTTCTCCAGGATCACACGGTGTGAGAACATAAATCAAGCTTGTGAAAGCCTGTCCTGCGACACATGTTGCACAGCTAATACCGTCACCTTCTGGTTAAAGTGAGATTTGCAGTAACAGTAGAGAAAGTGATTCTTCAAAGGGCTTTTCATGTGAGGAAGGACTTAGATGTGTGCTTTTGAATCTCATTTTACCCTCCATTGCTTCACCTGGATGGTATATTTCCCCTGAGATTGCAGGAATATGCAGTGAAGGCCTGTGTGTTTTATGATGAAAAACCACTGAAATATACAACGATACTGATGTGTTAATGCATTATATTCAGTGATACAAGTCGCCCGAAGGCTGACTGATAGTTTACAGTGTTTTTTTATTCTTCTTGCTGCAATTCTCAGAACTGTAGTGTCAGGTTTCTGTTTTGTCTACCCTTCTGAAGATGCTAGCTTAGACCAGCATGTCTTTCCTTGCTGTTCGCCAGCAAAACTACTGGAGCTAGTCAGCCAGCATGATCTTTCTGTTGAAGCTGGTTTACCAACTCTTGCTGGTTATGTTTTTAGAATCTAGAGGGGATGCCAGCAGCTAAAAAAAAAATACAATATATGCTGGTATATACACACACACACACACACACACACATTGGATTGTGTATGTATGTAATTTGACAAAAGTTTCTTCCAGATGGAGATACTTTAATTTTTGCGTTAAATGATTATTATCTATTTATGTAATATTTTGGAAACATAATACACTAAGGTTCAAAGGTTTGGGGTCAGTAAGATTTTTTTTTTTATTAATGTTTATTCAGCAAAAATGCATTAAACTGATTCAATTGATACATTTTTGATCAAATACAAAAAATCTTTTTGATAAATTGATGAAGTTTTCAACATTGATAATAAACATGTTTCTTGATCACGAAATTAGCATATTAGAATGATTTCTGAAGGATCATGTGACACTGACAACTGGAGTAATGGCTGATGAAAATTCATCTTTGCCATCACAGAGATAAAATACATTTTAAAATATATTAAAATGGAAATCTTGTACACATTTTTTTTTTGTCTTCCTTCAAAATCATAAAAATCTTACTTATGCCTTTTATATTTATATTTAGCATTTTGTAAAAATTACCAAGCTAGTCCACATAAGTTGCTAAACGTGTGTGTGTGTGTGTTCCAGCAGGAGCGAGAGTTCAGGCTGGAGTCTGATCACATAGAGAGTGGCAAAGGAAGATGCCCATTCCATCCCAACAGCCCTTCGGCATCCACTGTGTACCGTAAGCATTCATCTATTCTTGCAGTTTCAGTCTACTTCAGTCCTCCATCTTTAAAACTCTCAGTCTTTGCCCTCCTTTCATTTACAGCCATGTCTTTATTTATCTGTAGCTCCCCCCTTCTCCTTTTCAGCGTGATGTTCAGAATGTGTGTATTCTTGAGTTTTGAAAGGAAAGGGAGTGCATTTTGAGCCATGGGCCACTGAGCACAAAAGCTCTTCATAACACACTTCAGCTCGAATCCTTTAAAGCACTCATTCACATGGCAACAGGGATCTGATTTAGAGATGAATTTGATGACTTCCTTTCTCACAGCAGCTGCAGACTTTATTCAGCTGAGCTTTTTAATTTAGTCTCTCCCAGTCGGCACCAACATCAGGATCGTTCTTTATAAAGAATGTTTAGATGCTAAATTGATATTGCCCTGTAGATCATGACTTCTTGACTTACTGCAGGATTTATGACTCACACTGAAGGCAATTATTTACCAGTGTCTGCAGTGCCACCTAGTGGTATCTCGATGTATGTCAAACAGAATACCAAAACTATTATCCATTAGTATTTAGGGATACAACTATTGTCAGTAAATGTTGAGGTATAGGCCTGCTATTGTAAAATGTCATGTGAAATCATAGCATAACTAAACTGATTTAAGACTGATATTTATTATTATTTACACTGGAACTGTTAAATAACTGCTTAAATAATACTAATAATAATAATAATAATAATAATAATAATAACTTCAGCTTTACATATTAAATACAACAAGACATTATTTATTTCATTCCATGACACTGATTTTTTTTTTCTTCTCTCTTTTAATTCATGTTTGATTGACAGGAGGGGAGTTGTTTGTGGGCCTGTACACTGATTATTGGGAGAATGATGCCGCTCTGTATCGTCTAGGCAACCACAGCTTCATTAGGACAGAAGTGGGTGACAGACAGCAGCTGAATGGTGAGAGAAAACCAAAACTTAACTTAGAAATCCCTGTTGAAAATACAAGCATGGATAATGGTTGCCTGGTGTCCTCAATATTTATTTATTTTTAAACTAGAAAATCCAGCAAGACTTCTTTGGTCAACCGGCATCACCAGAAAGGCCATGCTGGTTGACAACCATTACAAGCCACATATTATTTTAAAGCTACAATCTGTAATTTTTTCACCACTAGGGGTCACTAACCTCTTCAAAACAATAACAAAGGCGTAGATTGATGACACAGTAAATGAGGGTGGAATCATGGTTACTATGGCAGTTCAAGCGGAAACCAGGGATAACGCGGATATTATGTCACTGACAGGCGACAAGTGATAAGGGACGGATACCATTTAAAAATGTGAATTTCTCTGAATTTACAAATTCTTGGAAACTTTTAGCATAATGTAAGTACACAATTGAAATAAATATATAACACTGTGCAAGTAATTTTTGGATATTTTAATATTTTTTTTTTTACATATTGTATCTTTAACTGCAAAAGGCACAATATGTAAGATTTTTCCAGTAAAATACAAAAACCACTAGGTCAGTGTGATATGTTTTGTTCACTTTGTTCACTTAGGCTACATTATCCCAAATGTTTCCAACAATGTTTTAAATCCTGAGAAATTCGCAGTTTTAATTAGCATAATGTAATTATGATTAGATTAATTAGATTTAACTGGAAAGGGTCATAGCACTTGCATATTGTTGTCCTATTGTTAGTTTAACTGATTCTGTTGTTCTCATTTGTAAGTCACTTTGGATAAAAGCGTCTGCTAAATGAATAAATGTAAATGTCATGTCCGTGTTATCCTCGGTTTCCACTTTTACTGCCATAGAAACCATGACAACACAGTGAGTCTCATGAAAAAATGTGGAAGAAGTAATTGTAGAGTCTAGTACGTTGTTTCGCACAGCTGTTATGGACCACGATTATTCGTTACCGTTTGCAGCAGGTTCTGTCACCAAAGATAACTCCAAGAAGCGTAAACATACGGGTGAATCAAATGGCCCAATTAGAGGTTGGGACAAGAGGAGGAATAAAATAAGGATCAGTTTCGGTATGGCATTTCCTAGATGGAGAGAGCCTATGAAAGTAAATGGCAGTGTAATTTAATCTTAGTATTTTTTGTGAATCCCGTTGGATTGATTTCCATCGGGACTGTAGGTGAAGACGTCAACTCCCATCATTTTACGCTCCTTCACAGCGTAATAAAGCTATGCCTTTGTTATTGTTTTGAATATGCGACTGCTAGTGGCGAAAATTACATACTGTGCCTTTAATAGTTACGTACACCAGGGGTTTTCATCCTTTTATGCCTGGATTTTGGACTGTCCCAGACGAAATATGACCAATCTTTGTGATTTGTGTGGTCGTGGCCGTATGTGTGTGTGTGTGTGTATATATATACACACACACACACACATAATATATAATATACAATAAAGTATATATAATAAGATATAATATACACATAAAATATAATATACACATAAAATAATATATAATATACGTATACACAAAACCATTATATAAACACAAACTTTTATGTTAGACTCGATTAATTGCGATTAATCGATTTGACAGCACTATTAATTTTATTTGTATTTATTGTATTTACTACAAATTTCACAACAAAAATAAACTATATTAAAGCTATATGAATTGGCAATGAATTTTTTTATTATAAAACTGATAAGTTAATTCATATTTGTTGGGAATTTCTTTTTTTAAACAAAGAACAATTTTTTTTTTTACTGCCAACAATACAAAAAGATTTAAGAGTGATGTACAGGCTGCCCTGTGTGTGGTTTAGATGGGCCTGTGGCATCCTGCTGTGAGCTGGTTTAATGTTTCTCTTCGCTGTATATCTCCTCCTGCAGACATACGGGAGCTCTGGCCTTCAGCCCAGATCGCTACAACTGAGCCCAATGAAAGTGATGCTTTCACCATGCGTATCACTGTAGCAAAGCTTGTGCCCTCGTCGTGGGTGCAGTTAGCACATCAGCTCCATGCCAAAAGATAGATTCAGAATGGTGTACTACAATACTGCTACTACTACTATGTTTGCTATAATGTGCACAAGTGTTCTGCATAGATGGAATACATGCTTGATCTTCGACAATTTCCAGAATGTGCATTTAAGTACAGATAGTTTCGTATTTTAAATTCTAATTGGATGATTCATGAATTTTATTTTCAAAATATTTGATATAATGCAAAATATTCAATACAATAACTGGATGCTACTTATTGAATTGGACATGCAATGTAGTAAATACTATATGAAACATATCATTGCATACTATTCTGTTTCACATTCTATGTTTGCACAGTATGCAGAAATAAGTATGCTAGTATTCATTCTGAAGATTGTGCATTCTTAGACAGATGATGAGTCTGTGCTAAGAATACAGTATCGTCTCACACTTCTCACATGTGATTCAGACCCCTGCTGTGATGCATTAATCATACAGAGAGAGCGAGGTGTTTGACATATACCATCCATCTCTGTGAGACCTATTCACATCCATTCAGACATAATAAAACCTGGTCAAATACTATCACACCCTGAGGTCATCTGCTTGACAACATACAAATGCTTAAAGCAGAGCATAGAGCACAAAACCATGGAGACTTTTACGTTTCCTGTGTGCACCCGATAGTCTGAGGTTGAGGTCTGTTCATGTTTTGAATGGTGTTAACTGGTGTTAAGTGTTCTCGCTTCTGACTCACGGAGCGCTGAAGATCTAATCCCACTCACTCACACAATGCTGTAGCGGCCCGACATGCAGATCACACTGCATAATAAGATTGGAATATATAGGACAAACAAATTTAATTTGTTTAGAGCAAAAATACAGTAACATTGTGAAATATCATAACAATTTAAAGTTACTGTTTTGTCTTGCAAAATATAATTTGTTCCTGATGTCAAAGCTGAATTTTTGATAGGGTTGGGAGCAGGCTTCACTCTATGTTTTTTTAGATTTTCAGAGTGCTGGCCTTATATAACACATATGAAACAAAGTAAAGAGGCCGCACTATGCATATAAAACGTTTATTTTGCACAAACGCGTTTTGGCGTGTGCCTTCTTCAGTGTGAAAAGCTGAATTTTTATCATCATTACTCCAGTCTTCAGGGCCACATGTTCCTTCATTAGCAATTATTAGCACTACTATATAATAAATAATATAATAATAATAAATATTTCTTGAGCAGCAAATCAGCATATTAGACTGATTTCTGAAGGATCATGTGACACTGAAGACTGGAGTAATGATGCTGGAAAAAATAACCTTTGCATCACAGGAATAAATGACATTTTAGGATATCTTACAATAGTAATATTCTGAAATATTTTTACAATTTATACTTTTCTGTTTTTACTGTATTTTTGATTAAATAACTGACTTCTTACAAAAACATTTAAAAAAAATCCAAACTTTTGAATGGTAGTGTATGTTTCTATGTAATTCTATTCTTTTGTACTTGTTTTTCTTCTCTCCCATAGAGCCCAAGTTTGTGGGTTCAGCAGTGATCCCTGACAATGATGATCCTGCTGACGATAAGGTCTACTACTTCTTCACGGAACGAGTGGCCAACATGGAGGGTGGAAACAAAGCTGTATACACCAGAGTGGGCAGAGTCTGTGCGGTACGGCACGTGGATGCCAAAAAACATGCTTGCTTATCTCTTTCAATCAAGCTTGTTCAGCATTCAAAATTGTAACCTATAATAGTTACATAAGGCTTTCTTTTTATCATTCTCAATAGCCCCTGGCCAGACTCCCTTTACTCATGACATCAAATACAACAGAGAGGGAAAATAGAAGCAGCTTTCTCTGGCAAAACATTATTACGTAATAAATTGCTTGCAAATATTTTAGTAAAAATACTTTTTTGAATGGCCGTCAGTGGAGAAAGATGCTTTTTACTACTATAATGGGGCAATATTTTACCGGCGGCATACATTTCTGAAGCTATCCAACCAAGCGTTGACCATTTACTTTAGTCTTTGTCAAAATGTTGCGCTGCAAGATAGCACCACCCACAGGTCAGGTGAAATAAAGTGTCTTTTTTATCTCTTCCCCTCTATCAGAATGACCAGGGTGGTCAGAGAATGCTGGTAAACAGATGGAGCTCTTTCCTGAAGACTCGTTTGATCTGCTCAGTGGCTGGACCCAACGGCATTGACACACACTTTGATGAGCTCGGTAGGGGACGTTCTACTTTCTGTCTTCCTCTCTGGTGGTCTTTTTCATGCCTGTCTTAAAACATGGATGTATTCACCTTGTACCTCATCATGGAATTTTGGCCAGTAATTATAAACACATGCATAGCATAAACATATATGCCTGATATGGGATGATACCTATTTTGTTCACTTTCACTCCACACGAAAACTTTGTAGATTGTGTATGATGCAAAGAAAATATTACACTGGTATGCCAATGCTAGGACACACTAAAATTGTGTTTTTGATGTAACCATTTGAATATATAGCTTACCGTTTAAGCTAAGTAGATTAAAAATCTAATGCATTTAATAACTTTGTCTTTGCATTCCTTAGTGTATTTATACAACTGAAAAAGAAGAATTTCTCAAACCTGTCTTATTCTGTAGTACAATAAATAGTTTGTAATGCCCATAAAGCTCGCATATATACTTACATAAAATCAACCGGATACAGTATGTCATCTAGTTAACTTTGACATATATGGGACACAATACCCTCATCTTGAATACTATATAGTAAAGATAGAATGCAACTTTTTATTTAGCTCTTGTCTTGGTAATATACAGAGGAAGTCAATGTCATGCTCTGAGCAGTAGCCTATCTGTAAAGCATCGACTGATGCATCAAGATGAGCCGCTTGAACAAAATAGGCACAATAGCACTGAAAGAAGAGATAAAAAAAGAACTGCAGTTTTAGTTTCGGTGATGAGCTGTTTCTTCCAGCTCAGGGATTCTATTCATCAGATGCCTCAGAGCAAAACTGCTGATAAATCAGTTTTTTTGCTTTTTCACATTTTGCCTTTTGCTAGAGATTTCATCAAGTATCCATCTGTCCACCCGGATGAATTTGCAATAGATCTCCATGTCTTCACAGTATTTATCACATTGAGTATATGCCAGCTGTGACAATTCAAATCTGTTTCACCAGCTGTGTTGCTTAACTCTCGCCAAACTTTGTAATCTGAAGAAGGATCTCGCTGATGACTGCTTTGACTTTCAGATTATAGCTCATTTGTTTCTTCACTGACATCCTATTAATAACTAATCTGTTCCAAAGATCACCAGAGATGTAAAGTACAAGTTTTCCTTATGTTTATTATTTAATAATGAAAGATGTGCTGATTGGGTTTGATAATAAGTGTAAAGAAACAGGAAAGCAGCTTTATATTATTAATCTTCAATTAATTTTAGCTCCACATACATAAGTGTAAATTCTCTAATCATCTTTTTTTTCATCCCCACCGTGCCTTTTATTTGTATTGTTGGATTATTTATTGTTTTAGCATATATTATAATTGAGTTTGTTCAATGCTTATAAAACATCAGAGAACCGTGAACTATGAATGCGTTTTTAAATGATTGAAATATATTAACCCTTAAATGCATGATTGTTTCGCCAATCATTATTGCATATTCTGGTCTTTAGTGACCCGGATCTATATCTAACACAGATGGATCTGTACCTGTCGCGATAATATAAAACTCTCCTGATATTAAAGTAAAAATTACAGAAGAATAAAATAAAGCATATTTTGTTAACTTTTGGAGCTTGGAAGGGTTTAGTTTGAGCAGATGTTTTATACCATCATCACTGTCATCATCAGAGCCCATTTCCCAGTACATTCATTCGTGACCTCAAAAATATTTTCCAAACTATAATTTCCAACCTCTTCAAAATCAATATTTTGATCGCTGACAGCTTCTTCACCAGATCCACAATCAAGTGACACTAATATCTGATTGCATTCAGTACTTGTTCTGCAGTAAATCGCCGAGTCAGTTTTGCTGATGATAATTCCTATTCTTTTGTTTTTTGCCTGTGGTAACTATGAGTGAAACGTCACTTACTAAAAATATACTTACATTTATGTATGCATTTATGTGCATTTTTACGTGTTGTTTTAGAGGATGTGTTTGTGCTGCGGAAGAGAGATGAGAAAAATCCAGAGATCTTTGGTCTTTTCAGCACCACCAGGTGGGTGAGGTCACATGTATCATTCTTATGTTCTGTGTATTTGAATGAACAGCAGTCTGGACACTCATCTGCATCTGTTTTTTCCCCTCAGTGCTGTGTTTAAAGGATACGCAGTGTGCATGTATAACATGGAAGACATCCGTGCAGTATTTAATGGGCCTTTTGCACACCGGGAACGGTCTGACCACCACTGGAAGGTGTACGATGGCAGTGTCCCATACCCGCGACCTGGATCGGTGAGTTTTATTAGCTTGTATATTGGGTCGCTTTGTGTCATAATATTTTTGTTATATCAGAAATCCCCATGTACAAAATGTCACGATGTGTTGCGTTTACACCTCTGACACGTGCTGCCGTTTGGTAGCCCACTTGAGTGAATGTTGAATTTTGGATCTTATTTCTTCAGACACACAGAATCTCTCATGGCAGATAAGTCTATTTTCAGCATGACTGTGCACATCACTGTTCTCCTCAAGCGTGTCATGCCAATTCTTTAACGTTAATGCCTGAAACCAAGTACTTGCAGCATTGCCGTGGTCTGAATTATAATTATATCTGATACGTGCTGATTAATGTCCTTCTCTGGCTATTTATCTCTAGCAAGATAAGAGTCAGATTGGTTTCCAATAGTTAGTAATGGCCTGTAATTCACAGGCATTTTCTATGGTGTATTATGTCTTGTCTCATATTGAAGGATCAGGGTTTTTCCGTTGTTCACATCTCAAAATTAGTCTCATTTCTTTTGTTTTCATGTGCAGGTATTCTTGGAAAAAGTATATGGGGAAAAAAGTATGTCTCAGACAGCTGACCTTTTAAAAGGCAATTTAGTGGTTTGAGTCATGCACTGCTGAGTTTCTGATTAGTCTCTTGTTCTAAAAGGTTATAGCTGTGAGAAGCAGGGCAGCTATTCTCAAATCAGGAGAAACAAAATAAAAGACCCAAATGGCGTTCGTGACTTGGCGAACTGTGTTTATGAGCATATTCATATTCACAGCCTTTTTGTGTCTCGCAGTGTGCCAGTAAGATAAATGGAGGCCAGTTCTCCAGTTCTAAGGCATACCCGGACGAGGTTCTACGTTTTGCACGTTCCCATCCCCTCATGTTCCAGGCAGTGCAGCCCGTTCACAGGCGGCCCATTCTGCTGGACACCGAAGGAGGACGTAAACTCACACAGCTGGCGGTGGACCGGGTGGAAGCTGAGGATGGACACTACAATGTTCTCTTCATTGGGACTGGTACTCAATTTTAGTACCTATTTTATCATATAGACTTTATGCAATGACTGTTGCTTGTGTCATACTAAATATGTGCTTGCTTTTTAGAGGAACATCACAGTATACCTTTACTTACCTTGATCTCTAGTCTACAAACCCCCAGAAATCAAAATTGGTGCTTTGTGAATTTAAGGCCAACTATATGTTACTGTATGTATTGCTAAGAAGTTGACAATTATCTTTTAGCAGATGTACACTACAATTCAAAAGTTTGTGGTCAGATTTGTTTTTGTTGAAGAAGTCAATGCCTTGATTCAGAATTCTGCATTAGATTAATCAAAAGTGACAGTAAAGATTTTTTTTAATGTTACAAAATATTTTCATTTCAAATAAATGCTGTTCTTTTTTACTTTCTATTCATGAAAGAATCCTGAAAAAATGGATCTAGAACTTTTTTCAACATTGATAATAATCAAAAATGTTTCTTGAGCAGCAAATCAAGGTATTATAATGATTTCTGAAGGATCATGTGACACTGAAGACTGGAGTAATGATGCTGAAAATTCAGCTTTGCCATCACAGAAATAAATTCAATTTTAAATGAATATTTCAATAGAAAAACAGTTGTTTGAAATAGTAATAGTTTACAATATTACTTTTACTTTGTTTTTGATAAAAGAAATGCAGCCTTGATGAGCATAAGAGACTAAAAACATTACAAAAATGTCTCTGATAAACATATCCAGGGCTTATTATAGAGCAATAATATAAAAATATTACATAAAATGTATTTTTTCAGTAAATAATTCAAGTTCGATTTCTCTCTTGAACTCAGATAAATCTGTGGTATTAAAAATGATCACAATCTACAACAAAGAAGCCGGCACAGTTGAAGAGGTTCTTCTGGAGGAATTGCAGGTTTTCAAGGTAATCAAAAGTCATTTTTATCTTTATATTAAAACCATTTCATTTCTCTTAGAAACAATCTTCACACTAAAGGCTTTTTCTCATTCTAGGTCCCTGTTCCTATTACAGAGATCCTTGTCTCTACCAAAAGGGTAAGACTCATAGACACTGTAGTTTTCCACCTGGAGATGGTGGTATTGAGTAAACTTTTCATGCATGACTGATTACCATTACAGTCTTGATACCTGTAGCAAATTCAACATTCATAACAAAACAGATGCTTTGTAGTTAATTATAATGCTGACAATCATTACGATCAAATATGAGCTTCTTTTGGGTTACTGTAATATATTAAATTATTTAGAATACACACAAATGATGCCCACTTCAGTAGAATGATCTTCATCATTATGCTAATGTGGTGATTTGGACATAATGGCTTTCATCACACGTAACAAAGCTGTTGACAGCAGTGTGTTTGTATCTCCATAGCAACAGCTGTACGTGGGCTCTGAGCTGGGTGTAACACAGATTCGTGTGCACCAGTGTGGGCTTTACGGATCTGCCTGCGCAGACTGCTGTCTGGCCAGAGACCCCTACTGTGCCTGGGATGGGTTCACATGTTCCCGCTACTACCCCGCTGGCCTGTATACCAAAAGGTACCATTTCAGTCAGATGTATAGAAAATTGCATAGCTTATATTTAGTCAAGTTAGATTTGTTAGTATAGCACTTTTCACAGTACGTATTGTTCCAAAGCTGCTTTACAGAAAATAAAGGCTTAATACCCCAAGGTGATCAGCCTGAGGCAAGGAAAAACTCCCTAAGATATTTAGGTAGGATGTGAAATAAACCAAGCAGGCACATAGAATGGACCCAAAAAGTATGTATATATTTATGTTGCCCTCAAAACTGATAGATATTAAAAATCTGAGACCAAAAATGACACTAGAACTTTTCTCAGAACTAAATTCACTTTATTTGCAGTTTATAAATATAAATTATTTATAATTTTTGGCTAATTATTTTGGCTATTTATAAATTTATTAATAGCCATTATTTGCAGTGACTTAACCAACTGGTCTCAAAAGTCATTGTTAATGGATATATGGTGCTAGTTCTCAAGTTCACCCAGTTGTCCATCATTAACTATGCACAGCCAGAAAGTGTCCAAATACCCCATTTTGAACAGTATATCTTTTATTATTGGAAACCTAACTCAACTATGTTGTGAAACGTTTCTTGAAAAGTGTTTGTGCCATTTTTCTTAAAAAAAAAAAAAAAAAAAATGCTGCTTGTTTTGAAATTTTGTTAGTAATACAATGACATTCAGACATTAATATATATATTTTTTGAAAAGTTTTAATGAGTTTTAATGATTGAATCTAATGTTGTTCATGGTGGAATTAACTATAAGCCTATGCAAATGTAATGGAATAATATAAAAACATAAATATAATGTAAAATGAATTAAGTCATGCTTAAATCTCTCAATTTCATTACATCTAAACCAAAAATTATTCTAGAACTTTTCCCAGAACTAAATTCACTTTTCTGAGACATATTTAGCAATGACTTTTAACCAACCGGTTTTTGGATATATGGAGCCAGTTGTACATCACATTAACTATGGACATTTTCTGGCTGTGCAAAATGAATGGAAAATGTCAAAATGCAGTACCTCAGTATCAGTAACAGTATATATTTTATTATTATTTGAAACCTAATATTTTGTCACATGTTTTTTTAAAAGTGTTTTCACCTTTAAAATAAATACTGCTTGGTTTGATATTTTGTCATTGCATTACATGACATTCAGAAATTTTTTAAGTGTGGATGTAAGTGTTCAAATTATTATTATTATTTAATTTCCCCATGGGCTAATTTATTTGCTTCTTAATATTTATAATAATATTTACATGTTATTTTATACAGTAATTGCATAAAGGAATAATGTGTTCTGAATTGTTTAGGTGTATGTAGACATTAATGTTTTTTTAAGGGTGACAGTCTTTTCCTTTAAACCTCTTGTAGCAGGAGTCATTACATCTTGTGCTTCTTAACATTTAATCTCTTAGCCTTAAACACACTCAAATACCTCTGACACATTTGGCAGGGCTGATATTTGTGGGATATATATATAAAAATGCTCTGTAAATATCAGCCTCGGACTGGTAGTGCACACTGCAAGTATGGAGATTGTAGATTGCTTTTATAATAAGAAAAGGTTAAAGACATGAGATGCCTTGACATTTAGAAAAGAGACTGTGTTTTATTTCCATGAACTTTGCATTGCAAAATTTGGATATTAATGCATTTCTTGATTAAGTTCTACAGTATTAGTGTGCCTACACCAAAATCTTGTTTCTGGTTCCAGCCCAGTGTTTCCATTAGTGAACTCACAGAGTGTGTGTTTTTGTGAGAGCTCTTTTTATGTTTCACTCAGCCGCAGGGAAGCGTGTGTGCGCGCTTGTGTGTCGAGCATATCGGAGCAAAGGGTGAGTGGGAGGGTTTGCTTAATCCCGATTCAAAAGCCTGTCAGCTGTCTCAGTTTGGTCATCAGTTTGAGCTTGTTAGCGATTGATGCTAACACCTATCGCCCATATTAATACCCATCACACGCTCACTTTGTATGCAAAGCCAGACAAGTCGCACACAATCAGCACCAAATGCCTGTCAGAGTCATTACTCACAGAGTTCCAGACAAAAACCGGAGCGAGTGTGATTGAATTTCTGTCACCTCCCTGTGATGTTACAAACCTTGGGCGGTAGGATGATATTATGACAATTGCAGGCAGACAGACAGGCTGTGTCTGGGTTATGTCAATGTCTCATTTTTCTCTTTCATTCTTTAGGCGCTTCAGACGTCAAGACGTCCGCCATGGCAACGCGGTTCAGCAGTGCAATGGGCTTCAGCTTAGTGGTATGTTCTGGCCATAGCCTGATCAGTGGAGGGTATTAGAGTCTTTGGAGCTTTATAAGTAAAAGTTGAAGAGGTCACAGTACAGTTGATGAGAGTCTTTGACTCTTAATGCACAGATGATGCTTTTACTTTTTTCACACAATTACCTTCTTTTTTATTATTCTGTGACAGAAACAGGCTTCCATATTTGTTTACAGAGAAATATCAAGAATTTGAGTTGAAAGATGTTGAATGTGTTCAGTGGTGAAAAGATCTTCATATAATGAATTTATTGGAATAGGCTCAGGCTGTTCAGTATGTGGGTGTGTGTGTTACAGAAGAACAAAGCATCTCAGAAAAGCTGGTATACGGTGTGGAGAACAACAGTACCCTACTGGAATGCAGACCACGATCACTGCAGGCGTCTGTAATGTGGTACATTCAACATGGTGTGGACATGGAGGAGGTACAAACACACATCTACAAGAGGACATATAGACTTGTATTATTCTTAAATAAAACCCAATATATTATATTAACATGACATAATACTATCACAATCCCTACCCATAAAAGAGAATTTATTTCATATTATAATTATATCTAAATAATTAATTCATTCAAATTACAAACAAATATTAGCACACACATCTGTCTCCAAAACATGTCTAGGTAAACAACTTCTGAATGCAGTAATTCAGATTTTACTTCACACATGCAGCCTACATTTAAAGGGGGGGGGGGTGAAACACTCAGTTGGGGGAAAAACACAAGGTCTCGAGAGTTTTTTAAAAGTAGAAATGATTTTAACTTGAGCGCAGTGTTTTTAGAACACCATGTCATGCGCGAGTTTTACAACATTTGTGTGTGTTTACTCGTGGTTTATGAGGACATGAATTGGTTTATGGATTATTGTATGTGACTTAGCAGTAGCAAGCGGAACAGTTTTGCACATCTAGACTAGTATTTTCATAGAAAAACAATGGAATAGTAGCGCATTTCAATGAAGAAGCGCGCTTTGTGTGAACGGCCCCTAGGTTTATTATGAAATAATTCATTTATTTCAACATATTTTCACACTCTTTGTGTATTGTTGTTTGGAGTGGTTTTACAATAAATAAACAGACACCTACAGTGGCCAGCTAAACAAATATATTTAAACACACACACACACCATACATCGCATGCTCCATAGATACATTAACTATACGTGATCATGTTGTTTACTTGCTGTGTTCTTACGCGCCGATAGCTAACAACACACAGACATTTGAAGCAGTTTTACTCACCGCCTGCGGTTCCAACGCACAACCGTGAACCTTTATCGTTGGGACTGCTCCATCCTTAAGCATTAGATGATCTGCAAATTCGGCAAATACTTCCCTAAAGCCGAGCACAGCGCTTTGATGGGCATACTGCTTTCGCTCTCTCGCTCTGGTCTATGCGCGCCCTTCTGGGAGAAGTGCCCTTAGGACCCGTATAAGGAAATTCTGCCCCATCTGACGTCACACATGCCCATACTCAAAAAAAACTTTCCGAAACTTGTGACAAACCGGAAGGAGTATTTTTGGTACAGAAATACTCCATCAAACGTACAACTTCAACTTCAACAAAATCCAACTCAGTGTAAAAAACTCAGTATGCATGAAATAGCATTTCACCCCCCCTTTAAACATGCTGATTTTACTTGGATGATATTGAGGTAGAGATCATATGGTCAGGCTCAGAAATTATTTCATCACAAGGAATGGCCTGAACCCCTGGTGAGAGATGGCTGTTAAATATAGATTAAAGCTTCATTGTACCATTCTGACCACAGGGAGGCTGGGTAATATAGCCTCCAGTGATTCATCTTAAATGGAAAAGAATAATGACATTGGCTATGTCACCGAACATCTCTCTGCTAAGACATCTCTCTGCAGAAACAAGGTAAATTAGACTTTCAATAATGGCACATGTATTAGTAGTATTAGCTAAAGTGAGCATCACTATTACTATTGCTCTCACGCATTAGAACAGACAACTGAAAGTATTATATTTTGTTAATAATTATACCTCAAATCATGTGGGTTGAGGAGAAGTGTATTGCTACTCTTCAAACCAATCAGACTTATGATTTCTGCTGGGCAAATGATAAATCAGGGGAAAAAATCATAGTCTTGCATTAAAGTGCCTCTATTATGCTATATTTAATGGTTCCTAATTTTGTTTTGGCGATCTCCTGCAATAGGGTTACATGAATTCAAGGTCAAAAACACTTTATTTTTCTCATAATATACATTGCACATAACCTCATTTCTGAACTTAAAGAGTCTGAAAACGTTTAATTCGAAGATTCAGTCTCTAAACCCTCTTTTCCGCCAACCTACTCTGCTCTGATTGGTCAGACGGCCCAGTTCATTGGTCTGCTGCTTACAGTGCGTGTCAGAAACAAAACTCCTATTACCTGAATAAATCTGAATTTCAGCTCCGCAGGCTTCCTCAGCGCTTGATACACAGTGATACAAACAGCAACAATGGCGTCGGTTTTTATCAATTCCAGCGCGAGTCCTCATCCTTTTGAACATTTTGAACATCCATCTTCTCAACATGTCGACAACACAAACCAAACTTAACCAGGCAGGCCTCAGCTACAACTACAGTGTTTGAGTATGGGTCAAATAGGCATTGTTCACTGGCAGCCAATGAAGACCATATGGCATTATGCCAATTTGTTGCATTGCTACATAGGATTATGCAGAAGGTGAGGCTGAAATGACTCTTTTCAGCAGTCCAGAATCGATTCTTTTAAGAGACAATAAATATATTTGTTGTGCACTTTGATCTTTAAAACTTTGCTGAGGTTTTACGTTCACAATTTGCTATATTACACACTGCTTGAAACGTAATGTTTGAAAAAGCATAAAAGCATCAGAGCTTTATCCAAGACTTGGATATCCAAGACTTGAATTTTGCCCATCCAGAACACCCTAGCAACCAGCCAGAACACCCTAGCAACCGCACATCAACTCACTTTTAACTGGTGACTAACCACCAAAATATGCGTCATAAATTCGGTAGTGTCCTTTATACTAGTGTCTTTCTCCCTCTTTTCTCAGGTGAAAGGTGATGATCGTGTGATTCACACCCCCCATGGCTTGTTGCTCCTTAAAATAGCAAAGGGAGACGCAGGAATCTATGTGTGCCAGTCCACGGAGCACGGCTTCGTCCAGACGGTGGTTCGTGTCACTTTGGAGGTGCTGGATCAGAGCAAAGTTGAGGGTCTATTGCATAAAGGAGAGGAGGAGGAGGAAGGCGATTCTCTGCACAGACCTCCGCCCTGCCCTTTTCCCAGCCTACCCTCTGCCTCCTCAAAGCACTGGTACAAGGATTTCATGCAGCTGATCGGCTACAGCAACTTCCAGCAGGTGGAGCAGTACTGTGAGAAGGTGTGGTGCGTATCCGACAGGAAGAGGAAGAAACTGAAGGGAATGGCACCCAAATGGCGGTACACACCTGGGGCGGAGCAGCGGGCGAGAGCACGGGCACCTCGACACATACAGTAAAGACTGTTAGATGAAACAACAAATCGTTTAAACGCATGCTTAGCGCAGATGATCAAATCTAGACATTTATTATTATTATTATTATTATTATTATTATTATAAAAAAAGAATGAATGACATTTAAGACATTTCTTTAGAGTCTTACTCTTGCGTCATTCGATCTGAAAACCATTACTCTACAGTCAATATGCCAGAGAGTTAAAGGTACACTAAGTAATTTTCTCATAGACTTCATGGATGCGAGCAAGCTAAGGTATAACACTTACATTATGTATTACTTTTGTATGCTACATTGCTGTCTCATTACTTTTTTTCCCTGATTTACACTGCTGTGCAAAAGTTTGGGGGTCAGTATTTTTTTTATTATTTATTTAAGAATTGAAGCATTAAAATGATCAAAAAGCGACTTAAAGCATTTTACAGTTACAAAAGATTTATATAGATATAATATATAAAATATGAAATATTATTTCAAAATAATGCTGTTCTTTTGGACTTTCTATTCATCAAAGAATCCTTGAAAAAAACATTTTTTTTCCAAAAAAGTGCTGAGCAGCATAATAATACTTTCAACATTGATAATAATAAGAAATGTTTATTGAGCACCAAATCAGCATATTAGAAGGATTTCTTAAGGAACTGTTATTTTACATTGTAATAATGTTTAGAATTATTACAGGTTTTACTGGTTTAAGAGACTTCTGTAAAAAAAAAAAAAAAAAAATCAACAAAAATCTTATCAACCCTAAACTTTTAAACGGTAGTGTATTTCTTTGTTTAAATTCAGTTAATGACATCCTGTTATTGGAAATTAAATATTTGCTTACATTTTTATTTCAGTTTAATGTTAATATCAGTTGACAGTTTGGTCAAATCATTATTAAAACAATAACTAATAATAATAATAATAATAAAAAATCTTGATTTGTGACATTGAAAAAAAAGTATTGAAGTATTGTATTATGGGAAATAGAGTTTTTTAAAGTTCTATATACTACACATTTTAGAAATTGTAATGGTCATCTGGCTTTTCCAAGCATACAGAAAATGAGTAAAAGATACATACTGCATGCATAGTACAGAAGTAGTAAGAGTAGTATGGTAGCATGCTATTCCAAACATAGCCATGTAATTACTTGGTGTACCTTTTTAAATAGAAAGAGGTAGATAATGTGTAATTGATTTGAATATTTGTACAGGGCTCTTGTGTACCATTTCAGTTTCAAAGAAAATACCAAGGTTGCTTCTATGGGAACATGCAATGCTACCTGACTGACTGGGCCGTTAAAGGACAAGGGGTTGAAAGACCCTTTCAGGATCTGACAAATGACATTTCCTCTTGGACTGCTCTGAACAATGAAAAATGTCGGAGACCAGTTGACCTCTGGTCAACAATGTGAGATTTCCTATGAAGATTTCATGGAATGACTTTTCCACTGTTGACAATCTAAATTCAACAGTTGATTCAACACGAGTGTCAACCTTGCGCACATGCTGAGTATATTTATATGTATTTTCATTATTTTATAAATTATTCTAGTTGGAGTAAGATTTGGTAGTTTTTTCTAGTGGTTTAAGATGTTTTTCTAGTTTTAACTGGACATGTATTACTGCATTCCAATTTTAGGTTTTTATATCATTAATCATAATGCATTTCTAGTGATCACCCCTTCAGCATAAAAAAAAATCATCTTCCTTTTTAGTTAGTATTTTAAGACATGCAACAATTTTTGCTGTGAACTGCTAAGTTAGAACCAAATTATCATGATTATTCCAATGAGGTCAACTGTTTTGCTGTGTATTGTGATGTTTCAAAGTATGTAAAATATTTTAATTGCTATGTGTTGTGTAATAAATATCCTAAATCCTCACAGGGTTGAGGTATAGCTGGTTAGCATGGCACTGTTAACCCTGTAACTACACCACTGACCTGCTGCTGTTGAGATGAATGGGAATACCAATGGACAATTTTCTCCAGGTATCATTGACCTTCTTAGTACTCACACTGCAGTATGGTATACGCTACTGTTCAAAAGTTTGGGGTCAGATTTTTTTTTTGAAAGAAGTCTTATTTGATGACTTATTTGTTGAAAAATACAGTAAAAACAGTAATTTTCTATTTCTATATATTTTAAAATGTAATTAATTCCTTTGACGGCAAAGCTGAATTTTCAGCAGCCATTTCTCCAGTCTTGAGTGTTGCATGATCCTTCAGAAATCATTGTACTATGTTGATTTGAAACATCAAGAAGCATTCCATATTATTGTGCTGCTCAATATTTCGGTGTATTTTTGACGAAAAGTCGTCAAAAGAACAGCATTCTTTTAAATCGAAAACTTTTGTAACATTATGAAGGTTTTTACTGTCACTTTGCTGAATACAATTCATTTCTTTCCACCAATCTTGACCCCAAACTTTTGAATAGTAGTGTATTTCTGTCATGACAACACTCTGAGAGATTGGCATGTTAATGTATTTGGTCTTGGTGGAATAGATCTGCTATGCTGCTGCTGCAGAGCAAGTATAGAAACTTGCTACTGCCAATACATTCACAGACATTGCTGTGAGCAAGTAAGACATGATGCTGCTGCTGCACATATAGGATCCATGAAATGACCCCTGTAAAAGATCTATACAGGTGGAGCTGGGGAAGGAGGAGGGTTTCTGAAAGCACGCTGCAGACTGTTATCAGCAAACAATGCCACATATTTGAATGTAGAGCAGCAAGCATACACTAGCAACCAGTCAGCTGCGCTATGTAGATAACAATGTGATCGCTAACAAACTGAGTTACCTATCAGTCTGCACAATCTAGAGTTTCATGATTTCTTTGTATGTATTATGTAAATTAAATTATACACATTTTCTTGTTTGATACAAAGCATATCCTGTATGTCTTGCTCAAACTCAGCTTTGGAACTAAGGGTATGATGGGAAGAAGAACCATGTTTTTGACATGATGGATGGATGCAGTTTGTGTTCATTGAGGTCCATCACATGCAGTATTAATATTCAGAGTCGGGTTCACCAGACTGTCTTCAGCCTTGTCGCTTTCCACCACAGCAGTTCTCCTGCTCTTTCTTCTCATCTCTGCTTATTTCAGATGGGCCTCCTAATTAGCAATATGTATGCCAGTCTGCAATGGAAATAATGTATTTCATTTATGAGTGAGAGAGTCACCCGAGTGTATCGCTGATAATGCCTCACCATAAACATGCGGCAGACCCCATGCTGATTCATTACAATGAGATTGCTTCCTCAGTCCTTCATTTTTCTCACATTTAAAACATTTCAACCTAACACAGAGTACAGGAACCTTTTTCTCATGTTCAAATTCTGTGTTTTATTATATTGAAATGTTTGAGACTGATGTGTATCAGTCTGTGCTAAACCATTTAATTCTGTTTTCTTTGAGTTCTTCTATATCTAACCAGGGTCTAAAATATTTGACAGAAAAATGAGAAAATGTGCCATCCATTTAAAGCATGAGTCACCCAAAATGAAATTGATCTTATTTACTCACCCTCATGACTTTCTTTCTTCTGTAGAACACAAAAATGAGATATTTTGAAGTGTGCTTGTCTTTCTTTTCCAGGCAGTTTTTTTAGTATTCATATTTTGAATTAACTTTTATTTTTATATATACATTTTAGTTTAAGTTTTAGTAAATTTGATATGTTTTATTAGTTTTTTAAATCTAAATAAAAGTACTGTCTCACTTTACTTAACATACAGTACACATCAATTGCAAGAATATGACTAATGCTGAAGAATAAACCGTACAAGGAAAGGCTATTAAATAGCAGTCTCAAACTAGTTTTTGTAAATAATAATTGGTATGAGCTACCACATTCATTTAAAATGAAAATAAACTGGAATTTAAGGGTTACGGAAACAACACTTATCATGGTAAATACACTGTACTAACATGAACAGTTAAAAACATATGGACACTGATCCTGATTATTGGCGCATTCAATCGAAGAATGCGAGCTACGAGCACATTACAACGGCTGACAGGACAGGGAAGTTCTGGAAGTTTCTGAGGTGAGAGACATTAAAATAACGTTATAATAATGACACTGACGTATAGCCTGACAACATCTCATCTGACAGCATACTGAATAAGGACAACACATTTTATTTTCTCATGTGTCAACAGCTTTCATCCATGTTTTTCAAAATAAAAGTCTCTCATCAGAAAAACATAGAATTACATTGTTTTTGTTTCTTGGGTCGCGACCCACCAGTTGAGAAGCAATATATATTCATCATATATTGCAGCGGAGTGGCTCTGCATTTACTGTGGGATTCGTGGAGGGGGAACAGAACGTAACACTCCCACAGTATCCACCACAGCCAACACCGTCACGGCCACCTCACCAGAGTCCTCTGTTATGGCTGCCACACCATAGTCTTTGGACATCATGGCCACCATGCCAGTGGTCCCAGTGCTTCTAGGTTTGGTGGTCCCAAGTCCAGCTCTTCCTAGTCCAGTGGTCCCGGAGGTTATCCCACTGTCCAAGGTGGTTTCGGTAATGGTCACTGCTATTCTGTGTGTTTGGGCCACACACACTTTTCTCCGCCACAGCGCATCCTGAGGTGGTGGTGTCTGTGACCGCTCCCTCTGAGCTCTGTCCCTGCTCACTCTGTCATGGATATGAAGGCCGTCCAAGCCTCTGCTGCGCCATTGCCTCCTGATCCCCAGTGGTGTTTGGCTTCGTCTACTCCACCCTGGAGGTTTTCTGCTCCGTCTTGGAGGTCTTCTGCTGCGCTGTGTGGTCTTTGGCTTCGTCTGCTCCGCCTTGGTGGTCCCCTGCTCCGTCTAGTCAACTTGGGGTCTCCAGTTCTGTCAGTTTCGCCTTGGTTCCCTGCTCCATCAGCTCTGCCCTGGTGTCCCCGTGCTCTGCTGGCTCCACTCTGGCTCCCCGCTCTGCCGGCTTCGCCCTGGCTTCATGCTCTGCCGGCTCCGTTTTAGTCAGTCTTGGTCAATCGTTGTCTTTGCATATTTTGTAAAGCTGTTGCATTCTTATGTTCCCGTTCCCTTTTTGGATTATCTTTGTGTATTTTGAACAAACTACGCTGCACTTGGATCCTTGGCCCTCCTTTTCCTTGCCTCTACTTAAAAAAAATATTATATCCTGGTTGTAGCACTTTTATATAAACTGGTGGTCATTATATTTTTCATTCCTTTTACACAATGAATCGAATGAACCTTATGACCTGATGGTCAGTCTTTGAGCCTTTTTAACAGCACCAGAATTTGGAAATATAAAGGAGGTGCCAAAGCTGAAAGTTATCTATGAATCATTTCCTGAAGATACGCAAGTTCTTCTTTTCTTACTGAGCAGTTCTTTTCATTCCGTTGGTGTAGATTTAGGCTAATTTTAGTCTCTTGAAAGGAAAACTAGTCACACACTCATAAGCAGGGATGTATGCTCAAATTCATTCAAAGCAAGTTTTATTGAACTCATTTCGTCTCATGAGAAGAACACCTCTCACAGCCGGCTTCCTGTCTTTAGCTTTACTCACCTCGCCCACAGACTTCTTTTTATAAAAGATTCCTGAAAAAGTGTGTGAATGTGGTGTGGTGTGCTTGTAGATGAAAGGCTTCCGATGACAGTGCAACAGCGTTTTGTGAAGGTGTCTTATCTCTTTTTAACACACACAGTTATCCTCCTAACATTTAGCACAGTCACCAAACCTTTAATTGTGAAGAGCGACGAAGTCCTTTAATGTGAATTATGTTTTCAATTCATCTTGCTTCTATAATTTTATGTATTTTTCAGGATATTCAGATACTTTGATTTTATACATCAGGAATTGATTGTATCGTGAAAAGTTGGCACGGCATACCTTCATAGAGCAAGAAAGAATGTTAGTTTGCTAAAGCAATGCTATATAGCACCGAAGGATCTGCAGCAACATGCGTGCATTATGAAAATAAAGTCCATTATTAATGAATGAATGAATTAGGCATTTATATAGCGCTTTCATATGTACTACTGTACACCCAAAGCGCTTTACAATCAAATCAGGGGATCTCTCCTTAATCCTTAAAGCAACACTAAGTAACATTTTTTTACCTTAAAATAATGTTTCCAAAATGGTTTCAGTGGTTCATCAAGTCGTAACAGGGTGAAAGGCACTTCTGGATTCGCTTTGCAGCCCTATATCTGCTATAACCACACCATGCAAGTTTGCCAAACCGGGTCACGTTTCTGTAGTTCGAATGAGACATAAGAAAACTACAAATTTGACTTGCTTTACGTCAAGCGTTACAATAGTCATTATTTAGTTTTTCTTCGTTTCTGATGTCGCAATACATCATGCTTTCATGAAATCATGCAACATACTCTACTTTGTCTGTGGACATTGTTCATTCAAAGCCGATGCTGGATAAATAGCGAGCGTGTGTGCGACGGTAGGCTGCGGGCGGTGAAATTTATTTACGACAGCAGTAATGGACAATTCCAACCTGTAAGGCAACTGAAGAGGAAAAGTTCCTTAGTGTTGCTTTAAAGGGATACTTCACCGATTAGCATTAAGATTTGTATCGGTAGAAACCCGGTAGTTTTTTGAATGACCGTGCTTCCCTCCCTCATGTCCCCCTGAGACGAGAGATTTTTGTATTGTGTGTCTAGAAAAAAACCTCTGATGACACAAAAATCGTCATTTTGCGTCATCGGAGGCTTTTTTGGCCAGAAGCTAGAGACTACAACCAGTAGTAGGAGCTAGTTATGCATGTTTTCAACCCGCCCATAGGGGGTGGGATCTCACAATACAACGGCGTCTTTTCAGTTTCGAGTCAACAAGTAGCCTAGTTGTATCATTTCTTCCGATACTGCCCTCTGTAACCGGTAGGCGTGGCTTGGGAGTGGCCTTGTAGGGCAGCGAAGCAAGTGCATTCTGGGAGTTGTTGTCTTTCATCCACATGAGCCAAAAATACATTTTCTGGCTTTTCTCAGTCTAGAAGGCACCAACTTCTAAAATAATTTCACATTTCTACTACATAAATGACTAAATACACATTCATCTTTCCAGCGGTGAAATATCCCTTTAATGTTGACGTTAAAGGAATAATTCCACCATAAAAAAAATAAAACTCAGACATTATTTACTCACCATCGTGTTGTTCCAAACCTGTATGATTTTGTTTCTTCTACGGAACCCAATCGAAGATGTTTAGCAGAAAGTTTACATTGTTTAGTTTTTTTCATGACTGTGATTTGTAAACATAAAAGGCACCATAAAAGTAACCCATTTAACTAAAGCATTGT
Source organism: Abramis brama (assembly GCF_963993115.1). NCBI lineage: Eukaryota > Metazoa > Chordata > Actinopteri > Cypriniformes > Leuciscidae > Abramis > Abramis brama. The sequence continues at coordinate 28,744,853 of NC_139971.1, forward strand.
AGTGCAAGTCTTTTGAAGTCAAATGGCCTACAATAAAAATGGTTACTCAAATATTGCCTTCTATTTTAGCTCTCAAGAACCAGTGTAGTTTGATGTGACGCATTTAAGGTCAGAAAATGATGACTGAATTTGGATGAACTAATCCTTTAAAGATAAAAAAGAAAACCATAAATGTAAAACACTATTAATGTATGCATTAAAGGGAGCTGACTGCAGTTTTAACTAAATCCAATTACTGTACCTGGTGAGTTACCATTTCAATAATCCATCAAACACATTGTAAGTACTAATAATTATTTGTAATCTTTGCTGACATTCTCTTTCATCTTTACTCTGGCACTCTCAGACATGTTAAATCCTTTGAAAGGCTTTCATGTGATGCTCCGGCGCTGATATCATCACAGAGCACGGCTTAGTCCCACTGTTCTTTATCAAAGTTCATCAGCTCTCAAATAAACACTTGTCTCTGACTTCAGAATGATGCCAAAGGAGGCTGAGCAAACATGTTATCTAAAACCCCAGGCTGATTTTCCCAGCATCCTTTAAAAAGCAGATTTTCCAAATATTGCAACTTGGTTCAGGATAAATCCCAAATCAGTTTCTCACAAATTTAACAGCAATAATTACTTTTTGCCGGAATAGATCTGATGCCGCTGCTGTGAGCAAATAAGACATGCTGCTGCTGTACAATATAGCATACATGAAATACCCGTAGCAGATCTAAACAGGTGGAGCTGGGGAAGGTGGAGGGTTTCTGAAAGCACACTGCAACTGCTATAGAAAATGCTGACTAGCTATTGAAGGTTGAGCTGCAAGCTCATAGGCTACTGATACAGCCAGAACCAATCAGCTGTGCCCTTTAGAGAATGATGTGATTGCAAGCAGATCGAGTTAAGGACCTATCAGCCTGTGCCATCTAGAGTTTCATGACATAACTTTGTTTTTTGATCAAATAAATGCAGCCTCGATGAGCATAAGATACTTTTTTTTTTTTTTTTTTTTTTTTTTTTGTAACAATGTTCAAGTTCAGGGAAAAAAGAAGCGGGAACTGGAAAACGTTCAACATACCCTTTAATGTCAAAGTAAATAAACACTATAAAATGAAGGTAAAGCACCTCATGGACAACTGCCGCACAAACAAAAACACAATACAACATAAGAACAGGCCTGGTCCTCTCTCCTCCATGGGACTTGCGTCAGGTGTGGCGTGCAGGTGACGCTCATTATCATTCGCGGCACCAGCCTTGTTCTGTTCCCAGGGCTCTCTGCTCCGCCCTGCTTGCCACACTTACCAAACCCACACTTTTAAATGGTGGTGTATAATGAAATTGTCATTAAAAATGTTAGTGATGATGCTTTGTTTTTTGGGGTTTTTTTTGGTTGAAATATAGCCTGAACATGCCCTTTAGATTTACCTGTGTTAACTGAAGACAGAAAATTCCATTAGGATAACCCTGAAAATGTTCTATTTTTCAAGACAGCAGTAGCTGCTGCTGTTGTTGTTAAGAACAGAGGTCACATAGGATAGCCATCAGTCCCTGCTCTGCAGAGCACAGTACAATACATCACATACAGTCACGCAAACGCACTCAACGCTCCTACACTAAAGGCTCCGCTTTACTCACACAGCCTGGAGCACAGTTATGGAGGAGGACAGCGAGGGAGTGGAAGTAATACCCACAATTCATCTGCCTGTGTGACACTTCACCCACTACAACTCAGCGTGAGCACGCAGACACTGACTCAGAGAGATGGAGAGGAGAGATAGTGGCACCAAAAGAGACAGAAGAGATAGAAATGTAAAGCAGAGGACTAGTTTGAGTATTCATCAGCCCTGAAAAAAGAGAGGACTGACATTTATTATGGATACAAATCATGTACAGTACTACCAAACCTTAATTTGGCAAAAAGGATGCTAAAAATCCTTCCATACAGCAACAATATAGTTTTTTATATATATATATACAGTGAGGAAAATAAGTATTTGAACACCCTGCTATTTTGCAAGTTCTCCCACTTAGAAATCATGGAGGGGTCTGAAATTGTCATCGTAGGTGCATGTCCACTGTGAGAGACATAATCTAAAAAAAAAAAAATCCAGAAATCACAATATATGATTTTTTAACTATTTATTTGAATGATACAGCTGCAAATAAGTATTTGAACACCTGAGAAAATCAATGTTAATATTTGGTACAGTATAGCCTTTGTTTGCAATTACAGAGGTCAAACGTTTCCTGTAGTTTTTCACCAGGTTTGCACACACTGCAGGAGGGATTTTGGCCCACTCTTCCACACAGATCTTCTCTAGATCAGTCAGGTTTCTGGGCTGTCGCTGAGAAACACGGAGTTTGAACTCCCTCCAAAGATTCTCTATTAGGTTTAGGTCTGGAGACTGGCTAGGCCACGCCAGAACCTTGATATGCTTCTTACAGAGCCACTCCTTGGTTATCCTGGCTGTGTGCTTCGGGTCATTGTCATGTTGGAAGACCCAGCCTCGACCCATCTTCAATGCTCTAACTGAGGGAAGGAGGTTGTTCCCCAAAATCTCGCAATACGGTCACTGTGATTTTGCCAAGTAAGACATGTTCCTGGATCAACATATTTTGTTGATCCTGGATTAACATTCCTGCCCCAAAATTTAGTCCTAACCCTATCCCTACCCCTAAACCTAACCCTACCCAAACTTTTCCCTAAAATCTGAGGGAAATGACAGGTGAATAACACTGATGTTGAAGCACCTCACCCTGGTTTTAAGCCTAAACTTGACATAAACTGTAAACTTGTTCCTCAAATCTGATTGGTTGATTGGAAAGTTGTTCCAGGATCAACAAAGATGTTGATCCAGGAACATGTGGTACTTGGTGAAATCACGTTCACCCTCGCAATACATGGCCCCGGTCATCCTCTCCTTAATACAGTGCAGTCGCCCTGTCTCATGTGCAGAAAAACACCCCCAAAGCATGATGCTACCACCCCCATGCTTCACAGTAGGGATGGTGTTCTTGGGATGGTACTCATCATTCTTCTTCCTCCAAACACGTTTAGTGGAATTATGACCAAAAAGTTCTATTTTGGTCTCATCTGACCACATGACTTTCTCCCATGACTCCTCTGGATCATCCAAATGGTCATTGGCAAACTTAAGACGGGCCTTGACATGTGCTGGTTTAAGCAGGGGAACCTTCCGTGCCATGCATGATTTCAAACCATGACGTCTTAGTGTATTACCAACAGTAACCTTGGAAACGGTGGTCCCAGCTCTTTTCAGGTCATTGACCAGCTCCTCCCGTGTAGTTCTGGGCTGATTTCTCACCTTTCGTAGGATCATTGAGACCCCACGAGGTGAGATCTTGCATGGAGCCCCAGTCCGAGGGAGATTGACAGTCATGTTTAGCTTCTTCCATTTTCTAATGATTGCTCCAACAGTGGACCTTTTTTCACCAAGCTGCCCTTTCCAGCCTTGTGGAGGTGTACAATTTTGTCTCTAGTGTCTTTGGACAGCTCTTTGGTCTTGGCTATGTTAGTAGTTGGATTCTTACTGATTGTATGGGGTGGACAGGTGTCTTTATGCAGCTAACGACCTCAAACAGGTGCATCTAATTTAGGATAATAAATGGAGTGGAGGTGGACATTTTAAAGGCAGACTAACAGGTCTTTGAGGGTCAGAATTCTAGCTGATAGACAGGTGTTCAAATACTTATTTGCAGCTGTATCATACAAATAAATACTTAAAAAATCATACATTGTGATTTCTGGATTTTTTTTTTTTTTGATTTTGTCTCTCACAGTGGACATGCACCTACGATGACAATTTCAGACCCCTCCATGATTTCCAAGTGGGAGAACTTGCAAAATAGCAGGGTGTTCAAATACTTATTTTCCTCACTGTATATACCTATCATAGATGTCATAGAGACAGACTGACCTCATAAAGATGGATATAAAACTGGTTTATTTGAATGCAGTTGCATGCTGTCAGCACATCAAAGAAAAATGAAGGCATGCATTTGAAAGAACGGAGTAATTTGGTGAATAGAATATTAAGGGGCCGAAAACAGATTCCTGTGGGACATCCATGGAGAAAGTGTAATGCCAATGTGTTTAGTGGGTCATGCAGTGCAGTGTTGCCAAGTTTGAGGTTTTCCCACAGAATTATAGGCTACTTTTAAAGTATGCCATGGCCTGATTTTTCTCAAAGGTTGAGCGTTTGATATGACAAGTTACTTGGCAATGATGGCGGTTTATCAGGGTCAGTTTTTAGTAATGTTTTCTAAGACTGCTACTTTAATCTAAGAACTTTGTATTTGCTTTGTAAGCAGTATTTTGAGTTTTAGTTTTGGACTAGTTTTGATTTGATTTGATGATCTTTGTCCTGGTGAGAACATTGTGACATTGACTGATGAGTTCAGAGCATTCCAGGGCTTTAATGAAAAAGGGAGGAAGAACTTTTGTAGGCCATTTCTTACATCAGTCAGTCCTGAAATGTTGATATTAAAATATAATGGGACAAAACCAGTGATGTTCAAATAGAAGGACAAGCACCTTTGCCCTTGCAGGATTAAACGGCATCCCCTAGAATATCAAAATTGGTGTGTCTCAACTGACCCCTGTTCTCTTTCACTCTGTCAAATAGGAAGAGCTTATCCAACCACTGTCAGGATGGAATGTGTTTAATCTGAGAGTTATAACCCTCCATTTGGGTATTCACGTCTTCATATCCACTCTGTAATCTCACATACTCGTGTACGCACATTACATAATCACGACCGTTGCTCTGTAAAAACATAACATCTGTTACTCGGGCAGCAAACAAATGCTGACAGCTCAAAATATACAAGAAGAGACACACCGCAGGAAATATTTATTTTTAAATCAATATAATTGACTTTTAGATCTGCATGGCTTGTACACCTCGACACACCATGTCATAAATCACAATTACAGTTGAAATTGGACAATGTCACCAAGACACTGGGTTTCATTCTCTAATAATGTTGATAAGTATCCTTAGGTGTGCTGATTATTTTTTTTTGTGTGTGTGTGTGTGTGTGTGTGTGTGTGTGTGTGCGCGTGTATAAAGATTTAAAAAAAATACATATACAGTGTGTGCAGAATTATTAGGCACGTTGATTTTCTGATCATATTTTATTTCCAGGAACATTTTGCCAATTCCAAACCATATTAATCTTAATAACTACTATTAATTTTGTATTTAATCATATATAAGTGATATATAATTGTTCATGAAGGCTGGAAATGAAAAATGTCTTATTTTCAGGTGTGCAGAATTATTAGGCAAGTTTTCTTTTGCAGTTAGCATGTGTCTTTTCTTCTCCACCTGTTTTTGTCTGACCCTGCTGACCCAATGAGCATTTCACTGTCCAATGGTCATGCCTTAACTGAAATCTCTAGCATTAGTATTGCATTCTTCTCATGGGGATTTAATAATTTTTGACTTTTCAGTCTGAGTTAAATCTCTTTTTTGGCTTATTTTATCTGAAAAAGAAAACTTGCCTAATAATTCTGCACACCTGAAAATAAGGCATTTTTCATTTCCAGCCTTCATGAACAATTATATATCACTTATAAATGATTAAATACAAAATTAATAGTAGTTATTAAGATTAATATGGTTTGGAATTGGCAAAATGTTCCTGGGAATAAAATATGATCGGAAAATCAACGTGCCTAATAATTCTGCACGGCCTGTATGATATGAAATACTATCTATATATATCTATATATATCTATATACACTCACCTAAAGGATTATTAGGAACACCATACTAATACTGTGTTTGACCCCCTTTCGCCTTCAGAACTGCCTTAATTCTACGTGGCATTGATTCAACAAGGTGCTGAAAGCATTCTTTAGAAATGTTGGCCCATATTGATAGGATAGCATCTTGCAGTTGATGGAGATTTGTGGGATGCACATCCAGGGCACGAAGCTCCCGTTCCACCACATCCCAAAGATGCTCTATTGGGTTGAGATCTGGTGACTGTGGGGGCCATTTTAGTACAGTGAACTCATTGTCATGTTCAAGAAACCAATTTGAAATGATTCGAGCTTTGTGACATAGTGCATTATCCTGCTGGAAGTAGCCATCAGAGGATGGGTACATGATGGTCATAAAGGGATGGACATGGTCAGAAACAATGCTCAGGTAGGCTGTGGCATTTAAACGATGCCCAATTGGCACTAAGGGGCCTAAAGTGTGCCAAGAAAACATCCCCCACACCATTACACCACCACCACCAGCCTGCACAGTGGGAACAAGGCATGATGGATCCATGTTCTCATTCTGTTTACGCCAAATTCTGACTCTACCATCTGAATGTCTCAACAGAAATCAAGACTCATCAGACCAGGCAACATTTTTCCAGTCTTCAACTGTCCAATTTTGGTGAGCTCGTGCAAAATGTAGCCTCTTTTTCCTATTTGTAGTGGAGATGAGTGGTACCCGGTGGGGTCTTCTGCTGTTGTAGCCCATCCGCCTCAAGGTTGTGCGTGTTGTGGCTTCACAAATGCTTTGCTGCATACCTCGGTTGTAACGAGTGGTTATTTCAGTCAAAGTTGCTCTTCTATCAGCTTGAATCAGTCGGCCCATTCTCCTCTGACCTCTAGCATCAACAAGGCATTTTCGCCCACAGGACTGCCGCATACTGGATGTTTTTCCCTTTTCACAGCATTCTTTGTAAACCCTAGAAATGGTTGTGCGTGAAAATCCCAGTAACTGAGCAGATTGTGAAATACTCAGACCGGCCCATCTGGCACCAACAACCATGCCACGCTCAAAATTGCTTAAATCACCTTTCTTTCCCATTCTGACATTCAGTTTGGAGTTCAGGAGATTGTCTTGACCAGGACCACACCCCTAAATGCATTGAAGCAACTGCCATGTGATTGGTTGATTAGATAATTGCATTAATGAGAAATTGAACAGGTGTTCCTAATAATCCTTTAGGTGAGTGTATATATATAAATAACATTGTTTTACATTATACTTTATATATTTAAATTTGTTCTAAAATTTGTCGTTAGTGTAGAACAATTTAAATGATGACTCATGATTTCTGCATGGAAATAATTGCACAGGTTTTATGCATAAATATATGCTCACGGTTAGAGAACGAGACCTATTGTGTTTTTACATAATCTCTTACAACCCTCCAGTTGGTCAGCTCAAGCTCTAAAGCTTTAATCCGTGAGTGTCGGATATCGAGTGATACAAGTGATGAAAAGTGTTTGGCTAAGATGTGTGCTCCCTGAGCAAATTGAGTTTGTGCAAGGGACAGAGTGTCTCATTACTTCAGCTTCAGTCATCTAACATGAGAGGTTGTATTCTGTGTTAGAATATATGGTTCATTGCAGTCTCACATCACGACATCTGACAGTTTAATCATAGAAGTCAATGGCACTATTCTCATTGCATTTATTTCCTTTCTAACAGGTGCCCTCATAAATTCAGCTAACCCAACACGTGTCATTCATACAGACCTTGTCCCTTAGGAAAGCTGCTGAAGTGACGAATGTAATGTATATTTTTATTGCTGTATTATGTGATAGCATCAGTGTGGTGAGTGACAGGCAGGCTCTCATTGACCACGGGCCAGCTAGCGTGTGTTTGGACAGTAGCAGTGGCAACAGCTGTGTGGCAGTGACGGCCCATAAATATTTGAGAAGAGACTCGATCTCTCAGTGTAGCACTGGATTACAGTAACCTCCCTAACTTTACACCCCCGTGGGCATGCAGAGCCAGTGAAGGTGATATTGAAGTATAACTTCTCTCCTGGTCATGAAAGTTACACCTGAAAAGTGATGCTATTTTTCTTCTGTGTTCTCTTCCACAACAACCGGGACATGAAACTCAAGGTCATCGAGTTCAGTTGCTTTGAGATGCGACGAGAAGGCCAAGGACATTCATTAGCAACCATTGGGAAAATGTGCCTCTCTCTGCATTTACTGCAGTTTCCAACTGAAATTAACTCTATACCAACAATTTGTATTCCTTTCACAATTATGATTACACGGGCAGATTATCAATTAAGAAAGACTTATTTTTGTATGATTCCTTGCACAATACTATGTCCTGAGCTTAAAATACTTTTACCATTAGCACATTATTTGAGCTCCATTTATGGCTTTTCTTTCCTGACAGAGTAAACTTGCTCAGTACCTCACCTGATACAGCATTGCACTTACGATACAAAGCGCTAAGATACGAGTACCGTGACCCACAAGTCAAAGTCGAAGGTTGCTTTAGCAAATGCATTTTTATCTTGCGTTTGCTTTTGTTAACTCTATCTGTTAGCTGAAATAAGTCACAGCTAAAATGAGTCAGAATACTAATGTTAACTGCTATGCAATTTTATAGTGAATTAAAGGGGAAAACCAAGTGTAAAACAACAATTTTGATTCATTTTGGCAATGCTGCTCTTTGAAGAGGCAAATATGTGTTTCTGATGGTTTTGAAGTTTAATAGGTAACTCTGAATCCAGCATGATTGTTCACTCATTTGTTACACATAAAAACGTTCAGCAGTGCAGATGTTAACATGGCACTCCATATGCTGGGAATAGTGTCATTACGCACCTGCCTTTATTATTCCAGATCATAGAGAGAACAATTATGAACCTCTAAGCAACGTCTCAGTGCTGCACCACTAGAAAATGCTTTGCATTTTTATTTGAACATTGTATGTGCAGTTTGAAGTCCCTTAAAATATTCGAAATAATAGCATGCTGAGAAATTCCCCTCCAGTCCAAAAATAGTTTACAGAGACTAAGCTGCAAAGCGAATATCATTGTGAATACATAAGCACTTGATCAACCATATTTAAGCATCAACAAAGCCTTTTCAGTGCTGCATAAATGTCTGAAGTTTTGATTAAGATTATTATTATTATTATTATTATTATTAGTATTATTATTATCATTAAATGATGGTTATAAGTCCTTGATAATTTCAGTCTGGCCTAAAAAGTTTGTGTGGCACATTTCAGGTCAGATTGATTTGGTCAGACTTTTCAAAAAGACTGTTATTAAGACGGCGTTGCACCAACTACACTGGACTCAACAGCAAACCCACAACCTGTACAGTAAGTATGCACTACAATTTATTTCACATGCAAAGAGAGTATTCACATAGTCTTAAAGGAACTAAGGGGGGGAGGGGTGGGGGGTGGGGATCTATTCTAATTGTCAGCAACAGCCCATGAGAGTTAATTTAGTTGCATAAAAGCTATAACTCACTTCCCTATCATTATAATTGCACATCCAAAAAAAAAAAAAAAATTTATAAAGCAATAATGAAATCCCAATAGCTTTTGATTTGTAACCATATTGGATCATTCAAATGTCAAGCGCACAGTGCAGCAGATGGTCTCTGAATGTTTGCTTTCAGCTTGAAGACATGTTGAGGTCTGTATCCACATTGTTCCCAAAAGCAAACATTTACTAAATGATATGCCTGAGGTCTGGAGAGAGTGTGACTCATTAAAACAACATTGAGAGTCGAGGGCAAGACTTTTGAGATAGGTTTTATCCCCATCTTGTTTTACACTTCGTCAATTATACAGTGCTTAGTGTCTAGACCTTGCTATTGCATTACTCCATCAAGGACAGCATGTGGCAGGAAAATGCAGCTTCGGTAAGCACCTCACCTAAAAACTCATCAACAAGCCATGTCAGTCAAGCCTTCATGGTTTAAACATCCTCTCGCTCTGATTTATCTCATTCATTTATTCAGAGAATGTCAATGGTGCATCTAGCTGTAAATGTATTACTATCTATCTATCTAACTATATATCTATCTATATACAGTGAGGAAAATACGTATTTGAACACCCTGCTATTTTGCAAGTTCTCCCACTTGGAAATCATGGAGGGGTCTGAAATTGTCATCGTAGGTGGATGTCCACTGTGAGAGACATAATCTAAAAAAAAAAATCCAGAAATCACAATGTATGATTTTTTTAAACTATTTATTTGTATGATACAGCTGCAAATAAGTATTTGAACACCTGTCTATCAGCTAGAATTCTGACCCTCAAAGACCTGTTAGTCTGCCTTTAAAATGTCCACCTCCACTCCATTTATTATCCTAAATTAGATGCACCTGTTTGAGGTCGTTAGCTGCATAAAGACACCTGTCTACCCCATACAATCAGTAAGAATCCAACTACTAACATGGCCAAGACCAAAGAGCTGTCCAAAGACACTAGAGACAAAATTGTACACCTCCACAAGGCTGGAAAGGGCTATGGGGAAATTGCCAAGCAGCTTGGTGAAAAAAGGTCCACTGTTGGAGCAATCATTAGAAAATGGAAGAAGCTAAACATGACTGTCAATCTCCCTCGGACTGGGGCTCCATGCAAGATCTCACCTCGTGGGGTCTCAATGATCCTAAGAAAGGTGAGAAATCAGCCCAGAACTACACGGGAGGAGCTGGTCAATGACCTGAAAAGAGCTGGGACCACCGTTTCCAAGGTTACTGTTGGTAATACACTAAGACGTCATGGTTTGAAATCATGCATGGCACGGAAGGTTCCCCTGCTTAAACCAGCACATGTCAAGGCCCGTCTTAAGTTTGCCAATGACCATTTGGATGATCCAGAGGAGTCATGGGAGAAAGTCATGTGGTCAGATGAGACCAAAATAGAACTTTTTGGTCATAATTCCACTAAACGTGTTTGGAGGAAGAAGAATGATGAGTACCATCCCAAGAACACCATCCCTACTGTGAAGCATGGGGGTGGTAGCATCATGCTTTGGGGGTGTTTTTCTGCACATGGGACAGGGCGACTGCACTGTATTAAGGAGAGGATGACCGGGGCCATGTATTGCGAGATTTTGGGGAACAACCTCCTTCCTATCTATCTATCTATCTATCTATCTATACACATACACATACACATACACACCTTCTGGGAAAGGTAGGATGTCTGTATAATACAATATAATAATGTATGGAATAATTGACGAATGACTGTTGAATTATTAGAAAATAATGCACTTTATTGCATTATAGTGTGTATTTATTTTCTAATAATTGTACAGTCAATTATTCCCCTTACACACAATTAAGACATTGTTCAGATGTTGAATTTCAAGACATTTGTCAGGTTTTTGTCCTTAAAACGCTCTTTTGTTTAGGACTAATTTCTTACGCATCTCATCCCACACCTCCGTTGCTAATTCCATAACATCATTTTAGAGCTAGTAATGAAGGCTTGAGCCATTTATAGCAGACTAATGCATCAGACTACGTTATCAGAGAGAGAGGGAGAGAGATTTAGCATGTGTGAACTGCCTGAGTCTGTGCGTTTCTCAACAGTATTCGGCAGCAGTGTCTCTACTAATAGAAAAAGTTGATCTGCTTCAAGAACAGCGAAGTTATTACCTCACTAGTGAGAAATGTCTTTTAGCTTTTAAGTTGCTAAACTATTTTACTGATAAAATCGTCAGAGCAGCGCTGACAACGCGTTTCTGCACGAATGTGTCTCCGCACTGTATGTGTGTGCGTTTGAGTGGGAGAGAGAACGGGAGAAAGAGAGTATGTGCTTTCTATACATAATAAAATGTAAATTTGTGGGGGAAAAAACATGAAAATATTTCATAGTTTTTATCCTATTGTTTTCTATATTTTCTTTATTGGTCAGTGTCATTGTGGGTTTTGGTTATTTTGCTGTTGTAGGCTGTAAGGACCTTTGAAATAAATTAAATCATTTGGCGAAGTGATATGAACATGTAATGCGGTCAAGACCAACCAATCAGATTGAAGCATTCAACTGCCCCGTAGTATACAATACAATGCAATACAATACAATATACAACTGTATTATATACTCATATGTACAGCAGTTGCAGTTTATAGTGCTTTCTGTAACATAAGCTGAACCAGTAATGGTAAAAACCCACACACGACATCCTCAAAACCTCATATACCAGGCAGGATCTTTTAAGTACATAATCTCCTGCTGATTCTTGTCTATGCTCCCTCTATATCTATTATCCACAGCTGCCTATCTCTCTCTCTCACTCTCTCCTGCTCTCTCACAACACATCACTACTGACTTCCTGCCTGCTCCTGATTGGTCTGTATGAGCAGGAGGAGATTAGGGCAGTCCCTAGTCAGCTGGAAGGGTGTCCAAAGAGTGCCAGGATAGAGAGAGAGCTGCTGTCGCTTTAAGAGTATTTTTAGGCTGATAGTTGATGATGGTCAGTGGTGGGGAAAATCAGAGTTAGTGGCGGCAGTGCAGTAGCTTCCTGTGAATATGGATGACAAGGGGAGACGCTGATGTATTGTGGATTTAACAGCTTTTATAACGCCATTAAACACACTGGACTTGGGGTATTTGTATGTGTTCAACCTTAATTTGTTGGGGCTAGAATTAGGTAAGTAGTTGCAATTATGTATTTGTTTTATTATTAATATAGAAAAGTTTTTTTGCTAGACTGAGTATTTGGACATGTTATTGGCTTCTAGATTATATATTAAACAGTGTAACCGTACACTTTCATTTATGCAAGCTTTACATCACGCTTGGCTTGCAGATATGAAATGATCTTATGATGGAGGATGGGGGTTGGTTGACCACTGTGAACTAGCTGTCAAGCTATTTGTTTTTCTAGCTGGACAGCCCAGTCCATCTTCTTCCTCTCCGAGGCAGATATTTAAATTTAATGAAACTGGCAAACAGTGTGTGATCAAGTTACAGTATTGATTACAGCCTGACCCTCTGCTGTACTCCACATGCAGAGAGGTTTGTGTGCATGCTTTCCTTTGGTTGTGTGTATGTGTGTAGATTATAGTAGATTATAACATCCAATTAATAATACCAGCATGTGTTCTTCAAATATACTCATATTTCATGAATATATACTGCTGAGACAAAGCAAGAATATGCAAGACCTTGTGTGATGAGTGCACGTGTGAATGTGTATTTGCCAACATCAGCTTGTTTAGCTTGTCCATCTGTTTTTGTAGCCTACATGTATATTTTTTGCAGTGATAATGCATGTTTGCATCCTTTTCTATAACTATGTTTGTTTTTGCATGAGAAGCTGAGACACCTAAAGAGGCTGAAAGAGAGAAAGTTTGTTTAAGGACATGAAAAATGTCAAAAGGTTTAGGCATGGTTGATGGAATAACATGTCAGGGCCAGTGAAGCAGCAGAGCTTACCGAAAGCAGGAGCGAAGACTTGCTCCAACATCCCCAGACATCAATCAAACAAACACACACACACACGCAAACAAACAAACAAACAGAAGATTGTCCAGAGGCAAGTTTCAATAAACCATTAAAATTAGATCACAGTTTTAATTTTTTTTAAAGGAGATCCTAATGGTCTTCTTACAACATAAATACATAAGGACAGCTATATTATAGTGTGTGAGAAAAATATGAAGTGTAATATTATAAAGACATGTTTAAATTAATCTTGTCCTAAATTAAATGATTGGCTTTTATATAGTCATTTTACTAAAACAAATATTATCTGGAAAATTACTATTTAGCCAACATTTACTCAAATAATTTACACCACTGCATACATGTATGTACACATATGCAGTGGTGTAAATTATTTGAGTAAATGTTGGCTAAATAGTTGCTGTAGCCTACTTAAGTATCTTTTTGGCTACTTTGCTCTTTGACTGAGTATAAAGATATTAGCAACTCTCTACTTGACTACATATTTGAATAAGCATATGCACTCTTTACTCCAATATATATCTTGTGCGTTTTGCCTTTACTCACCCAAACTTGTCAAAAAGGCTACTTTACGTAAATGTGAGTGCATTAGCAGGTATATGAGATGAGGACATGGCTGCAGCCGGTGAAGAGACCGAAACCAGCACATCTAGTGCAAGTAGGCTGTGACTATTTACTGAAGTGCCCACTGAAGTGCCTTGAAACATGCAGCATTATTCAATGTGTTGACGGAATTTCTACTGAAACAGGAACACAGGGCGGGACATATCGAGCAGCTCCTCCCCTTTTTTAAAATAGCCAATAGCTTTTAGTTTATTTTTGCAGAGCCGTTGAGCTCGGCAAAGCTGCGTTTGACAGCTTATGACAGCCACAGTCTAATAGATTCCCCTTTTAGATTTAATATGAAACTGTTACTAAAGCAAAACAGTGAACGTAATCATGCTGAGGATGTGTACTTTGAGGAAAAGTGTGTAATTTATGTTGGTGCATGGCACCAGTGTTATCACTTCTACTCGACAGTACAGTTTCTAAAGCCGAGTCTGTCTAACCATTTCTCCTCCTACATCACTTTAAAATATAGCATTCTGTGTAGAATTGAAATGGGTCTGATCCGTTTTGTGGTCTGTGGCGACTCACGCATATGATCCGCTCTGTGCCATCGTGTCTCTGGACCGGAGCAGACTGTGTGCACGCTGCGGCGGTTCGCGTGATATTAACGTGAAACCAGACTTATTTCGTCCCAATGGAGAGCATATTTACACTTTCTGAATCGTTCCCTGTCTCCTATATAATACATTATGTGCTTTTCACCATGTAGAAAATAGTAATTGTATGAACAAGTGACCGATTTTAGCCGCAGCTTGTCTGTTTATGATGTAAATAGGTCCCCTTTAAAGGTCCCGTTCTTCGTGATCCCATGTTTCAAACTTTAGTTAGTGTGTAATGTTGTTGTTAGAGTATAAATAATATCTGTAAAATTATAAAGCTCAAAGTTCAATGCCAAGCGATATATTTTTAACAGAAGTCACCTACAGTGAACGGCCAGTTTGGACTACATCCCTCTACTTCCTTCTTTAATGACGTCAGTAGAACAGTTTTTTGACTAACCTCCGCCCACAGGAATACACAAAAAAGGGGGCGTGGTCTTGTTGCGCTCCCATGGAGAAGAGGAAGAGTTGCGTTTGTAGAATGTGTTTGTCACCATGTCGTCGAGACGCTGTTATTTTCATTCAGGAGTCCAATTACCTTTGTTTGGCCTTCCCAGGGACGCTGTACTTAGAGATCAATGGTTACAATTTATGCGCATGCGCATGCCAGTCTCCACGTTATGGTAAGAGGCGTGACCTTTCTCGCTGGCACAATCAGAACTCGTTACGTATTTCTGAAGGAGGGACTTCATAGAACAAGGAAGTCATCAGCCCGTTCTTAGGACAGTGAAAACAGCGGTATACAGATAAGTAAATTGTGTGAAAAATACTGTTTTTTTTTTACACGCGAAACATGAACACATTATATTGCACACTGTAAACACAATCAAAGCTTCAAAAACACACTAAAAACGGGACCTTTAATATGTGGTTAGTGTTTCTCATCTATTGTTTTAATATTGCACAAATAATGTTATGGAATTATGTGATAATAATTTAGATTCTAGAGAGCATTGATTGGACAGAAATCAGATGAGAGGATGAAGTGCAGGGTGATGTCATCAAAATTGTTGATCCATTTGGCGGAAGTTATGGACTGTAAGTTTTTAACGATTAAATCTTTTAAATGCAAATTTTGTCATTGTTTTGGAGCGCACTAGCTTATAGATAACCTTAAGGCTAACATATTCATACTAAATGCATTTTTTATTTCATGAGGACTTTAAAGGGTTAGTTCCAGTGCTTAATTTGTAAAGTGGGAGGCCCCGGAGCGCAGAGGGGGGGTGGATCCGGCGACTCAAAACGGGTGTTGGAGGTAACGGAACAAAAAAAATAAAAATACACTGCCTACGTATAGCTTCTCTGCAGGGGCGGCGCCAGAGAATTTTTAACGCATGTGCTGAGGGGGTGCTAGATCATTGACGGGGGGAGCTGCGCAAAACTTGGCCACTAAATATTTAATATTCAGTTATGTTAATGATCACAATTAAAGTTTTAATTTTATTAAATTGAACAAGCGCAACATTCAGCATTCAATCAAATATTCTAAAAGATGTAGGCTATTATTAATAATAATGTTATTTCAACACAATATCTCGTTATTTCGACATAATGTGTGCGTGCAACAAGCAAGATGTGCATTTGTAAATTCGGACGCATTTGACGCGTGTATTGATTTTTATTAATAAACAAGTGTTTTCTCTGACAGTGTCGACTCGGCTGCAAAGATGAAGTTGACGATCGCCATCTCCGTGTGAACGCGCCTATAGAGAGAAATGCACATAAATAGGCCTAATGGATTACATAATCAGAGAGTAGCCTTTTTCTTTTTTCATTTTGAATTATTTCGTTTAAAGACATTTCAAGCTTTGTGTATTTGATGTATTTTTCATGTCTGTGTGAGGCATACACTGAGTTTCGTTATGTTAGGATGAGATGCGCTCCAGTTCACGTGCAATGCAAGTGACCGCGCGGGCGCCTCCATGATTGTCTGTTATATTTGCTTCTTATTCATTAAATCCAGGCAATTGGTTGATGAAAAATTTATTAAAATTAAGATACAATTTATACAAAACGAAATTCACTTTAAAGAAAGGTTTTCTACAAAACAAAACTTGATGAAGTGGTCAAAATCATGTCTGACCCGCTCCATGTCTCATATTGCGCATCCTATCTTACTCGGTCGTGCTGTTCACTTTTCATAAATCAACATAAATGGAAAAAATAAAAATAACATTATAATATTTTAACAAATATGAAACTAAATGCGCTTTTTAAATGGCTACAACAGTATAGTAGGCCTACATACTCTCTATTTGTACAAATTGCTGCACATTCATTTAATTCTGAATTTTGCACACACAAGTTGAAAGGCATTTGTTCAAATCAAGTTCACGGATAATTGTGCGTGCATTTATTAAAGGTAGGGTAGGTAGGATTTTTATAAAAAACTTTTTTTCAAATTTGTTTAAACTTGTCTTTATATACCAATACATAATTAAAATGTAAGTGCTCTGAAAAAGAGAGTATAAAAATCGAGTGACTCGAGTGACCTTTTAATCTGCAATAAACACAGCTCATTATTTCCATTCGGGACGAAACAATTGATTGGTTTGGGCGACTGTCACTCACTCTCGCAACCATGGCTACCACCACTGTTGCTACAAGATCTGCCCATATGCACGCACCCGTTTGATTTGAGGAGTGCAAGAGAGGCGTGGAACCTACGAAGAGTAAAATTATGGCAGAGAAAGAGCATTCAAAATTCAAAGCACCTGCATATGCAGTCAGCGAAGGCAAACAAGGCAAAAACTACTTCCTCGGACCCTGGTTGCCCGCACTCTTGAACGACCTCCTCTGCTTCGCCCTCGACCCCGGACCTGTCCTCGAACCGACGATGCGGTACTTGTCTCCGGAGTGTAACGTTAGTCCTCATCAGAGTCAACAATGTTTTCATCATGGAAACTCTTACATGCACAACACCGTATATGTTATGAATCTTACACGAAATTCACCTTCATCACAGTTTAACTGATGGTAATGGAAAAACGTGCATCAATGCAACCTGTTTTTAGCTTTGCCTTATAAATATAGCTCGTTACCTATAGCCTAAATATAGCTCGTTACCGAATCAAACAAAATATATTTTAAACTTTACCAGTATCGATAATGCTAGCTTGATAGTGAGTACTAAAAGCCATCTTATTTGTTTATATTTATAGTGATAAAGTTTTTTATATAAAGGTAATTAGATAAAGGTATTTTATTATGTGATTCTGACATGATGTCACTGCATGCACTGCGCTCCTTCCTCTCCACTCGTCTCAGGTAAATAAATGCGTCTGAGCCTGAGCGTTTGGCGTCGCCCGTTCATGTGTTTTGGGGGCGTGGCTTTGGAAGGAGCCCAGAAGGGAGAGGGTGGGAGTGAATGGAAATAATGAGCTGTGTTTACAACAGTCGTGAGAGGTCTACAGACACTCGATTTTTATACTCTCTTTTTCAGAGTACTTACATTTTAATTATGTATTGGTATATAAAGACAGTTTAAACAAATTTGGAATGTTTTTTTTTTTCTGAAAAATCCTACCTACCCTGCCTTTAATCGTTACGATACTAAAATCATTACAAAGGCTATGCTATGTACAAAAAAATCAGATGAGCCCAGAATATGAACACAATTACACGTTAAGCATTTTCCTCCCATAGAAAACCATTATAAGAACGCTTAATGTGGCTTAATGCAGATTAGAATGTCCCCTTATTTTGTCGAAATAACGAGATATTATGTCGATACTAGGCTACTGCTGTGTCCACCATGGTCTCCACATTCTTGATCAGCAGAAACTATTTTTGCTTGTTTGGGATCTGACTGGCCAGCATTTGAAAAAGTTAAGCAAACTTTTCTGTCTTTTTGACATTTTTCCCCTGAGTGAAACGATCGAGGCTAACAGCAATCTCAACTAGTACAACAAGCGCGCAAGTCATGTGTCACAAACATTGAACACTACACAAACAGTAATTTTATTTTTTTCATTTAGGCAATTAATTTTCCATGGTGACACAGGAGGTGCCGGATCCAATAAAAAAAGGTTCCGGATCCAATGTCGGAGGTGACGGAACATGTTCCGGCGTGTTCCGGCTCAAATTAAGCCCTGGTTAGTTCACCCCAAAATGAAAATTCTGTCATTAATTACTCACCCTCATGTCGTTCCAAACCCGTTAGGGTTTCAACAGTCCATGTAACTACAGTGGTTCAAAGCGACGAAAATACTTTTTTTTGTGCAAAAAAACAAAACAAAAACAAAAATAACGACTTTATTAAAAAATGTCCTCTCTTCCGTGTCAGTCTCTGACACTGTTCACGTTGTAAACACAGTGCAGCGCTTCTGGGTTCTACGTTAGAACGGCTGCTCAGTATTGGCCGGCTCCTGCGTCAGCACCACATGCATGCGTTGAGAAGTTGTTGAATAAAGTAGTTATGCTTGTTTTTTTGCGCTCAAAAAGTATTCTTCATAACATTAAGGTTGAACCACTGTAGTTACATGGACTATTTTAACGATGTCTTTACTACCTTTCTGGGCCTTGAAAATGGTAATAACGTTGCAGTCTTTGGGCATTTACTTTACAACAATTACTTTATTTGTGTTCCGAAGATGAACGAAGGTCTTACGGGTTTGGAATGACATAAGGGTGAGTAATTAATGACAGAATTTTCATTTTTGGGTGAACTAACACTTTAACGTTATTTTATTTATCCGTTATACTGAAGATACCTTTTTGAATTTTGAATTCTTTTGAATTTTGCATAATAGGTCCCCTTTAATATGTGGTTAGTGGTTCTCATCTATTGTTTTAATATTGCACAAATAATGTTATGGAATTATGTAATAATTAATAATAATGTGAACATGCATTGTTTCTGAAGATGCCTGAATGTTTTGATAAAGTATTTGACTTGCTGCAGCCACATTATAATAGACATCGAGTTTAATATAAAATCTACAGACCAACATTACTCTGCATTGTGAAGAGTCAGTGTCAAGGTCCAGCATTTCTGACTAGTTTTCATAATGCATTTCAGGATGGCAGGTGTCACTTTTATCACAATAATCACAATACCTGATTGGTAGAGTCAGTTTGTGGTGGCACATGCCCCTGGTGGTTTCAGTTTTTTAGTTGTGGCCACTAAATAGTGTCTATATTTTTTTTAAGTGATACAGCTGAACTGTCAATCCTATGCAAATCTGAAAAAAAAAAAGTGCTGTTCAGTGCGCATGTTACAACATGATACACGGGAGAAAGCGACATGTGTCACTAGGCTATTGGAGGTGCCACAACATACGCCGACATGTTCTGCAACAATGTTGGTGGCACATGATGCAATCCATCAGCGCATGTGACAAGTTTTAGTGCAACATGCCACTATCCACTGGCATATGCCAATAAGAACCGGATGTGCCACCGAATGTGCTGCTAAGCATAGCAGCATGTGCCAATGGCTTCTGTGCGTAGGATGCCATGCCACTTAATCTTAATACCACCTCTCTAGTTTTCACTAGCATGCTGCGGACTAGTGCATCTTTGAGCCTACATTCAGTACGCTCAAAGTCCCAGACTAAAATGCATGTTTGATCTGTTTTAACTGAAATACTATTGATTCTTGTATTTGAATTTTTTTATTTTTTTATGAAACAAATGAAAAACCCTTTCAGTCTTCTGAGCTTTGAAAGAGCGACATCTGAGCAATCAGAAGGGTGAGAATGGTGCTGTAACAATGTCTAGAGGAATATTCAGCCCAATCTGGCCGTGTGTACCCACACAGACACCCACCCACCCACACACCGACAAATGGTGGGAGAGGAAAAATGTTTCCAGCTTCCTAGTGTTTACGCTTCCCCACGCATGACGCAACACATAATCAGCACAACACACACACACACGTCCACGCTCCCTCCCCCAACACATGACGCGCAGGCCGAGTGGGAGAGTGATGCATGGGGGACTGAAGACATGCACGACTCACCGTACACACGCTCACTCGCAGGAACAGGCTCTGGAGAAATGTGACTCTCTCTCTGGCTGTCTTGATCTGTGTGTTTCAATGGCAGAATTCTGTCTGCCCAGTGGCAGAATAGATAAATGGGGTGAATTTCTTGTTTACGTTAACATTACTGCATTAGAGCCAAATTAATTTCGGCAACACATATGTTTCCAGATGATTCCTGGCTCTCACCACCTACCTAATTCAAAATGAAAATATTTGATCTCAACACAAACCATTAACCTCATGCTAATGTAGGAAATCATATTGTATTAAAGGAATAATTTAGGCAAAAATATGAAAACTGATTGTTCTATCTTTCTATCTATCGTTCTATAATTCTATCTATCGTTCTATATATCATTTTGTCTATCATTCTATGTATCGTTCTGTCTATCCATCATATCGTTCTGTCTATTGTTCTATCTTTCGATCTATCAATCTTTTGATCTATCTATTGATCTATCGTTCTATATATCGTTCTGTCTATATCGTTCTGTCTATCTATCAATATATCGTTTTGTCTATCCATCAATCGTTCTGTCTATCGTTCTATCTATCATTCATCTATCAATCATTCTATATCATTCTATATATTGTTCTATGTATCATTCTATCATTCTATCTATCGTTCTATCCTTCTATTTATCATTCTTTCTATTGAACCTTCAAACTTAAAAAAACATCAAACTTTGCATGTTGACTCTCAAAGCCTTGTTTGAAGTTAAAATTTTAAAAGTCTTGAAGTTAAAAATCACAGTTAAATAAAATAACTGAAATTCAAAAAAATGTTATTCTTCTTCCCTAAATTTCAATTTGAATTGCATTTTCTACTGTAATTTTAATTTAAATCAAATGCATTAATTAGATTGTAATTTAAAATGCATTCTCAGTTCAGTTCTGAGTTTCTGGGTGAACTATTCCTTTTTCTCCTTACCAATTTTATATCCTTAAACTTAGGCAACCAGGTGAAATCCATTAATGATATGGTTTCTAGACATGCTGAATTTACTGGAATAGACATTCCTCCTAATTGCATCTGACAGTGAGGTGATGTATGATTACTCCATAAACCATTGCTAGACCATAGCTCAGAATGATTGAGGGCTTATTCTAAATTGATGAGAATTAATTTACATTGGAAAGGAGTAAATGGCAGTTATAGTTTTGGGCTTAATCCCCAGAGAGATGCTTGAGAGATGCAATCTGTGAGCTTCTTGGCAGATTGTTTAGACTGCTCTTGTTCAGCGCATTGCAGGGTGACAGGCTTGGTCCACTGTCTTGAATGAACTGCTTCTTGTAGAAAAGTCGCCTGGGCTGTAAGCCAAGCACTCCTGATTTATGTGACCTCAATCTAACATGGTTTTCAGACTGGCTTCTGAATGAGCAGGTTTCCACTAGAGCAACTAGACATTTTAGAGAAATGTTTGATGAAAGGAAAAAAGAGAGAGATCGAATAAAGAGTCAATAAAATGATTTGATTTGAACAGGCACACTTAGCTTGAAGCCTGATTAAAAGTAAAAGATAAGCACTTACTAAGAAATGTCTGGCCTTTAACAGTGTGTATGTGGTAATAGCTACTCATGATCTGCAAACATTGAAGGCTGTTGGTTTTTATTTACCGGCCTTTTTAAATTTAAATGTTTTGAAAATTCAATTCAAATGCTGATGCATATCATGAAAAAGCATCATTGCTCATTAAAGAACAGATTAACACTTCATAGATGTTTATGGATCTTTGCTTCTGAAGTTGAAAGGCAGGTAGTTCTGAAATACTTTTGCAAAGTGATTCTGCAATGGTTTCGCTTCAGATTAGCGATCTGACAGCACCACATTTGTTTATTGCACAAAAATTAACTTTTTTAAAAACATGTCAATGAACTGCATTGGCCCTAAAATAATTATTAAAATGATAAGATGAGAGAAAACATGACAATTTTGTAAAAGCATTAACAATATTTGCTGCAACTGATAGGTGAATTTGTCAAAATGCAGTAAACTTTGATTGAACACACAACCTTTGACAGCAAAGAAAATATCCTCTCTTTTAATAGTTGATAATCCTAATTGTTGTGACATGCTACAATTATAATACAACCATTTTTTTTTTTTTTGGTTGCATCCCTAGCAGTTGTGAACCACTGTTTTAGAGACAGTAGGAAAGTAGAGATCTTATGTTGGCCATGTTACTGAAATATTTGAAGTCTTTGGATTGCCGAGAGCTCTATTCTGAAGAGGGATGGGGCAGCAAGACTCAGGTAATGGTACTGGCATGCCGGCACTGATGGTTTTTTATGGATTGACCATTAGCACTAGAGTGGAGCACATTAGATTCTCTTAGGACCATGACTGATTCTGCCAGGCAAAAACCTATAATGCATACAGAGAAAAGCAGGCTTCTCACGCTGCCTGAGAACGGAGAGATGATGGATGTGAGTGAGTATACACAGATAAATGACAAGCAGACACACACACAGAGAGAGAGAGAGAAAAAAGGAATTGTCATACCCTATCAATGTTTACTGTGAATTTGAAGGTGAACTGATTTAGGCCATTGCCACAGGCTCAATGTTTCTGACTGCAGTTGACCTTCTATATTAATAAACATAAACCAGATTGCATTTTGTAGCAGCATGTACCCCGTTCAGAGTTCTTTGAAGCTTATTATTATTATTAGCCTATTGGTTATTTTTTTTATTTGGTAACACTTTCTTTTATAGTGTCCTTGTTACATGTTACATGCACTTTCCCTAGTAATAACAGTGAATTATGCATAATTAAGTAGTTACTAAGTAGTTGCTTACTATTACTCAGTACTTAAATATATTATATATTCAATAAAATATATATAATATTACACTGTAACAATGACACCTTAAAAAAGTGTAATTTATTTTACACCTTTATTTTAAGGTGATGTAGTTACATTGTACTTACTCAAAAAAGTACTGAGTAATATTAATTAACCACATGTACTATAGAGTTACGGTTAGGGTTGTAATTATGGATCATTTACTGTTATTACTATAGTAAGTACATGTTGTAACGTGGAACTACATACCTTAAAATTGTTGTTGTTAACCTCTTTTGCACACTGTTGGTAACATTTATTTATTATTTTTTTCCATTTAAGCACAATGGTTATCCTTTCTGACACCATGCTTGTGAATAATTGCCAAAATATGTTTGTTGCCTAGAAGCATATATTGCGGATATGTTTTTCTTTTTTCTTTATTCATTAGGAGGATCCACTTTTTTCCAGTAGTCAATTTCTAGTCAGATAGAATGTTAATTAGGAGACAATAATATTAATCAATAATATCATCATAATATTGAAACATAGGCAAAATAAATATATTCAAACATGTATTCACATTTCACAAACTGTATTCACAAACTGCTGTTCAATTTTTTTTTAATTATTTATATGAATGCACTGTCAACATGCTTATCTGTGCAAACGATATCAAACCCCTTACAGATGCCCGAATAAAACGTTAGCCGATTATTAGCGGAGAGTCTGTCAAAGACGAATGATTATGTCGCTTTAAATTCAATTTTCGCGAGGCGATGTATGCTGATCACCTGCCATGAGCGGCGCATGCGCAGAGGGGATGATTGTGAAAGCGGGTATGCCCTCAGTTCCTCGTAACCTCCATCCTAGACGCTGAGCAGCAAAGTCCGACTACCAAACAGCACTAGAGAGACAGAAATGGGAGAATAAATAGGGATGCTCTCACGCTGCAGGTAGGATGCTGTTTGTACGACTTCAGCTGCCCGTTCAGATGAAAATAATCGTGTTTTCTCGTGTGAACACAGTGGCAGTTTTGATGAAAGATGATTATGGTGTGTGGTAGTAGAGTAGTAGGCTACTTCTAGTCTGGAAATGCTTTCGGCTTCTAGATGCTCTCAGACAGCATGCACGAAAGCGGTTTTAGTGATGAGGCTGGGAAAATCCTCCCATCCTTGATCAAATTGCAGGGCTTGATCAAGGGCGAATGCATCATGATCAGGACAGTGAGGGAACCTCCATTTCTCACCGTTTGCTATTTTATTTCCTGTTTGAAAGCATGTTATGAGGCGAGATCAGTGTGATAACTGCAGATCGTGACCGTCTGAGATTGATCATCTACCATCTACAATCTAATATCAAATAACCAACCTATTCTATTCTATACTACTATATATTTTTGTCTATTGATGCATAAAAAAAAACCAAGCAAAAAAAAACAAAAAACAACAACAACAAAAAACAGACTTATTTATTTTATTTAAAAAAAATGTTTAACTAAAACATCCAATCCTTTAAATTATGAAATATTAAGTTTTCTTTCACATAAGATTGCAAAACACCCATTGTGTTTTACACATGCAGCGAAGGTTTTCCAACCCGGATATGCCGACGGATGATTTCTGTAGACGGGCTATAGATGTTGGTTTTGAAGGAGCAGAAGGAGAACAAAAATTGTCAATATATATTTGTAGGCTGTCTGAAGAGCACAATGTGACATTTAACATTAATATCAGGTTATCGATGTGATTGAAATGTTGACGGCGCGCTCTCTACTGAAAAACAATCATGCTTTTGCGAAAAAAAAAAAAAAAAAAAAAAAAAAAAAACATACACACAGAAAACCCTCTCTTTGACTCTTTAAAGTTTCTCATCATGAATGTGTCCGCATAGAGTTACCGCTGTGAATGGTATACCGTGTTGTATTTCACGCTAAACGGCAGAGCAACGTGATGAATGGACTGAGCGTAGACCGCTGTCCAAGGTGCTGAAGGGAAACGTCCAAACACTCAGTCAATTGCAGGGGAATGCAGTCACGCTTTACAAGAAAAATCAGTTTTATTGCTGTTACATATTCATGCTACATTTTTAAGCTGTATTGCACATGTGGATGAACAACAGATGTAGTAAAATTGCCATTGCCAAATTGTCTTTAGAGTTGTCACTGTAACTGCAGAACTGCACTCGTAATTTGTATGGGTAGTTATTAAACTTTGAATTAACTTATTCAACCTATAATTATTTTTATGCTATGGCCTATAACAGATATGTTGCAGATATTGAATGCATTCTGGCATAATGCCATTCGGAAGACCAAAGATCATGGAATCTACAATAATTATGGAAAAATTATCTTATGAATTATGAAAACATTTTTTTTAAAAATAGTTTTATATGAAGTAATGGGTGAAAGCATCATGATCAGGACAGTAAGGGAACTTCTGTCCATCACTATTTGCTTTGTTATTTACCATTTCAATAGATGTCAGTGTGATTAATGCAGATCGTGACTGTATAAGATTGATCATCATCTACCACCACTACATGCTACCGATTACATATTATAAAGTTCATGACTGTTTTTGTTTGTTTAATCTTATTTACTACTTTTGCGTTAATTAGGTTTTTACCTGCTTTGAAGATGAATTACAGTAGCTAGACTTAGCATGCCTGAAAATAACAACACTTTTAGACAGAGTACTCTTCTCATTTTACTCAATTTTGCTTTTATAATTGTTATTAAATCATTTTGTTTTTGGAGTCTGAAACTACTAATATTTTGATGTGATAATGAATATGTTCTTATGTGTGTGTGTGTGTGTGTGTGTGCGTGCATTAAAGGTATGTATGCATTAAAGACACAATAATGTGTGACTTCTCTCTTTTCATTGTCCATTTTCTATTTTCTAAGGGACACTGGAGGTAGATGTGAGGGATAATTGCAACTGGTGAGAGAAGCCCTCCACTGGGCCCCTCCATCCCAGCCCTCCCTTACACCAACATTCCCCACAGCCAACATGTTCTCCTCCAACTTTCTGAGTGGGGGGAATCCTCTAAGTGCGATGTCCTCTGCTGTGAACAAGTTCAGTCTTTTTGGGGATGAGGCAACTGAGGAAAAGCAACAACAGCAGCCTCCAGGTCCTTCAAAGCAGAAGGATCCTCAACAGCAGGGGAATGGCCAACCACCCTCACAGGGACCTCAGAGGCAAAGTGGACAGCAGCCGCAAGGTGTGGGACGGGGAGCCCAAGGAGCTGGACGGGGTGGACCTCAACCACAAGGAGCTGGACGTGGTGGACCTCAACCACAAGGACCTGGACGTGGTGGACCTCAACCACAAGGAGCTGGACGTGGTGGACCTCAACCACAAGGAGCTGGAAGTGGTGGACCTCAACCACAAGGAGCTGGACGTGGTGGACCTCAACCACAAGGAGCTGGACGTGGTGGACCTCAACCACAAGGAGCTGGACTGGGAGGATCTCAACCACAAGGAGCTGGACGGGGAGGTCCTATACAGCAAGGAGCTGGTAGAGGTCTCCCACAGCAGGGAGTGGGGAGGGGGGGATTGCCACAAGGACCAGGTGGGGGTGGATCTCCTAAGCAGGGTGTTGGGAAGGTTGGACCTCAACAACAAGGCCCAAGAGGACCTGGGTCTCATCCAGCAGGTGCAGCTGGGTCAAGGCCTCCTTCAGCAGAGCCTCAGGTGAAAGATGGAGCTGGGGTGAAATCCCTCTGTCCAGTCTGTAAAAATACAGAACTCAGTTTTAGGTCCAAGGATTCTCCCAACCATAACACCTGCACACAATGTAAATCAGTGGTCTGCAACATGTGTGGGTTCAGTCCTCCAGATGCAACTGTGAGTACAAATTCCTAAGCATTAAAACATAAAGCAGAGGTATTTTGATATGCATGACTCTTTTTTTTTGCACTCGTTTTTGAATTAAAATAGAAATAGAATCAAGATATTTTATATAATAGTGTTATTTTATATAATCAAGATATTTTATGCAAATAAACCACTCTAGATTTACCCATCAGTTTGTACTATCAGGCGATGGTCACCATTATAATTCCAGAGTGCACTCTCTCTGAAGCATGCTTTATTGGACTGTGATGGATGCTGACACTTTTTTTATAATAACTAAGTAATACTACATTTTCTTTGTTGATTTTAATTTTTGTTAAGTTAAAAACTAGCGATTGTATAACAGACATTTGTATCCTCAATGTACGCAGGCTAAGGAGTGGCTATGCCTGAATTGCCAGATGCAGAGAGCTCTGGGAGGGGCAGAAAGAAGTGAACCTCCTACGCTAAAAGCCCAGCCACAGTCCAAGGTCTCCGTACCATCACAGAACCCTGCAAAGAAAGACACACCTCATAGTAAGCAGACGCCTCCATCTGCCAGCCAGCCAACCAAACCAACAGACGGTCAGAAACCGTCAAGCCAGTCTAGCACAAGTGCAGCTCATCCATCGCCGCAAATGTCACAGCAAAAACTTCTTCCACAGCAGACAACAAAAGATGCTCCTCCTGCCAAAAGTGAGCCACCATCAAAGACTGAGCCCCCTAAAAAAGAAGAAGAGTCCAGTTTCTTTGGTTTCGGTTTTGGTGGCGCTCGATCCCGCTCTCCCTCTCCACAGCCTGGTGCCTCTTCTGTTTCTGGGAAGGTTCTAGGCTTCGGTTCTTCGTTCCTTAGTTCAGCATCCAATTTGATTTCGGCTGTCCAGGATGAGCCCTCGACAACTCCACCAACCTCTCGAAAGGGTTCTGCCGTTTCCCAAACTTCTGCCAAGACCACCACACCCCCTTCTACCAGAAAAGATTCAGAGGGCTCTAAGGGCTCCCCCAATCTTCCTAAATCACAGACACTGGAAGGAAAAAAGCAACAGCAACAAAATAAACCCCAAGACACTCAAAAACCGACGACAACGAAGGAATCCTCATCTGCTCAGGCTACTAAAGTAGATCAAAGCCCGAAACTTCTTCCCAAAGCCTGTCCACTCTGCAAGGCAGGCCTGAGAAGAGATCCTCCCAACTATAGTACCTGCACTGAATGCAAGGCCACTGTGTGCAATCAGTGTGGATTTAATCCTGTGCCTCATCAAACGGAGGTAAGAAACAGATGAATGTATTTTCTTGCAGTAGGTTCACATTATGGTTTGTGCAATGAACTGTGGGCAGGAAATGTCAAGAGCAATTTCAGAGGACATGTTCTGGGTGATTCCAGTGATTCTGTTGTAAAAGATGGATGTATTTTCTAGTCTCTTTGGTTTGTGTGGAGGCAGTCTTGTGGAAGGCAGACCGAAAATGGCTGTGAGAGAGACAAAATGTGCCTTGATTCTCAATTGCCTCAGACTACTCCCAGCCTAAACTTACAAAAATAAAGTGCTTGCACTCTCAAGGCAGAAAAGAAAACATCAATGTGCATATTCACATTGTTTCCTCCGTTTTTTAGTTATGCTTTAAAATGATTTACATATCCATTAAGGCTTTGGGTGATAAGTAGATATTATGAATGAGTAGACATGGTTTTCTTTGTGACTCATGTTATGACGTTTATCTGGGTCAAACATTGCTGTTAGTGGCTTTTCTATTTTACATGCAAACGTTCCACCCAGTGTGTTGATTTCAGCCACTTTCCAGACCCAGCAAAGCTATCAAGTAGTCAATACTGCTTGGGGAGATAGGTTCATGATGATCTCATGGGCTTTATATTGTCGTCTGTTTTGATCCAAGAGGATATATAATTCTCCTTTCACATCAGAAGTTAGTAGATCTATTGTTTCGCAGTCTATTATGACTTTTATTTTGAAGTTCTAGTTAATTCAAGTCTTTTATTTAGAAAATTTTATTTTAAACTTTATTTTGATGGTCCTTTTAACACATTCTGTTGACTATAAGTAACGTTGCACCTACATGTCTACTAACTCTCATTAGAGTGTTAGTTAAGTATTAATAGACTGGTAGGGTTAGGGTTAGATTAAGTTGACATGTAGTTGCAAAATTACTTATAGTCAGTAGAGTGTCTGTTGGAGGACCAGGACCATCACAATAAAGTGTTTGCAGATATTAAGCAGACAGTCTACTTATACTCCAATGAAAGTTAGTTGACATATAGTTGCAAAGTTACTTATAGTCAACAGCACGTTCAAAAGGGACCATCAAAATAAAGTGTTACCTTAAATTTTCCTGTCAAGTTTTTTTTTTTTGGAAAACCACTCATTAAATGTCCCTACTACCAGACTGCTTTCATCACTGAAATAGGTGTTCTGAAAAAATATATTTGTGACTGTCGTAAGACATTTATTATTTTATTTTTATATTAATCAGAAAACTAGCTAATCAGAAGCACTGGTTGAAGTTAGCAAAAACATCTGAAATCACTTTCATCGTGTTTAACATTAAGTTTTGTTGGTTACTTTCCAGTAGTGTTGGGAGTACTATTTTATCCTGAATGTTGGCAAGTCATACTGAATATTATTAGGGTTAATGTACAAATTTCATTTTTAAAAATAGCATAAATGTTGGTGTGTTGCAGAAATAATGTTTGTGTATATTTGACTAAACACAGACTAACTTTTGTATCGTCTTTGGCCATCAGGTTTTATATTAAGGGAATAGAATAGTCAAGGCCAGAGATGTGTCATGTGCTTAGTCTTAGCAGTGAATCTGCTGTAATAATATATGTTCCCTAGAGAACCCTTATCACCTCTATTGTCATCATCTGGAAGCCCTGGACATACCAGACTGGCCCCTAAATGGCCATTTCATATTTTAAGATGTGTTGAGCACAAAAGACTATTGATTCTGTAATTAAACATTCAGACTTTACGTGCAGCCTGGTAAGGAGACTCCAAGGCTATTGGGTCACCAGCTGGACCAGCTGTGTGACGAATAAACAACAGGCAGAGGATCAGTGGGCAGTCCTCAAAGATACAATCTAAGACTTTTCCAAGAGAGTTCAAAAACACAGAGATGAGGTGTAGATTACAGTGGCATCTGCTACTCGATTGTGCTCAGTGTCAATCACAGGTTGTTGGAATGAGATAATAGTGAAAAACATATCTCTATAATATGAAGGTCACCTTCATTCATGGCCACAACTTTGTGTTTGGTGTTTTATCATGAAATATTCAAACCTGAGAATTGCCTTAAGTCTAGAGAATTAGCAAATGCAACACATATGTGTATATTTTTAGTCAATGCTAAAATTATCTAAATTATTTAGTTTCCTTATTCTTAAAAAAAGAGTGCTGCTGGCTTTCTCCAGAGATTAAATGTAGGCTTCAGGGTGAGCTGTGTGCTTGAAGTGTGCATGCAGCACAAATATTGCGATACAGAGGGAAATTAATTTAACCCTCAGCTCACACTCTGAGAATGTTGAGGGATATTTACAGTTCGATTTCCCCAACATCACACAACACTATCACTGCCTACTGCAATGCAAATGTAAAAAATTTCTGTAATATTTTACTTGTAATATTTTGTGTGTGTGTGTGCAGTATATGTACATATATAAGCTTGTGTAAATAATATTACTGTGGGTCTTAGTAATCAATGTTTGTTGTTTATTTTTTATTTGTAACAAAAAAGAGACCATTCACTAAATATTTCAAATGATTTTCATTGTAGCCAAATGGGACTTTGGAGATCTTCAGAGGACTGCTCTAAAATGAAAATATTTGTTTCAGCATTCTAGTTTACTGGAAAGACCCTTTTAAGTCAGAGCAACTGCACTGTAGACTTCTAAAACATGCATTTTCAGAATAATAAAACATTTACTAGTGTCTGGTTTGAGGTGAACATACTGTGGTTTCACCTTCTAGCTTATTGGGAATGCCTTTATAAAAGTAGTCATGTAGGCCTCTAGCAGAATATGCATTTTCAGTATACTTTACAGTTGTCTGTAATGTGCAGGAGTATTCCAAGGTCATGAAACTTTAGAGTTGTTAAAGTAAGAGCTGTAAGGGCTGGTCTGACACGAACATATTCAAATTTCATCTTCCTAAGAAGAATTCTCAAGAAGTCAAAGACTTTGCAACATTCTTTCTTAAAGTCACCAAAGCAAAATATGCACGAACGTCATGATTTTTATCTGTTCTAAATATTTAGATATTAATATTAATAATCAAATTCAAAATGGGTCAGCATTCAGAAATGTCTATTAAAAGAAGATCTTTTATTAGTAGCAACAATAGGCGCGTTTCCAGTACAGATTTGGGCAAAACTTATTTATTTAAACAAAAATATTTTCTAAATGTCAATAAAAAACGATTGCGAAATGACGCCGTTTCAATTAACCGATGTTATGCGACTAAAACATAATTTTTTCCTCCTGTGATAAGTCATTCCAAAAATCATGGCAACGGATGTTGGTAGGTTTACGTATATCCCAGCACCGCACTAGACATTATTTTTAATTGTAGGAGACATAGGCATGTTATCCAAGCATTAATGGCAAGGAAATCCACTTATACTTGGGAGCCACGTATGAGGTGTTTCTCCCTCCTATCTGCTTCAAGGTATTGAAAAATTGTGGCATTTCTTTGTAGTTTAGAATCCAGTATTCCCGTAATACTTTTGTCTGTTATGAGTTTAATAAAGAACTCGTCTTCTGTCCAAACATACCGTGCCTTCTTCAAAGAATGATCGACTTTTACGTATGCCCGTGACCTGTAAATGCGAAACTGTTTCCATTGCAGTTTTGCGAAATATTCCTTTTTCAAATTGCCTGAAAAACCACCTCAAGCGTGGGTAAAAACTTTTTTGCGATATATGGGAGTTTTTGGCGAAATTGACGTGTTTCCATTGGGTGTATTTTCAATCCGCAATATCAATTCGCACAATTTGAAGGGTAATGGAAACACAGCTATTGAAATAAATTAATAGACATTTTCAGAGTGCAGACCAATTTTCTCTTTTTATTATAAAAACAACTTAAAAGACCAAAAAAAGTGAGCGAGAGAGAATACAGTATATCACCAATGGTTGAGTCTCTGATGTTTTTTTTTTTTTTTACATATTTTTTCAAAGCAACAAGTAGTAATGTTATGATATCTGCTTGTAGTCAACTTACACCAATCCTGCAAAATCTTTTTTTTTCTTTCTCATTTGTTATTAATGTTACAAAAAATAAACAATGTGAATAAATTACTCATAATAGATGTTTTTGCAGGCAAAAGAATGGCTTTGCTTAAACTGCCAGACACAGAGAGCACTGAAAGGAATAGAGCCTCCTGGACAACCCACTGTAAAGCCCAGCAAATCTCAAAAAATGGATTCTACAATTGGTCCTATAGAGAAACAGCCCAAAGCTTTGCCAACAAAGGCTAGTCATGCCAACCAACCTGCTGCTCAGAAAAAGGAGATGCATGAACAACAGACTAGAGCAGAAGGAGCAAAGCAAGCTCCCTCCTCTAAACCTTTACAGCAGCCGACAGCAAAAAATGCTCCCTCTTCTCCCGTGTCTAAAGCAGCACCAAAGGCTGAGACTGAGCAAGAACAGTCAGGATTTTTCGGCTTAGGCTTTGGTGGAGCCCGGTCACGATCACCATCCCCTCAGCCCGCTGTTTCTGCCATGTCCGGTAAGGTCCTAGGATTTGGGTCCTCATTTCTGAGCTCAGCATCTAATCTTATTTCATCAGCAGTTCAAGATGAACCTTCTACGACACCACCAATTAATCCCCAAGCATCTTCAGTCTCTCAAACTTCTCCCAAGACCACTACTCCACTAACATCTGGCAAAGGCTCCACAACATCACAAGGGGCTGCAATATCAGTGTCTACAGGAAAGGCTAATGAATCAGTTGGTCTGAAAGAAGAGAAAAAGACAGAGCCAACTGCTGACCAAAAGAACAAAGCACCAATATCTAAAGAATCTGAACCTTCTTCACAGATGCCAAAAGCAGTCAAAGGCCCTCAACCCCCACCCAAATCCTGCCCGCTCTGCAAGGTAGAAATAAAAAAGGACCTTGTTAACTACAGCACCTGTACTGAGTGCAAAAACACTGTGTGTAATCTCTGTGGATTCAACCCAACACCCCATCAAACAGAGGTAACATTATGTTGGCTTTTAATACTTTTGAAAAGTTTTTGAATGATGCATGTGTACATGAGTTAACCAATTTGTTTTATTTATTCAGTTGAATGAGTGGCTTTGTCTAAACTGTCAGACACAAAGAGCTCTTAAAGGAATGGAGCCACCAGGACCTCCAAAGTTGGAGACCGCAGAACAGCCCAACAAAAACCCTGTTTCTCAACCACTGGCTTCACCCTCAATCCAAAAGAAAGGTGCTTCTGGATTGGAGAAGTTTGACAAGAAAACTGACCCTGCTCAGAAATTATTACAGGACCAACAAAGCAAGGCTCCGAATGGTACTCTGCCAATCCAAAAAGCCCAGCAGCAAGAAAATAAAGCCAAATCTGAAGTCCCTGCCAAAACAGCAAAGGAAGAATCTGGATTTTTTGGTTTTGGAGGTGTTAGGTCAAGGTCTCCATCTCCTCAGCCTGCGGTGTCTGCTGTTTCTGGGAAGGTTCTTGGCTTTGGCTCTTCATTTCTCAGCTCAGCATCTAATTTAATATCTTCAGCTGTGCAAGATGAGACATCTACAACACCACCAACCTCCCGCAAAGCTTCAACAGTTTCCCAGACCTCAACACCACCCACGTCTCGAAAGAGCCCTGCTGTTCCACAGACCACAAACACAGGGGACATAAAACAACCTACCACACAAAAACAAGACACAAAGATATCTGAGTCACCTCATTTAGCCAACAAATCTTCTGTGAAAGCAAAACCAGACCAATCATTGTCTGTGGAAGTTGATAAAACTCCCCTGCCTCTTCCCAAAATCTGTCCACTTTGCAAGGCAGGTATTACCAGTGATCCTCCTAACTTCAGCACCTGCACTGAGTGCAAAAACATTGTGTGTAACCGTTGTGGATTTAACCCCATGCCTCTTCAAAAGGAGGTAAGATGAGATGTTTCGTTTACTCTTTGGTTATATTTATTTTGATTGAAGAACAGTAATGTTGATTTGTGGTTTTGATTTTGGCCATGCAGGTGAAGGAATGGCTTTGTTTGAATTGCCATATAAAGAGAACACATGAACCTTCAACTCTAAATCCCCAGCTACAGGCTAATACTTACTCGCATCAAGACAAAACAGCTCCAAATCAACCTCCTCCAGTAGACAGTAGAACTGAGGACAAGTCAAAAACAGAACTTGGAAAACCCACTTCTACGTCTACAACACAAAATCCCCCAAAGGAAAAAAAACCCGCACAAAAAGAAACTCTAAAACCTCAACAGTCAAAAGAAGGTACTGCTTTAGCCAAATCCGAAACTACAACAAAAAAAGATTCCTCTAAAGAAGATACAGGTTTCTTTGGCTTTGGTTTTAGTGGTGCTCGATCTCGATCCCCTTCGCCTCAACCTGTTGTTGCTGAGAAGGTTATGGGCTTTGGTTCCTCCTTCCTCAGCTCAGCATCTAATCTTATATCTTCAGTAGTTCAGGATGAATCCTCCACAACACCACCAACACCTCGTAAAGGTTCAACAATTTCCCAGACCTCTGTGAAGTCTACGACGCCACCTGTCTCTCGTAAGGGTTCATCAGTTTCACAGACGTCTCTCAAAACCACATCTGCTGTTGAAACAGCGTCTACATCTCGCAAGGAATCTACAGCATCTCAGGACTCAACAAAAATGCAGGCTGGGGAAAGTAAACCTCTTTCTCAAAAGCAACTGGAAGACAAGAAGTCCCTGCAACCTCAACCTTTCAAACCACCATCTACACCTCCATCAAAGCCTCAACAAGCTGATAAGTCCTCTCATCCTAAAGAATGCCCACTTTGCAAAGTGGAGCTCAAGAAAGATCCTCCTAATTTCAACACCTGCACTGAATGCAAGAGCATTGTATGCACATTATGTGGGTTTAATCCCATGCCTCATCAAACCGAGGTAAGATTATATAGAATTTGCTAAATGAGCTGTGGGCTCTACTGTTTTAACCTTTAATAGAAAATACCTTTGACAATATTATCATTCCACAGCTAGTTCACCAATATTGTTATGTAAATGTTTGTATTATCAAATCTGTGTTTCTTAACATTTGTTTAAGAGAAACCTTTGTGAAAATAATTTTGTAATTCTGGAGTTTCTCAGCCTTTCTCATTTGTTGGCAGGCAAAGGAGTGGCTTTGCTTGACCTGTCAAGTGCAGCGGGCATCAATGCCTTCCAATGCAGAGCAAGCTCAAGCTAAGAAAGTCGTCGAAGTGCCAAAGGAGCAGCAAGATGTTCTAGAATCCATGCAGAAGAAACAAAACGCAGAGGAAGCCACCAATACTGGTCAGAAAATAGCTGTAGTTGGGGGAAAGCAGCCCACTGATGTTTCACCACAACAGCTGAATCAACCTAAGACCTCACAGCAGATGAAATTGGACAAGCCTCAAGAAAAACAAACCAAACTACCACCAAAGGCTCAACCTCATCAAGAGGAGTCTGGATTTTTTGGTTTTGGCTTTGGTGGGGCCCGATCCAGGTCTCCTTCACCTCAGTCTGCTGGTTCTGCTGTGCCTGGGAAAGTTTTAGGCTTTGGTTCATCCTTCCTTAGCACAGCCTCTAATCTGATATCATCAGCTGTTCAAGATGAACCTTCCACAACACCACCAACCTCCCGCAAAGGTTCATCAGTTTCCGAAATCACAGCTCCCCCCTCCCCCCGTAAAGGCTCTGCAATGTCTCAGTCATTGTCCAACAGCAGCACCTCATCTAGCTTACAAAAAGGTTCTGAGGCCATGCAATGTTCTCCGAAAGCTCTACGTAGTAAAGATACTAAACATTCAATTGGACAGAAACAAGAGGAGCAGATAGAATTACTTCAACAGGCTAAGGAGTCATCAAATAAAGTGAACGAGGATAAATCAGAGACACCAAATGATTTATCCAAGCCTCTTCCCAAGGTCTGCCCACTTTGCAAGGTGGAGCTCAAGAAAGATCAATGCAACAGCTGCACTGAATGCAAAAATATTGTATGTAACTTGTGTGGGTTCAACCCCATTCCCCATCAAAATGAGGTGAGTAAATACTACTGTTGTGTTGAAAATGTCTTTAAAACAATATTTTGGTTTGTTAAATTAAGCATGATACGGAGGCGCATTTACATGCATTAAGAGAATAAATAGTGCAAATTTTGAGTTGATGCTGACTTAAATGAAAATCTCTATAATATTGGCATCATAATGCAGTTTTTGCATAAACAGTTTCATGTTGACAGGATAGCTTGTAATGCTCATCTCTTCTTTATTCTAAATTTGAGCTACCTTGGAACATTGCAAGTTAATAAGCATTGTGGTTTAGTCCACTGAACTTTTGCATGCTATTTAGCTTGCTTAATATACACAATGTAATTTTAAGTTGCAAAATTATTAATACATTACGCTTTACAAACTACAGGTGATGTGGCTTTGTTTGGTGTGTCAAATGCGGAAAGCACCAGAACCTCCTCCTGTGCAGCTTCAGTCACATGCCAAGGATTTTGAACCAGATAGAATGGATATTCCCACTCCAGATGCTTCACAGAAAAAGCCACATCCTCCAGCAGATACAGTTCAAAAGAATAAGAAACCAGAATTAGTAGGGAAACAAGACAATAAGCAAACTTCAAAAGAAACCGAACAAACCAGCCAAGAAACAAAAAGAAAGCAACAGCATACTGCAGAAGTTACAAATTCAGAATCTCAAAAAATAGATCCGCAACAAGACAAATCTGGATTCTTTGGGTTTGGTTTTGGTGGCGCTAGATCTCGATCCCCTTCTCCTCAGCCTGCTGTCTCTGCTGTCTCAGGGAAGGTTCTAGGATTTGGTTCCTCCTTCTTAAGCTCAGCATCTAATTTAATCTCGACGGCTGTTCAAGATGAATCCTTCACATCACCGTCTAGTTCTCGCAAGGCTTCAACAGCTTCTCAAATTTCTGATAAGACACCACCAACCTCTCGCAAAGGTTCTGCAGTTTCTCAAATCTTCGATAAAATTAATACCAGTCCACCTTCCTCTCGCAAGGGTTCTGCAGTTTCGCAGACATCTTTTAAAATGACTCCTCCAACCTCACGAAAGGGGTCTGAAGCTGCCGTAAACTCTAAAAACAATCTTGACGATACAGATGGGACAAAAAATAAGATTGCAGAGAAGGGTGAAGAAACCACTAAAGGAGTTACACCACAGCAACAAGAACAAGGAAAAATGGAAGATGAAGTTATGCCTGTGTCCTCTGAAGTGTCTAGAGGTAGATCCCAGTCTCCTTTACTTCCACCTGCAGCATCTGCTGTCTCTGGAAAGGTCTTAGGATTTGGTTCCTCATTTTTTAGCTCAGCAAGTAATCTGATCTCATCAGCTCTAGACGAGCCTTCAACAACACCACCCACTTCTCGCAAAGGTTCCACAGCTTCCCAGCTATCTGCTAAGACTACAACACCACCTTCTTCTCGTAAAGGCTCATCTGTTTCCCAGACTTCAGACAAGATCACCACTTCACCTTCCTCACGAAAGGGCTCTGAAGTTTCTCTGACATCTCTCAAGACAAGCAAACTTCCCACTTCCCAAAAAGTATCTGATGCCTCTCCTAAAATGCATCATTCAGATGACAAAAAAGTAAATCCTGAAAATATAGAAGAGCAGAAAACAGATAAGAAATCTATGGTCACTCTGGCACAGTCAACAACTGAATCAGTAACAAAAGATACAGCTGTACCTGAAACAAGAAGTACAGAGTCCACTAAATCACTTCCCAAAGCCTGTCCTCTCTGTACGGTCGATTTGCAGAAGGAGCCTCCCAATTATGATACCTGTACCGTGTGCAAAAACACTGTGTGTACTCTATGTGGCTTTAACCCTATGCCCCACGATACAGAGGTAAGCAGCCTTTTTTACATTGAAGAACATAAAAAACACCTTATTCACATTATTATAATTAGTATTTTATTAGTACTATAGTAGTATTTGGGTATTTGACATTATGGGCACCAGCATTTATAACCTCATATTACATTAAAGATATAGGTAAATATAGGTATATAGTATATACAGTAATATTTTTGTCACACCACAAAACTTTTTAAAGGTTTCTAAAACTTAATATACATTTAATTTATAATAAATATCAATATATGGTTAAATGTGTATTGTTACTTTTTTTTATATATATAGTAACATAATATAGGTTTGTATATTATTAGATACAAATTTGAAATGCTTTTTTTTAGCATTCTAGTTCTTCTCTTTGTGATAAAATGACCACAGTACTAGTGCATATATATAATATGCTGATGCTTATTCTTAAGCCTCCTCAATCTCAAACTGATTATTGGAATGTTGTTTCAGAAAAAGGAGTGGCTATGTCTGAACTGCCAGATGCAAAGAGCGCAAGCTGAGGCTCACAAAGTACCTCCAACGGTATCACCACTAAAGAAAGTGACACCAGCTCCTGTTCCTCCACAGAAGAAGCCACTTCATGACTCCACAGATGCCACTGAAAAAGAAAAGACTGATCTATCTGCAGGTACAACACCAGGGTCTACGAAGGAAAGTTCAGTTCCATCAACACAGAAGTCACCTCAGCAGCAGCACATCAAAAGCCCAGTACAGCCAGCACAGAAGGATGATAATGTATTCACAAAATCTACTGCACTGACAAAGACTGCATCCACAAAAGAAGAGAGTGGCTTTTTTGGTTTTGGACGCTCTAGATCACCATCTCCCCAACCTGCTGCTCCTAGTGTTTCTGGAAAGGTATTTGGGTTTGGTTCTTCCCTCTTGAGTTCAGCTTCTAATCTTATCTCCACTGCTGTACAAGATGAATCCTCCACAACACCTTTTGCAACACAGGGGGTTTCAGCAGCTTCTCAAACTCCTGTGAAGACTACATTAACACCAGCTACTTCTCAGAAAGGATCAGCTGATTTGTCACCTACACATGTAGCTAAATCTGTTGAAGAGAAGCATAAAGACCAGAAACCAGAAGAGAAAATGACAAAAGTTCAGGAAAAAGCTGTAATAAAAAAGGATGACGACAAATCAGAGCCTCCAAAAACTTGTCCACTTTGTAAGACAGAAATAATAAAGAATCCACCAAGTTATAGCACTTGTACTAATTGCAAGAACACTGTGTGTAATCTCTGTGGATTCAACCCAATGCCACACCAAACCGAGGTGAGAAAAAAGTTAACTTTACAGATTTGTATGTATGTATGTATGTTTGTATGTATGTAGTGGTCTTTGTTTCTCACAATATTATATGGTTACCTTTAATCATCACCCTACAGGTGAAGGAGTGGCTGTGTTTGAACTGCCAGATGCAGAGAACTCCCGAACGTTCAGTTGTGCAACCTGGACTACAGACTACTAAATTACTTCCAACTGCATCACCACAAAAACAAGGCATTCCGGGTGTTGTAGCAGAGGATCAAAAACTGAATGTTTCTGGGAAACAAGACAAACAGAATCTGGCAGATTCAAAACAACCTACATCAGAATCTCAAATGCAGAAAAGTGATGTATTTCCTGCCAAATCTGATCAACCATCTAAACCTGAACCTCCTAAACAGGATTCCGATTTCTTCAGCTTCGGTTTTGGTGGTTCTCATTCAAGGTCACCATCTCCTCAGCCCACTGTGTCTGCTGTCTCTGGGAAAGTTCTAGGCTTCGGCTCATCATTCCTTAGCTCAGCATCCAATCTGATCTCGTCAGCTGTCCAGGATGAACCTTCTAAAACTCCACCAACATCTCGCAAAGGGTCTACAGTTTCCCAGACTTCACACAAGACCACACCAACACCCCCCACTTCTCGAAAAGGATCAGTAGCTCCCCAGAACACTAAACTAAATCCACCTGCAGTGGAATCAAAGCCAACGTCTAAACCAAACAAAGAACAGGAAAAGCCACCAGATGCTCAACCATCCAAACCTCTACAAGCTCAAGTAAAAGAGGAGCCTCCAAAAACCTGCCCACTCTGTAAAGTGACCCTCAAGAAGGACCCACAGAACTACAGCTCTTGCACTTCTTGCAATAACATTGTTTGCAATCTTTGTGGATTCAATCCTAATCCACATCGAAATGAAGTAAGTCTGTTTTATAGTTATCACATGTAAAAGCACTCATTTTGTACAAAACAATTATTGTGTACATATTTCGTAATTTAAACAACAGAGGTAAGGGTAAACCTATGGTTAAAAATTTTGTTAGATCAAAGGTGGTACAAATACAGTACATATGTGACTCTTTTTGAGTGTAATCTTTCTTATGATCTACAGGTAGAAGAGTGGCTGTGTTTGACCTGCCAGATGCAGAGAACTGCAGGACCTCCCCCTGGTCAGCCACAACCACAATCTAACAAAATACTTCCACAAGCATCTCCACAAAAAGAAGAAACTTTAGTCTCACCTTTTCCAGAGAAGAAGTCAAGTGTTATAGTTGAGGCAGGCAAGAAAGAGTTTGATACTTCTCCTTCCAATTCTGCTTTACCACCTAAAGATGAACAGATTAAAGAAGAGTCAAGTTTCTTTGGCTTTGGTTTCGGCGGTGCTCGTTCCCGGTCTCCCTCTCCTCAAACTGCTGTCTCTGATAAGGTTTTTGGTTTTGGATCCTCCTTCCTCAGCTCAGCATCTAACCTGATCTCTTCAGCTGGTCAGGATGAATCCTCCTCCAAAACTCCACCAACATCTCGCAAGGGATCTACAATTTCACAGACTTCAAATAAGACTACACCAACACCACCCACTTCTCGGAAGGGATCAGTAGCTCCCCAGAACACTAAACTAAATCCACCTGCAGTAGAATCAAAGCCAACGTCTACACCAAACAAAGAACAGGAAAAGCCACCAGATGCTCAACCATCCAAACCTCTACAAGCTCAAGTAAAAGAGGAGCCTCCAAAAACCTGCCCACTCTGTAAAGAGACCCTCAAGAAGGACCCACAGAACTACAGCTCTTGCACTTCTTGCAAGAACATTGTTTGCAATCTTTGTGGATTCAATCCTAATCCACATCGAACTGAAGTAAGTCTGTTTTATAGTTATCACATGTAAAAGCACTCGTTTTGTACAAAACAATTATTGTGTACATATTTCGTAATTTAAACAACAGAGATAAGGGTAAACATATGGTTAAAAATTTGTTAGATCAAAGGTGGTACAAATACAGTACATATGTGACTCTTTTTGAGTGTAATCTTTCTTATGATCTACAGGTAGAAGAGTGGCTGTGTTTGACCTGCCAGATGCAGAGAACTGCAGGACCTCCCCCTGGTCAGCCACAACCACAATCTAACAAAATACTTCCACAAGCATCTCCACAAAAAGAAGAAACTTTAGTCTCACCTTTTCCAGAGAAGAAGTCAAGTGTTATAGTTGAGGCAGGCAAGAAAGAGTTTGATACTTCTCCTTCCAATACTGCTTTACCACCTAAAGATGAAAAGATTAAAGAAGAGTCAAGTTTCTTTGGCTTTGGTTTCGGCGGTGCTCGTTCCCGGTCTCCCTCTCCTCAAACTGCTGTCTCTGATAAGGTTTTTGGTTTTGGATCCTCCTTCCTCAGCTCAGCATCTAACCTGATCTCTTCAGCTGGTCAGGATGAATCCTCCTTCAAAACTCCACCAACATCTCGCAAGGGATCTACAATTTCACAGACTTCAAATAAGACTACACCAACACCACCCACTTCTCGGAAGGGATCAGTTGCTCCTCAGGATGCTAAACAAAAACTGCCCGAAAAAGAATCAAAGCCAGCTGCTATATCAATGCAAGAACAAAAGCCAGTTGAGAAAACCCCAGATCCTCAACTGGGCAAACCTCCATATGGTCCAGAGGAGTTTTCAAAAAACTGTCCACTTTGCAAAGAAACCCTTAGGAAGGACCCACAGAACTATAACTCTTGTAGTTCTTGCAAGAAATTTGTTTGTAATCTATGTGGATTCAATCCCAATCCACATCAAACCGAGGTACCATATCAATGTTTTTTACAATTATATGTTTAAAAACTAGGAATTAATTTGTATAGATTTTGACTTAAATTACTTATGTTTAATGGTTTAATTCACTTTTTAAAATAATCAACAGGTGAAGGAGTGGCTATGCTTGACCTGCCAGGTAAACAGAACTTCAGGACCTCCACCTTCTCAGCCACAATCACAATCTAACAAAATACAACCAGCATCTCCACAAAAGAAAGCGACACAAGATCATCCTTCTCCAGAAAATAAGCAGAGTGTTCCTGCTGAGCAGGAAAAGAAACCTACAGCAGAAACTAAAAAACCTACAATTACTCCTGAACCAAATGCTCAAAAGTCTAAAGGTGATGAAGCTCCTTCCAAACCTGCTCTGTCATATAAAGATGAACAGAATAAAGAAGAGTCTGGTTTCTTAAGCTTTGGAGGTGCTCAATCTCGGTCACCTTCTCCTCAGTCTGCTGTCTCTGAGAAAGTTCTGGGTTTTGGGTCCTCCTTCCTCAGTTCAGCATCTAATCTGATATCCTCAGCCATTCAGGATGAGTCATCCACCAAAACTCCACCAACTTCTCGTAAGGGATCCACTGTGTCCCAAGGTTCTATTAAGACAACACCAACACCACCAATTTCTCGAAAAGGTTCAGAAGCTTCACAAGCCTCACAAACCCCACAAAAAATTAAACTGGCAGAAGAGGCCAATCTTTCTGCTGTACAGAAACAGGATGAAAAAAAGAAGACAGTGGATAATAAACCACAAGATGAAATGTCCAAAGAACCAGTCACTAATGTGAAAATTAACAAACCAGCCCTGGAGCTTCCAAAAGCCTGTCCACTCTGTAAAGTGGACTTAAAGAGGGATTCTCTGAATTACAACACCTGCACTGAATGCAAGAACACGGTGTGCAATCTTTGTGGATTTAATCCCATGCCACATCAAAATGAGGTAAGAGTACTTTTTTTTTCTGTGTAAATGCACATGCATCAGTTATTGCATTAATTTCTCCTTAATTTCTCCCAATTATTATCCTACAGGTTAAGGAATGGTTGTGTTTGAACTGCCAGGAGAAGAAAGCAAAAGGATTTCCCTCTACCCAACCACAGCCCCAGGTTAGCAAAGCATCTCAACCAACAATACCGGAAAAAAAGGAGGCTATCATACCTACTCCAATTTCAGTTTCTTCACAAAATAAACCAGATGTCATTGAGAAGAAAATGACATCAATTGCTACAGAGAATCAAGAGAACAAACCCACACAATCTGCAACACAACCAACTGAAATGCCAAAACTTGATCCTTCTCCTACAAAATCTGCTGTACCACAGAAACCAGAACCTTCTAAAGAGGAAACGGGTTTCTTTAGCTTTGGTTTTGGTGGTGCTCGATCTGGATCCCCTCAGCCTTCTGGTACTGTTGTCCCTGGGAAGGTTCTGGGCTTTGGATCCTCCTTTTTGAACTCTGCATCTAATCTAATCTCCTCAGCCGTTCAAGATGAGTCCTCAAAACTGCCACAAACTACTCAAAAGGCTTCAACATCTGAAACATCTGCAAAGACTGAACCAATACCACCCGCTTCTTTGAAAGGATCTATAACTTCTCAAAAAGTTCCACCTACTGTTGACACAAAAGCACCTATAAC
The DNA here is from genome assembly GCF_963993115.1 of Abramis brama. NCBI lineage: Eukaryota > Metazoa > Chordata > Actinopteri > Cypriniformes > Leuciscidae > Abramis > Abramis brama. Next base: position 28,788,684 of record NC_139971.1, read on the forward strand.
AGAAAAACCAAAGGAGGAAAAAACAGATGAGAAGCAGGTGCAACAGGCTACAGCAGAACCTGAAGCTTTGGTAGTAGCAGCTGTAGTTCCTAAAGCAGAGACCAAAACATGTCCTCTTTGCAAAGTGGATCTTAATGTTGGTTCACAGGACACTCCTAACTACAATGCCTGCACTGAGTGTAAGAACATAGTGTGTAACCTCTGTGGATTCAACCCAACTCCCCATCAAACAGAGGTAAGATAATACTACTATTGGTAACTACATTTAATCATTTAGCAGACAATTTTATCAAAAGCAACTTACAAATGAGGAGAGCAATATAAGCAATTAAACTAACTGTTGATAACACTATTTGAATGCAGCAAATGTGTTTACTTACCTATAATACAGTGCCATTTTGTTTAGTGGTTTCCAAGAAAAATCAATATCATGTAAATGTTCCATCCATGTCATGGAAGAAAGAATTCAAGAAATAATTTGTAATCTCTAATTACAGGCCAATGAATGGCTGTGTCTGAACTGCCAGACACAGCGAGCATTAAAAGGAATGGAACCACAAGGACCTTCTAAAATAAAGACCCATGAACAACTTGACAATGTCTATACCACAGCACTGCATCCAAGACCAGAAAGTACAACACCAGGGCCACTATCATTAGTTTCAGCCAACATGGTTTCTGATGTTGCTGAAACCCAAAGGAAAGAGATTCAAGCTGTGGCCATCCCTGACAAAACTAAGAGCTCTGTTTCAGTGAATGTCCAAAAGAAAGAATCACCAAAACTACCAGAGAGTCACATAAAGGCACAACCTGCATCCTCTCAGAAGAAAGAAACATCAGATCCAAAGAAAGATAAAGAGACTGACACACTCTTAAAAGAGTCCGACAAGTCTCCAGAAAAATCTGCTCCACCTCCGCAGGCAGAGCCACCAAAACAGGAACAGAGTTTCTTTGGTTTTGGATTTGGTGGTCCTAAGGTACAACCTGCTTCCAATAAGCCATCTGAGTCAACCACTGGGAAACTCTTTGGCTTTGGTGGTCTGACAGAAACAGCTAGATCTCGCTCACCCTCTCCACAGTCTGTTTCTGCTGTGTCTGGGAGAGTTCTGGGCTTTGGATCCTCTATATTCAGCTCAGCGTCTAATTTGATTAGCTCAGCTGTTCAGGATGAGTCTTCCACAACACCACCAACTTCTCGAAAAGGATCCATAGCTTCCCAGATGTCTGCTAGGACTACTCCACCCTCATCTCACAAAGGATCTGCAGTCGCACCAGACTCTAGTAATATTCCACCTGTTGGAGACACTAAACCACATGCAGCACAAGATGCAGTAAAAACAGTGGAGAAAAAAACAGAAACTAAGCAAGTCACAGCACCCAAACCACCCCAAAAACCTGATCCTAAAGAAGTCAAGACCAATTGCCCATTATGCAAAGTGGAACTCAACATTGGTTCTAAGGATGCCAAGAATTTTAACACATGCACTGAATGCAAGACAACAGTATGCAGCCAATGTGGATTTAATCCACTGCCTAATCAAACAGAGGTAAGACATTTGACATCTACTTTTTAACATGTTTAAGATCCATGTTCCATTCTTGTTGTTATTTACTCCAACAATCAATAAATATTTACAGTGAGCCTGTATAATTTGCATTGTCATCATATTACAAAAAAATGGCTAACTGAAAAACTGGTATTCTAAATGAAAAACACAAAAAATAAATGTAAAATATAACTACTGATTGCATTTTATTAGAAGTACCAAATTAGTAAAAAAATACATTGCGATATTTTGTTTTTCTGCAATATATATTGCGATATAAAAACAATTTCACCAGATGATTTGAATAGCTCTATTTGAAAATAATTAATCATTCTAGAATAATTGGGGTGAATTTGTAGGGGAGTGAATCTGCGTAGAAAATAATAAAATAAAATTACAAGCATAGATAAATACAATAGAAGATACTGTAGATACAACTGAAATAAGCAGTGCTTTATGTTTTTCAGGTAAATCTAACAGTATTCAGGTACAGAAATTGAATACTCAAATGTAAAATAAAAGTCTTCATTATATAAATGAAATATAACTAGTATAATTAATTAATTAATATAATTTATATTTGTTAAAGCAACAAATCATTTTCTCTTTCTCTTGTTGTTTGATCACCATTGGTGACACAAACAGCTGCATGTACATTAGGCTTCTGTCCCTTTAAGATGCGCGGACTTAATATAAATTACACGTATTCGTTTTCTTTCTTTGTTTACAACACATAACCACCTGTGTTTACAAGGATACTCGCCTAGATTGCATTTTGACTTCATTTTGTGTGCAAGTGTCCGTTTAAGCTCAAAAGAAAGAGAACTGATTTTGGCTCTGTGTGCGCACATAAAACAGCATGCGAGAACTCTTGCTCTTGTTGCTTGACTCGATTTAAAAACACATGCAAATGAAAACTTTCACTCTATGATGGTTAAACTTTGCAATTAATCCGTGAATCACATGCATTCCAAACTGGGGGACAACTGGCTTGTACGGATCATGGATCAACTACGACCCCAGGATGTACGAATTATACATTCCACATCCTGTGATGTGACTATCGCGGATGCGCACATCGCAATATCGATGCTAAAACAATATATTGTGCAGCCCTATACCAAATACATCAAAATCTAAACCAAGACATTCATTCATGCATTTATTTGCTCTCTGTGGTTACTTTAAATGCTTTTAAGTACAGTATATGTTTGACTTTTTGTCCGCTAATTGCCTATTTGCGTTTTGTTTTTAAAAACAACTATTAAGAGAGGTCATTTGTATTCATGCTGTCAATGTGGCAAGCCATTGCAATTCCCAAGACATGTTCTGTAGCAGTGTGTCTTGAGGCAGTTGGTTTGTGTAATTATGTAGTATACAAATAAGCTTAACAACAGTATTTGACCCTCACTGGCTAAAAAACTGTTACACAGTCAATATTAGGGGGCTTTCACACTGGGCTCATTTGCTGTGGTCCGAGCCTGGGCGCGATTGTTCCCGGCGCCCCCCGCAGCGTTGGTCTGGTTTCACACTCAACTTGATTTTATCGAACCCTTTTGCGCTTGCGTGCATCTTGCGTCATCGCAAACGTGCACGGTGCATGATGGAAAACAGAACGTGGGTCAATATATTGTGTTTTTTATTAATTTGGTGCTATTATGTGCAGCTGAGTGAACACCACAGGTTTACTGTGTCTGTGTCGCATAAGGTGGCTTTCTGCTGTTTGCAAACAGACTCTTTTGAGGAGACAGTGTATTTCCATAATTATTTTTGCCTTATTCCATGCGCTTTGCGCGAATACACTGCAGGCTCACTCTCAAGGTAAATCATCTACCCTATCACCCCTTACATGTGTTTTATTTAACTTAATACACCATAATCAGCTAAAACGCATGCACAGGTTACTTTACTTCCTGAACAAGCACGCACCCGAGTCCGTGTTGCTTTACACGCGGCACGGTTCGAGTGCAACCGAACTCAGACCACCTCCTCTAGGTAGTCTTGGGTTCGGTATCCCAGTGCACACCCGGGTCCGCATGACAGCATTCACATTAGCGATTTTTCATGCGAACTGTGCCCCGTTCCGAACTAAACTGCCAGTGTGAAAGCACCCTTAATGACATGAATTTAAGTGGTCATTTATTTTATTGTATAAATGTATGAAGCAGCTGTTTTTAGTTGTTATTAGGTTTTCTAGATAGAAACATAACATTAGAGTAGAGAATGTGTGTCTTATTGCCATTGACTGTCCTATAATTATTGCAGGTTGAGGAATGGCTCTGCCTAAGTTGCCAGGTACAACGGGCACAGGCAAGTCCCATAGTGATACCTCAGCCAGTTCCCTTAGTGATGGACAACCAAACTCCTTCCATAGTTGACAAGGTAGCTACAGCACAAGTTGAGTCCAAACCCGATGAGAAGCCCACCACAGCCACAGCTGAAAAGAAAGCACCTCCTGCTCAGGAAATAAAGAAAGAGATCTCAATTCCAGGCCCTCAACAAAAGACAGGCACTGATGCCAAGACAACTGATATAATCATCCCTAGAAAAGAACCTCAAAAGCAAAATAATAATCAACCAGAGCCTGTGAAAATAGAACAACAGCCACTCGAAGATACAACCACTCCTGTAAAATCTGCTCCACCCACCGAGGTCAAACCCCCAAAACAGGAATCAAATTTCTTTGGTTTTGGATTAGGTGGTCCTAAAGCACAGCCTGCTTCTAAATCATCTGAGTCAACCACAGGGAAGTTCTTCAGTGGCTTTGGTGGTCTGACAGAAACAGCTAGATCTCGGTCACCCTCACCACAGTCAGTTTCTGCTGTCTCTGGGAAAGTTATGGGCTTTGGATCCTCATTTTTTAGCTCAGCATCTAATCTGATCTCTTCAGCTGTTCAAGATGAGCCGTCCACAACACCACCAACTTCACGGAAAGGCTCCACGGTTTCTACTGAGTCTGGTAAAGCTACCACAGCACCAGCTTCCCGTAAAAGCTCTGTGGCTTCTGCCAAGATTACACCGCCGACATCTCGCAAAGGATCTGTTGCAACAGAACCCAACAAGATACCTCCTGCAAAACAGACCAAATCACCTGTTGAAAAGAAACCAGAGCAGCTCAATGAAGACAAAGTATCTGGGATACCTACTTCAGAAAATGATAAACATGAAAAAATACAGGATAAATTAGTAAAACATCCTGAAAGTGTAGATCACCCATCCACCTGCCCACTCTGTAAAGTGGATCTTAACATGGGCTCAAAGGACCCTCCTAATTGCAACACCTGCACTGAATGTAAAAGTGTGGTATGTCATCTCTGTGGATTTAACCCCATGCCTCACCTTGCGGAGGTGAGTCATTGACTATTTACCTCTTTTTAAGTCTTTTTTGATGGTTTTTACAGGAATCGTGTCAATTATTGTCCATTTCATCATTATTTTTAATATGTGTCTTTAGTAGATGGATAGGCCCAATGAGAGTGACAAGGTTAGAAATTTGATGGATGGGGTCATGGCTAACATTTTAGTTTGATTTTATTTCTAATTAAATTTTATATCCTCACTGAAATACTTCAGACTCTCTTTGGGAGTCCCAAATGCAGCCTATTTGAAGGTGTCTAGAGAATAAGCTCTTCTGATGTCTGTCTTGTGTTTTAGCTCTTATGTATTGATGACTAATCAGCCGATGTGCTTGGGTGCATGAGTCTGACAGACAGAAAATCTGTGCTGGTGGGTTCTCCAATGTGCAGTTCATAACCTCTGTAATGCCCACTCATTTTCCACATGGCTCTTTCCAAATGATTGTAATTTTACTAAAACTCCACAAGGGCTGCAAGGATGCAGCAGAAGAGCCAATAAATGCATTAGCGCTCTGCAGGGACCAATGAGTGATTGGCATTCTTTCAGGTTCAGCCAATAACGGCCAGTGTAGATTGAGTCAACAAAACCTTGCTAAGAAATTAAGTGACTTGTGAATCCAAAGCCTGGAAAATGAAAGTGGGCAATATTGTCCCTTTGGTGATTTAAAACTCCTAATAAATTAAACGATTTAAGGATTAAAAGCTTGGAAAATGGGAGTGGGCAGTAGTCTGTGATGATTTAATACTGCTGTTTGTGTGCAAAACAAGTCAGTTTCAAATAAGTTTTAAAATTATGCTTTCACTCTGCATTGCAAATTTGGACAAACTTTTATTTGGCGAGTTGCCCAGGCCTAAGCTCGGAGAGCAGAGGCGATTATCTGCATGAGTGTTATTTATGAGAGCATAGCTTCATGCTAATGCTGAAACGTGCTGAGCGCTAACTCTGAGGGAAGAATCCCTGTGTTTGGACAAAATGTGTGATTACGTAACAGGCTGATTGAAGAGAGCCACAGCTCACAGCACACTGTGTTCAAGTGATTTAGGGGTTGTGCAATATATAGCCCTCAACAGCCTTAATATGATAGGATCGGCAGCAGCTAGGAAATGGGGAGAGGGTGTGCCTCATGATATTGCAATAAATTGAGCGGATTTTGAGTGTGGAGGTTGGGTGTTGGCTAGAGCTGGGTGGTATATTGAGTTTGTACGATATATCGATATATTTTTTAGGGCGAGCCATCTGCAAGTGAATCTCTGCTAAAATTCAAGCTTCTGTGAATGAGCGCCGCCGCGCGCCAAACAGACGGAGCACAATAGAATAGTAGCACAATAATTCTGACTAAAATATACATATTGCTAAAATATTTGTTGTTGGAGACAATAAATGTGCCATATGTGGAATTTTAAACCTACAATTATGTATTTTATGAAAGTGACCATTATAAATGGGTAATCAAATGCAGGCTAATATAATTAGTTTGCTAAAAACAGTTTGTTTTTAGACTGTAATGTTACAATGTTAGAATGTAATGTGGTTTTAACCATCTTTTAGCACATAATATATTGCATATCCAGCCTACATTACATCCACTATATTTGTTTTCCTCAATATCAACATTGTTTGTAGGATATCATTGGGCAGGATGTGAAATAATTTTTTTAAAAATAAATACAGATTTTCTTTATCCAAATAGAAAAACTTTGAAAGTACCGAGATATATCGTATAGCACCATTTAACCAAAAAAATACAGAGATATGATTTTTTGGCCATATCGCCCAGCCCTAGTGTAGGCGGGTAAACAAATGTTTACTTTGTGCAAGTGGTCTGATGGACTAAAGCTTCCACGCCATCCGCAATGTGTGCATGGCCACATGCACGTCAACCATCCATGATTTATGCTAATGTGACTTCCTGTGCTTGTGACCTTAACAATCTGTGTTCATTGCTTTCATCAGAGCTGTGATTGTGGAAGTAATTTAATGAGAGAATGTTCTGTGTACTTTTGCAGCTGTTCTCTGTCAGTGGCACACTGAAAATCCTATACGATCATAGTGATTTATTTTTTTTATTTTTTTTTAACAATACTTTTCAATGCTGAAATGTTTCTATTTCATCTTTTTTTTAGATTTCAGTTACTTGGAAAGTATAAATGGGATGGGATAGAGATTTACATTTTAAACTAATCAGTAAACACTTGACAGTGCCAGGAAAACAGTTTACCCGCTAAAATATACTCCCAACATCAGCTTCATTCTCACAAACTACAGAAGCTATTTTGACAGTTAGCTTGCATCTCATTTTCTATCTGCTGTGCATGCTAATCAACAGTCGCATATGATCCACTGTTTCCTGAAATTGAGGATCTGTGCAAATACATTTATGCCCCATCTTTGTAATCAGTATATTTGCAGCTTAATGTACGAGGTGTGCAGTGTAGACACAGCTGTACATAGGCAAATTTAACTATAATATAATTGGCTCACCAGTGTCTTCTGTAAGTTAATTTAAAGGACAATATCATCTGATGGAAAAAGTATGGACTAGACTATTATGTGGACATTTTTTCTGTTAGTGGATATTTGCAGTGTTTCGATAAGGGTTAAAAGTTAGTAGTTTATAAATCATTTTGTATTCAGAATGGACACATTGTTCCTGAAGTGTTTTTAGTTAGAACAAATTGAGTTTGATATTGATTTTTGACCCTTTATTATCAAATCCTTCTTCAAATGGAGCCACACTGTCTAGAACATTTTCTTTTTATATTTAAAAAGACTATGCGTAAAAGATGGCCACCTTAGAAACAGACAGCCTTCCATTTGTATGTGCTAAATCATATTTGGCATTGCACTGTCATCCTGCCCTTTTGAAAATGACACAGTCGGTCTCTTGTAATATGCCCTTAACATGAGCCTTTGACTCTGGCCTCTACAATCCTGCACCTTCACACAAGAAAACAGACCCTGTGCTTCTGATGTTAAACGAAAAATACAGTGTTTGCCCAAATAACCTTTTGTATGACATTGCATATTCACATATCTGTCATGTGTAAAGCTGAGGGCATTGCTTCATGCTGATGCATGATATTAAGATATTTAGTGATATGCTGTGTCCGCATCTGGCACACCGTTGGCTAAAAATAGCTTTAGATTTTAATCTACCTCAGCTATAGCGTTGTGACAGCGGCTCCAAGAAAGCTGTCACTGGACCCAAGGGGACTTGTGTAATTTTGGATGCCATTTAACAGCCTGTGCTGATATCTTACTTTTTGCAATTACAGATTTTGCATGAAAAAAAAAAAGATTAATAATTTGTTATTTATGTACAATAGAATCATGTTGTTATATTTAGGTGAATTATAATTAAATTTAATGTTAGAGTGATAATCTGTAATGATCTTATAATGACAGTTAAGGTTTCTTGCACCAAACAACATTTGATATTTAGTTTTATATTACCATTTCCACCTTAGCCCAATGATATCCTGCAAGCCAAGCAACTGCCATTAAGATGAATTGGAATGCTAATCGATAGCTTTCTCCGGGTTTTATAGATCTCCCTTTTTTCTCATATCAGAAATACAACCATTTCCAGTTTATTTAGTGCAGCTTTTATTTCAAAAGATGGTCTATTTGTACTTGAGATTAAGCTTTCAGAGCCATCCAGTTGTTAACATAGCTACTGTATATGAAACTCTTATTGCAAAAGAGAAATTCAATTTCATATATGACCCATTTAAAGAACAAAGAGTGTTCTGTTGTCTTGAATGCAGTAATGGGTTGAGCAGCGGTGGTTACTGTCTGCTGTGTTTCCTCATTGTTCCTCTGGTGGTAATACACTGGTGCCCAGCTGTGCCCGAGAGAGTTCTGTGTGTTCTCTGTGGGACTGAGTTTTCTATGACATCTCATTAACACGAAAAAATGCTCTGATGATTTACACTACATGGCCATTGTCACCACACACGCACAGTTTCTCACCTAGTTCTCCTTTTAGTCTTGAGCTCCTGTGTGTGCACACATGTGTGAGTGTTATGGTGTGTCTGTGCCCTAGATGCTTTATGCACAGTAATATGATCATCCCAATGGCGCAGTGCGTGGAAAAGAGTTCAAGGTGTGTTCTGCTTGCTAATAAATGGTGTTTATTATTCTGAGACTCTGAGAGGCACGTAAAACCCGCTAGACTAATTTAATGCCATTAACTAACTCATATTGTGTAACCTCACCTGCAAGAGGCCACAGTCATTCTTTTTATGGGGCCAAGTACCAAAGGCACATAGGCATATGTTGTAATGTATCCATTAGTCATCTTACTCTTCCTTTGCTGCTTTTTTTGCATTAGTGTTTACGGTATGTGGTGTAGTGAAAAGCACAATTAAGACGGAGAAGGGGAATAACAGTATTTAAAAAATATAAAAACTCACTAAGGGAGAACACAAGGTATAAATGCATGGGTAAACAAAGGGAGCTGATGAGTGAATGACAAGGAACAGGTGAATGAAATGACTAATCAAACAGACTGGGGAAAACTAGGGGTCACAGGACTAAACCAAAATGAAACAATGAAGGGGGGAACACAGAACATACGTGTTACAGTTAGACCCTAAAAGCGTATGGTAAATCGTTGTGAAATTTGGCACACTGATTGAGGAGGGCCTTGTTATTCTTGATGGCAACATACTTCTACCAACAGGTGAAAGTTTTAGATACACTGCCATTAAAAAGTTTTGGGTCAGTATGAATTTTTTCTTGATCTTGACACTCTAGACTGGAGTAATGGCTGATGAAAATTCAGCTTTGCCATAACGGTTTAATTTAATTTCATACATTTTATTTAATTAATTGCATTTTTAAATATACTAAAATAAAACATTAAATGTAATATTATTCCACAATAGTACTGTTTTACTGTAGCCTGGATGCCAGCCGAACTTAGCCCCGCCCACAACATTTGAGGTCGGGAAGTTCGGTCTGGACTTGATCCGTTGTGGAGCAACTATGCTCGAACCAGAGCTGTTTGGACCAATCAAATTGTCAGGGCGGGCTTTATACGATGATTAACAGATGATCAACAGTAACGTAATCATCCACGTCACCAAAGAGCCCTTGGGTTGCGATAAGATTTGTTTGCTGTATTGTCGAGTTCTAATCCTAAACGGAGAACTTGGTCGTATGCATTCACCTTTACTATTTCTCTCAAAAATGATGATCGTGTTGGTAATTACTCCGTGTATCCTTAAATTCTTTTTACAACACCGGCAAAGATCGTTTACACTCATCTTCTTCTACTTCTTCCAACGTGCATGCAGTTGAGTTCTGTTGACAACTATGCGTCGCTCAACATACGTCACTTACTCCGTTGCTCTGATTGGTTGTTGGTCTATCCAATTGAGTGCAGAGGATAGGGCTGCTCGATTATGGAAAAAATCATAATCACGATTATTTTGGTCAGTATTGAAATCACGATTATGTAACACGATTATTTCACTTGACTTTGGGAACGTGTTGCATTTATTAAAAAGACACGGTAACACTTTACAATAATGTTAATTAGTTAACATTAGTTAAAGTATTAACTAACATCATGAACTAACAATGAGAAATACATTTGTTACAGTATTTATTAATCTTTTTTTAATGTTAGTTAATAAAAATACAGCTGTTCATTGTTTGTTCATGTTAGTTTACTGTGCATTAACTAATGTTAACAAATACAACCTTTCATTTTAATAACGTATTAGTAAATGGTGAAATTAATATTAACTAAGATTAGTAAATTCTGTAGAAGTATTGTTCATTATTAGTTAATCTTAACAAAGGTAGTTAACTAATGCTAATTAATGAACCTTATTGTAAAGTGTTACCAAAGACACCTTTCAACAATTCTTAAAAAATCGAAATTTGAACATTGATTGTACTTTTTGAACTATTAAAATAAATAATATATAACAGATAATACTTCAATGAGTATTTTAATAATTCCCGCAGGTCTTATAATGCGGGAAATTCCCCCGCAAACATTGATTCACTTTAGCATGTAGATTGTATGAGTAGCCTAAATGAATCCACACAGATTATAAAATCAAATCAATCATTTTAAAACTTCAATTTCACAAACCGCGTGAGTGTTCAGCGGTGATGCGTCTTCTCTCCCTCTGTCTCTCAAAATGGGCTGGACAAGGCAAGCGTCGAAACTACACATTCGCGTTTAGGAGTCGGGACATGATGGAATTGTCACTTGTGCAATCGGGCCAGCATTGCATCGTAACTAAAGTTGATCATTTTCACTTCTTTTTAAGTTTTATCAGTTTAAACATTCAAGCTGAGAGAGTTTATGGCATCGGGAGGGGCGGATGTGCGCGCGTCATTCAGAACACAAGACAAAATAAGAGCGTTCTTTCAAAACAGAACATGGCAAAATAATCGTTTTTACTCGATTATACTATTTTGGTGATCGTTGGGAGCAAAAATCAAAATCGAAATTAAATTAATTGCACAGCCCTAGCAGAAGCATTTTCTTTCCTGGTTCGGTTGAAACACGCCCCATAATTACAGCCCAATGGAGCAGTATCAGACTCATATTGACTAGAATCCGAGTATTATGACGACGTCAGGCTAGTTTTACTGTATTTTGATAAAATAAATGCATCCGTGGTGAGCATAAGATAATTATTTCAAAAACATTAAAAAGCTTAGCTTATAACCTTTTAACCAAATTACATAGTATCATTTTCCACTCTGATTCCCTGGATTCCAGTAAGTTTAAAGAACTGATGATTTTAATTTATGCCAGATATATATATTTTTTATTTTGTTGAAAGCATACTTTTTTAACCTCATCTAATAGTTTTCAATTAACTATCCCTACATGTTCAAACAATGTATGCCATATGTAAGGAATTATTGACAATGGGCCATTTAATTATTAGAAAAATAATGCACACCTGAGGTGGTAATGCGGCCACAGTGCGAAGTGGTGTTCAGGTGTGCATTATTTTTCAATAGTTCAATGGCCCGCTTAATTCAATTATTCCACTTATCCTACGGTTACCACACCTCAAAACATTGTTCAGATGATGTATTTCAAGACATTTGTCAGGTTTTTGTCCTTAAAACGCTCTTGAGTGTAGGACTAATTGCTTATGCATCTAATCCCACACCTCCGTTGCTAATTCCAAAATGTCACTTTAGAGCTAGTAACGGATGCTTGAGCCAGTAACGGATGCTTGAGCCATTGACTACGTTTACAAGCTGTCAATATTCGGGTTATGGTCGGGTTAAGGTCACTATTTGGGTTTCTGAAACATTCGGAATAACCCGTTTACATGCGTGAGCAGAGAGAGTTACTCCTGTATACATGGAATTTGTAATCAATTGGCAATATCCCGATGTAAACGGCGACGCATGGTTAGCGTCTGGACGTACGGACAACCTTAAGACGCAATATGCGTCATTTCCGATTCTTCTTCCTGTATCCAAAGACAACAACCACAGCAGCAGCAAGCGGATAATGGAATAGTTCGGGGCAGATAGCGATCGCCTTTGTTTGCGCTTTCCTCCTCGCTCCAAAAGTGTGGTGCTGTGCTGCGTCTCGCCATGTTTACCTCTATTTCTTGTTTACTTCCGGTATACTGCATGCGGGTTTTTGTATGCGTCGTCTCTACTCAAAAGACCAAGATTCCTTGCGAATAGAACATGCGCAGAACACAAATCAATGTTCCCTTTGATGGGGATATGCCGATACGCGTTTACATGACCAAATATTCGGGTTAGAAAAGGGGTACCCCAGGGATCATATCCGGGTTTTTAAAAACCGGGATATGAGCATATTCGGGTTTTTGCCGGTGTTTACATGGCCGTGCGCGACCGGGTTATTGCTAATATTCCGGTTTTGAACGGGTTATTGGCTGCATGTAAACATAGTGATTGATAGCAGACTAATGCAGTTATTAATGCAGTTGGAGAGAGAGAGAGAGTTATCAGGCGTGTATTAATTACCTAATTCTGTGCGTCTCTCAACATTGTTCAGTAAGTTCAGTAAGTGTAAGTTTATCTGCTCCAAGAACAGCACCGTTATTACATTGCTAGTGAGAAATGTCTTGTAGCTTTTATGTTGTTAAACTATTTTACAGATAAAATTGTTAAAGCAGCGCTGAAAACACGTTTCTTCTCGAGTCTGTGTCTGTACTGTATGTGTCCGTACATAAAACCTTATTTTGTGGCAAAAAAAAAAGAGGAAATAATTGGTCGTTTTTATCCTATTGTTTACTAAATTTATTTGCTTGGTCAGTGTCCTTGTGGGTTTTGGATCTTTTGCTGTTGTAGGCTGTAAAGACCTTTGAAATAACTGAAATTGTTTAACGAAGAGATATGGAGCTGTAATTCGATCAATACCTGCCTGGTAGTACTTTAGCCATGCGTTTCCCTGAAAATAATTGCACCCCTGAGAACGTTCGTCAACCGATCAGATTCAAGCATTCAACAGCCCCGTAGTATAAAACCAAACAATTTACATTGTACAAATGAAACAAATGATTTTATATTAAAATAGAACTCTGTCGTTAACGCTATGCTTTAGGTCAAAAGCAATAACGCAATAATGAATCTATTAGCCTTTGAACAGTTGTTTTCAAAACACTAGCAGTTGGCAGTTGTCATGACTACACAAATCTGCACAGCCTTACAAGGTATATTCCACAAATCTACTCTGCATTACAAAATTCTATTCCATTAGTGTGCTTTGCTCCATAATTGTTGCTTACAGCTATTTTTTTTATTTTTTTTACTGCATAGACATAAAAATAGATAAGAGAAAAGTACAGTATGTCATTTCTTTCTACAAAAGATATTGGGCTGTTTTAGAAAGATTCACAATTTTCAGGAATTGCACTGCAACAAATCAATTTAATTCTCTTAATCTGTGACCCACACAGTCTTAATGACATTAATAGGCTGCACGCACCCCAACACATGAAATTGCCACCATCACAAATGCTGCAGGAATCAGACAGCTGCAGGAATAGATATTTCTTGAATGTAGACAGCAACTGTTGACAAGTCAAAAAGGAGAGCTCCCCTGGAGGAGACGGTGGGTGTATAAATAGCCTGAGGCGAGACTAAAGAGATGTACCTACCCTTTTTTCCCTTCTCGCAAGCTGCTTTTAAACCTCTAACTCTAGATGCCCCTAGCTGTGTGTCTGTGCATGTTTGGCTTTTTAAATGAGAGCAGTCAAAAGAACATCACTAAGGTGGAAACAAATATTATTTTGAGACACTCAGCATAGTTTGGTCATTTGTATAGAAAATTGGAAATAGATCTTTCAACCACCTAAGATAAATTTCATGCCTTCAATTATACATTTTGCTGAGGCACGCAAGAATAAAAGGAGGATATTGTTTTTTTCTCTTTTTTCTTTTCTCTTCTCTCTTTGTTTATCTGCTTTGTCACACCGGTGGGCGGCACGGGCTGGCTCTGTGCCTTCTGTGGCAAGCACTCTGCTTATTACAGATTAGTAGGTCAAGATTCCCTATTATCATTGGGCCTGATTTATTGGGATTGTACCGCTGCGGGGGTGGTTGAAAGCTCACTATATTAGCCAACTACAACCTTCGCCAAAGGCAGTTGCCAGGAATCAATACGGTGTCAGACACAGCACTGCAATGCTGTGGTCTCATGAAGGGAATAGCACTTCCAATAAATAACTTTGGCTACAAATTAATCTTACTTCTCAAGTGCAAATATGTTTCTGCTCTGTAGTACAGGCAGGTTGACAATAAAACAAACCCTGGCTGATGCTAGTAATTTTATTTCACCTGGAATGTGCCATGAGATGTTTTAATATGTTTGTTTGAATATAATGCAAACTTGTGGCATGTGACTACTTAATGCAATTGTAGTATATTTTGAGTTTTTTGAAAAAAGCTGCAGCTTGGAACACTGTTAGTCTGCATTCACTTACAGAACTTTAGGGAGCAAGCTTTTGCAGCAATGAATGTTTAATACAAAGTGTTATTATCCTAATGGCTTTTGGCATTGCAGATTGCACTGCCCTTAGCAGATGAATGCTAGAGCTATATCTTAAAGAGCTCTTAAAGAAAAAAAAATGCAATTCTCTAGATGGCTGCATTGGAGAGAAACAGGTTGCAGGGGACATAGCTTGAGCATTGTGTCAGCTATTGAAACTATGCAACTCTATTGGCTAAGCCATTCTCTATTACTCCTGGCTAGTTGAATTTGAGGTAATTTAACAGATTAGAACATGGTAAAAAGTCAGATATCTCCTTCGGTGGAGTGTGTCTTGTTGCGGTGCTGTAAGGCTTGATGTGTCTTATTATAAGAGAAGGTGTGTTTTTCTCTTGGGTTAATCACTGAGAACAATGGCCTATGTGAGGCCCATCTCCAGGCTTGCTGGCCCTCGCTAGTTGTCTATAATTAAAGAGGACTTTGCATGGAGTGCAGCCAGGCCTGGCTGGTTCAGAACCAGCTGCGTCAGGCACAGAGATTTGCGCAAAAGGATCAGCTAATGATACTACTCATGGTCATTGTGCTAGGATGCTAACAATGCAACATAAAATTAGGGTAAGGACAGACAGGAACATTGGGCATAATACAGCAGTAAACACTAATGTATATGATTAGTCTCATACTTAGAGAACCACTGAGGTTGGAGATGTTCATGTTAAATTTTCTATTTTCCCCCTCTATATTTTTTTATGTTATGTTTGCATTTGTTGTATTATTTAATGTATTTTTTAAGTACTGGATGTTAAACCTTATTAGAAATACTTTTATTGCTCATTAAACCTCTCTTGCTCAGCAGTGCCCTTGAGGGCTTAAAACAAACAAAAGCATTTGTTTCTTTACAGTGTTCCCATAGTCCTGGCAAACCCCAAAATATGAGAACATTTCAAAAGCGTGATTTCCAAGCCTGGAAAAGTCAATTTAATAGAATGGTATTTTTTGTAGTCAATACAGTTTTTATATAGTTATTATTTCAACTATGTATATATCAACTGTATGTAGGGCTGGGTATTAGGGCTGCACGATTAATCGCAATTTCCATGTAATCGCGCTTAAACGATTTGGCTTATCGCGAGTTTGAAATCTTTAGAGATAATTGTTTATGCGCAGCTTGTCATTAATTTACAGCTCTGTGAACGCTGCTCTATCTGAAAGCACTGTGAGTTTGAGTCACTTATAACGTGCATTTGAAAAAGCAACACGTCAAACATCTTTCCAAACATGAGAAGCATTTATGAACCTCTTGTCCAACAAAAGACAACATTTAATAACATGCTTTTACTCCAAACTCACTTCATAACAATAGTTGAGCATCCTTTTGTGAGATGATGTGGCTTCTTACATAGAATAAGGCAGTTGTGTGTTTATTAGTCATCTTTAATCAATCAAAGCATTTCAATCTTCTGTTTATTCAGCTGCAGCGATAGCGGGGCATATTTGGCATGTCTGCGTGAGAGCGCCATCTGGTGTTCAGATGGAGCAGCATTTACTACCGATCAGCTGCACTGCACTGACAAGCTGCGCATAAAATAATCGCAGCCTTTGCCTAATTGCGTGCGGTTTCATTGTGATTAATTGTGCAGCCCTACTGGGTATTGAGTTCGATACTTTTTAGGCACAGGCCGAATTGCCTCTACCATCAAGTATCAAAAAAAATCTTGTCATTCTGTACCAAATTTTGATACCTAAGGGGTTAATCTCATCAGCGTCAGTGATCCAATAAGCATGCAGCATAATTAGCTGTGGCGAGGCATCAAGGAAAACCAAAGTTTTTTTAAAGGTTATATGTAATGTAATCTTGTTAAAAACAGATTTCATAAAATTGGTATCGAAAAAAGTATCGTTCAGGAACCGGTATCGAAGTCAAGGTATCAGTATCGATACAGCATTTTTTTAATGATACCCAGCCCTAACTGTATGTATATAGGAAAATTCATGCAAAAATCCTGGAAATTAATTGAGAAAGTGTGAGAACCCTGTAATAAATTATGTTGAATGCAAATTTTAGCTAATTAAATCAGCAGGTTGCAATTACACTACAAGGCCTAGCAGTTACCTGATTTTCACCTGTATATATGTGAGTGTCTGAAAAGCTACTTTAAGACACTCTCACATTCAAAAGAAATTGATTGTCAGTCAGACAAAATTGAATAACTGAATTAAGTCAGTATGTGATAATTTAGGACTTTTTTGTAAGTTTGTACCAATGTACTAGACGTTTTGGTTTTCATTTTTCACTGTATATGGCAGGAATGGCCAAACAAGTGCAACCAGCCATTCTAACACTTTGAGGTGGGAATCTATGATGTTGGGTAATGTTGCATGATTGTTCACTGCTGTGTTTCATGGAAAAAACTCAGAATTTGTGCAGAATTTGTTGTTTTCATTCTTATGTTGACTGGATTTTACTTACTAACTGTAACTTTGGTCAGAATGTCCCCAAAATGGATTTGTTTGTGCTTTTTTGTTCTGTGAAGCATTATTTTCTCATAAATTTCAACATAAATTCTTAATATTAACCTTGAGACAATTCATGCCACAGATCAGATCCGAGGACTGGTTTGTCACGATAGATCTCAAGGACGCATACTTCCATATATCCATCCTTCCATATCACAGGACGTTCCTGAGGTTTGCTTTCAGGGGCAAAGCATACCAATATCGAGTTCTTCCATTCGGCCTAGCACTATCACCCCGCACTTTCATGAAATGTGTAGATGCAGCTCTGGCGCCTCGGCGTCTGTAGGGTATTCGCATCATGAACTTGGCGTGATGTGGGACTCAATGTCGATGCAGGCATACCTCCCACCGGCACGCATAGAGTCCATCCTGTCGGCTGTGAAAAGAATAAAGCTAGGCCAGTCACTCACTGTGAAACAGTTTCAGAGACTGTGGGGTCTGATGTCAGCAGTGTCCAACGTGATACCTTTTGGCCTGTTGTACATGAGACCCTTACAGTGGTGGCTCAGGACCAAAGGGTTTTCCCATAGGGCCAACCCCTTTCGCATGATATGGGTCACGCGGTGAAGCTTACTTGCCCTAGTTATGTGAAAGAAGCCTTGGTTCTTGTCCCAGGGTCCTGTGCTGGGAGCTCCTTGTTGTTGCTTAACGCTTACGACAGATGCTTCCCTCATGGGCTGGGGAGCGATCATGGACGGTCGCTCGGTGCCCTTGGACGTTGTTGAGGGCACGATCACTCTAGAGCTCCCTGCACAGGAAACAAACCGGTTTCCTCGGTTTAGTGCGTTGGAGCAGGAGGAGTATGGCGGCTTTGTAGCCTTGTATTAGAGGTATCCCTACAAGAGGTGGGCTGTTTTTTTCCACACACACTCATCGGGTTTACAACCTAAATTTGGGCTTAACTCCTGGGTCCCAGGTGATTCTGTCTTTGTTGTGCTTGCCTGATTTCACAAAAGACATGCACTGGTCACTATAGTGGTGTTGGTATAGACTTTTCCACAGCGTCATCTCGACACAACGCGAGTTCCCTTGAAAGGGAACGCCTCGGTTACGACTGTAACCTCGGTTCCCTGAAGAGGGAACGAGACGTTGCGTCACCCTGCCATACTTCCGGCGTGCATGTGATCGACTTGCTTCGACCTATCAGAAGTTGACAATGTTTGGTCTGGGTGCACTTTATAGCTTCCTGCGATGACATCACCCACCTATACGCCATTGGACTGATTTCACAAGTGCTTCACGACGCAATCACACAGAGGGCCCTATTTTAACGATCTGAAACGCAAGTGTCAAGCGCAAAGCGCAAGTAACTTTGTGGGCGGGTCTTGGGCGCTGTTGCTATTTTCCCAGCGGGATAAATGACTCTTGCGCCCGGCGCAAATCTAAAAGGGGTTGGTCTGAAGTAGCTTCATTATTCATAGGTGTGGTTTGGGCGTAATGTGAAATGAACCAATCAGAGCGTCATCTCACATTCCCTTTAAGAGCAGGCGCGCTTGTTCTAAAGCGGATTCCTATTATAACGCGGATTTGCCAGGCGCACGCCAGGAGCGGTTCACAGCCGAGGAGACCGACATTCTCGTCAGGGCCGTAAAACACAGAGAAGTGACGTTGGGGATGGAGAAACACACACAAATTAACTTCGGTTAAACAGGCGTATGATAATTTGGGTAAATGTGTAAGCTAGATGTATGCTTTTATAATAAACTATCTATCCATCTATCTATCTATCTATCTATCTATCTATCTATCTATCTATCTATCTATCTATCTATCTATCGTAATAATGTATGATTTGCAAAAATGAAAACTGCTGCTTCTGTGTAGATGAGAAAATCAAAGTGTATGTGCGTTGTGCACACGCTACATTGATTATGGCCAAGCATGCGCCCTTAAAATAGCATAATAACATGCGCAACGCGCATTTGTTGAATTGTTTTCTAAACCTGTAAAATAGCATGAGGGAACGTTTGCGCCGGAACACGCCTCCTCTTTGCGCTGAACCGCCGCTGGGAGCGCAAGTGTATTTCTTAGTTAACCGACGTGCTTCTGTGGAGGGAAAAGTCCGCTGTGCGCGGGTGCAAAATAGGACTGATACATGCGTCGGTGTACAAAGTCAATTGCGCTGGGTGCAAGATAGGGCCCAGAGTGTTCCCACAGCATCATCTCGACGCAACTTCTCGTTCCCTTTTCAGGGAACCGAAGGTTACAGTCGTAACTGAGGCGTTTTCTCCTATAGAAGTATAAATCACCCACACATTATTAATATAGTCTTTGTTATTCAGGGATCCTGACATGTCTTCCCAAATGCTTGAGCAGATGTAATTGATCTCAGAGAATGATGTCTCTTCTTAACTGCTCTTTGTAGACTGAATGTAATAATCATGGTATGTAGTTAAACTGACCTGAAAAAGAATAAATCTGCTGTGCTACTGTCTCAGTTCTGTACTGGAATAAAGTATAGACAATCAGAGTAAAGGTGAGGAAACACAGTCCCGCCTTTTTTGTTTTCGCTGTTTTATTTATGTGCCATGATCAGCACTCTACATTGCCTTCATGCAGGAATGACAAGCAGCAGTGATGAGGACATTCACAAATTTGTACAAACTGAAAAAAAGGATTGGTTCCTTTTATGGTTAATTAATCTTCTGATTGGTCTCCCTGCTTCTCCTGATTTACATATGCATAAGCCAGTCAAGTTATCAGTTAGTGGTGATGATTGCACCTTTTACTGAAGCCACAGCCAGTATTAAAATGAGTTTGTTCTCATTTCTTTTTGCAACCATGGGCATTTCTGTTCATGTAATGGCTGTGTTTGTGAGTTAATTTATCTTGCTCTAATTGATACATTTGCATATCTAGTGTATAGTAGGCAAGTAGTTTTCTGGTATATCCTGTTCATATTTGTTGTATTATTTACTGGATGTTGAACTTTATTAGAAACACTTTATTCCTCATGAAGCCTCTCTTGCTCAGCAGTGCCCTTGAGGGATTTTCTCACTAAATAAGCTGCTCTAGGAGGTAGCCTCACCAATGTGCCATTACTACACATTATTCACACATTTGCCCAAATTCACAAGAACTACAAAGCTTTTCCAAACACTTGCTGTTTATTAAGAAACAGCCACTCTGTAGGCATCTTACAACAGTTCCCACACGAGCGATTTTTATAGATTATCATGACGGAATATGCTAATCAAAGACTTTAGTTAACTTTAGTTAACTCCACATCAGCAACATAAATTCATCAACTAACCATTCAGAAACGTCCTGTTGCATTCTACATGTTGTCACTTCTTCTTGAGTCCCTCCATCATTGTCCAACTCCAGTTAAAACATAAAAGGCAGAACAGTTTCTGACATTTAAGTGCTTGCCTGCGTGAGGTAATCGGAGCTGCTAACACACAAGAGCTGTTGAAGCTCCGCCCTCTGTGCCGGGAGCAGCAGCTCATTTGCATTTAAAGGGACACATGAAACAATGCGTTTTTACTGACCCTTTAAAAGGGACAATTTTAATATGCTGTAAAAAATTATCTGTGGGTATTTTGAGCTAAAATTCACATACACACTCTGGGGACAACAGAGACTTATTTTACATATTGTAAAAAGGAGCATTATACCCACCCTTTAAAATTGCAAGGGCATAAAATGTATAATTCAAAGCTCTGTTCCAAAACCTAGTGAGCTGCCTAGCTGGCCTAATCTTCATACGTGACTGATTTGGAACACTCTTTAACTCTTCAGAGGATTTCAGTGGAGTTTGACATTAGCATGTTGCTAAGATTACAATTCAATAGCATAAAAATACATTCACAACAATACTGAATAAACTAGTCTATTATAATGATGATTCAATTATGCTTAAATTGATCACTTTCTTTATTTAATTTCTCTCAACTTTGTCCACAATCTTGGATTATTTTTTCTTAATTTTCCTTAACTTTTATTATAATATTTATCTCAATATTTATCTCCCCCCCCCCCCCCCCCCCCCCCCCAATTAATTTAGCTTCTGAATGATGCAATGCTTTGCATGTGGTCTTCACTTTGAAAGCATGCCTAAGGTGCCTTAAAATGCTGTCTGCTCACTAGGATTTGGTACAGAGCTAAAGGCTCTGAGAGAGAGAGAGAGAGAGAGAGAGAGAGAGAGAGAGAGAGAGAGAGAGAGAGAGAGACTGAAATACAAATGATTTACAAACAAAGACATTTAGTAGGATTTTCCTAACAGAATAGCTAAGTTGGGAGTTTTGGCTTCAGTCTGGTCTGGAGTTGGTCTTGGGATTTGGTTTTCAATTTATTTCCTTTGAAATGCATTTGCATACCCCCTTCTTTTAAATTATTTGATTTACAATGCAATTTCTAAGAAAATTACGTTTTTATAATCACAGCTTTGTGAATAAGCCTTTGAGTATGACAAAAGAGACAGAGGGGGTGTTACATCATAAAGAACAGTACTCAAGTCAGACCATGTGCCAAAGAATTATGGTTTGTTTGCGTCACTGGATGTGGAAATAAACCCTAATCTCCTGTTAGGACAGAAATATGTGTGTTTAAATCCTACTGTAGCATGTTCTAAGTATGAACTTTTTTCTCTCATTCCTTCTCTCTCTCACACACACACACACAGATGTAATTATGTGTAAACATGGTTTCCTGTAGGAACAGAGACAGGTGTTTTACTGTGGCTCTTATTTGCAAGAATAATGAAAAGAGCCTTTGTAAAAATTGCTGAGGACAGTGTATTTATTGTTGTTCATTTATTCTAAATGCACTAATATTGTTATTTATTCAAGCATATTTCATTTCTGATAGTGTGGTGCCACTTTAACAATAAGGGCCATCACAATATGTGGGGACACTGAATTGATAGGATGCCTGTATTTCTTGTATGTATATGTATATGTATATGTATATGTATATGTATATGTATATGTATATGTATATGTATAGAGAGAGAGAGAGAGAGATTTAGAATCTCATTGTTTTTTTTCTTTTTTTTCTTTTTTTTGCAGGCTGAGTGGTTGTGTTTGAATTGTCAAACACAGAGAGCTATAGCTGGGCAGCTGGGAGACATGGGGAAAATATCAGTATCTGACCCTGTATCCACAAAAGACAAGCCTACAGTCACACCCAAAACACAGCTCTCCGAGACTCCTGCACCTTCACAAGCACCTACTCTAAAATCCACGACAAAACCATCTCCTGGAAAGCAGGCCGAGGAGAAAACCACCCCTACTACTGTTGGAAAGTCAGCTGTGACCACTCCAGCAGTCCCTGCACCTCTCTCTGTTGTTCCAACCACAGATATGCTGCAGACTGAGATGACAGCTGTGGTGGCACCAATACCAGCTGCAGAGTCTCAGAAAGCTGTTATTACTGCTGCTGAGGTCACTTTGAAAGAAACTGGCAAAGACAAAGTCCCAGACGAGACACAAGTTGATAGAGGATCAATGTCTACACTTCCAGCAGTGCCAATGGTATAGTATTACATACACATTATTGAGCAATACACAAAGCTGTTGTTTTTTTTACCTTATTTAAAGATTTGTTTATATTATATTATATTAAATAGTATTGTTTTTTTATGAAAAATGTTTGTTTAAAGGAAACAGCGACAGTAGTAATTTCATGTTTTTGGCGTTACAGATTTAATATTTTTTTCTTCATTATACGCAGGTTAAAGAGGATACATACACTCATTCTGCAAAGAATGGACAAGAAGAAGATGTTGTAATACAAATGGATAGCAATCTTTCAGAGATTTCTAAAGTAGACACCTTAAAAGCAGATGTTAAAGAGCAACAAAGAAAGGACATCATGCCGGTTTCGATAGAATCATACAGCTCAGCTGAGGAAGAGCTTAAGGAGATACAGAGAGTCAGTGAAATGGCCATAAAAGAAACTGCTACAAAACTCTTACCTGTTAGAGCACATGATAGTGTAAAACAATACCATGAGGACAGCAGTGAGAGCGAACACTCCCCTCAGATACAGAGAAGAAGAGTGATGCCTGCTTCCTCCAGCAGTGAGGACTACAAACTAGACAGTTCAAATTCTGGAGATGATGAAGAGTTCATAAGAAGACAACTTATGCATATGGGTGAAGATGAGAACTTACCATCTGATGATGAAAACCAAGTCAGAGAAGAGCAACAAACACAGCAGGAAACCAGAGAGGCCGAAAAAACTTATGATTCCATAAAGCATAAACATGCCCTAAAGAAACTTACTGTAGAACCTGAGGAGATTTCTGATATCAGCCTGTCTCCTCATTACCAAGATGATCAAGTTGCCCAAGTCATCCCTGTTTCAGAAGTATTGGAAGAATCCATAATGAAAATAGATGAGTCAAATTACAATGAGAATATCACAACTACTGACACAGCTGTTGCCATTACACAAAAAACTTCTATTAGGCAGACCACAGAGGAGTATGAGAGTCTGATCGAAGACTTGTCCAAGGGTGATGGGTCTTCCAGTGTTCAGGTATCCAGCATTACGCCAGGAACAGCTTCTCCTACTTCTGTGTCTTCTATTGATGAAGACAGTGACAGCAGCCCAAGTGATAAAAAGGCAAGAGCAGAGAGTAAACAGCAAAGAAAGGCAAAACACAGACCACATGGCCAGACTCTTCCCACTGTAGAGGACTCGTCTGAGGAAGATGAGTTACGTGAGGAGGGTGATCAACAGATGGCGCAGGAAGATGAACGTGGTGATCAGCAGCAGTTAAGAAAGGTCACAAAAAAATTAAAGACAGAAAGAGATGATCTGGCCATGCAAAGGAGACGTGATCATTTGACTAAACCTGATAAACTACAGCTGGTTGCAGGGATGGAGGAACACAAGTCCTCCTCCTCTGAATTTTCACCTAGTGTTGAATCTGAACCAGAGAATGCAGAATACAGAACATTATCATCTGATACACATGATGCTGCAGAGAATCCATTAAAGAGTGCTGAAGAGGTATATGAGGAAATGATGCAGAAAGCACAGGAATACAAAACAACAGAGAAATGCACACCACCTGATATTGAACCATTATATGGAGGCATGTTAATAGAGGACTATGCTTATGAAACTTTAGTTGAGGAAAAAGACCAGGCTGCAACAGCTTTTGGTAAAGTCACCCATGAGCAAGATTTCAGAAAGATGTCTGAGCATGAGTCGGTCAGGATACTTATGACACCAGATGAGGCTTATGAGGAAATGATGCATAAAAGGAACAAGATCTCACAAAAAGAAGAGGAGGCTCAGCAAACGCATGCATCAAAGGTCGACACATCCTTGCCACTTTATGCCAGTGACACTTGTTATGTGACTATTTCTGGAAATGATGCGCTTACTTCAGATAAAAATGCAAAGCCACTGTTGCAAACAGAGGATGCCTATGAAGAGCTACTGAAAACACAAAAAGATGTTTTAACACCAGGAACAAGTCCAACACAATCAACTCCTGTGTCTCCCGTCTCACCTCTGACTGTGTCTGAGTCATCATATGATTCTCCTGAGGTGATACTCATCCCTTCAAGTGGGGAAGAAGACAACCTTAATGAACCTATTGAGTGCATTTTGGAGCCTTACATTACAGAGTCAACTTCTACTCAGTATGTATCTGTGTATAAAGCTTTATATCCAATTCCTGACTTAAAGATCACTCAGTGCTCCTCTGGTGAAGAGGAAGTTGAAGAGGATGACAGTGTCACACAAGAAAAAATGTCATCTGGGCCAAGTGATATTTCTCAAAGTGAAGAGCAACCTCAAGCCCCAGAAGAATCATTTGAGTCTGTTCCCATTTCTGTAATCTGTGAAGTTCCTTCCTCAAAAAATGTTGTGGAGACATCAGTAATATCACCACTGTCTCCACCGACATCCCCAGCAGTCTCATCCCCAGATTCAAATATAGAACTTTCAGCAGTACCGTCATCATCCTCTCCAGTTTCTGACCAGACATCTACTCCAGCTAGCCCCAGTGTTGCTGATGTTTCTGCTCCAGTTGTAATTCACATGCCGGACTTTGTGTCAGAGCAAGCCACAACGTACGTTTCACTTGCAACTGCTCCTATTGCATCGTCCACACAGATTATTGGATCCCCTTCATCAGACATTCCAGCCTCACCACATGTCTCAGAAAATGCTGGCACTTCGACTGAAACTTCTAAAGTTCTTGTTGCAAAGCCAACACTAGGTCCAAAACCAAACCTGGCTCCAAAATCAACAGTTATACCAAAGACTACACAGGAAACAGTCCCTACTCCAGATAGGGTGTTTTCCCATACACTGGATTCAGCTAAAAAACCTTTGGCTGGTGCAATACATGAACCAACTTCAGTTGTCAAATCAGCCTCTACAGACAAACAAACTGTTGCACCAATGACTCATCCAAATGTAGAGCATGTGAAAACCCCTACAACTACTGTTGCTACACATATTGTTCAATCTCAAGAAGCACCTTTAATGGAAACTTATGTTGTTGTTCAAATGCCAGATCGTCTGCCCCCTGCATTAGAGCATCCAGTTCTAGAACAAACTTCAGTTTCAGAGCCTACATTGCCATTCACTGCACTCAAGAATCAGATTCCTACAACTACCCCCATTGTTGCCCAAATGCCTGACCTGGTCACATCTCAATCACAGTCAATCTCTGTGACTTGTCCAGTACCTTCTCAAACCTATGCCCCACTTCCAGCAACAGTTTCAGCAGTGGATCAAGCACCTATTTCTGTTCCAACTTTGGTATCAGCCTCAATACCAGCAAATGTTCTCTCTACAGAGCAAACCAGCTCAGTTGTTGAACAAGTGGCCTATCCACCATCTGCCTGTACCACTATACCTGCTTTAGCAAGAGGCACTCAGCCACCGGCCAGTGTTTCTATTCAAATTCCTATTCAGAGACCAGTGAAAACCAGATCAGACATGGCACCCACATTAGGCCAAGCATCCTCTATTTCACCTCCAACAGATCACAAAGAGAAAATTGCTGAAAAGACAGTCTCTGTTGTTTCTCCTACTATTACTACAACGGTTGCTTTTGGAGCTACAACCTACCGACCAGTTCAATCTATACTGGCTGATATTCAGCCAAGGATGGCAGAAATACTGCAGAAAAATTTATCAGATGATGCAATTTCTTCACAACAATCAGTTTCACAAATCATTTATCCTGATGTACAGACACAGGAAGATCAAGTTGCTGTCAGATTGCCAAATCTTGAAAATGTGGTGGGTAAAACAACTACTGAAGATGGGAGAGGCCATCCTGTTATTGTTAGTGTTTCTCCTTTTACTTATCCAGCCACAGTATCAAGTTCCATCACTGATTCAACAGTTCCACCTTGTATGACATCTGCAAAACCTCATGTGTCTCAAGAAAGAACAGATAGACCAGTGATTTCATTTCCACCACCTCCCACAGCTTCACCACCAGAACTGCCATATAGGACATTGCCTAAGGCTGATTTTAACCAGCAAAAAACTGTTCCAACGCCCTCATCAGTTACAGTAACTCTACCTGAACCCCCAGCAAATATAACCAACATGACTGTAATGACAGCTGTGACCCCAACACACAAATCACCACCCCCGGTTCCTCCCAGACCTGTCTGTATTCCCCCAGGACTGGTATTTAGTCACAGATCAAGAGAGAGCGTAAAGCCACCGGTTAGCCCCGAACCAGTAGTTGTTCAAGCAGTTCGTGCTGCAACTTTACCAAGAACAAGAGAACCTCCAAATGCATTGTCACTAAGTTTGGCTGCCCCTGTAGAGACCAAGCACAGTGCTTCATCACCAAAATCGCCCTTGTCACCCAGATTTGCTAGAACTCTTGAAACGTATGTGGTGATAACATTACCCTCAGAACCAGGATCACCTGTGGAGGGCATTACAACTCAAGCACATATGGGAAGATCATCACTGCCAAGTCCCAGGCAGCAGGTTCCATATGATGCTCCAAGAGTGTTTGCTCCAGCCGTAGTGGATGTACCCGTGTCATTAATTTCAGCACAAATTGTAGCAGCCCGACCAAAGGCTATCTCAGCAGCAGCAGCGCCCTGTGTGGTGATGGCACCTGACTTTGCTTCAGTCACAATGGAGACTCATTATATCACTCCAGCTGTACATTCAACACAAAGTATTACAGCACCTTGTGTAACAGTTCCAGAGATGCCACTTGCTTCTGTACAAACATCGGTTTCAGTACCTCTTGTAGTGGCATCATCAGAAGTAGCACAGACTACGAATATTGTTTCTCATGTCTCAATGGAGAATACAGTGCACTTCCCATCTGTGAATATAACATCACGTGATGCAGCACCAGTTGTAATGGCATCTGCTGCTATGATTTCGGCAGCACCTGCTGCAGTAGCAGCAGCTCCACCACCTCCCATTGCCATGGAACCAACATCCTATCCAGCAATGCTGTACACCACACCTTCCATGGGTTCTAATCTTCCCATGCCTTCAGCCTCAGTGGTGAATACATCAAAACCATCAGCAGAGGTACCAGTAGCCTTAACCCCAGTGTCAGGAGTTTCTGCTGAGTCTGTTACTCAGCATACAGTGAGTGATGTACGACAAGGACTTGAGATGCAACAAATACTAACAGCATATTCTGTACCAATAACAATAACCCAGATTCCAATCCCAGCTCAGAATGAAGACATTCCTGGTTTGGATATGGAAGAAGTACTAATAGTCTCGGCTTCAGAAGAGGCATTGACTGACGTGGATCCCTCACCAGCTCCTATTAAACAGCCGGATCCCTCACCAGTTCCAATAAAAGAGCTTCAAGAGCAGCAAACAGTTTATGAGCAAAAACAAGAAACTCAATTAATGACTTCTGCAATAGCTGTGCCACCATTACCAGTCACATTTACCCAATTTACGAAATCTATTGAGAGTCAAGAAATACATGGACAAGATAAAGTTATTTCAAGCATGAGCCAAGTCTACTCTGCAATCTCAACAACTGAGCAGCATCCTGACACATTGCCTAATATTGTTACCCAAGTTGTCACAACTGAAGTGCAAAGAACAACTGTGTCAGTTGTCCAGGAGAGGATTCCTGTTGAACCAATACCTGAACCTGTGATTGCTACAGTCACAATCCAGCCAGAAGTCCATTCTAAGCCCAAACAGAATGGAAAAATACACTACCCTGGTGATGTTATAGATCTTACTACTTTTAAAGTCAATGTTACAATGACTGATCAAGGGATGGATCTGACAGCCCCAGATTCAAGTAGGTCTTCCTTGTCAAGTGAATCAAGTGGACGACAGGCAACTGCTGTACAGCCAGAAATTGTGAATCTAAGTGCTGAAATAATCCCTACTACAACACTCTCTGTTGTTACTGATAGCATAACAATTGTCACTTGCACAGCTACAATTGCCTACAACAATAACACAGTTGATAAGCCTCTGGACCTGGGAAATGCTGCTTCAGTGCCACTTCCACTTACCGCATACAATCCATTTGAGCCACTTGCACAGATAGTGTACAGACCTGTGCATTCTCAACCTAAGCCAACAACCAATGCAGAGATTCCTATTAATCTGTCATACAGAGCTGTTGCAAGCACATCTTCTCCTCTAATGCCTGTTCCTGTAAATGCCACTGCTGGTATGCCAATGCATACAGAGCCATCAGCAGTTGGACCTGTAGACCTCACCACTTCTAAGACAATGAAAACCATGGTTGCTTTGTCCTCATCTTCTGGAGTGATTACAACTGTTGTGGAAGATGATGGTACACCAGTTGATCTTACATCTGGAAGACAAACTGTTTGCTGTGATGTAATTTACAGGCTTCCTTTCACAGGAAGCTGCAGAACACAGCCACCTGTGACCACACAACCAGACAATCAAATTGGCTATCAAATTAATATTGCCACAACACCTGTCATTGAAGATCTCAGTACCATGAAGGCTTCGATATCAAACAGTAATTTCAAAGAAACTGGGCTCTTTGGGTATGAAAGAAAGAATGGATTCACCTATCAGAATGGGGAATCTGAGGGGGCTATAGATTTGACATCAGCTAAAATGTCAACAGGTCAGTATTGCAGTGCACTTGTATCTTTTTTTGTATGTTAATGTTGAGAAATGTGCTTTTTATTGGTCATGTCCCTTATTTTTCTGTTGTTTACTCTCTGAATGTCTTGATTTTCATTCTTGTGTTTTTCTGTTCCTTTTTTTAAACAGATGCATGCATTTGCCTTCGTGTTGTCCCTCAGTGTTTTGGGTTTGCATCCTGCTAATCTGATGACTCTGACAAGAAATTTGCATGCTCTTTGGCTTCCATTTTATAGTTAATTAATGCTGCATGATACAGATAAATTATCCATTTAGATGCTGATGCTATTTTTTTTTTTTCTTAACATAACAGAAGAGGCCTTAGACTTCTCAAAGAAAGGCACTTTGGAATTTACCGGGATCACCACTACTCCATATTCTCAAGGAACATTGTTTGGCGTTAACAGTTTGCTAAGATCGACAAATGGCATTGTTTACTCATCTGTTGCTGCACCCGTTCCCTCCACGTATGCAATTACTACCCAACCAGGTTCAATATTTAGCACAATGTACAATAGTCTGACTGATACTACAGAGCCATTTTCAGCTCTTCAAAATCAGCCTGCTCCATATGGATTTGTAAACACCACAGGCACAGACCAATCAATATTCCCACAATCTGATATAGCAAATGATATCCTACCTTCTGCATTAGCCAGTCTCCTTCCCTCATTGACTGCCTTCCCTGAGCTCTACTCAGATGCTACACTTGAGGCAATAGCAGCCTCCCTGGATACACTGGTATCACCAAATTTCCTTGATTTAGATGACAGCAAGAGCCAACAGTACAAGGCTGAACATGAGTTTTTACAATTAGAGAAGTTGAAGCAGCTGTGTCTAGCTGAAGAGCTTGAATGGGAGAGGCACGAGATACAGCGTTACCGTGAACAAGAGCAAATCATTGTTCAGAGGGAGCTGGAGGAGCTTCAGAACATGAAGCAGCAACTTCTAATGCAGAAAGAAGAGGAACGCAAAGCCCATCTGATTCTTCAACAAGAAACCTTTGCACAGCAGCAACTTCAGTTAGAGCAAATCCATCGATTACAGCAGCAACTCCAGCAACAACTAGAAGAGCAAAAGATACACCCATATGGGTTTAGGCCAAGTGAGGGTATTTCACCACCCATTAGCTCAGACATTATTCTTGACTCAAAATATTCTGGGGGAGATAATGGGCAGTACTGGCCAGTGAAGGATGACAACTCAATGTCATCTGCAGTGTCCACCCATGACTCTAGATCAGGTCAAAACTGGCAAACAACTTCTGGGGCTTTTACACAGTATAATTCAAACACTCCTGTATCAGTGAGTGCACAGACAAAGGACAAGTTGCAGTTATCCACAAACCTGCCAGATACAGCCAAGCAAGAGCAAAGTGTAGAGTTAAGTGGTAAGAAATTGGTTGAGAGTGGTGTTCAAACAGATGATGAAGATGGTGTTGAAAAGATTCCTTCTGGTAGAAGGAGAAGAAGTAGGAGAAGCGTAGATAGCTGTGTGCAAACTGATGATGAAGATCAGGATGAGTGGGACGTCCCTATTCGGAGCAGACGCAGGTCTCGTTCCAGTAGATATGTTGATGGAGAGAAGGGTAAAAGCTCCAAGGTTTCAAGTATTGCAATTCAGACTGTAGCAGAGATTTCGGTACAGACAGAGCATTCAGGGACAATTAGGAGATCTCCTGTTCGTGCTCAGGTTGACACAAAGGTAGATTTACACAGAGACGGTCAAACAGAAAGCGATTCAGATATTACATCAGACAGAGATAAAATATGTCAAACCCCTGCTGTAATAAGTGTTAACACACACCTGACAGCTGATGACGTTGGAAGCTTGTTGGTTACCAAATCTCCAAAGGTATTATGCTCCCCAGTTTCACCAGTGTCCCCTGGGAAAAGCTCACAGAAGATGCTTACTGTTGATTCATCAAGGCTTCTCAGTAGTCCAAGATCACTAAGGGCCTCACAACGATCTCTGTCTGACCCCAAGTCACTCATTCCGACAACTGAGGACAGAATGATGTACCAGTACTCAGACACCTATTCAGTAAGTACTGCACTTTAAAACTGATTTACTCTTCATATACAGTATTTGTTTTATATTGTCCTCTCCTAATCATTACATTACATACCAAGTTACCATGCTGTATACTGTATAACCAGATAGCAAGCAATCATTGAAACAATCTTGAGTCAATGTTGATGCGTCAACGCTAATTGCATTGAATCAACGTTACAAAGTGATGTTGGTTCAATATCACTTTTGCACCCACAATTAATGTTGAAAAAATGGTGACATTTCAACAAAAACAATGATTGATTCTACATCACAGATGTTGAATCAATATTCAAATTAACCCAAATAATCAATAGTAATATTGTTGAATAAATGTTACACTGTGATTGATTCTACATCACTGATGTTGAATCAATATTTAAATTTAACAAAAATAATCAATGGTAATGTCAATGAATCAACGTTACACTATGATTGATTCTACATCACCGATGTTGAATCAATACTGAAATTTAACAAAAAGGATCAATAGTAATGTCAGTCCCTTTTGGTGGAAAGGGAGACGCTGCAGAAGCCTCATCCTGCCCGTAGGGTGGTATCATGTGGAGGTTACACATATGGACTGGGCATTTCCGGGCAGTACAACATATGGAATGTCACTGAGGTGTCTCTGGCCTATAGCAAGGAGGAGACCACACCGATCAGAGACGGCAGAGCAGGCTCTGTCAAGGGAAAGACACTCTTGATAGAGGCCAAAGCAAGCAGGAAAACTGTTTTTACAGACAGGACTTTACAGGGAGGTCTCTGTGGTGCCATCAGCACCAGAGATAAATCCCAAGTGGGTATGGGGGGGAGGTTTAGTCTCGGGCTGGGCACCCTGTCTGCGGCCGGCTCCACGCTGAGGCCTGGGTGAAGGCTGCTGCTGTGTCCTAGCGGGAGCGGCAGCAGGGGGACGCCTTCGGCGACGAGCAGGTGGAGGATCTGCCACCGGTGGACGGGTGGAGGCAGCAGCGGGTTGCCGGGGCAGGATGTGCCGTATGGCCTCCATCTGCTTCTGGGCGGCGGAGAACTGTTGGGCGAAGTTCTCCACCGCATTGCCGAAGAGCCCAACCTGGGAAATGGGGGAGTCCAGGAACTGAGACTTGTCGGCCTCCCTCATATCGGCCAGGTTGAGCCAGAGATGGCGCTCATGGACGACTAAGGTGGACATCGCCAGACCGACTGCGCGAGCCGCAACCTTCGTATCCCGGAGGGCAAGGTCGGTTGCGGTGCGGAGCTCATCCATGAGCTCATGGTCTGGACTACCCTTGTGCATGTCCATGAGTGCTTTGGCCTGGTGGACCTGCAGCAACGCCATGGCATGCAGGGAGGAAGCAGCTTGCCCACAGGCTTTGTAAGCCTTGCCTGTGAGAACGGACGAGATCTTACTGGCCTGAGAGGGGAGACGAGGATCACCCTTCCAGGAGGTAGCGGTCGCCGGACACAGCTGCATCGCGACAGACCGCTCCACTGGAGGGATAGCCTCGTAGCCCTTCGCCGCTCCTACGTCAAGGGAAGTGAGGGGGAGGAGGTACTAAGGCGGTTTCTGGCAGAAAAAGGTGCCGTCCACGACCTAGTAACCTCCTCATGCACCTCGGGAAAGAATGGCACTGGGGCAGCGGGCTGAGGACCAGAAACCAATCATCCAACCGTGACGGTTCAGGACACGGTGGAGGTTTCACGCGAGCCCGACCGACTCGGTGGCCCGTTTCAGCATAGCTGACATTTCTGGATCCAATTCGGGCAATGCTACTCTCCCAGCCGAATCATCATCTCCAGAGTCCAGCTCCCCTTCCGATGCAGCGATCGACATCCTGTCCTCAGGAGGAGCCCCGAACGACATGGCTGGTCGGTCCACTACAGAGGGACAGACACCGCTGCGGTGACACAGAGGAGTGAGGGGCCCACGGGGACTGGTTACCGGGTGGGGACGCCCTCACTGTGATCCTCAGATCACCCATCCCACATGGCGCAGTAGGTCTCCCCTGGGATTGGCCAGAGGGGATGCTAGGGCGGGGCATGAAAATGGGGACTCCACTTTCACGAATGAAAACGAGTCTAGATCTTAACACAGAGATAGTCATGTTCCCACAATGGGAAATTTTGAAATTTCTCCCAGCGCTGCGGGGAGGAGCGCAAGATGCAAATCTCGCACGCCAATGTGCATTGGCCAGTTTTTCAATACTCGAAGATGACAGGCTCCCTAAGTGTGAAACGTCGAACGTGACCGAACTGAAAGGGAACCAAAATTTTCGGTTTTTCATTTTCAAACTACAGTGGATGTTTTTCAACCATTTTTCAACAGACTTGCTAAAATCATCAAACCCCCAGTGGATTAGAGCAAATCGGGTAAACCGGCTGAAAATGGCCATTATGGTTTGAAAATGCCCCACTGATTGGGGAACACCTACTTGTGTTCTGCAGAGATGCATACCTGCATGATCTTGTGGTCATCAATTACAAATCACTGTTAGTTCAATGTCACTGTCTCCACCCATGTGTGCTTTCGGCTTTCATCAAAATGTCAATGCTGATCCAACACACTTTAAGCATTGAAATGTCAATCTCAGATAAAATTATGGTTTAGATCAAAACTCAACATTATATCAATGTCACCTTGCTATCTGGGATATATTGCCTATCATTTGCTTGTTTTTCTTTCTCTTTCTGTTTTTTTTTTTTTTTATCTACAGAGCAAAGGTTCTCAGAGTGGCACACCAGTTGGCACTCAGAAGAAAGTAAAACGCACACTACCTCATCCACCACCGGAAGAAGATACCATCATCGGCCTGTCTGAGTACACCACTGCTTCTGCCAGAAGGCGAATGTGCAGGAACACCACTATGGCACGGGCCAAAATCCTCCAAGACATAGACAAGGAGCTGGATTTAGTTGAACGTGAGTCCTCAAAACTTCGTAAGATACAGGCAGAACTTGATGAGGAGGAGAAAGAGATAGATGCTAAATTGAGATATCTGGAGATGGGTATAAATCGAAGGAAAGAGGCTTTACTGAAAGAGAGAGAGAAGAGGGAGAGAGCCTACTTACAAGGAGTGGCAGAAGAGCGAGACTACATGTCAGATAGTGAGGTCAGCAACATCAGAGAGGCAAGAGGTAATGGTCATGGACTAGAACGGCCACGGACTGCCCCACAGTCAGAGTTTAACCAGTTCATCCCACCACAGACTGAGGCTGAGTCCCAGTATGCACAACTTACAAGCCCATACTCCCATTATCAGTATGCATCCCAAACAAGTCAGTATCCTCAGCAGACGTTGTACCAGCAGCAGTCTCTTTTCCATCAGCAGGTGTCCCCCTACCAATCCATCTACTCATCAGTGCCCTCACTCAATCAGCAGTCCCAGCAGACTGGCTATGACCATTCCTCACTCCTTCTGATGCAACAGAAACCCCGTCAGACTACTTTGTCTGACTTAGAGCCAAAGATTACGACAAACTATGAGGTTGTACGCAACCAGCCCCTCCTAATTGTCCCTACATCCACAGAGAGTGTCTATGGAGTTTCCCACCTCGGTGGTAAATACAGTAGCCTTGATCTGAGGATGGGCCTGGAAGAGAGAGCCAGCATGGCCAGCAGCCCCATGTCCAGCATATCAGCTGAGTCCTTCTATGCAGACCTCGATCATCACAATGCCAGGAACTATGTCCTGATTGATGACATCGGTGAACTCACAAAGAGCTCAGCGGGCCTAAGTTCAAGCTTCAGTATCGCAGATAAGGATATCAGCAAAGCGGACAGACTTCTCCGGACTGCTGATGTTCGTCGAACAGCAGATGTGGCAGACTTTCTTGCTCCTCTTCAGGCTGCTTCGCGACTGCATTCGTATGGTAAAGCTGACGAGGAGTCCATGGAGGAGCCATATGAATTGAAGATGTTGAAACAGCAAATTAAGCAGGAATTCAGACGAGGTACAGATAGCCTTGAACAGCTTACCGGTCTGCCTCACTACCTGCACTCTGACACTAGTTTTAGACATTTCCCTAAAGCTGAAAAATACAGCATTGGGAGACTAACTTTAGAAAAGCAGGCTGCCAAACAACTGCCTGCCTCAGTTCTTTACCAAAAACAGTTAAAGAATAAAAAAGCTCTTATTGACCCTAAAATAAAGTTTTCACCTATTCAAGAGAGCAGGGACCTTGAACTAGACTACAGCAGCTTTTTGGCCTCAGCCAGCTCATCAGTTGGTGGACTGTCTGCCAGGGCAAGGCTCCTGCAGGATGAGATCACATTTGGTCTTAGGAAGAACCTAGCGGAGCAACAGAAATATTTGGGTTCAGCTCTTAATCCTAACCTGGCTC
This sequence comes from Abramis brama, assembly GCF_963993115.1. Taxonomy (NCBI): domain Eukaryota; kingdom Metazoa; phylum Chordata; class Actinopteri; order Cypriniformes; family Leuciscidae; genus Abramis; species Abramis brama. The sequence goes on from NC_139971.1 coordinate 28,824,498, forward strand.
AGTCACTCAACTTTGGTCAATCTCTCAACCTAGGACCTACCATAAGGTCTTCCCTCCATGATGATGGCACCTATCCCAGCGGCACTCGATCAAGACCTTCCTCTAGGCCTTCCTCTGTATATGGACTGGACCTATCTATCAAAAGAGACTTATCAAACTCCTCACTACGCCTGAAAACAGAGGGCGAGGGCATGGATTCACAGTTTGTATCTAGGGCTAAACCAACAAGTCTGCCAATTAGTCAGAGCAGGGGTCGGATTCCCATTGTTGCACAAAACTCAGAAGAAGAGAGTCCATTGAGTCCTGTTGGTCAGCCCATGGGCATGGCCAGAGCATCTGCAGGCCCACTCCCACCCATCTCAGCAGACTCAAGGGACCAGTTTGGCTCCAGTCACTCTCTTCCAGAAGTCCAACAGCACATGAGAGAGGAGTCCAGGACAAGTGGCTATGAACGAGACATTGCCTTTATAAAGGATGACCTTCAGGGGGCCATGTCAGATAGTGAAGGTAAATTTGTTATGAGATATGTTATCTTTAATCCCAGCTTCTGTTGATATCATCTTTTGTATGGCTCTGAATGCATTATTTATATCTGTGTGTAAATTCAATTGTTACGTTTTCCTTTACGTTTTCATCTTTTTTTAGATTTACTTTACAATTTGCTGGGTGTTGCATTTGCATGTCATACTCTTAAATTAAAATCTTCACCTTCATACTGTATGTATACATAGTATATATTTTTATGTATAAAAGCATGCCTATTTGCATGCAAAAAGGAACTTGTTTCCTTTTCCACTTTTGCTTTGTCATATACATATAAGAGGAGAAACAATTTTGGAGATCTTGAAAACTATTAATTCAGCTATTTTAATTAATTATACTGTGCATTCAGTGCCTCTGTTATTTATTGCAGTGCTCAAGTTGATGAGGAAACTGCTCTGCTTTCTATCTATGGAGTTACAGCATATCCTATATTTCTGTCAGAATTATTTAGTGACTGGTTATCTAAGAGGGCACTATTTTTGTCTGTTTTTAATTATATAAATATCATTTTTATGATAACTTTTCGTATAGGGGAAAACACTTCTAAATATAACTGTAAATATAAATTCTCCCTCTATATCTTTCTGGCAGCTTTGGGATAGTGAACCATTTATTTTAATCATAATTAAACTTTTATCTTCTTTCTTTTTAAGACAAAAGAAGTCTCAAATGTTATATTCATGGGAGTACCTGGTTTAGTTTGTCTCGTTTTCATTAATCCAGAATATGTCAGGTTGCAGAAATGCAAGTGGGAAAATTAATGTAGTGAATGTATATCCTTTGCTACCCTTGTGGAAACTAATATAGACATATTTTTGTGCTTTTGACATGTGATGAGATAAAGTTGTAAATTAAATGAGGGTTAAAGGAAGTGTATCTGTGTATAACATACATTAATTGGAGCTTAGTTTTTCATCACCTCCATATATACTACTTTTAACTCTTTTAACTCTTATTTATGTCATGTAATGTCTGTCATGGGTGTGTTTCCAATTTTCATTCTCAATAAATTCTTGCTATTACAGTTTTTTGCATGGCTTATAAATGGGAATTTAAAAACATCTTGCATGTTACATGAAGATTAATATATTTTCAGTAAATATACTATTCATTCTCTTTCTGTGTCTTTCATATACATTTTGTTCTTTATACTTAAGTGAACATTAAGCAAGGATTGAAATTTAAAATCACCCAGGTATTTAATTGTTTTGAAGGTCTTATAGGCAATTTACGCAAATGGTTTGGTTAATGAATATAATGTTTCATTCATTTTTTCCCCCCTGTATAACACATTTTTAATCTTTAAGCTGTCACGGGGGTCTCAATGCCAATAAGACAACATATTGAGAAACATTTTAAAATCCCCTCTAGATTGTGATATTGTGTTGAACGTCAAGCTGTTTGGAAGGTTTAACATAAGCCAGGTGTAAAGCTGGTATAAACTGAGTGCAAATTGTGAATATATGTTGGTTTACAACACTAAATGCTCTGCTGGGTTTGCACAGATGTGACCCCATGCTCTGTTGTGAGAGTATCAGAAATGGTTTGTGTTTCTGAAACAGCCTATTTAGCTTGCTTATGTTCACAGTCAAAGGAACGTTCCAGGTTCAAAAACTTTCAGTAGTCTCAGTTTGTATAAACAAGCAGAAATAACTGCTGTTTTTAAGCCACCCATTTTGCTTTAAAATGTATTTTGTGTGGTAATTGCAAATATGCCGTTGATGCTGTCAATGGAGCTTAGTTAGTTTTGAACCTGGATCATCCCATTAAGACTAGTACTGCTGGTGTTACTAAACAAATAATTTGGTAACACTTTACAATAAGGCCATTTGTAAACATTAGTTAATGTATGAACTAACAATGAGCAATACATTTGTTACTGTATTTCTTAATCTTTGTTAATGTTAGTTAATAAAATTCCAGCTGTTCATTGTTTGTTCATGTTAGTTAACTAATGTTAACAAATACATCTTTTAATTGAAATTATTAGTAAATGTTGAAATTAACATTAACTAAGATTAATAAATGCTGTATAGGTATTGTTAATGTTAACTAAAATAGCTTTTAAAAGGCTTTCTAGAGTAAAATATAGATTACAATGGTGTGTTATTTAGATATTGTAGAAAATTAGATTATTGCATGTATTAGATATTTAAAATAGTACAAGTTATCCACCTGCACTGCAAATATAACAGTGTATTTTTATTGGCACAACATAGCTCTGTTTTAAGGCTAATTTTACTATGAATTCTCTGAAATGCAATGTTTGCACTACAGCTGGAGGTCCTAGCTGGAATGTGAAAGGTGAGAACTGCTGTTCAGCAACCTTCAAAATATCATTAAGCATAAACCTACTTTCATGCGTGCCATACTTTAGTCTTGAATGATGGGCATTTCTCAGTGGTGCACCTCAGACCCATCCTGGTGTTCATTATCACTGCACTTCCTCAAGGTCTCTCTTACATAGCCTGATCATATCAACCAGGGCACATACATGTCTACATACACAAGTAAATATGTGTGCATACCATAGTAGAAGTATACTAGAACAGGGTAGGCTAATTAGGAAATGTCACTCTATCTTTATCTCTTTATCTTTATCTTTTAACCTTTATCTTGCTCCACCAAAATATCACTAATGTAATGGAATTGCTGTTGATGGTGCAGGAAAAAAGTCATTAGATTGATGTGTCCTTTTGATAGTGTTTTGGCCAGAATGACAGTTTTCTATAAGCTATTGTTTTGTGCCATGGTCAATGGTTCCAATTTGGGTTATAAAGTGAATGCACTGTTGATTTAAGGTGACATTTCCTTGCAGAAGGACAGCACATCAAGCTATTCATTGCAAAACTCTTGCAGACAGATCTAGTTGTCCTTTTTCTTCTCACTCTATAAGGAGATAAATTATGATTTGTGGCGTACTATAGTGCTGCCTCATGAATAAAAAAATTATCCGCTTACACAGTTTTGTAATAAAAGCACCTGCAGGTTGTGCAAAATACCCAGTAAACAAAACAGAAGATTTTGCTCGTCTGATCTATTTTAGGTATGTGCTGACATGTCTGCCCTAGCTTGAGTTATGAATTATTCTAGGAATTCCCAGTGTTTTTGAAGAAAGTGCTAGACTACCTGAAATGGAAGCTGAAAAAAACAGCAGTAGACCTATGTATATACAGTCTTATAGGATGCTAGACTAACATTTTGCCAGTGCAACTCTGTAGGTGAGACCAAGGGCACTGCAAAATCCATGTCTTATTCAGTATTTTTGTCTTTTTTTTTTCTATGATATTAAACATTCTAAATATTCTTAAAACAAAAGATAAATTTAGTTGAGAGCCAAAATAGCAGATCTTAGAAAAAAACATTGAATTCATTTTCTTACCCATTATTTTAAGCATGAATTTAACAAAATTCTGCTTATCTTATCTTAGTCTTATCTTACACAATTTTGCGTCTCAACTATATTTGTCTTTAAGAATGTTTTAAAAATCTGACTGAAAAACAAGATGAAAACATTGAATTAGAAAATGTTTTTTGAGGGTGCTGATTAAAGTTTGAACTAAGTCACTTGGATTTTAGCATCATGAAAGTCTGGTTTTATAGAACATAAGCTGTGGTTTTGTTTGGTTTGAGTAGTGGTTTACTTGTAGTCTAACTAGTGTGCTAGAGATACAGTAGTGCTAACATAAACTGTATTTATCATCAGACATATGGTAAGGCATCTCATCATTACACTGTTGTATGATGGTGTGTGTATGTGCGTATATCTGCTGTGGTTCAGACCCACAGCAGTTTTCTATCAAATTCTCGACGCATGACATGTAGACCGGTCCTGAAGGGACACAGCATGCATGTTCATGTGTGCATGCCCGAAACATGTCCCAGATCATTGCTTTTCCTGCCCTCACCATCCTCTGTCACTGCTTTCCCTTGGGGACAGGCTAATTAACTACATTTAGCATTTATCTAAATAAACTCTCTTGATTTGAGATGGAATGGAAGATAATGTCCAACCCTTTTGAAACATAGATGCTGTTCTTAGAAGCCCCAACCTAAATCCATCAAGCTATCAGTTCAAACACTATAGCAAAGAAGTGTCCCCAACTGGGGGTTGTGAAGGGATGGTTGTCTGGGAGAAAAGTGGTGGAGTGGGACACATGCCCCAGTTTTGTCACTTGTGATGGTACAGTGGCTGCTTTCTTCCTGTCTTCTAGCATATCACCTTCAGCATGAAGAGACTGACTGGTTTGACAAACCCTGCCAGAGACGTGGTGGACCAGAAGCCGGGCCAGACAGAAGACAGGTAAAGTGGCACCCACAGAGTGTTTGGGATGTGTTCCTGGGGGCTTTTTGTTGGTCGTGGAACAACATACCTATCAAAAAAACAACAACATGGTTTTAATCATAACTATTTTTTATTGACTTTACAATTACAAGTCGATAACAATGCTGGCTGCTCTTCTCGTGTCGGTCAAAAATGACAGAATTGTTTTAATTTTATTTCAATTAAATTAATGTACTATATTTTAGTTTGATAATGTTTTTTATTTTATATTTTATATTTTTAGGTGATTTCATGGTATACTCAATTATATTTACGCTGTATTTATAATCCATTTATTCACTTTGTAAGCATAGACCTGAAAATTAAATTTCCAACTTAAACTGTCATAAATCTTGAATGCTTTAGAGCACAGACTTAAGTTTGATCTCTTTTCAAAGACGACACGGCAGATTATTGCTGAAGTGAGAAAAAGTTTAAAAAAGTGAACTTAAAAAAGTTACAGAATTTTACGTTTATTGTAATCAAAAATGCACAAAAACATATTTAAAAAAACACGTAAAACTGCAAGAAAATTAAAGCCATACATCTAAACAAGTTTGACATCTCAAAAAATAAGCTTTCAGTAAGATTTTGTTTGGCTGCAGTACCAAAAGTTTTCCAAGTTTTCATTTTTGACCGTGAGGTGACTATTTTTTTCAGGACCATTTAACCTTTTTTTGTTGTTGTTCATATAGCAAGTGCCAAAACCTTTACCAAGTTTCGTACCATTCCGATGAAGTAAAAAATTCTTAAACTTCAAAACGTACAATTGTTCGGTTAAAAATGACCTAAGAACACCAGAGGGTTAAGCTGCAACACTCAACGGTAAAGCTGACCCTACAATCTGATTGGTTATTAGGAATGTTATTCCAGGAACATGTCCTACTTCAACCACACTTACCATGCAAACACATGGACACACTGTACTCATCTTTAAAATAACACCAAACCACATCTGCAGGCACATAGTTATTGCAAAAGCTCTGTTAGAGCTCCAGGAACTGTTTAATCATTTGCTTCTGTATTGTGTTTTCGTTGTAGCAGATAAAAGGCAGCTATTACCCCTTTCCACACACTCATATCAAACTGCAACGGGACCCCAAGGACCACAGCATCTCAGGTATGTTTTCGCAGCAATTACTCAAAAAGATACACAGCTAAAAGTAGTTAATTAGGCCTGCAAACTAAATTACTGGAAGGAAGAACAAAACAACAATTGTAATCTACCTCGTGGATGATGTACTGGTGAAGCGATCACATTTAAAATGATACTGAGATGCTCTGATTAGGATCCAATTACTAAGCCATTTATCAGTTAAACTGAACCCTTGTGATTTCAGGGAGAGGGCTGGGAATCAGAGTTGTGGGCGGAAAAGAGATTCCAGGGACCAACGGAGAGATCGGAGCCTACATCGCCAAGGTTTCAGCAGGAGGATGTGCCGAGCAAACGGGAAAAGTTGTTGAAGGTAAGAACTTCAATATTATTCTGTCCAATAACATTAGCAAGTTAAATTCTCGTACATATTTTCAGGGGTTAATGAAGCGAAAGACGTGCAATAAACAGATAAGCAAATTCTATTTATATAAAAAAGTTTATGTACATGCTTCTTTTATTCATATGTTAAAAAGTGGTTCAAATGAGCAAGCGTCAGCACATTCATTCATTTATTTTAAGCATTCAGTAGTCTTTCAAAGCAATAAGTGCCTAATTTGGGAAGCCATTTCTCATTTTAACGGGGACGCTGTTGTTGCAGTATGATTGCCATCCTTGTTGACACTGCTGGCTCAGCATGCTTTGTCAATTTGGATGAGCTCCTCTGAGAGTAGCTCAACTTCCTGAACATGATTTGTACTCTTTCATAACTTGTGATTTTAGAAAATGCATTTTTCCTTTATAGTGTCAAAACTTTTATATTTTATTTGTTTCATGCCTGAAATGTGCAAGCACCAATCTGCTGGTAGATTACACAAGCATCTGTTCTCTATCTTAAGTATGCATTTCCCTTGATACAATATAATAATATCTGCTGCCACAGTGGAAAAACTGCTAGAGAGCAGATTTAATAGCTGATAGCTGTAGCGATATTATTGTTTGGGACAAGAATTGAATGCACGCACAATTGCACAATGCATACTCATATATCCATGCACTTCAACATAGAACCACAAAGTATGTGTGCTTGTAGTGCATACAGCAGGGATCTTATATCAGTAACACACTGCACTGGCTAAATAAGGATTAATCTTTTAACAATTTTAAGGATTAAGTTTCAACCATAAATCGATATGATGCAAAACATTGCGTATTTTCTAACATTAAAGCCTTTTTAAATATGATTTTGAATGCTCACTTTTATAAAGCTCACAATATTTTCAGCAAATGAACCGAAATTGATTCCAAATCAAGCATTAATCATTTCGATACTTCAAAGCTGAATTGATGATTTTGGCCTGGGGTAATCTTGCAGAGTAATATGGAGATATGACTGACATACTTGCTGAACATTTGAGAGATTTTTGAGTGGAAATTGAAGGGATTGATTGTGTAGAGATGAACAGACATTTTAATGATGTCCTGTTGTTATCAGCCGCTGAAGCGCTCCGTATGCAAAAGACCTATCTGAAGACTCGCTTTCATTTGTGTAAGTGCCCGGGGTTTGGCTTGAAGTGGGCTTCAGTTTGCAGTGATTCTTTAAAATTTCCTCTCACCTCTGCACTTGTTTCAGTCCCTGATGCTGCAGGACTGTTTTCTTGTAGTGAGTGGAGTGCTTAGGGAAGCATGCTATTGAATAAGTGTGCATGTTTTTTATGTTTGTAGGTAATTAAGTGCTTTTCCTGAATTTCCCCTCAGGAATCACAATAGCACACATTTCCTGTCTATCTGTGTGTGAATCTATCATAATAGTTTTTGACATGTTTCCCCAATTTACAGCGCCTTCACCTTTTTAGTGACGCACTAAACCCAACTTTGGCTCTCAGTTTGAGGCTTTTAAAAATAAACTTACTGTAGCTGACTTTTATAAACAACATCTCTTCTTAATAGTTTCCATAACAATCTTCTGACAAATAATGTTTACTTTTGGTCAAGACAGACTGTGAGTATCTGTTTTTGCTATTCTAACATAATCAATGTATTTCACTCACTGTTCCTAATGGCATGTGTTGTGTTCCTCAGGAATGCAGGTTATGGAGTGGAATGGAATCTCTCTGCTGGGAAAGACATATGAAGAGGTGCAAAGCATTATGGGTCAGCAGTATGGAGAGGCAGAAATATGTGTGCGCCTGTAAGTTACAATGATGTATTCAATGTTCAAGGCTCAGTCTAGTCCACCACATTAACAAAAAAGTACCATGTAAATGCAACGTGTATATTAATTAATTCAAATAAATTAGACTTAGACTTCCTTTATTGATCCCCAGGGAGAAATTAAAGGGATAGGTCACCCCAAAACGAAAATGTTGTCATTTACTTACCCTCAAGTTGTTCCAAACCTGTATGAGTTTCTTTCTTCTGTTGCACACAAGATAATATATTTTTAAGAATTTTAGTAACCAGACACTTGAGGGTAAGTAAATGACCAAATTTTAGTTTTTGGGTGAACTGTGATACAAACCAACTTCAATTTTATTTTCATGAAGATATTTCATAAAAATACATTTCTAATAACCTCACAAAAATTTGAAGCTATTTATAAAAAAATGTTTCATTATGACAATAATTAATTCTAAATTTACAATAAACTGCCAAGTGTCGGCTTTCAAATGAGATCATACTTGTGCTTTTAGTGCAAAGGGTTCATGAACTGTATCTGTTTTAGTTTGGGTATGCCATTTCTGGGGATTTTTCAAAAGTGGGGTTGCTGCCTTGCTGGCTAACAGGTTAAGGTGTTACAGCAGCAACAGAAAAAAAAAACTAAAACACAAGACAAATTAGACAATACAATCAATCAATAATCACAATCTGAATATTTATCAATTACAAAATACCATGCAACGACCTAAGTAGCATTGTACACTCAACAGCACCTCCAATTCACACTCAGTACTCTTACAATACATAGTATAACCATTAGACAAATGCCACTCAAATGTCAAATCCTTAGTCCAAGCAAAATTCGATTACATGTATTTAATCAAATATACAGCTAAAATAAGTAATATTGTGAAATATTATTACAATTTAAATGAACAATTTTCAGTTTTAATAGATTTTAAAAAAGTAATCTATTCCTGTGATGGCAAAGCTGAATTTTCACCATCATTACCCCAGTCTTCAGTGTCACATGACCCTTCAGAAATCCTTCTAAATGCTGATTTGCTCAGAAATTCCTTATTATTATAAATATTAAAATAGGCCAATATGTAGGCTATTCATATATCATGGTGGATGAATATGTTATATCAAAGTACCATGGTTACCACCTGAGACCCTCACTGTACCATGGTAGTGCAGTGCTTTTTTTGTAAGGGCATATAGTTTCACACAATTATTCATGTACTGTAAGACACTTGGAATAAATTTTCAGTTTCAGGTTGTGCCATATTAACAATTGATGTTATGCTGATTTAACTATCAAATATGTTCTACAATACAGTGACTGTGGTGTTTAAGCCAATATGCTAATACAGTTGTTAAATTGACTTCTTTTTAGGGACCTAAACATGCTCTCCAACGCAGATCACCCACAACAATTGGAGCTCCATGCTCAGCAGAGAGCTGGTGAGTGTCTCTAGCATTTCATCCTTCCCTTCATACTTACTTGTCTTGATGCCTTTAATAAGCTTTTCATACTAACCAAGCTTGCTTTAAGGTAAATGAGTCCACTCTGCAACCATCTTTGCCATGCATAGGCTCCAAAATACTTGAATGGGGAAAGTTTAAGTTTCAATAACATATTCCAGTGATTTCAAAATTTAGCCTCTTAAGCAGGCTAAAAGAGACATTTTCAGATCCAGTTCTAGCTAATATGCATGAAAAAAGACAAGGCCTGGAAGTTGTGACTTCCTTTCCTAGAGCTTTCCTCAGCACTTATTTTAACCCTGGGTTATGAGTCTTCTTGCACTCCTGACCGTGGAAAAGGTGTTTGTATCAATCAGTAGGTTAAAAAGGGTTAGTTTTGTGTTATAGCTGTTGTGTGTGTGTGTGTGTGTGTTGTAGGTGAGCGTCAGCGCTCTCCAGGTGTAGACCCAAAGCAGCTGGCTGCAGAGTTGCAGAAGGTGTCCCAGCAGCAGGCTCCTGTCTCAGTGCTGTCTGCTCTGGAGAGAGCGGGACACTTGCACTCTGGCACCGGATCTGCTGCTTCCAGTGGCGTCCCTAGCCCTGGACAACCCGGGTCCCCTTCCGTCAACAAGAAGCGCCATGGTAGCAAGGTACTGTATGTGGAAATGTGTACAGGAAGGTGCATCTGCATGTGCCTCTTCCTGTATATGAAGAATATACTGTATATCAAATGTTGTGTCTGCATAGGGAACTGCAAAATAATTTTATTAGGGATTTATTTTCCATTATTTTGTTTTTCAGTCAGCAGAGGTTCTGAAGCCACAACCGCATCCAATCACTGGTGAAATACAAGTGAGTCTGTGCAATTTCACAATGACCTATTTTGCATGTACTGTACAAGACTATTCCAAAGTTAATTTGAATGATATGGTTATATTTTGACTGTGTTTGCATAATCTAAGCCAGTCATTATTCCCATTTCCAGATATTTGAATATGGCAGCCAACTGTATTAATCACAATTTGGCAACTTGTTAACTGTTTTGGAATATCTTTAATCATTTTTAATTATTGTTTCAATATCAAAGCAAAGATAATTGTGTAATATGAGATGTAGAAATTCAGATTTTTGAGTAAACACAAATATTGTGCTATTCATGCTCTTGCCTGTTACTGTTAAAGGTAGGGTAGGCAATGTTTTTCATAAAAAACACTTTTTGTTATACTGGATGAATCTCTCTTCATATCCTGATAACAAGCAATAATAGAAGTGGTCTAAATGTGAAATAAATGTACATAAATCTTCTGTGGAAGTCCGATTGCAATGATAGGATGCCCTACCTCCCTGTCAACGTATGTATTTGCATACCTCCGAGCACCCTGCTCACGCAGACATCACATGTCATCAGCATGTTTCATGAGGCTATGCAGTAGGGGTGTGACGAGACGCTTACTCCACGAGACGAGACGAAACACGAGATTGGGTTCACGAGAACGAGACAAGACGAGATTTTTACACAATTTTTAAGAAATCCTCAATGATGAAATATATGAATGGAAAATAGTCTTTTATTCAACTGAAAATCACAAAATGCAAAACAATTTATGTGCATTTTGAAATCAACTTGTAATGAATGTTATTTTACTTCTATTTTAATGAATTCTATGCAGTAAAGGACATGCAAACACTGCAAAATGATTTGCTATAAACTCTACTTCTGCCTGTACGATTTCACATGAGAAATCTAACTCCTTTCCACAAATCGAACATAAAAAAATAAAACAGTATAAATAAAATAAATATAAATAACTGAAATAACACTTTAAATGCAAACAGTAAGTGTGTATCCATAATCAAAGTACTGCTCTCTCAAAACTACAAGTTCAAACAGAAACATTTTTTTTCTTCAAGCATGAAAAAGAGATAAATTAACTAAGATAAGCCTAAGATATGGTCATGTTCTTTTTCAAGAATATAAGCATGTCGACGATTTCTGGCAGCAGTTGAGACCTTTGGGCAGGGCTGCACGATATGAGGAAAAGCTGCGATGTGCGATAACATTGTTTAATATTGCGATGTCGATATGACTTGTGATAGCCTATGTGAATGTTAGCTATACTGTTCCCATGTCTTAGTGCTTTAATAGGTTCTTTGCGTGATAGGTCAAATGTTTATTACCTGCCTGGTTCAGATTACACTATTTTAGCGCGATTTTGGCACGTTCCGTTTCGTGGAGACTCGTAAAGTACAACGGGCGTCGGGACGCAAGATTCGATCGTTTCATTTCGTATAGTGTGTCATAGTGGGCGACAACGCGTCTGTGATGCTTCACGACAGAAAGACTAGCATGTTTAATTTTAACGGTCCTCCACGACGGGTTGAGTGTGAGCGAGAGTGAGTGAGAGTGCGGTTACAGTGAGTGTGCGTGTGTGTGTGTGCGCGCGAGTGAGTGAGTGAGCGAGGGACAGTGAGTGTGTGTGTGTGCGGAGTGTGTGTGTGATTGGCCCGGCACACAAATGATTTAAAAGTGGCAGGGGCATCTTCAATACAAATTTCACCCTCACGCTCCATCACGCTGACATCACAACAACTCACGAGACAAAGTTTTTTTTTTTTTTTTTTTTTTTTACTCACGAGACAAAGTTTCACCTCGACGAGAAATCTCGTCGCGTTTTAATCTCGCGAGATCTCGTAACACGAGATCTCGTCACACCCCTACTATGCAGAGTTTTAGACAAACAGCCACCTTTTACAGTTCCTCCTTAACCAAAACAGCGATCTTATGCTCACAACGAGCTTACGGTAACTATGACATGCCGTGAACATAATTACGAGATGGCAACCCGTGACGTTCTACTCGTAGCTGTTAGCATCCTCAGACTCAGAATTATGCATTTCTTCATGAGTCTTCAGCAGTCAGATGGTACAAGTCAGAGCTCTAAGTTGTTAACGTTCATTATTGTAATGTTATGTCATTTGAAACATGAGGTAATTTAACGTTGTCTCTTGTGGCGCTTTGCAGACTCTGCTCTGGTGTGCGTGTTAATGTGTTTTGGAGGAGGTGTGGCTTTGGAGACGCTCTGAAGGGAGGGTGGGATCTAATGCTTTCAAAGATAGAGATTCTGAAAATGCCTATCCTACCTTTCAGTACATGAATCATTTTTTTGCTTTGAAATATTATATTTAAAGGAACACTCCACCGTTTTTTGAAATAGGGCTTATTCACCTTCTTTCCTACATTTAGATAGGTGGGCAAACGCATTTTTGTCTCAGTGCATGCATTGTTTTAGTTTGACAGGGTTGGCGTTAGCTTAGCTTAGCATAATGAATGGAATCCTTTGTTGCCAGCTAGCATGTCCTGAGTAAAAGTGATATAAAAAATAAAAAACCCACCTAATTACTTGTGGCCTGCGTATTCACAACGAGTACAAATAGCGATGCAGATTAACACTAGGCGATTTCCTAGGCAGATATTGACTTATATATTAAGGACTACATTAGGGGGAAGCACAGGCGAAGCACTGCTACTTGGGCGTGATATCTCTGCGCCCAAGTAGCAGTGCTTCCCCCTAATATAGTCCCAAGTCAATATCTGCATAGGAAATCACCTAGTGTTAATCTGCATCTCTATTTGTACTCGTTGTGAATAAGCAGGCCACAAGAAGTAAGGGTAAGTAAGGTTTTTTTTTATTTTATATTACTTTTACTCAGGATATGCTAGCTGGCAACAAAGGATTCCATTCATTGTGCTAAGCTAAGCTAGTGCCGACCCTGTCAAACTAAAACAATGCATGCACTGAGACAAAAATGCATTTGCCCACCTATCTAAATGTAGGAAAGAAGGTGAATAACCCCTATTTCAAAAAACGGTGGAGTGTTCCTTTAAGATGCATTTTATGTATTGTGATTGTGATCAGCCTTCCCTCGCAACTTTCTCCAGTATTGACTGCTTTATTGGATTTAAATTGCAGCATCCCAGTGCTAATTTGATTAATTTGAATGGGCTGCCTTAAGTATTGTGTGTCATATACAGTAATTATCTTTCCCTCAGCTTCAAATCAACTATGACAGGAATATGGGCAACCTGATTGTTCATGTGCTGCAAGCAAGAAACCTCGCTCCTAGAGAAAACAATGGATACACAGACCCTTTCGTTAAGGTCTATCTCTTGCCAGGGAGAGGGTGAGTGTCCTTTTGTACATGGCTGTGTCTGTGTGTGTGTGTGTGTGTGTGTGTGTGTGTGTGCGCGCGCGTATGTTTGTGTGCGTGCAAGTGTTAAAGTAAAAGTAAGAGTGAAGAATGAAAGATTTATAGACTCTTCAGTACCTGTATTTCTTTTATGTTTGTCTTTGTCTGCATATATAAGTGTTGTAATTTTGATTAATTTATTGTCTGATTTTTCTTTTTTAAGTTACTTGAATCTTTAGTCACTTAATTTGATTCAATTCCCCTTTTTTGGGGATAGCTCCTGTTGTTGTTTTTCTCCCGGTCTTTCAAAAATTCTCTTTGAAAATCACTTTGTTTTTATAGTATAATGATGTATACAAATTATTCCATAATAACTGGAATGGAACAAAAGTGTATAAAGTGTTCCATAATCAACTGAAACACTGGATGGCAGATAAAAAAGTTACCTATAATAGCTTGCATATCCAGTGGGCTAAAAGGTCCCTTTCCTGGGTAGAAGTCCTTACCTCTTTAGTACTGAAATGACTTATTGGAAGGCTAAAGTGGAAGAGATCTTCTTTGGAGAAGTCAATTTTTATTAGCTTAGCCTTCCTCTCTTAACATGCTACCTAGTAATCAGTGCTCAGTGTCTCAGACTGCGGAGACAGCACAATCGATATGGCTTCCACCAGTATGGGGTGTGTAATGCTATATCTGCCATCTCCTAATGGCCATATCTGCAGTGTTTATGAGATTAGTTCCTATTACCTGCACACATGATCCCTCTGTCTGGTGCTAAAAGCTCGGCAGCCATGACTCCACCCAAGCCACAACTTTTTTTGGAGGGGTTTCTGTCTACCCTTTCCTTGGATTCTCTGACTGTTGTCTGTTTGTCTGTCTACTTTTACTTTGCATTCCATACAAATCTCCGGATTGGTTCAGACAAGTCATGGTTGTCCAGAACGCAAGGTAGCGTGGTGATTCTTTTTCTTTTCATTTTACTTTTTCATTGGTGCGTGGGTCTGTGTGTGTGTTTGGATTTCCTTTCTTTCATTATCTAGCTGTCATTCGTGTGGTGAAACCTACTGCGTCATCTGTGAAGTGTCTCAGTCAGATCTACCTCAAAGCAACCTCTACCTCTGACGTTTTTGATGTGAAGTCAATAAATTCTTGAAATGATTCCCTCAAAGACAGTAAATATTATGTACAGGTGTGCAACTCAACCATTTTATAAATTCACATCAGCTCATTGTAAGAGTCTACCGCTACTGTATGCTTGCATAGATTGCCCATATACTCATGTTGAAGTAGACATTTTTCCACATTTTACTCTGTGATCTGATAATGTCATCATCATTACTGGTGCCATGGTCCGTAAATGCATCAGTGTTGACTCTTGTGATGTCCTCTCTTGATGAAACTCAGCTATCCTCAAGTGTGGCTATATAAATATACTATATATCCATTGAAATGCAGAATCTAAGTCTATTGCTCCTTGTATTTTCCCTCAACATGATGACCTCACAGTGCTGAGAACAAGAGAAGGACTAAATATATCCAGAAAACTCAGAACCCAGAGTGGAACCAGACCGTTATTTATAAAAACATCCTTCTGGAGCAGGTAAGTACGACATTCATTATTGAATATATATATTTGGAGACCATAAATATTATTTATACACTTTTTTTCTCCAGACATATTGTTTATAAGCATTTGCCAGTGCTATCTTCTAATGAGATAATATCAGTAAATCATTATATCTATATGAAAAATTACATTCTTTCTCACTTCTGTGTGAGAAAGAATTACATTCTTTCTCACTTCTATTTTTTTAAAAATCATTCTTCATACGGAATTCATCTTTCATCTGTCTTTTTGTACATCCCTCTTACTCTAGCCCTTGTGCATCCTTATGGACATTTTTGTCCTTTTCAGTTTTGTTTTTTTGATCACTTTGCCTGTGTTAATGCTAACTGCATAAAATTTGGCACAGGTGTGTATTTTTATTGTAATTTTACTATTTCATCACCATTTCCTTCGAAATTTTTTTTTTGCACTAGTTACACAAAATACTTTTGGACAAAAATGGCCCCATTGAAACCCATTAAAACTGCATTTTTTAATCCCTGTGCCGTTTAACTATAAAATGATGCAATCTTTGTTAATAGGCTTTCATTCTGTTGGCAAGGCTTCAAAATTTACATTTTTACAATTTGTTATCAGATGGTGCCATTTTTTCAGGTTTGGCCTATAAAGCAAATACTCGCTATATTCCTGTTTTCTGCTTCGGCATATTATAGAGCCAATTGGATAAATTATGCAATGATAATTGTGTGCGTGTGTTGGTATGGATGTCAGAGTGTGGTTGGTATGTGTGTTATAAAAAAAATATGTGTTTGTGTGCATGTGTGTGTTTGTAGTATTGAGAGAGAAAAACTCAACTGCAAATAACAAAGCCAATCACTGTGTTCACCAGTGGAGTTTTGCTGGCATCCAATGGGGAAAGTTTGGTACTGCGCCCAAACAAAATCTTACTGAAAGCTCATTTTTTGAGATATCAACCTCAAATTTGGAACACAACTTATTTATATTTATGGCTTTGATTTTCTAGCCGTTTTAGAGTTCAACTTGTTCCATAAAATATATATTTTATATAAAATAATATTCATAAATAATTTTCATAAACTTAAACCTATATAACTTTTTTTGGGATTTACTTATAAAAACAATTTAACTTCAGCAATAATCTGCCAAGGGTATTCTTTAAAATTATACCAAAGTTAAGTCTGTGCTCCCAAGCTTCAACTTTTTATGACAGTTTTTTGACATGGACATTTTTGTCCACTTTGGACCTATGTGTAACTTTTTTAAATTGATGCACAAGGGCTAGCTCTATGTAATGTTATATATAGTCCAAGGAATATGCACAGAATGTATTACATGTAATTACTAGTCTAAGACACAAGGGACGTTTGACATCAGTCACATTTCCCATGTGTCCCATTTTTTTCTATCCAAACTTGACATTCCATGCTTGAAAACACTGAAAGTTGACCCAGTTTTGCTGTCATTGCTATGCTGTTTACTGAGTCACAGATTTCCTGTTAAAATATGTTTTTGCCTTCAAAATTATGTCTTCAGCCTGCATCTGACTGAAAAATTGTGTTTGTGTGTGTGTTCGGCTTAGCTGAAGAAGAAGACTCTGGAAGTTACTGTGTGGGATTATGACAGATATTCCTCAAATGATTTCCTGGGAGAAGTGAGTGTTGCTAGATGAGTGTCATTCCATGCACCAAAAAACACTGATGGCAGCGATAAACATAATTTGCATTGCATCAATCACTTAGATGTGATTCAAAGTATGCTAGCATTTTGTCTTCTCTTCCATGGGTTATTGTTATGAAATGTGTAATTCTTAAATCATTTAGCATCTGTCAGTATCTATTTGCATTATTATCGACCAAAGAATAGTTTATAGTTGACTAAAGGAAAGACATTTCTCTGAAGTCAGAAGAGTAAATATAATCTAACACATTATGAATACGCTTTTTTGTAGGTGCTCATTGATCTTTCAAACACGACTCAGCTGGATAACACGCCTCGCTGGCACCCCCTAAAGGAGCAAAGCGAGAGTATTCAACATGGAAGGACCCACCCTCCACAGGGGCCCGGCGGCTCTGGGGGACTCGGAGGTCAGGGCGGCCCTGGAGGTCAGGGAGGCCCTGGAGGGCCAGGAGGGTCTGGAGGTCAAGGAGGGCAACCGGGGAACCACCAGTCCCCTAAAACCTCTGTCATCAAAAGCCGAAGTCATGGCATTTTCCCTGATCCTGCTAAAGGTATGCATACTAAACAGAAATAAACACACAGGTGGTGCTTCTAGTTATATAATACAGTTCAAAGTCAACAAGACTGTATTTGTTTGATCAAAATACAGTAAAAACAGTCATACAGTGAAATATTATCACAATTCAAAATAAATGTTTTCTATTTCAATAGATTTTAAAATGTAATTTATTCCTGAGACTACAAAGCTGAATTTTCTGCAGTCATTTATCCAGTCTTCAGTGTCACATGATCCTTCAGAAATCATTCTCTAATATGCTGATTTGCTGCTCAAGAAATTTTTTGCTGAATAAAATTAGCAAGCTGTCTGAAAGGGATGTCCAGGTACTAACCCAGATTTTATCCAAAAAATATAAAAGCACAGCTGCCCAACTCACTGCAGAATTAAATGTGCACCTCAACTCTCCTGTTTCCATCAAAACTATAATCAATATTCATGGTCAGGCTTCTATAGCCAAACCTTTGGTCACTCGTGCCAATGCCAAATATGGGTTTCATTGGTGCCAGCAGCGCAAATCTTGGGTTAGTTATTAATTTATTTTAAAAAATAAAATAAAAATAACGAAACCTTGCTGACTCCAAACTTTTGCACGGCTGTGCATATTTAACAGGAGAAGGAAGGTTTAAGGTATATTTGGGATCTGTGCAGGATTAATCGAGGGCACGTACTGTATGTTCACAGACACACAGGTCCCTACAATAGAAAAGTCTCACAGTAGTCCCGGCAGCTCCAAATCTTCCTCTGAGGGTCACTTGCGCTCACACGGCCCCTCACGCAGCCAGAGCAAAGGCAGCGTCACCCAAGCACACCTGGAAGAAGCCGGGAACGCCATCGCTGCAGCCGAGGCTGCGGTGCAACAGGCCCGACTCCAGCCAAGTAACCCTTACTACTTCACATGAGCTCACAGCCTATCCGTTCTCCGTCTTTCTTTCTTCCTTCCTCTCATTCTCGCACTCTTCCGCTATTTCTTTTCCATTCCCTCTCGTCCTCACCTTTCTGACACATTTGTTTTATTTTTTGTTTAGTTTAGTTTTCATCATTTTATGTTAATAAATTAAAGCCTACACCTAAAATCACAAAATGAGAACTTATCTTAATAATTCAAAAATAGACAATACCTTATTGAATAATACATTTGATTGTCCTAAAGTACTTTTTAAACCTCCCAGCATTTAAATTTAGATATTTGAGTGGCAAAACGGAAATGATCTCATCTAAAAAAATCTTGATTTTAAAGAAAAAAGACTAAAAAACATTAAATCATTTAAACAACCAATGTCTGTTAAACTCCCGTAAGTAAATCAAAAATCACAAACCACAAAATATTGCCTTTAGCTACAGTAAAACTTGGGTGAGTCAGCAATTAAAAAATGTATTCCCCATATAAAAGTAAATGCCAGATGTAATGCCAGGCTCAATCTTTCTTTGCAATTCTGTATTAGCAGAGGAGACATTTGTTGCATTAAAAAAAGATCCCTAGGTACAGCACATAGGCTGATTTTCACAACTAAAGTCCTATTCTTTCTCGAATTTCCCTGCCGTCACAGAGATACTCGATGCTAAATTTGAGTGTATATTGAAGACACTTCACACTGACATCCAGAGCATGATGAACCCCTCTGTTACCTCATTTCCCCTTGCAAGTAAAATCCCAGGCCCTTACCCCAGATCAAACCCATATCTATGTCCGCATGATTGTGGTGTGTAAAAATCATGAGCTGGTTTCATGTGAGGGCGACTATGCAATCTGTGGATGAGTCCGTGTAGAGAGACAGCCCCATCTAAAGGCAGAACTGGCCCCATACTGATCATACGACATCTTCCAGCCAATGAGAGCAAAGTATCGAGTCAGATGACCATCATGGAGGGATCTCTGCTAGAGGAGGTGAGAGACACGTGACTCCTCCCTCTCTCTAAATATAAGAATAAAAATCAACACTAATCAGCACATTACACGTCCATTTTAGAAGCAAAACACAAAAATGTTTATATCTAAAGTCAAGAAAGCCATGAAATTTGCATAAATTTCTGTTCTGTGGTTAAACCGATGTTTAAGTTATTTTAAAAAGAGTGCATTACCTTTCATTTCACCGTGGTCTCTCTTTTTTTTTTTTTTTTTTTGTTCTTTTGCTTTTCTTTTCCGTTCATATGTGGAAAATGCATATCCATTGTTTTTGCATAAATTGTTTAAGTTAGTAATGTAAATAATAAGCCCCCTATTTATATGGCACATGTCTAATTTCAGCCTTCTCTCTCTTTTTTTTTTTTTTTTTTTTTTTTTGTGTGTGTATGCATGTGTATTTTACAGATAAAACAAACCACAGAATGATTGATGGGGACGGATACACTCTGGACAGTGAAGATGGCATGGGCACTAACGCTTTGGACAGCGCCATATTTCAGGTCCCTCATCTGTAAGTATGCCTATTCAATCCTGCAATTGCAATTAATCTACATCATATGGATTTCATGTATTTATTCAGTGAAGTGATAGGCTGATGTATTGGATATTTAAGATTATCTGCATTGGCTAGTGGAACAGAAATGCTAGTGTAAATAGTGCAACTAGTGCCACTTATATATGTAATATATGTCAAATGTTTGGAGTTAATGGTATTGTTAAAGTTTAGTCTCTTATGCTCACCAAGGCTGCATTCGTTTTGTAAAAAAATACAGTAAAAACAGTAATATTGTGAAATATTATTACAATTTAAAATGACAGTTTTCTGTTTTAATATATTTTAAAATGTAATTTATTCCTGTGATGGCAAATTAAAATTTTCAGCATCATTACTCCAGTCTTCAGTGCCACATGTTCCTTCAGAAATCATGTGAAGAAATGGTGATTTGCTGCTCAAGAAACATTAATTAAATTTTTGCTTTACATTTTTGTGAAAACTTTTTTTGCTCAAGATTCTTTGATGAATAAAATTTGAAATATATATTTTGGGACATTATAAATGTTTTTACTGTCAGCTGTGATCAATGTAATGTCTTTGCTATATAAATAAACGTACAAATATAAATGTTATATAATAAATATATGTTTTTTATATATATATATATATATATATATATATATATATATATATATATATATATAAATGTTAATTTCTTATAAAAAATCTTTTAAATTTAAATGTTTAATTTACTAGTGTGTTATTAACAATTTGAGTGAACATTTTTAATGCAAAACTGAATGTTTTTATTTATTTATTGAATTTTAATATTATTTGATTTGTTTCCAAGAACTCTGAAATCTGCAGAATATGAAATATTTCTAATTCATTTTATGTAAATTTTCTTTATTTCAATATTAAAAACATAAAACTTCCAGGTTTAAATGAGATTTGAAATCTTTGTTTTTTAGACCCTAATATTTATATACTAATATAATATATATAATAAAAAAAAAAAGTTGCAGTACTCACACCTTCAATTTCTTTGCTCTATTATTATTCATTTCATCAGGAAAAACATTCCTAATGGGACAGATAAAAGCAGAGGAGTTGAATCTTTGAACCTGCCAGATTCGGAAGGTAATGATCTGTTTCGTATTCCAGGTTCAGTTCACACACAATCTAATTATAGTTGTTTCCATGCTCATAACAGTGAAGCTTATGAGAACAAAATAAAATTGGTAAACTGTGAGTCATAATAAAGCTTTGTACTACGTTATACAGGGTAGTCAGTCAGTACAGGTCAGGTCAGGTTCACCCCTGAGGTTGAATTAGCACTTGTCAGAAAGCTGTTTGGGAGACAAAGAACCTGTTAAACAGAGGAAAACAGCAGTCATCCCCTTCTGTTCTGCTCTAGACGTGCCACTGCCACACACTGCTGAATAATTCATCACAGCAGAGGGTGTGTTTTTGTTGCTGTCAAAAGAGACAGACGTCGGCGAAACAAAACACGGAAAAAAGTGTCTAACACAAAACCTTGTTTTGCATTTAGTTGCCACCAATATCTTGTTCTGATGTCTAGTATTTCATTATACTTCATGTTTTATAGTGTATATAACTATTGTTTTTGGACAATGAAACTGAAACACTGACCAATATAGTGTTGTTTCACGCCTATATACTGTATGTGCTGCCTGGTGGCCAATCTTACATTCCATCAGTAAGAGCAAAAGCTCAGCTGTACATAAAATATTGCAATCCACACAACGTAATGGGAGACATATCAGAGTTCAAAAGAGGACAAATTGTTGGTGTGCGTCTCGGTGGCTCATCTGTGACCAGGACAGAAAGTCTTTGTGGTGTATCGAGAGCTACGGTATCCAGGTTAATTTCGGCATAACACCACGTAGGATGAACCACATCCAACAGGAGTAACTGTCAATGCAAGAGGAAGCTGTCTGAAAGGGATGTTCAGGTATTTAACCCGGATTGTATCTAAAAAACATAAAAGCACAGCTGCAGAATTAAATTTGCACCTCAACTCTCCTCAGTTTCCATCAAAACTGTTCGCCGTGAGCTCCACAGGGTCAATATTCATAGTCAATATTCAAAGTCAAACCTTTGGTCACTCATGCCAATGCCAAATGTGTGTTTCATTGGTGCCAGCAGTGTAAATCTTGGGTTTTGGATAATTAGAAAAATCTTGTTGAAAAATACTTAAAAAATGTAGTTCTCTGATGAGTCCATCTTCCCTGTCTGTCCCACATCTGTGGGAGTTACGGTGTGGAGAAGCCCGAAAGAGGTTTAACACCCGGACTGTTGCTGCCCAGAGTGAAGCACGGGGTGGATCAGTGATAGTTTGGGATACAATATCATTACCCCACTACTTGTGCTAGATGTCACTGTCAAGGACTGCTGAACCATTCTAGGGGACCGTGTGCACCTAATGGTTAAAACATTGTACCCTGAAGTGGTGTTGTGTATCAGGATGATAATGCACAAATGTGACCCTGGATCACAAACCCAGTCACAAGTAGCACAGGTATATTTGTGGCAATAGCCAACAATACATTGTATAGGTCAAAATTATCGATTTTTCTTTTTAGCCAAAAATCATTAGGCTATTAAGTAAATATCATGTTCCATGAAGATATTTTGTAAATTTCCTACTGTAAATATATAAAACATTTATTTTTGCGAGTGAATGCAGCATAATGGCGAACATAAATGGACAACTTTAAAGGAGATTTTCTCAATGTTTAGATTTTTTTTTTTTTTTTTTGATCTCGGCCAAATATTGTCCAATCCTAACAAACCATACATCAATTGAAAGCTTATTAATTCAGCTTTCATGTGATGTATAATTTCATAAAACTGCTCAATGTGACTGGTTTTGTGGTCCAGGGTCACAAATACACACAGCAAGACTGGTGACAGAGTGGTTTGATGAACATGGAAGTGAAGTTGAACATCTCCCATGCCCTGCACAGTCACCTGATCTGAAGACAATCAAGCTACTTTAGGGTATTTTGGAGAAGTAAGTCAGGAAACGCTTCTGGCACATATCTGTCATTCCCAAGACAAAATGATAAATTATTAGACCAATAACTTATTGTGATCTAAAACCAGGTGTTTCAGTTTCATTGTCCAACCCCTGTAGTTAATTTCTTATGAACGTGTTGACTACTTAGGTTAGCACCATTTCCTTTTTGCTTAGTGCAAAGTTTTAGTTAGGCACGTGCCCACTAGAGGTCGCCATTGCCCACAACTTGTATTAATTTATTTAGAACAGCTGACAATATGCAGTAAGTGAAGATACATACAACAAATATATGAAATTGAAGTGGTTGTTTTTTGTTATAATTTCTATGTATGTATGCATCTATGTATCTATGTATCTATCTATCTACGTGTCTATCTACGTACTGTACTGTATGTATCTATGTATGTACTGTATTTATCTATCTGTATATCTATCTATCTGTATATCTATCTATCTATCTATCTATCTATCTATCTATCTATCTATCTATCTATCTATCTATCTATCTATCTATCTATCTATCTATCTATCTATCTATCTATCTATCTATCTCTATCTATCTGACTGTAGGTAAGATGATGGGTGAGATCAAGGTTGCATTGAAGAAGGAGATGAAGACTGAAGGAGAGCAGCTGGTTCTTGAGATCCTGCAGTGTAGAAACATCACCTACAAGTTCAAATCTCCAGACCACCTACCCGGTAATGAAATGTTCCTCAACAGATACTCATAAATACAACTGACATAAAGTAATGTAGTCAAGATAAGTGAATTGCATATTGAGAAAGATTTTGATTACTTGAACTTGAAATGCTGATGAATCTATTATATTTCAACTATCTTTGTAGACTTGTATGTAAAGCTGTATGTGGTGAATGTGGCAACTCAAAAGAAGATCATAAAGAAGAAGACCCGAGTGTGTCGCCATGACAGAGAGCCATCATTCAATGAGACATTTCGTTTTAACCTGAATCCTGTTGGCCACTCTATTCAGGTGAGAGAAATTACAAACTACGAATAGATATAGTCACAACCGCACACTACCATAGCATTCAAAAGAGTGGGGTTGGTAAGATTTTTCTAATGTTTTTGACTCACCAATGCTGCATAAAAAAGAAAATCTATTTATTATATTTTAAGATGTCATTTATTCCTGTGATGACATAGCTACATTTTCAGCATCATTACTCCAGTCTTCATTGTCAAATCATTCTAATATGCTGATTTGCTGCTCAATAAACATTTAATATTATTATGTTGAAAACAGTTGTGCTGCTTATTATTTTTGTGGAAATCGTGATACATTGTTTTCAAGATTTTTTGATGACTTTTTACGGTCACTAGATAAAAGTATACATTTATTTAAAAAAAACAAACATCAACAGTAGTGTATGTATAATATTTTATTTTAAACTTAACTCTTTCACTCACCCTTTGTTTACCCTTTCCCCTGTCCTGCATCCCCTTCCTCTTCACAGATGTTTCTGGTGTCAAATGGAGGGAAGTTTATGAAGAAGACTCTGATTGGTGAGGCCTACATCTGGCTAGACAAAGTGGACATGCGTAAGCGGGCGGTCAGCTGGCACAAGCTAGTGGCCACCACCAATCAAACGCAGCCATAATCAGACGCCCATCCGTCTCCCATCAGTGCCCTCCAAAAAAAAAAAGAGAAATTATACGGGAAACGGTGGGTTTGGGAATCTGGAATGGCTGACAGGTGATGGAAAGAGAAAATCAAGGTGAAGAAATAAACTGACTACTGTGTCGAACAGCCTGTAGGGTGAGACTGCTGGTTTTCTAACTGAAAATTGTACTCCAAATTCCCAACCATTCCCAATCAGGATATGTAAATCCATTTCCACTCCCCATGCACTGCTGTTGTCTTTTTGCAACTACATTCTACATCTAAAATATCTTAGGCATGGGCCAATTATTACTTGAGATTTTCTACATTTCATTGCCATTTTACCTGCCATCACATGTTTAAAGTCAAAAAAAAAAAAAAAAAACGACATTATTTACATGGATATAAATGTAGCATAATTTAAAGTTTTTGACACAATCATGTGATATATAATGACCATATCAGACTTTGTTATGCACTGTATGGAGGTTAAACTGTAAGGAAGAAAGACAATCGTAAATATAATGAATTTCCCTTTTTGAATGCAGCATCCAACCGCACACAATTTAAGATTCCTCTGTTTATATTGTCTTGAGTGTCGTCTTCAACGTTTAGGGAATGTTAAAACTTCAGACTGACGTCAGCAGTTGGACACGGATGGCTCATTGAAGTTGAGATGATTTCCACACAACCTTCTTGATGTTTGTTGGATGCTAAATGAGGGCGTACTTTGTTTTTTAGCATCTCAAGCCCTCAAATGAGGTTATCTGAAGTTAAAGGGCATCTATTCTCTGTCCAGAAATATGATTGTACGTGTCCCTGATATGTGTTTGTTTTATGAAGAGCATCTTGAAGTAAATGTCATGTTAGTGGTCTGATGTTGTCATAATAGTCTCCGTTTTGTGACCAAGTTGTATGTGGAATCCAAATATGCAATGAGAAAAAAAATAAGAATAATGTATAAGGGTTCTGGCTCAATTGGCTCGACTAAAATTCAGATGTAATGTTTGTTGTTTATTTAAATGGTGCAAGGTGTCTGTCCTACGTCACGTGTCACTGTTCCATGGTGGTGCACTTTTTAATATTGTTTTTCTGCTGTAAAGTTCATCTGGTCATGTCAGTTTAGCAATGAAGGATGGTTCTTTTTCATTATGATCACTGCCTCTGCACCATATCAGTGTATAGGTACACTAGTATGTGCCATTGATGGATTAAGGCACATGTTTTTGTCTGTCTAGGTCCTGAAAACACCAATCAGATTTTCTAACTTAACGGTCAGTGTTTCCATGATCAATATATCAGTGGACATGTCTCACACATGGAAACAGAGTGTTTTGTAACCTGGCTGATAAAACGTACTCCAACATTTCCATTTTATTTAATCTACATCTTGCACAGGTGGTGCACAGATGTACCTGAGTAAAAGGTTGCTGTCATAGTAAGATAAACTATCGTGTGCCAACCTGATGTTTTAACCAAACCACTGGTTCTGTTTGGGTAAATCTATGCAACATGGATTATGTTCTTTGAATGCATATACCTTAACATGCAGCATCCGGCGAGTGTCTGAATATATGTATATCTGTTAAAGAAAACAAGACATAAATTATATGAATATTGTATAGTGCTTATTTTTATTTATTTATTTTACTTCCTCTTTAAGGCACAGTACATATTAATCGTATGCACTTTACGTTCTTGTTTTCATAGGTTTCCAAATGTCATCATAAATAATGACAAAAGAAATACGCTTACATACCAGAAAAATTGGTAAAAATAATCATAATGCATATTTTATATTGTGTATAATTATGATGGCCAATTGCCATTGTCATCAATTTTTCACCTATATCATCACACCTTTCAAAGTTTTTTTCTTCAGTTGTTCCCTTTAAGCAAGCACATTTAATTTTTTGACTACTAAAAATGATCTTCTATTCTTATATTACCCCATTTCTTTTAAAATCATGATGCGTTTGATGAATTCAGTTGCCGTAAACAGTGTGAATGTGATTTTTTTTTTTTTTTTTTTGATTTTGTAAATATATAGGATATTTTCTACGAAAAGATGTCTGAATATTTATTTGGTCTGACGTTGAGCATGTGATTGTGATCAAGGTCAAACTCTGTCTGTACATATTGTATTTGTCTAACTGTGTAAGAAAGTAATATCTGGATTGGTTTAAAATCATGTGTTCGATCAACCCATTCCAACCTGTTTGATGAAATCAACAGCGTCTCTCAGAATGAAAACGGTAAGGTTTAAAAAACATAAAGAAGAAAAAAAAAGGAAAAAAGACAACACAAAATTTCCTGTCAAATTGAATGTTGTCAAAGAGTTTCTATGTTTTTACATAGATGTTGCATGTTTTGTTAGATGTTTGTTGATATATTTTGCCTCCAGATTCAGTTTAAAAAGAGAGAAAAAATGAACACATCACCTGAAGTTGTATGCGGACTGTAAAAATGCTTGTAAAATGAGTCTTGTTTTTCACTTCGTGTAAAAAAAAGTAGAAAAAAACTCTAATGTTATGGTTTTGTGGTTGTCCACAGGATGTCATGAAATTATGCAAATTGTGCAGTAGAGAAAAGATAATATATGAAAAATAATAAATAAATAACTTTCTCCCTGCGTCCAAATAATAAAGAATAGATTCTATTTCAAATGTGAAAATGTGTTTCGTATGTTTTGATTGTTGATGTGTTAGTATCTGGTGAAATCTTTTTTTCATTCATATTTGATGGTAGGGCTGCAAGATTAATTGAACTTAAACCAAAATCGCAATTTGGCATAGTGCGATTATGAAATCGATTTTTAATTTATTAAGTATATGCACATCTGTGATAGCAAATGCTGCTCCATCTCAGAAAGCACAGCAAGTTTGAGTCACTTATAATGTGCATTTCAAAAAGCAACAAGCGTCATACATTTTCCCAAACTTGTAATGCAAAGCGTTCATAAACCTGTTGTCCAAAAGACATTTAATAACATGTTTTTACTCCAAACTCACTTCATAATGTCAACTTCATTTTGAGAGCTGATGTGGTTTCTTATCATTAGGGGTGTAACGGTACGTGTATTCGTACCGGACCATTTCGGTACAGGGCTTTCGGTTCGGTGCACGTGTGTACCGAATGACCGAATGCAATATTTTGTGTGCGGAACATAGGTACATTTTCGTGTTTCCACACGAACATATTAAGTGGCGGAAGTCTCCGCGTTCAGCGCAAATCCCGCCCTGCAGCTGACGTTTGCATACTGTCTATGGCAGCTGATTGTAAAGTTTTACCAGAGTCCGTCTGGTTTTACCCGTCGTCACTGTAACCTAAACCAATGAAATCGACTGCAGAGCGAAAAAAAAGCTTTTCCGCTCCGTGTGCGCCGCCGCACTCTCCGTTCCGTGTGTGCGCGCTGCGCTCTCTGCTCAATGTTCAATGTTCCACTCCGTGTTTGCGCTGCGCGTTCTGCTCTGTCGTTAACGGGCCAAACACTCCAATCATGTACCGATCACGCACTGGAAAAGCAAAATCCGCTCAAATAAGGTGAAATTTCTCTGTAGAAGACTTCTGTTTGCTGAGCTGGTATAGCCATGATGGGCAACAATGGTAAAATGACATGCTCTGGTAATAATAGCTTTGTAGGAATATATTTTATTTTGATAATTTGTAAAAAAAAAATGGGAAAAAAAATCTTAAATTGATTGTTGATTGATTATTGAAAAATAATAATACATTGATATATATGTTTAATACTATTTTCTGTTCCTTTTTTCCCCTGGTGTTTCATTTAATTAGGTGATTCTAAGTTTAATGATTGATGATTACAAGCTTGGAGGAATTGCAATTAATTACAGCAAATTGTGCAATTAAAGTTCATTTTTTTCCCAGTCTTAATTTTTAAATATGAGCAGGCCTACAAGCTGGGATTGGTAATGCTGCACTGTTATCATAGTTATTTATTTATATTTTTCATTAAATTTATTATGTGATATTGGTTTGAGACTGAGAGTATTTTATTTAGTGGAGAACTTTGCAGCAGTATTTTATTTCTTATTCTTTTTTTATTTTATATATATATATTATTATATTTAATTAAAAAGTGTTTAAAAAAAGTGTAAACAAATTGTTAAAAAAAAGTTTATAGTAATAAACAACCTGCAGTTTAATGTTTGCATTTCTTTCCCTTACTGTACCGAAAATAAACCGAACCGTGACTTTAAAACCGAGGTACGTACCGAACCGTGATTTTTGCGTACCGTTACACCCCTACTTATCATAGAATGAGGCAGACAATATATTATTTTGTAGTATTCTATACAGTGATAAAGGCTACGTCGATTAGCATTGCATTATACTTTATTATTTTGAAAATACCTGAGAAGACTTGAAGAACTCAAATACACCATATTGAGGCAGTCGTGTGTTTCTTCATGTTTAATCAGTCAAAGCGTTTCTATCTTCTTTTTATTCAGCTACAGAGAATCAGTAATAGCTTCACATTAGGGATTTCCTGTCAAGTTATATTACTTATGTGAGGTATATTTGGAGTTTCTACGCGGGGGCGCTCTCTGGCTTCCAGTATGAATGAAACAGTGTTTAGCACTCAGTAATGCTCACTGTATCCTATTTTGGGTAATACATAGGAAAAGTAATACTTATATCTAAAGAAATTTATATGATAATCCATATGTTTTTCTCTAGTGTAATATTTTTCCCCACAGTGGATGCATAAGACGCTTATATTTCATACCAAAGACACAATTTTGCACCTCCTGATAAAAATTATTACAAGAAATTGTCTCAGATATATATATTATAATTAGTATAATTATTATTATTAAATACTCAATTTTTTATTTTTATTAATGAAAATGTTGTTACAATAGTAATATTTCTTATTTTGTTTAATATTTTCATTTAGCAATAATAATAATCATAATTATTATTATTATTAGTCATATTCATATATAAGCACAAAATGTTGGGCCAAACTGTGCAGCCTTACAAACAAGCACAACAAATAAAAAAAATAAAAAACATTTTAAATGCAAAGCACAATTTTAAGCATAAAAATCGCAATTAAATTCACAATATACATATATATATAGTTCAGATGCAAAAGCCTCTAAGTGCCATCTGAAATTTTCTTCTAGAATGATGAGTATATTTAAGTTCAGTAATTTCACTTAAAAGCCAATGAAAATGACCTATTAATTGTCATTTAAGTGAAATTACTGAACTTAAATATACGAGCTTGATAAAAATTATCATTCTAGAAGAAATTTTCAGATGGCACTTAGAGGCTTTTGCATCTGAACTCTTCATACATACATATATATATATATATATATATATATATATATATATATATATATATATATATATATATATATATATATATATATATATATATATATATATATATATATATATCGTGAGCTTAGAATTATAAGGTTCTATCATCGTTTAGGGTAGTTCTGAGATATTGAGCATCAAAGTTTTTACATCCCAGCTGGCAATGGAGAGATGGAACCTTTTTATTTTATTAATAACTACTAACAAAATATTTTTTTGACAAAAATAACACCACACAGGCATTAATAAACACCTAATGGATCAGATTATGTCAATAACTCAATTTCGACCAAAAGTGGAGATAGAACCTTATAATTCTAAGCTTACAATATATATATATTGTATTCATATATATATATATATATATATATATATTGTATTCATATATATATATATATATATATATATATATATATATATATATATATATATATATATTGTATTCATATATATATATATATATATATATATATATATATATATATATATATATATATATATATATTGTATTCATATATATATATATATATATATATGAAGAGTTCAGATGCAAAAGCCTCTAAGTGCCATCTGAAAATTTCTTCTAGAATGATAACTTTTATCAAGCTCGTATATTTAAGTTCAGTAATTTCACTTAAATGACAATTAATAGGTCATTTTCATTGGCTTTTAAGTGAAATTACTGAACTTAAATATACGAGCTTGATAAAAATTATAATTTTAGAAGAAAATTTCAGATGGCACTTAGAGGCTTTTGCATCTGAACTCTTCATATATATATATATATATATATATATAGATAATGGTCCTTTTAAAGTCTTTTCCTTTAAGCAAATATCGTTTCTTATTTATTTATTAAATTTGGGGTAAAATATGTGAGTGAATGGATGGACAGGTTTTGTGTGATACACGGTCTTGTATTTACAGTGTTTGGTCAGCAGAGGGAGACATCTGTCTAATAATTACATGGGGATTGGGGAGTAACTCAGAGCCCGGCCAGATACATGAGTATCCAAAAAGAAGTTAAATTAGCTAAGCTGTTTCAGTTTATGAAAAGAAAACAATATCTTAATTGAGTTGACCAACTAAACAATCATTGCTTGAACTGCAACAAACATGCACATACATACTAAGAAAACAAAAGAGGAAATAAAGGAGAAAGAGGGAGTGTGACTCATCCCGGCCTCATTATCCTCTCAGCATTTTGTCAGGGCTAAATTAAAGAAAACAAGGCAGCCTAACCAGAACGATAACAAGTCCTGCCACCACACAAAAAAACGACCACTCGCCACTGCACCCTCAGGTTTGTTTCAAAGCAAGAGTAACAACAGCCATATACTCGAAACCGACTATGAGAGGAGTGTTTATGAGCATCCATTCTCTCTCTGGGTAATGTGAGGCAGGGCATGTTGCCATGGAGACGCGGGTACAGAGGTAGGAGGGCCCAGGGGAGTGACGTAGCTTGGATAGCAGGATGAGCTAGTGAGTGTGTGATACTCATCATCCTCAGTTCAGTAGACCATGATAAATTATGGTTTCCGATGTGTCTAATCAGCCAGCATTACTCGATAATACTGTGCAAATGAGAACTCTTTCCCTGAAAATCGAGCAAAAGCCGCTCACGATTTTTAGCTCGATATCCGTCGCAGCATTGCTTTGACAAAAGTCTTCTTATATCTCAAGTTAATTAGCTTCCTCAAAACTCTCCCGAGAGACTATGGTGTGTTTGTTTCAGAATCAGGCCTAATCAATGCCGTAGCTAGAGTTACCAAAACACTAAACACTAGTTACGCACACTCTTAAGTTTCATAAATGTAGAAGGGCCGGGTGCATAAACTGCTAAGAATAGTCTTACAAGTCAGTCATCAATTTGTTCATAACTTTTTTAAGTCAGTCACATAAAAATGTTGGCCTAATTTAATAACGAAAAGTATGACTGACTGCCCATTGACTAACTGGTAGTTATATTAAGACACTGTCTTAATGGCTAGGTTATGCAACTGGCCCCAGAGGGTTTTACTCTTTTAGAGGTAAAAGAGGACCCTCAAATATGAGCATTCACGTGCGAGGGACCCTTATCCTAAGATTTAAAGGTGTAATAAGCAATTTCTGAGAAACACTGTTGAAAGTGAATTAGACTGAGCACCAAAACACACTTGTAGCCAATCAGCAGTTAGGGGCGTGTCCACTCATGAGGGGGGAGGTGCCTATGCTACATAGCATGTTTGTGAATTTGGGGGTGGAGCTATTAAGATAGGGGTGTGATACTTTTAGGGGCACGTTTGCTTTGGTGACTTCAAATATCAACAGCGTTTCTCAGAAATCGCTTACTGGACCTTTAAAAGGCAACCATGTTTCCATGTATAAAGACCCTTTTTGTAAAATAAAATTATGTGTAAAAAAATTATTTGTAAAATATTTAGTTTCTGTTACGTTACATCATTGTGTTTTTATTCTACTTGCTGTGGTACTGTATAGATGTATTATTAATGTATTTAAATTAAGTAGTATTTATTTTTATCAGTATATTTCTTTGGTCAAATTAAGTTATTTAATTCATTGTGTTATTTATTTTGATCAAATGTATTATATAAATCCAATTTCATTTTTATCAATTTATTGTAATAAAATGTATTTATTAACTCAAATGTTAATATAGAGATTTTATTGAGATTTTATAAGATTGTATTTATTTATTTTAATCAATTCATTCGTTTAAATAAAATTACATTTTATGTTTATTTTAATAAATATATTTAATCATTTTTATTATTTATTTATTTAGTAAATCTTTTAACACTGCTTTTCTTATTACAAACCACTGTGTATTTAAATAATATATATAGGGGAGACCGGGGAATGTTGTAACAAGGGGTCAGTTGTAGCACTGTCAGTTCAACAAACTAAGAAAAGAGCTATGGTGATGTCATTAATATTATACACCTTTTTAAACTCATGAGAGAAGTGGCATGTGACTGTGAGCAACATTGTAGATTTTATGAACAAAATAATTATTTTCAGGAAATAAAGTAAAAAAAAAAAAAAAAAAAATATATATATATATATATATTTAATTTAATTAAATTTCAAGCAATCATTGTATTATAGAGACAATTATTTGACTTACAAAACCTAAAGTAGCTGTTTCAAGTTGATGCTTTGCATTCATGCTAACTTCAATTCCACAAGTTAAAACCAGGGGGGGCAGTGTTTCGGAAAACATTGAAGCTTCACCGGGCGCCGCCATTGATTAGCGGACCCCCACCTGCTGTTAGCATTCCATTGACTCCCATTCATTTTGGCGCCACTTTGACAGCAAATAACTTTACATCTGAGGCGTTTAAAGACTCCATTTGTCCATTATTTATTTCTAAAGAAACACGAAAATGTATAAAAGGCTCCATTACCTTGTATCTTACGTTATGGCCCCGTAGATGCAGTTTTTGTAAAAATAGGCTAACGATTGCATAAGCACGCGACTCTCTGTCGCACAGTAGAGAAATGTATGAACAGGAGGAGAAGCTCGCGGGCATTCGGGGGGACGTGGAGGCAAAATGACAAAGTAATTAATCAGAATACTTAGCAAAAGTTGCTCCTGCTCCTAGCTCATGGACACCTCCTACTCACACTCTCCGTCTCTGCAAGTTTCGGAAGGGAATGATTCAGATTTCTCTTGGCACAGCTACTAGAAGACAGACGGGTTGCTCACGTCACATCTACGTCATCAAGCTCAGTTTGAGTCTGCGCAGTACGCTCGGCCATCAGGAAGTGAGTGCTTCTAATTGACTTCACTTTTCTCCGTTGAAACCTATGGGGTCGCTGTGTCCAGTTTATATATTGTCTATGGTTAAAACAGTTAGCTATGCTATGGCTGTCTGGGGTGAGGAGGGTAGTTGTAACAGTTCATTAAAAATGTTACAACTTAACCCCTTATGACCCCATTCGTTTTTTTGTTGCAAAATCAAGGGATTTATGTGGTAAATTTGTAGTTTATGTGCTTGTCTTCTTATCTGTCTTCTTATATGAGAATATGAATATGAGCCAGATGCTGAATGTACTGAAAATAGGCTCTGATGATGACAGTGAGGATGGTATAAAACATCTGCTCAAACTAAACTCTTCCAAGCTCCAGAAGGTAACAAAATATGTTTTATTTTAGTCTTCTGTTTTTGTTACTCTAATGTCAGGAGAGTTTTATATTATCGCGAAAGGTAGAGATCCATCCATGTTAGATATAGATATGTGTCGCTAAAGACCAGAATATGTAATATGATTGGCGAAACATTCATGCAAGCTTGGAAGAGCCAGGATATTTTTAAATATATATCTGATTGTGTTTGTCTGAAAGAAGATAGTCATATACACCTATAATAGGATGGCTTGAGGGTGAGTAAATCATTGGATAATTTTCATTTTTGGGTGAACTATCCCTTTAAGGGTTAAATTGTTCACTTCATTCAAAAGTGATTATTCTTTGTTCTTCAACAAGGTTCTTACATAAATTAGATAGTGTGGATCTTATTTCAGCAAATCACCTCTCCAGCCTGTGTTACAACTCTCCCCAGTCTAGTGGGGTATAAGTTGTAGTAACAATGGAACTCTTTGTATTTGACATTAACTCACATAATCTGTGATTGTGTAGTACATGTACAAGTGAGTTTTAGTTTGGGAGCTCTAGCACAAACAACCACTGAGTTAATGATGCTTAATGATATATTTCCCCATCCCCTATATTTACAACTTTTCCACAGACTCACTAGCACTTCCTCGCGGCCCCCCAGTTTGAAAACCCTGGTCTAGACAAACAGATCGAGACTCTCCTGCCATCTTTAAACGAGCTTGGTCATTAGCTTTCACTGAATGGCCCAGGGTCAAGCCACAACAGCTCGCCCAGGGTCAGCTCGCAAACAGACTAACACTTCGCCGACACATAACGAGTTTCACCCACAAATGCACCTGGAAGGTCCTCGGAAATGCTTTTAATGCACATCGATGTCTAATACACTTCACTGACAGAGCCTCTTGTGTGCAGGCCTGACCCCATAAACACAGACCTGTATGAAAAGAGTCGGATGAACACATTAAACTGCAAGCAAAGTGCACATGCACTCCGCTTTCCAGCATCCTTTAATCATCGGCTGGGCCGTGCATGAGAGAAAAGAGGTCACAACAGCGCTGTCTATTTAAGACCTATTGGGAATTTTAATGAGAAAGTGTGTTTTTGATGATGGGACGGCATCTTTTCATTTAGCCGAGTGCTGGCCCGGGGCTTTTATCCTGGCCTGTTATAGTTGGCTACTCTCTGTACCTGAAGCTAAAGGGTCACTGTATCTCTTCTCCATCAGAGGGGCTGCGGTTGGTGCATCAGTACAAAAACCTCCTCTAGGCCCTTTTGGATCCTCAGTTCGATGGGATGGATGGGTGCTAATGGACCTTCATGCAGACTGGGGAACAAAAGCACAAGGCCTTTCCTATTAAAGAGCTCGCGCTCTCTCTCAGTCTCGCGCCCTGTTGCACACGCCTTGCTTTGACACTCGTTGTTGCCTCGGAGAGCGCGGTTGCTAGGCAACGGTTGAAAGCCGAAATCCCTGGGTAACTCGCCGCTTACTGCCCCGACCTGCCTCCCATCCCTGCTCGCTCGCTTATTAACTTTATTGCATTGGGAAGAAAAATAAAGAGTATCTCATTTAAACGACCATAGCTATAACTCGGCTGCGATTTATAGCATTGCCTTACATTATAAAAAAAAAAAGGATGCTCAATATAAGCATGCAAGCGTTTATGAATGAGATGCATCATTTAGCGATGCCCTGAATGAATAATGAACGGATGTATTTTTTATTTTTTTTAAACAGCAATGATACGCCTTCACTTAGCCTAGATATCCGGCTAGTTCTACTATATTGCTCAGTGTCTTTAATGTAGTTTGGTGTTGCTATTTTTTGCATGTGTTGTTTTGTTGTTTTTATAATACTACTAATAATATAATAATAATATATGAAATATATAATATGTGAAATGTATAGGCCTATGATTTATTTAAATATATTTATAAATATAATAATTTTAAAAATTAGAATGAAAAAATGGCATAATCGAATTATCATAGTATTATTATTATTATTATTATTATTATTTGTAGTAGCATATACAGACGTTATATAATTGAATATCAGGCTAATCAAAATGAATAATTATTATTTTTTTGCATGTAGATGACTTTGTTTTGTTAATGTACAATTAATATAAGTAGCTATTTAGATAGACGTTGAGTGAGTATTAGTATTATTTAAAATAACAATACAAATAAATACAACATTTTTGAACAATTATTTGTATTTCATTTCTTAATGCTTGCAAACACATATCCACGTAAAATCCTTTGTGTTGGCTTTCAGGAGAGTATCTAGGCACTTCTGTGCGCATTCTTAATTGATTTCAGAAGGGTGTTACTTAGTATGTGTTGAGGAAGCATAAGAGGGAGAGGAGGAGGAGGAGAGAGGGACTGGAGAGGGTTGCTTGAAAGATAACAGGCTATTGCAATAAGAGGGCAAGAGAGGTGGGGGCAGAATGACGTTGATTCGGGGCTATTGATCTCTCCCCCTCTATATGGGGTCAGTAGTTTGATCAGAGCGCGCGCGGGATCACACAGAAGAGCCACACACGCGCTTTTGCCATGTAACACGAAACGGTGCGTATAGAGATATCCAACAGGACACTCATCACCAATCCGATCCCGTCTGTCTCTAAACTGATGACGGGAATTAATCAGATTATCCAGCAGGACAGGAGAGCGACACGTTATATCTCTGAAGAAAAGTAACTGGTGTGGACTGACAGATGATGGTGCGGTCGGGATCAACAGATCTGATCATGAATCCGGTCCGAATCTCCGTGATGATGATGTTCTTCTTCGCTTCTGTTCATATCTCGTGCCCATCGCAGTTCCCCAGTCCTCTCATGTAAGTACTTTGATGTTGTCTGTGTGGAAGAGCATCATGGTTTCAACTGTTGATTAAAATGCATTTTCCTTTTTTCCTTTCATTCAGATCGTGCTGGATGCACGAGGCACAAACTATTTATTTACTTGTGTTTAACGCAGTTTTAACTTGCCTTGCCTCTATAATGGCCAATACCTTCAAAGCTGAAACAATGTAAACTTATACAGAATAGGCTATACATTCTTTCGGCTATGTTAACAGGCAAAGGTTGTTTAATAATAAAGCAGAGGCATTCGCAATCGATATTCTGAATTATCCTGAATGATTAGGGTGAGGGGTCAGACATATTGCAGTTTCACATTATTGATTTGTTTAATGAAAAAGCTTTCTTTCAAGTAATAGTTCACTTGAAAATGACAATTCTGTCATCATTCACTGACCTCTGTTCTTATGGGTCATTCTTGTTCCCATGATTTAAGATTTTCCACTATCATTCAGCTCTTGATATTTAAGTGAAAATAGGGTCATTGACCTTTTTATAATAATAATACTAATAAGATGTCCAGGTTATGTGCCTCAATGTTACCTAAACTGAAGTTCATTGTGTCTGTTAATGTACAGTATTGTATAACAATATTCAACAGAAGTGCAATGTGACCTATATGGCAAACGATTGATTGTGTTTGTGAGAGACATATGTGATCTGACAGATGTTTTAAAAAATCGCTTTTGAGTTGGCAAGACTTTTGTTAACCTGATGATATCTAAATTAGTCTATAGCAGACAAGTTATATCTTATGAGATAAGTAACTACCGTTGTGGATGTGTAAATGATTTTGAATTTGTACAGGAAACTCATATGTGGAGAGAGATTACTGTAAGACCCCAGTACTTTTTTTTGCACGTGCAGGACAGATGCATCTGACATGAATCGCCCTTATTGTCTGCAACTTCTTAAAAAGTGACCGTTTCACCAGGTGGTTGTGACAGCAGGACAAGAGAATGCATGGGGCGTTTTCTCTCTGTTATAGTCTTAACATGCCACGTATATATTTTTACATGCTTTTAGAAATCCATAAAATGTAATTTCTGAAAGCAATAACAGACCGAATTAGTGTATTTTTACATTGTGACTGGTCTCAATGTGACTTGATTTGACCACCTGTTTGTTCTGTTTGTCCACCGGTCTTGTATTCAGTAGAAATAAAACCTCTTGGGTGGCCTGAACTGACGTAGATTGATACATTTGTAATGGCCGTAAAAAACAGGGTGCAATTGTTCCGGATAACAAGTGTTTTTCTTAAATGGGCTCTTCCACTAGATTTCTGAGAATTTACGTCAATAACAACGGGGGAGAAAAATACTATGCCTTTGCTATTTTCAATTACTGAAATTGTTTCCGTGAAAAGGTTACAGCAGCATAGTATAGAGTGAATTTTTTGAATTTTTTGAAAGTTTTAACTACTTAACCATCTTCATTAGTTGTGAGAGATATTGTAAATTATAAACACAAAAGGGGAAAATCTGTTGCATTGCAAATTTATATGCACACAAATATATACACTTGCGGTCAAAAACATTTATATAAGAACAGTTATTAATAACTGAGCACTAATACTTATTGATAATAACTCAGCACCAAATCAGCATATTAGAATGATTTCTGAAGGATCATGTGACACTGAAAATTCTCTGCTGAAAATTCAGCTTTGCATCACAGGAATAGATTACATTTTAAAAAAACAAAAAACAAATCAAATATAGAAAACGGTTATTTTAAATTCTAATAATATTTCACAATATTAATCTTTTTACTTTTTTTCCTAATAAATTTAGCCTTGATGAGCATAAGAGACTTATTTCAAAATCATAAAAACAAAAACATAAAAACAAAAACGTAATTATTCCAAACTTTTGACCACCAGAGTATAAATCATTTTAGTCAACTGTGCAATGCAAAAAACACTTTACTCTAGAATGTACAGCGGCTGTTGAGACCATTACTGTTGGAGAGAGAGAAAACATGCATCAAGACAAAAACATCAAAAAATTAATTAAACTCTTTTCGCTTTTCGTCCCATCTTTTGCCATCTGATACACTTATAAAGGAAGTGAGAGTACTCAATAACGAATCCACTTAAGGATTGGAGTGACATAAGCCACACTGCTCTTCTGGTTTCTTTCAGTTGGTATTAGTGCAGGAAACAGGCACTTTCGAGAGGGAACTGAGGGAGGATTCCCACAGAGAGATGACGCAGGTAGTGATGTGATTGTGTCCTGACAGCCAGAGACACCTGTCCCCCAGTCCCACACTGGTCCACTTCAAGACACAGAGACGCAACTCTCCTGTGGAGGGAACAAGATATAGGTTGTGCTGTAGAAGACTGTGTTTGAGAGCACACGAATGTATAGGTCGTAAAAGACAAATGCCCTTTTAAAGGAATAGTTCACCCGATACTATCATTTCATTCTAGTTGTGCAATGTTTTTATCTTGAAATAATAGCATTTAAAATAGAAGCTTAGCAGACAAGCAGGCCAAATGGTTAAAATGTATTACTTAAATTCTTAATTAAAATGAGCTGTGCAGCTTGTCTAAATCATCCTTTTAATTATTAATTTTAATAATACCATTCAAAAGTTTGGGGTATGATTTCTTTTTAAAGAAATAGGCCTACATTAATACTTTTAATTATCAAAGAGGCAAAAGTGACAAACTTTTATTTATTTTTTCTATTTCAAATAATTGCTGTTCTTTTGATCATTCTATTCTTCAAAGAATCCTGTAAAAAATAAAAATATTAAGCAGCACAACTGTTTTCAACACTTTTAATAATAAAGAAATGTTTCTTCAGCTGTGACATCAGAGGGATTTTAAAATATATTGAAATAAAAAGAGGTTGTTTTAAATCGTAATACTATTTCACAATATTACTGTATTTTTATATTTGGCTTGGTGAAGATAAGAGACTTCTTTCCTAACATCTTACTGACCCCAAATTGTATTCTATGTGTTTGACAGATTTGCATTGTATTTAAAGTATATGGTTTATTAGTTCACATATTTCCTGAGAACACTGACTTTGGTGTTTTTAGTGCCATGCTCTGCAGTTTAAGCTACAGGAATGTTCATTCTTTCCTCCATTTGTATCACTAATGTAATGTATTTAAGGAAGAAATCTTCACTTTGCCACTGCAAATTTAGTGGCATTAGAGTTTTGTTTTATCTGCCCTAACTGAAACAAGTCTGACATCTACTGGTGCCCCCTTAAAAATAGGTGTTTGGTACCCCTCCTAGAATCTTACATTGTTCCTAGGAGCAACTCTACAATGTAATGGAGCTTAGTCATAAGTTCTTTTAAGAAAAAAGCTTGGAGTCACAGTTCTGTTCCCCTGTCAGATGAGCGTTAATCCTCAGCCTGTAAAGGGATTAAATAGCTTATTATAGAGGAGCGCAGGGAAATCTCTGAATGGACCTTGGAAATGGAAGTGAATGAAAGCACACATTCGCTGGAATAAACTCATTATGATCACTGACAAATTACCTTTTTAGCAGAATTTATCTAAAGAACTGTGGCCATTTCCTTTGACTAAACATTTTATCTTAACTACTGTATTAGATTAGATCTTATAATTTAGGATAATGCTGTGTGAAAGTATACCATTAAAAGATATATGAACAGTGCACTTTACTTGTTGCCTGTATGTATAATACATTACAAAAGTATTCTTATTTAATTAATTATGCCTCATAATACAAGGAACTAAACAGGGGTGTGTTTCTCGTACAACGATGCTTAACTACTATAGTACGATGCATTGTTGAAGAAATCAACTAGCTAGTCACGACTGTTTCCCGAAACCGCAGTGTCGCAAATTGGTCGTCCAACCACATTGGTTAATGATGTCACGCAGGTGTTGGAGTATGAACTCCTTTTAATGAATCTGTTTGAGATCAAATTCATGCTAGATGTTTTGCTATAAATTATGGACATGGCATCTGAGGATTATTTCTCATTTTTCTTTATGTTATTTTGCTTTCTTTCTAGACTCAATCATAGTCTCGTTCTCACGTACTAGAGCACATTCGCACATGCGCACTATTCAAAAACGACGCTTTAAATCTCTTGACAAACTAAATCACATTTGTATTCTAAATAAAAGATATAGTTTGTACTGAATGTCAGCTTGCTTATTTTGCTCAAGATAAGGATTTATTGAGTTCACATGTCATGCAAACAAGAAACTATGCTTCTAACCACAGGTCGAGAGCTGTCGTTCCAACCACACAACTTTGCGATGCTGTTTCCGATTGTTCGTTAGAACTATGGTTTCTGGAAACACCGACTCGTTGAACTATGCTGATAATGACGGAACTTGCGACCATCGTTGGCTAACGATGCTTTTGGGAAACGCACCACAGAACAGGGAGTATATACACACAGGCTTAAACAAGGATTAACAAGAGAACACAGGTGAACATAATCTGTAATCAAAGGAGAAATAGAACAGGTTTGTGGATTTGGGAACTATGGAAACTAATTAACAAACAAGGAAACAAACTAGGAACTAAGGAGAACGGGAACAGAACAAACAGAGTGAAAGCAAAACTAAAACATAACATATACAGGTTACAACACCATTGTATGTTCTCATGTATAATTGCAAAATCATGGCTATACCTTTAAAGGTGCCTTGTGTAATGTCCGCCAAAAAAAATAAATTCATACTCCACATTCCATACCAGATGGGGGCAGTATACCTCCAGAAAGTGAGTTGGTCTACTCTAGAGTAACAACCGAGAAACGGCATAGTCTCTATGCTCTGCCCCTACCTTCACAGTGATTTTGAAATATTCAATTCAATTCAATTCAAATTTATTTGTAGCGCTTTTCACAATACATATTGTTTCAAAGCAGCTTTACAGAAAGTGCATTTCAGAAATGTACATAGAAAAATACAGTTAGTTAATCATGTATTAATTTAGGGCATAAACATATCGCCAGCGTCGAGTCGTCTCTTCACAGGCTTCGAGTCGTCTCTGCACGGGTGTTGGGGCATCTGTAGTTTCCATGGGAGGCTGGATACAAACTGGAGCTGACGATCTATATTTACCTTGGGACTAGCGTCCCGAGATAACAACAGAAAAGCAGATGGGAAATAATTAGCGTAGCTGCTGTTCATAATATTAATGCATTCAATCTGATTCAACTGTAGTAGGCTATAAAAGGTAAAATATGACATCTTCAAGCTACTTCACCTTTACCAGTGAATATGTTCATATTCGTTTTGTTCATATTACATTTTTATTGTTAGTTTGAATTACATTAATTTGA
The DNA here is from genome assembly GCF_963993115.1 of Abramis brama. Taxonomy (NCBI): domain Eukaryota; kingdom Metazoa; phylum Chordata; class Actinopteri; order Cypriniformes; family Leuciscidae; genus Abramis; species Abramis brama. The sequence continues at coordinate 28,866,791 of NC_139971.1, forward strand.
CAGACAGCATTCGCTGATGTTGACCAAGCTAGCGCCAACATAACCAGAGCTGCCAACTCTCACGCATTCACCGTGAGACACACGCAATTGACACTTTTCACACGCTCTCACGCCACACATCAATTTTCTCACGCACAGAAAAATCGCGAAGCAAAGAGGACACGGAGACCGACAGACTAGACAGAGCAGGGGTGCGTTTCCCGAAAGCATCGTTGGCCAACTATGGTCGCAAGTTCCCTCGTTACCAATAGAGTTCAATGGACATTGCGATGAACTTGCGACCATAGTTGGCCAACGATGCTTTCGGGAAACGCACCCCAGGTTAGTTATGATATAAAAAAATCTCAGCTCTCAGATTCTGTCTATTTTATTACGTTTTGGCGCTTGTAAATGTGACAGATCCCTAGCGCACGTGAACCGATCATCTCTACTAATAGTAAAAAAACACGAACACTGTTGAAAGATACAGTAGGCTACGACTTACCAAAATGTATTCCTCATACATAATATCGACCAATCAGTGTTTTTTATCAGCGTGAAGAGGTCAATAACATAGCTGGAGAACAATTATGTCAGATTTACCTCAGGAAAGCCATTTAATAAACATAATATAGGTCACGTAGTTGGCAAGAAAAAAAGAGCTATAGAGATTGTGCTATATATGTGTACTATATTACAATACTATATTTATGTACGTTATATATACGTTTATCGAACAGCCTTCGATACATTTCTATGTTATAACTCCCCGAAAAAACTACACAAACATATAAAACAAACTTCTAACGAAATACTAACAGCATCTTACTTACCAATCCAAAAGAAATGTTGCAAGTTCGGAGTCGAACCTCATTTCTTTCATGTCCATTAGTTGTCTCCAGCGATGGAAAGCAGTGCCAATGTTTACTCTGGTTCTGTTGCTTTTTTTTTATCAGATTTTATTTGAATGTAGTAGTGGGCTGTAGGCTACTTTCCACACGATTGACATTAGGTTCAAGTACGCCCACAAGCCGTGCGAGTTATTCGTGTATTGCATGTTTGGCTGGTGGTTATGTTGCCCGCATACCGCCTCCCATGGCCAAAACTGGTATTACGACACCTGTCGGGCCGTGGCTAGTAATGCTAATGCTAATTCAGGTTGATATCTCTGCAGCACTATAACTTTTCATTTTTTTAATGACATCATCGCCCTTATTTCTTCTCATTCTTTTGATGCGTGTAGCTCATTCTTTGCATATTTTTACCTCAATTCTGACACATGGCACCTTTAAAGAATGCAATGCATTGAAACACATGATAACCAATTTTGTGCATAACAATAAGGGGCTGTTTACATGACACCGTTTTCAACTAAAAACGTTAAAAAAAATTATTCAAAAATTATTTGGCCGTTCATTTACATGACAACAGCGTTTTGGGTGGCTGAAAACGCGAACTTTTGAAAACGGGTTTCAAAGTGCAAGTTTCTGAAAACGGTCTCTGTGTAAACAATAAACATGTGAATCTGTGAAGACAATGACGTCATGCACATGCGTAATACATATTCAGTCTGTGTTTCATCGCCATCTAATGGCCTGGCAGCTTAATACATGGTTTTAGACTTTTTCGCAGATTAGTGTGAAAGGGGATCGTTTTGACAATGGTGTCGCCTGTACGCGGAAAACTTAAAGGAAAAACTTCTGTGTTATATCGTAGCATATCGTTGTCGTGTTATTCCTTCTAATCACAATAATTTGAGATAACCACAATAACTGTGCAGTTGATGATATCGGTAAATTTAAGCGTTTAAAGAAATGCCATCCGTAGGCTGGGAGTAAAGAATAATATAAAACATTGCTACTATATATAAAGGTCAAAAATTATATTATATTATATTATATTATATTATATTATATTATAATTTATATGAATATATTATTATAAATTATATTTTATAAATTTTATAAATTATAAAAATAGTATTAATTTTCACTGCAATATAGTAAATCATATGGGCCTATTTTATTTGTGTAATCATATTAATGTTTAATTTTTTATATTTTTATTTTTATGTTATATTCGATTACAAGTAAAAAGTAAAAAGATTACAAGTAATTATTAGGCTAACACTGTAAGACATGAACAAAACAGCATTATTATTAGTAGCACAATATTCATGATTGTGACAGGCCTATCTGTGATAACAATTAATTATTAAAATATCTAATGCATTACAGTATACATTATTAATATTTTTAATGCTGTACATCAGGCTTCAAGTTAAGTGTTACCAATATCTGTAGACATTTAGACTCGGGTGCATTAGTGCCTGAAAGGGTGATGAGGTTGTGAGAAAATTTGCTTTTCTTGCACCATAAAACCTGGCAACATGTGTGGTTGTAAGTTTACTAGTAAGCGAGCCAAAGCCCGTGAGGCCTTATTTACAGTGCGTTTTAAAGAGTGTGTCGGATTTTACATTGCTGGAGGCATCTACTTGCAAACAGGATATTGTGAGTTTGGAGACTTAGTGGTATGACTACATCTGTCCACCTCTGCTTGTTAGAAAGCACCTCAGCCAACAGATTGTCTCATTGCAACCTACATCTGTGCTTCTGTGTTTCCAGTCCCTGAGGAAAAAGGCTATGACAGAAGAATAGAATGAGAACTAGAGGAAAAGAATGGAGGAGCCATATATTAAATTCAGAATTGTTTGCAGCCCATATATCTTTTTCACTTTCCTTTTCAAATTCAGTTCTGACCCCAATACAGAGAGCACCGGAGGGTTCTGTTATACTAGTATTGACGGTTTGGCTTCAGGACCTAAACTTGGATGGCTGCTGTGGATATGTGTGTTTTTGTTCTTCTGGGAAAGAGTAAGACCCTGTCCTCCTCTGGTACACAAAGTCAATCTGAAGGTCCTGAATGCAGCCACTGAACATTTGCTACTCAGCTTCTTTGATGTAGACGGCAGTCTCACAAATACATCAAAGAGCAGAATGCTTTAAGGAATATTTCTGTGCAGTACGGCATATGTGAGTGAGCGATTCAGTCAGTGTTGCATAATTAAAGACATTTAAATTTTTGTATATATATATATACTCTACCGTAAAAAGTTTGGGGTCAGTATGATTTTTTTTTTTTTACGTTTTTGGAAAAAAAGAAGATTTTATTATGCTCACCAGGGGTGCATTTATTTGGTCAAAAATACAGTAAAACAGTAATATTGTGAAATATTATTACAATTTAAAATAAACCTTTTCTATCTTGATATAGGCCTATCCTTAGATTGCAAAGCCGAATTTTAAGCATCATTAATCCAGTCTTTAGTGTCACTGTAATAAAGTCCACTGAAGTGCAGTTTATTTAAATAAACAAAATACAAAATAAAGTATTGACTTAAAACATGAACTTGAACTTAAACTTAAACTTCATCTACTTCATATGTACACTTCAGGCAGCTCCATATACCATAATGCAACACGATTGTGACGTCAACGCATATTGCGTTTAATTTACCCCACCACAAACAACTCTATTATATATTAATTATTTAAAAAAAAAACAAATGTAAACAACTCAAACACACCTATATACATATAGAATGCTGCATTAAACAATTGTGTAAGGGAAAAAAGGGTTACACTATATTTTAAGGTGTCATTGTTACAGTGTAATTATATATTTAAGTACTGAGTAATATTAAGCAACTACATGTACTAACTATAGGGTTAGGGTAGGACTAGGGTTTGGCTGAGGGTTAGTTGCATGTAATTATGCATAATTTACTGTTATTACAAGTACATGTAACATATGTAACAAGGACACTGTAAAATAAAGTGTTACCGAAAAAAATAAAAATAATAAATCAACCCCATAGTGGATTCTAAGTGATCAAGGGCTTAGCATGTTCCAATTCAGCCTATTGCAAAGGTTCCACCAGTAGTGGGCACGTAAGCAATGATGTACATCCGAGTGAACGAGACGGAGGGAAGTTAGCGAGTGAAGGGCATGAGACAAAACCAAAAACAGGCATGACAGGTCTCCCCTTCTAAGGGCGGCTCCTGACTCTAATGGAACACCCACCCCAAAACAAAAACCTCCAGGAGGGTGGAGGAGTGGAGGTAGCCAAGAGGGAGAGATGGTGGCCCAGGCCCATGAAGAGGACAAGGACCTGGATCATGGCCTTGATCGTGGAGCAGTGGTGGGCCTGGACCGTGGAGGAGTGGCTGAGGCCAAGGACTGTGGAGCATCGACCGTGGAGCAATGGTGGACCCGAATCATGGAGCATAGACGGGCCTGGACCCGTAGACCACCAAGGCAGAACAGAAGGCCACCAAGGCAGAGCTGATGATGCAATAGACCAGGGCAGAGCCGGCGGAGCTGGAGACCAGAGACTTTGTAGGCAGTGTTAGCGCACAAAGGTACCTCAGAAAACGGATTTTGGACAGACTTCTGAGGCAGCGTAATGGTTTATTGATCTACAGCAAAATAGAGCGAGCTTTTGTGATAACTAAGACAATATTTAGTTACTGCAATAGTAATTTCTCACTAGAAATGACATCAGAAGTGTAAAACGTTGGTCAAAAACGTACATTTACACACAAACTGACCACCAACCACAACGTTCAGACACCATTTTATTTTTTAGCTCAACTTTGATGGAATGGAAAGCACAGGATTGTGGAATATCAAAGAAAGCGAAGAATACTGCTGCCTTCAAAAATCGACCAGATGACGGTATCTCAGGAGTGCATGGAATTTTAAGCTTTCGGACGCAGCCCACGTTGAACACACTTTACTAACGAGATGATGAGTTGATCTGGTGTGTTTGATTAGGCAGACATCTAAACTGTGTGTTGGGAACCACTAGTCTAATTAACATGCATCAGAAATACACAGTTCTTCAAGAAACCTCCAGTTAACTTGACTTCACACTTCACACACACACACTTCCTGAATTTCTCATCATGGTCTGGATAATTTTAGATCTGTGATCACAGAGGCCAAGAAAAATATGTGACTTCATCTTGATGTCCATAAATTCACTCTCCTTTTCATCCTGCAGTGTATAGGGACATCAAAGATTATCATGAAGAAAGAGAGTTTCCATCAAAGTGTGGTTGTACAGTAGCATTAATTATTCATATTAATTGGATGTTATGTAACCATGGAGAGCGTTAGTGACTTCTCAGAATTTTGTCTTATTTAGAACAGATCTTCAACCATTAACAGTTTACAAGATTAACAGTTCCTTCTCACTTTCTAAATTTCTCAAAATATAAACGCTTGCAAATATAGAAGAGTTACATTTTGAGGAATTGCGGGTGCCTTGCATTTTGTCCAAGTCCTTGCAACATGTTCTTATTTTGTATTTGTTCACTAATTGTTTCCAGGTAAGGGCCATTAAAGTCACAACTTCATTGTGTTTGTATAACCCTCTAGTTTTTCCTGTCCTTTGTCTGTAATGTTTGGTATGTTCAAGTTTGTTGAGAAGTTTTCTGCATTGTCTTGCTTGATCGATTATCAGTGTCTTGAGCAAAGAAATGAGCAATCTATTACTTTTAAAAAATCAGGGAGGGCCACACAAACTTCAAAATAAAAGCACAATATTTACAAAACCATATGAAAAACAGTTTTTCTCTAAAACCATATTTGAGGTAAACTATACACCTGTTTATGCCCTACATGTCATGTGTTTGTTCTGAAGGACAGGGTTTTTGAGCTTTCACAAGGTTATTCATCTTGAATAGCCTATACTTGCTTGCAATGTGCTTACTGATTTTTTTGTTTATAACTGCTTAAAATGTGCATATTAAAAGCACCTTGGTATGAGATCACATTTACATTTCAATTTAATATGACTCACATGTAGCTGCCCTCGTGACTGGGATTTAGTTACTTCATAAATACTTTACCATCACATTTTCTGACCCCTCTAGGTATGTATATTGCAGTTGAAATATTTAATATGAGTGTTTGTGTTTGCAGGATAAAAGAATGGGTAGATCAACTGCAGCAGGAGCTGGTTTCTCTAGCAGACACAGCCAGCGCTGGGAATAATCTAAAACAGGTTAGAGGTCCAATACACACACACACACACACACACCCACACCCACACCCACACCCACACCCACACCCCTGTACATATTGATGTATGTGTACTTCGATGTGTATTTACCCAAACAAATTGTGAGTGAGAGTTGAGCCTCAATAAAAGCCTGCTTAATTATCAAAACAATCATTACCGGTAAACCTTCATCTCATTACTTCACTACGAGAGTCTCTAATGAGTGCCCTTTTCTCTCCGTTATGGCAGATCTTTATGGATAATCAGAATTTATTCACTGTGGAAACAAATAATGCAGCACAGCTTGTGGAATCAGCGGCTCGGAATATAGAAAGTTTTTTGAAGAAGCGAGCCGCAGCTCTAGAGGTAAGACAATCCTGTTTAAAAAAAAGAAGCATGAAACGGAAATTGTGATAGTCTTTTCTTCCCTATTGTGACGTATATGGCAGTGAAATGGCTTCTCCAACGAGGAAAAAATATAGGGCGGGACTTAATGTTGTCCATTGGGAATTGATTGGATCGTTGTGGTTTGACAATGTTGTAATCTCATATAAGTGACAGGTTGTCCAGCCAGTAAATCATCAGAGAAGAGAAGAGGTCGATGCAAGAGGGAGGGGAAGTTATTTTGATTAAAGATTACGAACATTAATTAAAAATAATAATAATGTGCATGGATAAATCATTTATAATAAATGCTGCATTATTCCATAAAATGCACAAAGAATTGTCAATTTAGGTTTCATAGAGACACACACATACACACACACACATACACAAACACACACACATATGTATATATGAAGAGTTCAGATGCAAAAGCCTCTAAGTGCCATCTGAAATTTTCTTCTAGAATGATAATTTTTATAAAGCTTGTATATTTAAGTAAAGTAATTTCACTGAAATGACAATTAATAGGTAATTTGCATTGCCATTTAAGTGAAATTATTGAACTTAAATATACGAGCTTAATAAAAATGATCATTCTAGAAGAAAATTTCAGATGGCACTTAGAGGCTTTTGCATCTGAACTCTTCATATATATACAGTGAGGAAAATAAGTATTTGAACACCCTGCTATTTTGCAAGTTCTCCCACTTAGAAATCATGGAGGGGTCTGAAATTGTCATCGTAGGTGCATGTCCACTGTGAGAGACATAATCTAAAAAAAAAAATCCAGAAATCACAATGTATGATTTTTTAACAATTTAATTGTATGATACAGCTGCAAATAAGTATTTGAACACCTGAGAAAATCAATGTTAATATTTGGTACAGTAGCCTTTGTTTGCAATTACAGAGGTCAAACGTTTCCTGTAGTTTTTCACCAGGTTTGCACACACTGCAGGAGGGATTTTGGCCCACTCCTCCACACAGATCTTCTCTAGATCAGTCAGGTTTCTGGGCTGTCGCTGAGAAACACGGAGTTTGAGCTCCCTCCAAAGATTCTCTATTGGGTTTAGGTCTGGAGACTGGCCAGGCCACGCCAGAACCTTGATATGCTTCTTACAGAGCCACTCCTTGGTTATCCTGGCTGTGTGCTTCGGGTCATTGTCATGTTGGAAGACCCAGCCTCGACCCATCTTCAATGCTCTAACTGAGGGAAGGAGGTTGTTCCCCAAAATCTCGCAATACATGGCCCCGGTCATCCTCTCCTTAATACAGTGCAGTCGCCCTGTCCCATGTGCAGAAAAACACCCCCAAAGCATGATGCTACCACCCCCATGCTTCACAGTAGGGATGGTGTTCTTGGGATGGTACTCATCATTCTTCTTCCTCCAAACACGTTTAGTGGAATTATGACCAAAAAGTTCTATTTTGGTCTCATCTGACCACATGACTTTCTCCCATGACTCCTCTGGATCATCCAAATGGTCATTGGCAAACTTAAGACGGGCCTTGACATGTGCTGGTTTAAGCAGGGGAACCTTCCGTGCCATGCATGATTTCAAACCATGACGTCTTAGTGTATTACCAACAGTAACCTTGGAAACGGTGGTCCCAGCTCTTTTCAGGTCATTGACCAGCTCCTCCCGTGTAGTTCTGGGCTGATTTCTCACCTTTCTTAGGATCATTGAGACTCCACGAGGTGAGATCTTGCATGGAGCCCCAGTCCGAGGGAGATTGACAGTCATGTTTAGCTTCTTCCATTTTCTAATGATTGCTCCAACAGTGGACCTTTTTTTACCAAGCTGCTTGGCAATTTCCCCGTAGCCCTTTCCAGCCTTGTGGAGGTGTACAATTTTGTCTCTAGTGTCTTTGGACAGCTCTTTGGTCTTGGCCATGTTAGTAGTTGGATTCTTACTGATTGTATGGGGTGGACAGGTGTCTTTATGCAGCTAACGACCTCAAACAGGTGCATCTAATTTAGGATAATAAATGGAGTGGAGGTGGACATTTTAAAGGCAGACTAACAGGTCTTTGAGGGTCAGAATTCTAGCTGATAGACAGGTTTTCAAATACTTATTTGCAGCTGTATCATACAAATAAATAGTTAAAAAATCATACATTGTGATTTCTGGATTTTTTTTTTTAGATTATGTCTCTCACAGTGGACATGCACCTACGATGACAATTTCAGACCCCTCCATGATTTCCAAGTGGGAGAACTTGCAAAATAGCAGGGTGTTCAAATACTTATTTTCCTCACTGTATATATATCATTATATAATATACAGTATATATTAAAGTATAATATACTTTAATATGCAACATAACACAAATTGTGGTTGCTAGTGTAATTTTAGGAAGCTTATTGAGTTGCTTATTTGGGGTTGAACATATGCCCCATAGACACCAAAATAAAATTGCATCTACCCTCTTGTGTGCTTTTACTGACCTGCATCTGATCTAAGCATCAATGAGTATGTGTGTACTTTCGCTTGAATGTGTGTGCGTGCACACGCCAGCTGGCATGGCCTTTGGACAGCGCAGCCATGGAAAGATGGATGGATTGATGCCAGCGGTTTAATTGTTATCAGCCTTTGAAAGATTCTGGGTGTCTGAGCTCGCTGCAGATGTGTCAGGCTTTCCCAGTTCACTGATGCCAGTCTGCAGACCTGGATGAGATTGACATTGCTGCTGTGTTTATGTGTGTGGGGCTTGTCTTCCCGTGGGTCCATTAGCATGCAGGGGAAGTCTCAGTAGTGGTCAAGGCTGTCAGGCAATTATTGTATTAGTTTGTGTGAATAATGTTGTTGTCTTTGCAGAGAAGCAGGAGAGGGAGAGGGATGTTTGGACTGGTCCTTCTCAGCCCATTACTCAGGTGTTCCCTTGTCTTTTAGTGACAGACAGACAGGCCTTTGGGAGTTTCTTCGCTGTTTCACTCACATCTGTCTTAATAACACACTCATGCTCTTTTTTTATTCCCCTTCTCTCTTGGTCTCCCCAGAACACTTAACATTGACTTAAATGTTTCACTGGAATAGATTTAATATTTTTTGCATCATAATTTGTCACACAATATTGTCCTGTGTATACAGACAGGAAGATTAGAGCAGGCAGATGGAGTGATTTCATTTGGGTTCAAATTGGGATTCATTTGAGGTTTTGTTATAGATATGATGCCTTTTCTTAGAAATGCCACAAGGAATCATTTACTAAGCAGCTAATGAGGAGCTGTTTTGCTACTGTGCTTAAGTTGTGAGAGAAGGCTGTTTGTGTAAACGGTACTGATTGTTTTTCTTTATATTTTTACTTATTTTTTTGTGGCACAGGCTATGTATTAACCTTTGACATGTAACTCATCCAGAGCTGTTTGTGCTACGGACATGAATGACACCTCAAATCATACATTTGCTGAGAAGATAATCTGGCCATAAACATTCAGACTTATGGTTTTCACCATAAGTGAAATTATGGTTTATTATATGAGGAAAAAAGTGGGATCACATTATGAAATAAATGTTTGTCTCCAAAACACGCTGGCCACAATTAGCACCCCTGCATTTTTTTATGAGTAAAATATCTCTGAAGTATATTTACATTAATATTTCCATTTTTAAGCACACCAGGGTGACTAGGAACATATTGTCTAGCTATGACTTCTTGTTTCACAGGAGTATAAATATGAGGAAACACAAAGGCCAACTTCCCTTAATCATCCATCACAATGAGTAAAACCAAAGGATATAGTTCTGATGTGAAGCAAAATATTGTTTAGCTTTACAAAATACAAAGTGGTTGTAAGAAAATAGCTAAAACATTGAAAATTCCCATTTCCACCTTGAATGCAATAATTAAGAAGTTCCAATCAACTAAATATTTTTCAAATCGGCCAGGAAGAGGATGTGTGTCTATATCGTCTTAATGCACGGTGAGGAGGAAAGTTTGAATGGCCAAAGACTCTCCAAGGATCACAGATAGAGAACTGCAAAAATGTGTTGAGTCTTGGGGTCAGAAAGCCCAAAAAAATAAAAAAATAAAAATCTACATTACCACAAGTTGTTTGAAAGGGTTTCAAGAAAAATCCTCCTCGCTCATCCAAACACCAGCATATCCAGTTGGGTTTGGTGCAAAAAGGGTTAAAAAGTACCCCATGCCCAGGGTTAAATATACTGCTGGATTTTTAATGTTGTGGGCCTAAGCCTATTTTTTTTTTTTTTTTTGCTGGAGGTCATGGACATCTTGTTCAGATACATGGTATCATGGATTCTAGCAAATACCAACAAATAAAACGGCTTCTGCTAGACATCTTATCATGGGCCGTAGTTGGATCTTCCATCAGGACAACAATCCAAAACAAACATCAAAATCAACACAAAAATGTGTCGCTGAGCACAAAATGAAGCTTCTGCCATGACCGTCCCAGTTCCCTAAACTGAACCCTATAGAAAATGAGTGGGCTGAACTGAAGAGAAGAAGCACTAACATGGAGCTGGGAATCTGAAGGATTTGGAGAGATTATGTATGAAGGAATGGTCTCTGGTCTCTTGTCAGGTATGGAGAAAACTCAGGGCTGGGCAAAAGGAGTTTGCAAAAAGTATTTAATAAAAGGGTGCCAATAATTATGGCCAACGTGTTTTGGAGAAAAACATTTATTTCATAATGTGAGTTTCTCCCCACTTCAATGAAAAGTTAGATTTTTGTGATTTTTTTTTTTAATGAAAGATCAAAAGGATAAACAATGCAGATTTATTTTTTTAGCCATCTTTGATCATATTTACCAGGGGTGACTGGTAAATAAACACACAACAAACATGACAGCGGTAAGAAAGCAGCAGTTAAGAAAGCATTTTATCGTAGCAATGCGGATTTATTTGCACAAGCACTGCAATTCACTGGCATCATGTCAAGAGATGAGGTAATTAAAATTACATTACAAGTATTTAAGCTATAGACTATATAACTGGCTATGTGAGATTGTAGTTTTAATTTGTCCCTTTTCTTTGCATGACACATTGACATTACAGTACAAAATGGCTCTTTCGGCATTAACCTGAACCTTGTACAAGCATTCATTTAATTTGTCTTTAAATGGAAGAGAGGCTCTTGGGAGAGCGCGTAAACGTCACATCCTTTTGATTTTCCAGCCACAAACGTCCTTCACATAATATTCAGTCCACAGGCTAATAGACAAACTAGATCCTAGGAAGTCAGGGATCGTCTCGTTTTTTTTAAGTTTCATTACAAGCTGTTTACATATTGGCTATAAAAAGTAATTAATACATGAACATTCATACATTTAGCCCCTTTAAACTTGTTTCACTTTATTGCCAAAGAAACATTTCTAATTTTCTATAGTGTAGGGTTTTAATCAAATATTTATATTTTATATTATTTCATCTTTATTTGTAAAAATGTGGGGAAAAAAAATTCTTTGGAAAATGTAAGAATCTAGTTGTTATGATTTTTGCTTTGGATCTTGAACTGCTTGAAACCATTTGCTGCTTTTTTATTTAATTTGAGCCTCAAGTGTGCTATTTAATAATAATAATAATAATAATAATAAATAATAATACAAATATTATTTAATGTTACTTAGAGTGCAATTCATTTATGAAAATATCCCACTGACTGTAGAATGTTAACTGAAATCTAACCGACAGTGATGACTTCATTGTATTTTGCATACTGAACTGTGATTAGTCTTTTGCATTCATTTGAATACTGAATTATAATGTGGTCTTTTTTGCATCTGTTTAACCTTCTACTCGCCTTTACTCTGCAAATATGCTGTCAGGCTGTGTTGATTCTTATGCACAGCTGACAAGATTCTGAGCTCTGATTCGGCTTTTCATTAACAGAACTAAAGCTTAAAATCTAATCTTAGCTAAAACTTTAACACCATTATTTTGCTGCGTCACAGCCACTGCTACTTCTTCAAGAAAATGCACCTCCTTTTTTAACATTCCTTTTCCATTTGTTTCTACTGATTGATGAACATTTTAATCGTAGTCACAGCTTCCCCTTTGAGCTCCTGTCTGCTGACTAAATAAAGGACTGGTTTAGCATCAGTCTCTCTCTCTTTTTCTCCACTGCACCATTCTGAAAACACAGGCACAAACCCACAGCCTTCTCAGCTCCAACCTCTATGATCTGCTTTGATAATGCAGATGAAACACAGCTTGGCTTGGTTTCAAGATCGGCAGTGGATGTTTACTGTATGTTTCACATGTGGTCTGTCTTTTATGGCATATTTCTAATAATCACAGGTCAACAGCCACTAGAGTTACATAGCTGTGGAGCACGTAAATAAGCAGCGACCTCTCACATGTTTTGTGTGTGTGTGTTAAATATTTGACTGTATACCAGTAGGAGTAGGGAGCTTAGACTGCATTGTCCGTGGATAGGTGGAAGTCATATCAGCTTTCATTAATATCTGTATGTATGCTGAAGGGACTTGTCATTTTGAAATGCGTTTGTGTGTGTGTGTTGATTAGAATGAGAACCTGTGGATGTGTAGATGGCACATGCAAACACACAAGCATAATACATACACTCGGGTCTTTTGCACGACACAGTTTTCAACTAAAAACGGAAAACTTTTTATGCATTCTGGCCGTTCATTTACACGACTACGCCGTTTTGGCGTCTTACTAAAATGGAAAGTGCACATAATAGAAAACGGTACCGTTATCGTCTCCGTGTAAACTATACAAAAAAGCGAATTTGTGAAAACGGTGACGTCATGAACATGCGTATTACGTGTTCAGTCTACAGACGCGTAGTGTAGACATCACCAACTACTGGCCTGGCATGCATAATACAGCGTTTTTAGTCAGTTTAGTGGATCCGTGTGAACAGGACACCGTTTTCGTCTGTATGCAAAACTTTTCAGTTTTTAGTACATCGTTGTCGTGTAAACGCAACTTCTAGTTTCAATGTCTAATTTAAACCTGGAAATAAAGTTGTAAGATTTCAAAGAATGTAAATTGAAATAATAATTTGACCTATTATTTTACTGACATTATAATTACCAATAAAATAAAAAACATTGTATTATTTAAAATGAAATTCATTAATAATAATAATAAAAAATAAAAAATAATTTTTGACCCATTGTAATATATTGCTGATAATTGCCAATAATTATATAATGAAAAAACATTGTATTGTATTGAACTTAGAATTATTTAAAATTAAATGTAATAATACTAATTATAATAATAATAATAATAATAATAATATTTATTAGTATTACATTTAATTTTAAATAATTTTAAATAATTATGAAATAATTATAAATCTAATTGACCCATTTTATTGTTGATAATATCTACTACATGACAATAACTACTAATACTAATGAACTTGAAAAAAACAACAACATTGTATTAAATTGAATTTAGAATAATTTAAAATGAAATATAACAACAACAGTAATAATTGTTGTTGTTAACATTTTTAATTATTAATTTGTATAAAATATTTATTATAATAATAATAATAATTTAATTAAAAATAAATAAATCATAATTAAAAAAATATATGATCAGCTATTTTTTTCAGTTTTTGACTGATTATTTTGCTCATAATATTTTTGCGAATAAAATAATACTATGAAAAGATAAAAGCATTGTATTCAATTGGAAAATTGGAAAGTTAGGGTTAGAGTTAACATTTTCAATAGTGGTTTCAAATAATTGGAATTCGAATAAAAGGCTATTAATTTCAGCTGTTTTTGTATGTGCATGCATGGGTTAAGTTGATCGATCCAGTGGCCTGGTTGTCTGTGAAAAGTCTGGTCTCAGCCCTGCGTTTGATCCTGTCTGTTTCAACATGCATTATTAAACAGCCCTCTCCTCCCTTGATCAGCACCGTATCTGAGATAACCGGCCGCATGTTGGAGCTCAGCAGGTAACACTCTTAAGTAGCCGTACTGAGCCACATGGTCTGTGTCACCTGCTGGGCACAGGAAGAGTCCTCTCCACCTTCTGTAGATCCAATAAGTCAAGTCCCATGACTTCAAATTATTTCGGAAACATTGCAGAGACCAGACGTCACATCATGTTACTGTTTGCCGCTCGCGCCCACAGTCCAACATTTCCCAGTTAGTGAAATGTTTACCGCCTAATTAAAATGCATTTCTTCCATCTGTGCGATGAAGTTTTGTTGTTTAATTAGCTTTTCTACACTGTGCATATTTGCATGTTCAGTCCAGCTAAGTAAATAGTGAAATGTGTACTGCCTAATTGACTTAATCTGTGGTGGGGGTATTCAGATTTTCACAGTTCTGTCCATATTTTTCTGTTAAGGAATCACAGAGGAGACAAGGTTGAATATCATACTGAGACCAAGCAGAATTACTGCGGAAATTATTGCTTCTAGGCATGGCACTCCAGTAAATATGCATTTTGTCAGACAGGGAACTTGTAATTTTTCACATAATTGTTATCTACAGAAAATCATGGTGAATAATTCACCTCCTTCATGTTCATATTAATAATAGATGCAAGGAGTTTGTTTGAGAATAGCTAGATCGTTGTTATCCCTGTGCACTAAGGTTGCTTTATGAGAGGGAGATGGATTGCTACATCAGAGAATTTCAGCTCATAAAATCTATCAGTGTTTAGCAAATTGTGATTTGAAGTTTGAATCCACTGTGTTACCAGCAAATGGGGTATTATCTCCCAGAGTGTTTTATGAAGGGGTCTGAGTTTTTATGTTGAAAGAATTAGTTTCAGGCCTGTGTATGAATCCAGGGTTTGAAATTAACACCCGCCAACCCGCCAAATCACAAAATCTATGCAACAAATAACGTGCACTTATTCATTTGCATTGAAGCTTAAAAAGCATTTGGTTAACAGAAAAGAGATGCTGTGTTCGAAATCGTCTCCTACACCCTCATTCACTATTCCTTACATTACTCCACTAATATCGTCCACTTGAAGTAGTGAATGAAAACGAGTGAGTGAATTCAGACAGCGTCTTGTGCATAGTTTGTACTTGCTGAGTTGCTGTTTAATAATAATCATTTGAAACTGCCCTGGAAAATACATTTTTGGTGAAAAGGATGAGGATGAACGAGGAAGGGAGGAGATCGCTGGATTTTTTTATTTATATATATGTATATATATATAAGCTGTGACGTAGTTAATCTGGTTAATTTTTTATTAAAAGTATTAAAGGTCCCATGACATGAAATTTCCACTTTCTGAGGTTTTTTAACATTAATATGAGTTCCCCTAGCCTGTATATGGTCCCAAAGTTTCTTTGAATCGGTAGAAATTTGAATCGGTGTAAATCGAGCTTTTGCTATTTTTCTCTGTCTTTGAGAAAATGGAAGCTCAACCGGGCTGATCTTGAATCTCCTCCTTATGACGTTATAAGGAGAAATATTACCTCCCCTTTCTCTGCTTTGCCCGCCCAGAGAATATTTCTTGCCCATGAGAAAATGAGCTAGGAAGTAGGAACGCGCGCGATTTTAGTTTGTCCACGAGAGATATCATGGCTTTTGAGCGAGCGAAGCATAATAATTGCTCAATAATTGGATGTACAAATGAACATCGAATGGTCAATACAGAGCTGGGCTTGCTGAACGTCGGACAAGTAAGTCAACAAATGATATATAAGTGTGTTGCTGTACTGTTTATGGTTACCTAGTTTCTTACACGTAGAATGTGGCTGTCACATTAGCTATGCAGCTATGCAGTCACTCGCGCTAATGTAAAGGTAGACAGCATCAAGTTACACACACTGTAACGCGAGTGTTGTACATTTCTTTGTTATTTGGATAACCGTTTTCCTGTTGGTTATATGGCGCGCGCGATATCCGCATTTCAAGATCGCAGAGCTTGATGTAATTGTAATAAGATAAATTACAGACGTTACAGATCTCTCATGAAAAGGCAACAGTAGGTTCGCGTTAGCTACATGATAATAACTGTAAACCATCCAAATAAAGTACCGTATCCAGACATAATATTTTAAACTAACCATTCGGAAACGTCCTGCTGGAGCCGCTGAGTTGCAACTTCTTCATCCGTTGCTTCTCCATCTGGATCAGATTCTGGGTCAAACTGAAATGCTTGAACAACTGTGTGTCTTCGTGCCATTGCAATATATCCAACATAAACAAACATGCATGGTACCGTTGCGCAAGATGGTCAAGGCCACACCCACCCTCCACCTTGCGCCGCCTTTCTCCTCCTCATTAGTATTTAAAGCTACAGACACCGAAACGGCCCGTCTGAAGGAAGCTCATTCTGGGACTGGCTTGTAGTGGCTATAATTCTGCACCGAGGCTGAATTTTTGGAAAGAGATTCCAGATACAGTACTAAGGACCACTAAGGACTATATTAAAGCCTACAAAAAGTAGCATGTCATGGGACCTTTAAGTTCTGAATGGCCGGTAACTTAAAAATTTAGTAGCCAAATTGTCCAGTGAGTTAAAAAGTTAATTTCAAACCCTGGATGAATCTCTTAAAAAAACATGTATTTCACCCCAAATTCAAAAGAATGACCATCTCAAAAGAATGACCACCCTCCATCACTACTCTTACCAGTATTGCCTACTCACCTGTCTGGACTATCCCAGGAAGTGTGAGCTCTCCATGTGTCCACAATCTCCACCCAGCATGCAATTTTGAGTTTAAAAGGCATCTAATAGCCATCCAAACACAGCACTGATGTCTAGGCTAAAACCAGGCAAAATTTGGGCTGTCAGTGAAAATTTAATAGACGTCTAACCATCGCCCAAGAATAGACTAGTCATCAATTAGATAACATGTCAAAGAAATGAAACCAAAGAGCTTATAATCACTGTTGACTTTGCTTACATGATGGAATATCATACATCTCGCAAGATATTTTGGCAAAAACGACATGTAACCAAATTCAAGGTTATTTTGGCTAGAAGTGGGTTACTCATAGCCACTATTCGACTATATAGACTATTTCAGGTCTATAGTTAGCCTAGACTGTGAAATGATGGCTATTGCTTGCTGGGCACCTGCAACACAGTAAAGTCTTCTATTATCATCCGGTCATTCTCCCCAACCTGCTATATTCCTGTTTATTTACATGTGTGCTCATTCTAACGCTGCAATAAACCTGTATTGTCATCTCACTATATTGTTGTCTCCAAGCCTGGTATTTCTTAAAAGTAATGGTTCAGATTACTCACGGTTAGGTTTTCAGGAACAGAAATTGAATATAAACTAACATTGCAATATTCACTGTATAAATTAAATACAGATTAATCATTATTAAAGTTACAAAAGCTATTCAGTCAAGATCAGTGAGTGATTTCCTTGTCTTTTGTTGTTTGATTAACATTAAAAACAGACAGCAGGAATATTAGGCTGCTGTCACTTTAAGACATAATGCATGGATCCAAAATACTGATACTGACACACATGCGTTGTCTTGACTGTTTATGTTCACTTAAAGGTGCAGTATGTAAGAATGACAACTAGTGGTTGAAATAGGTACTGCAGTTGAATTCAAAATATCAGAGATCGTCGTTTCTCCCGCCACCTGCTCCTCAGACTAGACGACGCTCACACGGGTTGCCAGTTTGAGCACACTCAACAGGAACGAGCACAATGGACAATGACAATTGGCAACGTGCAGTATCACAGACCAAAACAATAACAAACATTCCAGCCTGGAAACGTACATTTCAAAGTAAAATAACTGGCTGTAGAAGTGTTTTTCAGAGAAACGAGTATGTGAACTTCAATATATGCGAACTGGTATTTTTATGCTTTAGTAGAGTGAAAAAGTTACATACAGCACCTTTAAGACATAACCTACTGTTTGCTAGGAGACCTTGCCAAGAAGGTTATGTTGACAATTTTGTGGTGAAAATGTAATTGTGTGGTGAAATATGACCCAGCCTATAACTTAAACTCTGTTCTTGACCCATTTAATCTTGTCAATATTATTACAGTGCCAGCGATGGTGTCTAAGTGATGTGGCCTTTGTCCTCCAAAGCTGTTGTGTTGGTGTTTATTATGCCTGGCTGTGTTATTTCTGTTTGATAATGTGCACTGGGGTGTGCATGTTCTCAAAAACTGAATTATTAATGTATTTGTGTGTGTGGCTGTTTTATAGGAGCCATGTGAAAAGTAATCAAGAGCTGAATCATTTATATTAAATCACCTTCATGTGTGTATGTGGGAGAGAGTGGTACACGAAGGATTGAAGAGAGTAATTAGTCATTTACAGTAGGGTTGGCTTGGGGCAAAGCTGTTGTCTCATTCTTTCTTTTTTTTCTTTAAGGTCTTCAGTTGACACTTGAAATGATTTCTCTGTCCCGAGTGCATATATCCCAGACTGCCTGTTCCATGCTATGTCAGATCATTAAGCACAGCTAAAGTGTAGCCTAATCCGTCTGACAGCGTCTCAAATTGGGATCCTTCACCTCCAGGCGAAATATGTCCTTTTGTACAGACAAATGGCATGAAGTCCATCCCAGAGGAAACTTTTATTGCTCAAAGGTTGCTCTTTCTGTTCAGAAGACTTAAAGCCAGCATGAAATCAAAAAGTGACATTTATCACATACATATTTGCTTCTGCTCTGAATTTTGCTTTTGAAAATGTATTTGCTTCTGTTGACTGACATCTCCTATTGGATAATGTCAACCCATGAACCCATGAAGCTTTAGTACTGGGATACTCCCATGTCAAAAAGGATATTCAATGAAACAACAAAAGTAAGAAAGGACATGACTTGATTTTAACCTTTTGCAATTGAAACTTGAGAAGTGTCTTATATTTGCCAAGGCAGCATTATTTTGATAAAAAATGCAGTAAAATATTGTAATATTATAATTTAAGATACATAATTATAATACTGTTTTCTAATATGTATTAAAAATGTAATGTATTGCTGTGATGGCAAAGCTGAATTTTCAGCATCATTACTCCAGTCTTCAGTGTTCCATCAGAAATTATTCTAATATTCTGATTTTCTGCTCAAAAAGACTTTCATCTTATTATTAAATGGTTGTGCTGCTTACTAAAAGTGTGGAAAGTATGAAAGTCTTTTTTACAGGATTCTTTGTTGAACAAAGTTTGAAAAACAGAATTTACTTTAAACAAATCTTTTTGTAAATCAAAATGGACAGAGCAACACCTTTTTAAATGTATGTGAAATGAATGTTGGTAGCACAATTTCTGGATATATGGAGAATTTAATGAGAAAAGTTCATATTAAATTATTTTTCAATATTAATTTTGATTGTAGTCATTTCTTCTAAAAACTCTAGAGATGATGATGTGATTTGATTTCCAGTTAATTTAATTGCTTTTCTAGTAGAAGATAGTAGAAGTCTTATAAGAGAGCTTAGGATGAGAAAATATCCAACAGACACGGCATATTTGTGCTCTCCAACATAAATCTGGACATTTTCACACGTATCTGTCAGACTGTGATATCGTTTATGTACTGTAATCTAACGTCTATCAGCTGCCACTTATCTGGTGTGATTTGGCTCTATTTTCAGTGGTGTTATATACAGAAGTTGTATCATGCCTGTGTTTCATCTCGTTATGTGTGTGTGTGTGTATGTGTGTGTGTGTGTGTGTGTGTGTGTGAGTGAGTACGGGACATCAGCTTGCATCCACGTGTTTGTGTGCCTTGTAATGAGAGAGCTTGATTACTGAATCTGTGTGTCTGGAGCAGATGCTGCCTTTCGTCCTCTTGTGAATATCCTCACATCAAACAGTATCGGCCCAGAGGAACTTTCACTCGCATTACAAACACGTAATCAACCGTCGGAGCTGCACAACAATGCTTTTCAAATCACCGGCTGACAGATAACACAGTCTAGCACAGCACAGGGTGATATAACGTAGAATAGAGCGACATAACGTGGCACATCTCTGTGGAACGTGTCGTACAGGCAGATGGGGTTGTCTTGAAACGATCACGTTCTGGTGTCTGCACAAGAGACCAGCAGTTTCATATCAAAGCACAATGTGTACAGAGGATTTTTAATAAGCCCAGACGGCTCAGTGACATCTGCGTTACATTCACTGGTTATTTTTCTCCGTTCTCTAATGGAGTTGTAAATTCACAGCTCAGATTCTTGTTTAATTGACAGGTTATTAGGCTTTGAATGCTTGTTTATGGTGTTTGTATAAGAAATTATGCTAATATAAAGGATTTTAAACTGCTACCCCCATGCAAATAGTGATTTAGAGATTGTGGGTCCTATTTTAACAATCTAAGCGTATTGTCTAAAGCACAGGGCGCAAGTGCACTTAGAATCCACTTTTGTTAACAACGGGAAAAATGGCCGGCGCATGGTGTAAAAGGGTTGTCCCTATTCTCTTAATGAGTAATGGCTGTGTTTTGGGTGTAACGTACAATAAACCAATCAGAGTCTCATCTCCCATTCCCTTTAAAAGCCAGTTGTGCTCGCGCCATAGAGGATTGTTTTTTAAATGGCGGAATTTGCAAGCAGAAAGACTGAACGCGTCTCCAGAGAGGAAATGGATCAGCTCGCGTTTGAGCAGACCATCTATGGGACAAGCCGGATTCCACCATATCTTTATGTACAAAATAATAATCTTTTACACTAATTCTTTTATTTGTAATATTTGGCTAGTTTGTGTGCTGCTGCGCATCCCTGTGTGTGTAATGAGCAGACTGTATGCGCGTTGTTGACCCGCCTATAGGCAAATATTCCTAACGCACTTTAAATAACAAAAAAAATACTGCGCCATTGACTTTAGACCAGGTTTCAGTTGGTCAATGGCGCAGTCTATTTCAGTTGCCTCAAAATAGCAACGCGCCTACAATTCACCTGAATACACCTCGTTTTCAGACCAGCATGCCCATGGGTGCACAAATGGGCGCAAATGCATTTGCTATTTAAACAATGTGGTGCGGGACGTGAAAATGATAACTGCGTCGGGCTGAAACTAGCAAAAAACACTTGCGCCGCGCCTGGCACCGCATTGCGCCAAGTGTATGATAGGGCCCTGTGTGTGTGGTCCTGATAAACCCTACATTATGAGGACCAAATATCACTACAAAGATACAGTAATACCAGTACTTTTTGACCTTGAAGGGGCAATTTTTTGGTCCCCATGAGGAAAACAGCTGGAATTGCTGGAAGTTTTCTGTGATTGGTAGGTTTAGTGGTAGATTTAGGGGTAATGGATATAATATACAGTTTGTACAGTATAAAAGTCATTATGTCCATGGAATGTCTTCATAAAATATGAAAACCCAACGTGTGTGTGTGTGTGTGTGTGTGTGTGTGTTTGCGTGTGCATGTGTGTGTGTGTATCCCTATCCCAACTTAAAGGGGTCCTATAATGCTTTTTCACTTTCTCAACATTTTTGAAAGTTAATTACAAACAGTGGCTTTCAAGCTCCATAAATAGCAATAGCAAACACCTTAATGTACCACAGTAGTCCTACAATTAACGTGTTGTATATTCCATATACTTATAATTATATGAATGAGATTTTAGAAGATTATCTCCTAAAATAGTATGACTTATTGTTATTTTTGGAGATTGACAGTTCTTGTTATCCATTAATTTCCGTTGTATTGAAGTTCTGCTTAATTTCTACATTTACATTTATTTACATTTATTCATTTAGCAGACGCTTTTATCCAAAGCGACTTACAAATGAGAACAATAGAAGCAGTTAAACTAACAGTAGGATAACAATATGCAAGTGCTTTGACCCTTCTCAGTTTAATCTAACTTTAATCTATAATATATAATATATAACCTATAATCTTTAATTTTAATCTAATTTTATTTTATTTTTTTACATAATAGAATAGAATAGAGGAGAAAGTGTTAGTATTACTGGATCAAGTGCTGTCGAAAAAGATGCGTCTTCAGCCGTTTCTTGAAAGTGGCTACGGACTCAGCAGCTCTGGTTGAGTTAGGGAGATCATTCCACCAGCAGGGAACAGTCATGGTAAAGGTCCGAGAAAGAGATTTTGTGCCTCTTTGAGATGGCACCACAAGACGTCGTTCGCTTGCAGAGCACAAGTTTCTGAATGGCACATAAGTCTGAAGTAATGAGTTTAAGTAAAAGGGAGCAGAGCCAGTGGTTGTTCTGTGGACAAACGTCAGTGACTTGAATTTGATGCGAGTGGAAATGGCAACCAGTGCAATTTTGTGAGGAGAGGAGTGACGTGCTCTCTTTGGCTCATTAAAGACCACTCTGGCTGCAGCATTCTGGATCAGTTTCAGAGGTTTGACAGTGCAAGCTGGAAGACCAGCCAGGAGAGCATTACAATAATCCAGTCTGGATAGAATAAGCGCTTGGACAAGGAGTTGTGTAGGATGCTCTGATAGGAAGGGTCCTTATCCTCCTAATGTTGTACAAGGCAAATCTACATGACTGGGCAGTTCTAGCAATGTGGTCTGTGAAGTTCAATTGATAATCAATTACAACTCCAAGGTTCCTGGCTGACCTTGATGGAGTTATGATGACAAGCCTAGCTGAATGGTGAAGTTGTGGTGTAGTGTTGGGTTGGCCGGGACCACAAGTAGCTCTGTCTTCGCAAGGTTTAGTTGAAGGTGGTGGTCCTTCATCCAGCCAGAAATGTCTATCAGGCAGGCTGAGATACGATCAGCTACAGTTGGATCGTCAGACTGGAATGAGAGGTAGAGTTGTGTGTCATCAACGTAGCAGTGATAGGAAAAAACATGTTTCTGAATCACAGATCCTAGTGATGTCATGTAGATGGAGAAGAGAAGTTGTCCAAGCACTGAGCCCTGAGGCACTCCAGTAGCTAGATGTTGGGTCTTAGACACCACACCCCTCCATGACACCCTAAAGGACCTAAGACTTGAACCATTGGAGTGCGGTTCCCGAGATGCCCTTCATCTTTAGGATTGACAGGAGGATCTGGTGGTTAACTGTGTCAAAGGCAGCAGATAGGATGAGACCTGAGGATTTGGAAGCTGCTCTTGCCAGTCTCAGAGCTTCAATTACTGAGAACAGGGCAGTCTCAGTTGAGTGTCCGCTTTTGAAACCAGACTGATTGTTGTCCAAGAGGTTGTTCTGTGTAAGGAAGGAAGAGATCTGGTTGAAAACAACTTATTCAAGTGTTTTCGCGACGAATGGAAGAAGAGATACCAGTCTGTAATTTTCCAGATGTGCTGGATTTAGAGTGGGTTTCTTAAGCAGTGGGGTTACCCGAGCCTGCTTAAATGCTGTGGGAAAGGTACCAGTGTGAAGAGAGGTGTTTATGATGTGCGTGAGTGCGGGTACCACTGAGGATGAAATGGCTTGATGTAGGTTAGTGGGAATAGGATCAAGCGGACAGGTGGTAGGGTGATTGGAAAGGAGGAGTTTGGAGACTTCTGCCTCTGAAAGTAGAGAGAAGGAGGGTAGAATGTGTGTGTTAGCTGGTAAAATGTGTGGGTCAGTTTGTGGATTGGTAAATTGGCCGCTGTTGGTGGTTGTTTTATTTATGAAGAATGTGGCTTTGAACACAAAATTTCTAATTTGGGGTTCAAAGAAAAACAAAAGTCATATAGGTTTGGAATGACGTGAGGGTGAGTAAATAATTCACTAAAAATGTATGAACTTAATTTGAAATGCAGATAGGCAAAATAGTATACACTACTGTTCAAAAGTTTGGGAGTAGTAAGATTTTTTTTTAGAATGAAATTAAAACTTTTTATTCAGCAAGGATGCATTAAATTAATCAAAAGTGGCAGTAAAGAAATTTATATTGTTAACCTTAATGGTTTTAATTGTCTGTATGACAGAATTCCTGTAATCGTGCATTGTTAACTCTCTTCAGGGAGGTTAACTTATGGTTGATTCACAGTATAGTCATCTCTGCACATGATATTGGGATGGGAGAAAATATATTGTAATTTATTTCACTGGAAAAAACACAGACTTCACTTTTAATGCTTGGAATTCAATTATTTAAATGATCCCTCAGTAGTGATCATTAAAAGAGCTGTGTTATGCTGTATTAGGGTCACTTTGTCATGATTTGCTTCGGCTGTTATAGTGTAGTAGTGAGTGAGTGTATGTGTGTGTGGGTGGTCATGATTGTGGTGTTTTGCAATCATGAGATAAATGAATACACACTCACGTCACAGAGTTATAACCTTCGGTGGTGGCTCATCTTTATTGTCCCCACCAGTGTGCACTGGCCTTTGTGAAAAGGCCACTGGAAAGAGGGAATCTATCCCTAGAGCTCAGTTAGGCCACAGACAGCCCCATAAATCCTCTACTCTAATACTCCCAGATTCGCCTCTATTGGCCAATGCACCAAATTGGATGCTTTGCATTCTCTGCCTGCTTCACTTGAGACACATGCTGTCTGGAGTCTGAACCACAGACACCCTTTTTGTCGTTCTTTCTGTGATTCTTATTCGTTTGACATCTCTGCTCCTTCTCTGTTCTTGTCTTGATGCATGGTTAGATGCATTCATAGATACCCAGGAGGCAATTGCCAAAAGACATCAAGAGTGTGGTTCTATAAAATATGGCTAGCATAGCTGACATAATTTAATCTATAATGAGAATTGCTTATATTAAAATCTCTTTGTGTCTCATTGACACAAAGATAATTTTACAATGAAAATTTCATTGTAATCTAGGAGAAATATTTGAGATAATAAAGAGATATTTTTGCAATTTTTCTTTCTTATATTGCCGAACCACTTTTGTACAATTTATCTGCTTGGCAGATTTTTCTTAATGAGTATTTTTGTCTTGTTTTCTGGTAAAAAAAAGTACTGAACATATTTCAAGAATGGAAAAAAAAATAATAATAATAATAAACCAATACAGCATAAAATATTAAGATTTATTGTAAATTAAATTAGGTTTATACTTTCAACAAGAAAAAAAAGCTAGAAAAGGGGTATGATAAAATACATTTAATTCACTTGCTATACAGTTTTGCTTCTCAAATAAATATACCTATTTTAAGAAATGTATTTTCTTTCTTTCTTTATTGTTAATTTATTTTAGAGATTTAGGCTTTTTAGACAAAAGTATGATTAAGAACAATATTTCTGATCATGTCCAACAAATTAATCTATTTTCCATTCCTTTTCCAAAACAAAACAGGTCTATTTTCTTCTCCTTTCAATAACAGTTGAATACTGCCGAACATTAAACCAATATCTGACAGTATTTATTTATTTTTTGTGAAAGTTTTACATGGCTTAATATCTGTGCTTGTAAATTGGTGTGTGGTGTCACAGGATGCAGGCTGTTGTAAATGGCTCATTGATTTTCAGGCGAGTTGGACTCGAGGGACGTATCTGTCTCTTTGCTCTAGCCTATCGGCTTCTTCATTAGCGAGGGGCTGTCGATAACGCCATGTGTGTGAAGGTAGCCAGCGGCCCGCTGATGAGGGCAGGGCAAGAGCGATGTATGCTCGGCACACTCTGTTTGCTACCGAGTTGCTGCTGTCTGAGCTGCTCTAAATCCATATGCATCAAACTCTTTTCGCCAAATATCACAGAACAGAGATAAGATTACGCTGCATGGCATTGAGAGCGTGGGAAATGAACTGTGGACTGTACAGCTCCTGACAAGCTTTTGATAAAATTAAAAGTGTGGCTTGTGTGTCCTGAAATCAGTGTCTTTGCTAATTTTCAGTATTAACCGTGACATGCAGCCACATTAGCACTGGTATGTTTTCCTATAATGTACAATTTAACATTTAAACACATTTTTTGTTGATTGTTTGATGTTTGTGATTGGTTGAAACCATTTGTGATTGATGTTTGTCAAAATAAAACTTTCTAATGCACATATTGTCACGGTGGGGTGAAGGAAGGCAGACAAAGAAGACAAGCAAACAGGTTGATCCACACACACACTTAACAGTGATCGGACAGAGAATGGATGTGAGGGACCAACTTATAAAGCAAACACAAATGAGGATGATTAATCAAACACAGCTGAACCAAATTAATTATTAATGATGGTGACCATGGTAACAAAGGAGTGGCGGGAAAACTGAACAAAGGAAAACATGTGACTAATGAAAACAAACTGTGACATAACGCCTCTCAGAGTAGGCGCAACCTTGCGGCGTAAGAAGAACATAAACAGATGAGGGAGGAGTTTCTGGAGGCAGGTGAGGAGCTGGAGAAGGGCAGGTGATGGCAGGGCGACGATCCCCTGGCGGTGACGGTGGAGATGGTCTGCAAGCACGTACCCAGAGTCGAGAGAGGGAAGAGTCCAGATGGTGACGAGGCTGACGGCAACTGGGGGATGATCGATGGAGACAAAGCCGGTGGATCTGCAGACGAGGGTTGAGGGAGCTGAGCGACATCGCTGGTGCAGGAGACCCAGGCGATGTCGTGGCGACAAGCGTTGTAGGTGGAGCCAGAGTACCCGAGGGCTGGGGCGGCGACGGTGTGAGCGAGGACAGAGGTGATGCCGACGGGAAGGAGGAACCTGCTGCAGCTGAAGGGGTGGAGGGACGGAGCGCAGTGGATGGCCCGAAAGTCTGTGGCGGAAGTGGTGAGACGACTGACCATGGGGGGGGCCGGTGGGACGAGGGAATCCGGAGGAGCCACTAAACTGAGGGTCTCTGGTGGAGCCGAAGGTGGGAGCAGCCAAGACGGAGCCAACAGGTTGACGGCCTGAGATGGAGCAAAGAGATCCAAGGGCGGAAGCGGAGCCGAAGGATCCTCCTGGGTTGCTCGACGTCAATGCAGAGACTCCCCAGAGACAGCGCAGGCATCCAGCAGCGATGGGACTGGAGAACTGGCTGCGCTCTGTAGTGGTGGTGATGAAACGAGGCAGTGCTCTGGATCAGGGCGCAATGCTCTCCATACACCTCATGACAGCTTCCCTCCAACTCAGTCCAGTGGTGTCTGGAAGATTGATGGTGTTGTGGAAGTTCGCCCCGATCCAGAACAGGTTCTTTAGAGTCTTGTCATCCAGGGA
Organism: Abramis brama; assembly: GCF_963993115.1. Taxonomy (NCBI): domain Eukaryota; kingdom Metazoa; phylum Chordata; class Actinopteri; order Cypriniformes; family Leuciscidae; genus Abramis; species Abramis brama. The sequence continues at coordinate 28,894,142 of NC_139971.1, forward strand.
GCTGGTGATGGCCAAACAAACAAAATCTTTGAAAAAAGAAAATAAATGATGGCTCTCCTGAGCCAGGACGATAAACTTTGCCCGTTCGTCCATATTGGGTGGACCAATCATCTGTCACGGTGGGGTGCAGTAAGGCAGACGAAGAAGACGATAATTTCAAATACAAAGTTTTAACTACAATCTAGAAGACAAGCAAACAGGTTGACTGACACACTGACACACTCATTTTATTATGGATATATTATCAGAGACCCCCAAGCTCCCAAAAAATGGGGTGAAAGATTTTTTTCCATGTTACCATTGGCCAAGGGGTTTTCTCCAATCAAGCGCCGCACTAAACCATCTACCTAATGTTGGCTGCCGTGTTTAATGATTATGCCCCTTAAATAATGGAACCAGATGTAATGTCTTGGAGGTAATTGGATCGTTCCTCTCACCTCCTCTGGGGGAAAAGAAAAGTAGTGTTTAGATCCAGTCATGAATGCAACATTGTTGTCAGCCTGAATATCCCTGGGGAGAATCTGTATTATTAAAGACACCTTTCTACTGACTTCCATCACCTTAATCACCCGCCGTCTCTGGATTGCCAGGTGATTTGAATATCCCATTTGCAATTTTCAAAGAATCTCTTGTTGACAATAGTGGATAATCCTATTGTAACACTTCTTCTCGTTCTGCTTTTGCCCAATTCAGTGTTAATCCGGCACGGACACAGAATCCACTCAACATGAGACTTCAAAAAGCTGTTTTATTAGATTAAAATGACAAAATAATCTATCTATCTATCTATCTATCTATCTATCTATCTATCTATCTATCTATCTATCTATCTATCTATCTATCTATCTATCTATCTATCTATCTATCTATCTATCTATCCATCCATCCATCCATCCATCCATCCATCCATCTATCATTCATAGTTTTGATCTGTCGATCTATTGCTCCATCGTTCGTAGTTGTTTTTCAAACAATTACAAACAAGTAACACATTGAATTAAAGCAGTAGTTCACTTCAGAATAAAAATTTCCTGATAATTTACTCATCCAAGATGTTCATGTCTTTCTTTCTTAAGTCAAAAATAAATTAAAGGGATAGTTCACCCAAAAAAGAAATTTCTGTCATTAATTATTCATCCTCATGTCGTTCCAGACCCGTAAGACCTTTGTTCCTCTTCGGAACACAAATTAAGATATTTTTGATGAAATCCGATGGCTCAGGGGGGGCTCCATTGACTGCTATTTAATTAACACTTTCAAGGCTCAGAAAGGTAGGAAAGACATTGTTAAAATAGTCAATGTGACTACAGTGGTTCAACCTTAATTTTATAAAGCTCAGTCTCCGACGCGCGTTCACGAGAGCACCATGACGCATGGTGTATATGACCTTCCTCTGCACACACATGCGTCATGGTGCTCTCGTGAACGTGTGTCGGAGACTGATACGGAAGAGAAGAAATTGTTGAATAAAGTCGTTATTTTGTTTTTTTGGCGCACAAAAAGTTTTCTCGTTGGACCTTTCAACGTGATTACGTAATGTGTGGCGCATCACAGCTAGTGCAAGACGAGCATTTGTGGTTAAAAAGTATATAAATGTCTATTTTTTTTAGAAAATGACAGATCGTTTCGGTAGATAAGACCCTTATTCCTCGGCTGGGATTGTGTAGAGCCCTTTGAAGCTGCAATGAATCTGCAATTTGGACCTTCAACCCGTTGGTTCCCGTTGAAGTCCACTATATGGAGAAAAATCCTGGAATGTTTTCCTCAAAAACCTTAATTTCTTTTCGACTGAAGAAAGAAAGACATGAATATCTTGGATGACATGGGGGTGAGTAAATTATCAGGGTTTTTAATTCTGAAGTGAACTAATCCTTTAAGCATGAAATTTTAAATAAAATAACTGTCAATAAATCAATACTATATATATATATAAATATTTTATTGTTGTTTATTTGTTAGTTTTTTCTAATTACCATACTGACTTCAGCCAAAGCTTGTTTTATTATTGCACATAATTACACTTGATTTTCATTATCTAAACATCTGGCTAGACATGGCAGCACTCCATATTAGTGTGGGGGTTTGACGCCACAGTCCATCAGCACAGGGCAGAGGACATCTTCATCTGTGAATAGACGTGCACATCAGATCTTGAATCATTTATGAAGCTCACCACTGCCCAAGAGAGCAGCACCAAACAGGATTTATGACGGACTGCCCGTAACTCAATGACGACGCTCAGCCAAAGTCTCCCATTAAAAAGCAATATACCTCCGGCCTTGCTTAGTTTATAGCCTTGTGTCACTTCGCTGCCTGTCCGGGTCTTTGTCCGCGAATAATGGACCAACTGTGCTTTAAGGTCATGAAGTGCATTCAGGTGATGGGTAGGTGAATTTTAGATTGTTTCCTGAGCAGGATAAAACATGGTGTTTGTTGCTGGTTTTTGGGATTCGTGCAGAATAAATTAGGCTGCCAGTTGCGCGGAGTGTTTGTGCAGCAGGTAGCTTTGCTTTCTGGAAGCAAATGAGAGGCTTAATGTGAATTGCAAAAAAAATGAATGCGCCTGTGTGAGCTCAGGCCTCTGAGTGTCATTTGTTCTTTTGTCACACGTTTTCATGGCTAGAATAATTCAGGATTGATGGGCATGATATTATAGCAGCAGTGAGATCCCTCTCTCTCTCTCAGCACTCATTCAGAGATGTATTTGTTTCACCTTTATGCAATGCTGTGGTTTACAGTCCTGTCAAAATCCCTTTACTCCGAACAGACAGGACCTGAGTTAGTCGTCTCTAGTTTAGCATCGGAAAAGATCAACCTTAATCGCAATGGGGAAACAAGGCGTTTTTGACTTGTTTATTCCCTGTTGTTTTTATACAGCAACACTGTATAATGCCTCATAATTATTTTTTATTCTTTTCCCACTTATGTTTAACTGTCCTTTTACATAAAACGTACATTTTATGCCCTGCAAGCACTGGTGTCTTCTTCTTGAAATGCATGTAGTTTTCATATGTGACTTTAAATGCTACATAAAAGACATAGGACACAAAATATCCCCAAAAAAGAGGCATTTCTAATAATATTTTTCAGAAAAAGTATGTGAACAAAATGTGCTGCCATGCCCTGGTGTATTGAGTTGTGGTTGCTAAGGTGCTCTGAGTGATTATTAGGGTGTTGCTAGGGTGTTCGGGGTGTTGTTAAGTGGTTACTCACTGGCTCAAGTTAAAAGAGCCTATCTTCAAGTCTTTGAAATCCTGGTCTCTGGATATGGCTCAGATCCCTCCTTCAGTGTAAGTCAGAGGGATTTTTCACCTATTTTATCATCTTCCATTTGGAAACCATAGCCAGCCTGTAATAACACACCTCTACTTAAAATATATCATTTATATCTGCAACACAAATAGTGCAGGTTTTATTCAAATCCCTAAGTGTGCACACCTGCTCCCACATAAGATTCACAGATTTTCACCCTTTTAAGACATTAGATGTATGCAGTGTTTGATATGAGATCCAGGGAGGGTTTTGACACTCACCTGTCTATAATTAAATGTTTTTTTCTTTCTCTCCACTTTTCCTCTTTCTCCTTGGTCTGGTGAGATTAAAGTGGAGTAAAGGTATTGATGGACTTCCTGTGAGGTTATTGACTTACTCCACTGTGGTTACTGTAATCAGCTTGATGAATTGGAAGAGAGTGAACAGCGGGGATGAACAAGCAAACGTGGCTGTAGTTTATTTCTGGGGCTGTCAGTCCTAAACACACCTCAACACACAAAGGTTGTGATTTTCCAAACACATTAGTTCTTGTAACACTTTGCCTCTGCGCCACTGGAGCTGTTGTCATGAGCAATTCAGTTCTCCTGTTTAATCAAATCCGGCTATTACCCTAAAGCGATTCCATTTAGCCGAACAATTTTTTATGGGTACTCAATTCAGTGCTTGATTAGAAATCCTACAAAATTGATGTAGGTCAATGGTGTTTGTCATCTGGAGTATTTCAACCTTTAATGTCTTTAATTAAATGCTACAGCTGATAGTATATATCTATTATTTTGAGAATCAGGACGCAGTGAGACATTTGTGAAGAAAGTGTAGGATGAGAAAAACTTTTGTTTTAAACTAAATGAATCCTTTTATTCAGCAAGGACGCTTTAAATTGATCATAAGTGAGAAAAATACATTTATACACTGTAAAAAAAGAAAAGTTGACTTAACTTAAAATTATAAGGCAACTTGCTGCATAGATTTTTTTGAGTTGACTCAACTAAAACATCTCTATAGCTGAGTTGACTCAACTACATGTATAACATCTCCAGTTGAGTAAACTCTATTAGTTGAGTCAACTCAAAAAATCTGTGCAGCAAGTTGCCTTATAATTTTAAGTTGTCAACTTTTCTTTTTTTACAGTGTAGACTTTACAATGAGGATTCATTTAACATTAGTTAACTACTTTTAACTACTTTTAACATGAACTATGAATGAACATTACTTCTACAGAATCTATTACAATTTATTTTAAGGTGTCCTTGTTACAGTGTAATTATGCAGTTAAGTACTGTGTAATAATAATTAACTACATACTTACTATAAGGTTAGGAGGATTAGGATTTGGTTTAGGGTTAGTTGCATGTAATTATGCAAATTGTATAGTATAGTTTTTATTATACAGTAACTACATGTAACGTGTAACAAGGACACTGTAAAATAAAGTTTTACCGCATTTATTAATTTTACTAACTGTTAATCTCAAAATTTACTACTACATCTTTAAGATCAAAAGTTGTATCTGTTAACATGAACTATGAACTAACATGAAAATTTGTATTAACTAACTGACACGCTTCAGGTCCAAATGAAGATTAAGACACATGTGACACTGAAGACTGGAGTAATGGCTACTGAGAATCACAGGAATAAATGACATTTTAACTGTTTTTTCCCCCTTGATCAAATAAAAACCAGCCTTGTTGAACCTAAGAGACTTCTTTTCTTTTCGTTTATTGATGTCAATTGTAAGCTATTTTTGTGTGTTCGCTGCTGTAATGGGTATCTCCTATCGGTTTTTTACTCATTACATTGCCTAGTTGTCATCTGAGAATGATGAATTCTTGCTGTGTGGCTGCAGAAATTAGAGTTCATATCAGTTCAACTCTCAACCTTTACTATTTGCCAGGTAACATCCGAATGAATGGAACTCTCACCTTCCGTCTTTCATTATCTTTATTGTGAGTAATTGATTATTCTCTATAACGAGCAGTAGAAATGCTTAAGCCTTAGTTTCCATTATGAACCCCATGAACCTTTACTTCTTAAGGACCTCTATAATGACCACAGGCCACTAATGAGTCTATCCTGCAAACGGTTGTTATGGCAGCAGCAAACCGTCGATGCCGCGTGGACATATATTGACTTGTTGCCGTGCTAATGGTGTATTATAATTGTAGTTAGTTTGTACGAGTATGAGTGACTTGCTGTTTTGCATTTCTCTGGTTTTACTGTCATCGGAGTAAGGTTAGTCTGAACTGAACGCAGTCATACATATCCTGCATAACAAGCGCTGGGCGCATGTGTAAATGTGTACGTGCCAGAGTGTGAAACAGTGTATTTTTAGTTTCTCCCAGACTGTGCAGAGGAGGTGCAGAGACTGCTGGATCTCAGCCCAGACTTCCAGCTCTAATAATGTGTGTGAGTGCCCGTCTACAGCATCCATAGTGTCTGGATAGAAAGCTTGACGTGCATTTTTTTTTTCCCTCGAAGATGGGTGGCATTGTTGTAAAAGTTTTTGACAAAACTGTGCGAGGTGTTGCAGATTGGAGTGAGTTGCATCTGTAATGCATTTGTTAGCTCCACGGCCTACCTTACGTGCCCACATTTGCCCGTCTTATACAATTACAGAACTTTTTGGGGTTCAAAAGTGGGGCAATGCACAATTATACAAAGTTTAAGGGTTGGATTTCACTGCAGTAATGGCTTTATTGAGAGAGTATCTGTTGATCGCAGGTATCTGTGTTGGTTGGCAGGTTTTGAGGTTTCTAATGAGATCTGATAGACTGGTTTATTTAAGGCAAATGCTGTGCTGGCTAGATCACTAGATCACATTACTAAACATCAGCCTTTGCTACTCTCCAAACCAAGAGACCTTTAAAGCGAATAAAGCTCATATAATTCCATCCTCTTGTCATATCATTTTTTTGCTCTTTTGAAATAAGACTTTGATGTATTATGTAGTCAGGCTCTTTAAAATTCACAATCCAAGGCTTCCTACTTTGTATAACCAGACCATTTATTGAAACTAAGTTGCAGAAACATCTGATTTATAGACTGAAATGTGTTTACATGTTGACACTTAATCAGTATTCAGAAACATAGCCTTCTTTGAAAGACAGGGTGAGCTCATTGCCAGATGCTAACCAATAATAATGGTGCATTTACATATAGAATACAATATTTTATTTATGTATTTAATTTAATTCATTCATTAATGTATTTACTTATGTGTTTTGTTAGAGAGTCAATATTTGACTGGAACGTGGACAGAGCGATAAGGGTAATGGGTTCGGGACATGAACCATGAGCACAATAACCTCTTTTATGACATGAGCAATTCACATCACTCTGCAACATTGCTCTGACATGTTCTATTTACTTCTAAGGGTGAAATAAGGGGTGAATATAGGCATGGGCAGGTTACGTTTTTGCTTTTAATTCACCATGAAATCAAAATGGAAAATTATTTTTTTATGGAATATTGGAGTGGTTATTATAAATGATTTATCTGTGCACATCATTTAAAAAAAATTCAAGTGCCCTTAATCTTTAATCAAAATACCTTCTTCCCCTCTTTCTTGCTATGGTATTCCTTCTCTGATGACTTGTTCACTGATGTGAGGGCGGGACAATAACCTCACTCCTCCAGCAACCTGTCAATCACATGAGATCACAGCAATAGCAAACAACAATGATCCATTGATCCGATCCATTGATCCAATCAATTTTGTCAGATGGACAAAATCAAGTCCCACCCTACATTTTTTTTTTTCCTCATTCAAGAAGCCATTTCACTTTAATATACATCGCAATAGTGAAGAAAGTATGATCGCAACTTCCTTTCATGCTGACTTTAACTCCGCATCTGTGTCAAAATCTGTGTTGGGAAAGCTACTTTGAAATCGTAAAAGCTGCTCGTTATTTAAAACAGCTAAAATAGGCCTACAGTAAAACTAGCTACTAAAAGTAATGAACTTGTGTGTTTACATTAAATACAACTGATAAAGTGAGACAATGTGCTAATCTAATGAATTTAACTAACTGAATGAATTCGCTTTCTTTATTTTTTTTGGAGTGATTGATTTACATTTTTATCTATTCAACACTACATATTATGTTCCAGGAGGGTTTTATGATTATTACCATACACTTTTAAATAAAAAAAAAAGGATAAAATGGAAAAAGTTTTTATAAATTATTAAAATGTTCTTCTGGACTGCACTGTGATATTAAATGCTTGTAAGCAATTTTGTCACACTATCGCAAACTGTTTTTGTTGCTACTGCCATGTTACTGAAAAATGTAGCCAAGTTAATACATTTAGTTAAATGCTGCTTAAAAAATTCAATTTATTCTGCACAGCATTGGGATGTTTTTTTCTCTTAAGTTAGGCCTACACATTGGAGATTTAGGTTAACCATGGTCGTATGTAACTGAAAGTAGTGCCAGAATTCATTCTGTTCTGTCCGAGTTGAAAAATCCCAACATAGATTCTAAATATTGTATGTGTCAAAGAGTGAGAACTCATGAATCCCTGTCTTTGTTCTCGAAATGTCATACCATGTTACAGTACCGTTTCCTTCAGGGAAGAGTCTCAGACTCTGTGTGTGCGGGGGTTGCACTGCCAAGAGCTCCGGGTGACAGAACAAAACAATTTTCTGTTCTATTCTGTTCTGTTCTATTCTTTTCTGCCCTTTTCTAAAACAGAACCATCCTGTTAGACCTTTTGCCCACATGTTTGTTTGGTGTCACCTTTTGGGCAAGAACCAAGGCTGCCAGAACAAAATTCTTTAGTTTAGAGATAATGTATTGAGTGGTGGTACTGTATAATGCACCTGGTCTATAGTAGTTTCTACATTATACTGTATGACCACTAACTGTCTCCATTTGCAGTATATTTGTTCAGTCTAATTATTTTGATGAGCAAGGTATGTGTATGACTGTGTGTGAAGTTACATATTGAGTCCTGTAGAATGTTATTCATTAAACTTTAAATTTTACACTTAAATTTTAAGTGTAATGAAATAAAAAATGAGCTATACAGTGCATACCCAGTAAGCCAGCTAATGCTGCTTTACAGTAATTAATGTTTTATGTTTAATTTACAATCTCATTATCAGAGTTGCTTTGATCATGATCACATATACTTTGATTCAGTGCTTAACTAATTCAAATGATTTATTTTTTGTTGTTCTATTTATAGACTTTGGCAACTGCAGCAGAGAGATTCCAAATGGAGCATCAATGGAAAGATGAATTTGAAGTAAGTTATTCTACAACACATGTGTTCTGAACACTTACAAGGTGCTACAACACATACAATTACATTCTATTTGATTTCCCCCCAGTTTCACAGACAAGGCTTAAGTCTAGTCCCAAAACTAAAATGCATATTTGAGCTATTTTAAGTTGTCAGTGTCATTGTTTTGTCTCAAGATGCACACCAGTATAGCTTTTTTTGAAGGCACGTTTATAACGTTCCCAACCTTTTTAGCCTTAAGTTACCTCACAACCCCATCAATAAGGCTCAAGTACCCCTTCATCAACACCCAACCAAATAATCAATGTTGTGGGTAAAAAAGACTGGACAAAATACAAGTATATTAAATTTTAATATTTTAAATCCAACATTTGATGGAAAACAAACACTTTTATTTTCAAATAAAAAAGACACTATTACCAGTAGAAGGTGACAGAGGAGCACTTATTGGCTCATATTAGCCATTTCCACTCCCTAATATAGTTTTTTTTCACAGGTTTTGCTTTTGAATTTATATTTAGACATTATAAAACCATTATGTTTAAAAAAATCAATTTGATCAAAGTTTAGCACTTTTTTGTACTAATGCATGAAGTAGGAAAAGTCACAAAGTCTCATGAAAAACAATTACTTTTCATCAAATTGTGATTGAATTACACAGAAAGCAAGCAACGAGCGCTCTATAATCACTGAAGCTGTCAGTCAGTTCAGCGCTAGTTCACCGATTTTTTGTGAGCATGTAGGACTGGCGCTAAAAATAAACTCTTTTAGTGTTTTAAGGGATATTGGATGGTAACTTAAACACCTCTGATTGGCTATTACATTCAACAGACATGCCTGTGATAGACTACAATACTCAACGCTGCAATCACATTGTAAATGGACGCATTTGCAGATATTAATGCGCCAAACTGGGGCAAATTTCTGGCCTGCCTATTCCACCTATGCGGAAAATAAACCAATCAAAATCTAAATCTTTTTGCGTACTCCTGGAACGTATACCCCTGGTTGGCAATCACTGAGCTAGTGGGATGACTGCTGTAAAGAAAAGATTTTAAAGGGATAGTCCTAAAAATTAAAATTCTATCATGATTTTGTAACGACAATGAGAAGAAATCAACCACAGACTAATTTTCTTCCAGAAAATGAATTCAAACTCTCTACTTCCTGCCGAACAAAACAGAAGATTTGTTCAGAACGTCAAATGATCCTCATCACTCTGGCTATTTAAAAGAGCCTCCCCCAACACTAACTAAATAACTGGTCAATGGCTAGCTTTGTGGCCAACTACGGACTGGTTAAGATAAAGACAGTGTCCTCACAGTCCAGAGCCATAAGTCACCCATCCTGGCGCCACAGAGTCTGCAAAAGACCCTTCTAATGACCAAACCAACGAAAACCCCCAACTAAGAACTTTTATGAGCCCAGCTAAAGGAAGAACTTGTCAATATGAGGGGGTTTTTAAAAGACAAATTGGTTCAGAAATGACACCACAGCATTCCTGACCCCTCCTCCTTAAGACCTCTGAACAGAACAAACAGTGTTCTGTCTCTTCAAACCAGAGAACTGATTCTTACCAATAAACTACATAAAATCATTTAAGAACAATTCTCAATGGACTTACAATCAAACAATCACGCAACTACATAATCCTGTGTGTTTCCACCACTTATATGCATATTCTAATAAGATATGCTTTAATCCCATATAATTCATGTAATTGTTATAATTATTAGGTGTGTGAATGACAGTGTGTACTGTTTCATATCAATGCTATCTTACGAACACAACTAGCAAGATGGCTTGAATGATATCGGTGTAATATGTTTTGATCTTCTTTTAATTAGAAATCATGTCTAAACTGTGGCCTCTGTCCTCTCTGCTTAAAAGTTAGAGAACACACCAACACTCCAGATTTACGATGAGACAAAGCCAGTGTCTAATTGGTCCGCTCTCTTCAGGAGGGGGGACAAACTTTTAGTTAAAACAACCCAAAAACTAAGCTCACTCTCTCGCTGCTCTAAAAGCTCTAAGCTCTCTAAGTTCCGGCAGACTAGTACCATGTAACAAACGAGCAGAAATAACCCAAATCAAGATCTGTAGAACATGGGTTAAACAGTTTCATTCAAGCCGTCTTACTACTCTCGTCTAAGTCTTCTTTTCTTTTCTAAGTCTTCCTTTATTTTCCGATTGAAAGTCTCGGTTTTAAGTTAAGTTTTGCTGCAAAGTTTCGTTCCACGATTCGCGGCTGCAACGCACGCTTTCAACTTCAAAGACTCATTCAACCATCAGCAACCGCCAGCCACACGTGACTGGTTCTCGCCCCATCTATCCATGCACAAGGAGACCACAGCCGACGAACGAACCCGGGGGAACCCTCTGTTACGCAACGAAGGGAATTCCCAAAAAGGAACGAGAAGACAAGCAAGTAACCTCCAGACTGAAAGCTAAACTGGTGTATTTATATAACTTTAATAACCTGCCTAAAACGATAGAAGGGTTAAATTAATGTTTGATGGTTCGTTCAGGTCATGTCTAAGTGCATTATGGAATCGTGAGATTTCATCCTTTCACTCTTAAACCCACTCTTTCCTCACTCTCTTCCTTTCTGCAACTCGTATGAATGTGTGTGTGTGTGTGTGTGCGTGTGTGTGTGTTTGTGTTAGACATTAGCTGTACGTGTTAGTATATAATCAATAAAGTATTGTTTGTATTTGAAAAGAGATTGCTTGTGTATGTGCTTATCAAATTTTATTGTCTTGAACTTCGATCAAAAGTTACCTATGCTGTTATCCTATTTCTTAATTTACTGTTAGGGGGTTATTCTTTCTTGGCCAGGAAGATATTATATTTCCTAGAGTTAATAATTGTTTATGCTTTCTGTTCATCGGATGAACTGATAAATTATCATATTATTGATTCTGTTACAGTAAATAATTGAAAATAATTAAATTATTAATTATTGATCATAATTCGTTATGAATAATAATTAATAATATTTATACGTGGGCGTATAAACGCTACAATTTACTCACCCTCATGTTGTTCCAAACAAGTAGGGGTGAATTCAGGTTTAATGGGACACTTTTTTCTAGTCGTTTCAATGGCAAAAAGTGTCCCAATCAACCTGAATCTGTGGAACACAAAATAAGATATTTTGTAGAACATTCAAACATTCAAAAAACACCCCACTGACTATCATTGTATGGAAAAAACAGTAGGCATTTTGCTAAATATCCAATTCTGTGTTCCACAGAAGAAAGTAAGATTTGGAACAATTTGAGGGTAAGCAAATGATGATAGAATTAAAATTTTTGTGTGAACTCTCTAAGGTAAAGTGAGGAATCATGCGAATCTGAATCCAAATAAACTCAGGGCTGGTTATCGGAGGGTTGCTGGTTTAAGCAAAGAATAAGCCATTACCTTGAGCAACCGATTTAACCTCAGTAGTATTTGCTGTACTATGTTACTGCTACTATACAAATAAATTGAAACTGAACTGAATATATAATTGAATCTGCCATGCATCCCACATTTCTAGGGTATAGTTTGCACTTTGCATAAGACATTCTTGCAATAAAAACAGCTAGATAAAATAGAATGCAGTGATCTCGAGACTTTGGCTATTTTTAAATTTACATGCTCAAAAACAGTGAGAGATGCATTGCAAAAGGCCAAAGACGTCTGCCTGAATGTGTCTAGGTGTAGCCTGGTGCTTTAAAAAGCATCAATTTAAATACTTTTCTGAGAGGGTTTTACTGTAAAACAGCCAACTGTCAGCATACTAATTAAAACACTGCTGTTAAAAATATCAAAATAAACTAGCCAGCCTACCTAATGAACTTGCTGGCTGTTGGATGACTAGTCAACCATCATGACCCATCTCTACTCACAAGTGACTTGGCATTACGCAACCATGGTGGACTAGGTACATTTACATTTACATTTAGTCATTTAGCAGACGCTTTTATCCAAAGCGACTTACAAATTAGGACTAAATTAAGCGAGTCATCATGAAGAGGCAAAAACAACGCAAGAAGTGCTCAAAATACGAAGTTCAGGCATTATTCAGAGTAGCATAAGCCCGATAAGTGAGGTTTTAAAGGGAAAGGGAAGGTTTTTTTTTTATTTTTTATTTTTTTATGAGGTTAAGTTGCAGGTAACATGCATAACATCATATCCTACATGGTTCAGTAAAAAAACAAAAAAACAAAAAGAGTATCAGTTTGCATCCTGCTCATTGAAGCTTATCTTAGGCTGCGGAAGACATCTTAGATGACTGACTTGTTCACAAGAATAAAATCTGACATGTTATGCAATTAGATCATTCCAAATGAAGGCCGCCAGTAGGAGACGTTTTTGAAATTGATAATACCTCCACTCGATTTCACTGTTTAAATGCTTTGGTGTGCTAGACCTCTTCATTTAATTAAATGAAATCAAGATACATTACATTAAATGCAAACTAGTGAACAGATATATTAACAAATAAATAAATAAACAGTCTGATTGTACAATGGGCGTATTGTTTTTCCTCTGTGTGTATTTGAGTTTTTTATTTAAGTGATAGAATGTGTTGCAGCTTAATAATGGATCTAATTTCACTACCCACACTCCGTGCAGATGCCACTGATTTGATTTCACTGAATACACATTTTGCATTTCTCTTGTGGATTTATTTTTACTGTAGACACATCCTTGCGCATACCCACCATATGCCGTGAAGGCCTTTATCCTTAACCGCAGAGCGGTTTAATATCAGCAGGTTATCCTGACCACTTGCTGTAAAACCTGCCATGACCAAGCTTTCTTTAGCTCTCCATAATGCAGTTCACACTTGCTACGAAGCAAATGTCTGACAGTTCAGATCTGTGGAACACATGTTGAATGCATGCTTGGCTACAGTGATACTGTCATTGTATGATTTGCATGATGGGTAGGTTTTCTGAGGACACTTCAGAGTAATAATGTATGGGTATAAAGATTTAGGCTGGTACAGTATACACTCTTTAAAATAAAGGTTCTTTATTGACATCTATGGTTCGATGAAGAACCTTTAAAATACATGGAACCTTTCCATTCTACAAAATGTTCTTTATGGAAAATGGTTCTTTAGATTATTAAAATGGTTCACAAAATGGTTATTCTATGGTAATGTTGTGAAAACTAGACCAAAAAATCTCAGGTTTGAACCCCATAATAGCCAAAATACTGTTTATGTTTATTATCTGAACTGTTTTAATTTTTTTCTTTCTTTCAATTTTCTTATTTTTCTCTTTCTCTGCAGGACGATGATATAGTTTACTTTAATGCCAAGGATAATGTGAGTATATAATTCAACTCTTCACAGACAGACTTCAGCTCACAGACACACTCAGCGTTTTTTTCAAGCACAGATACTATATCAAACATGAATACCGCGAGCTCTTCTGTCCAGTTATGACCATGCGTTAGTGAGCTTATGAATGAGTTATTTAAGACAGTTAAGAGATGATCAGAATGTATCTTCTCGGTTGACGCACGCTCGACTGGTGGATACACACATTTAGTGCGACATATATCTCAACTGCCAATTAGTGTGTGTAAAACACATGGAGGGAGCTTGTGCAATAGATTGTGTAAAAGGCGGAAAGAACAGGAAGAAGGAACATGTAGAGAAAATTAGGTTTTATTCATCAGTGTGCATTGTGCAAAGCACCAATTTGGAATAGATAGAGTACCTGCCATACAAAGCGTTATAAGATGATTATATTAATAGATGAATTGGCAAGAAATTTATTTTGATATTGATATTTGATGTAAACTATATAACTGATCTATCAGGTATCATTTACTCATCCACGTCGTTCAAAACCCATAGGCTACAACCTTTTCTTCTGTGGATCACAAAAGGTGAATCCAATTTGTGAATTTGCAAACATTCACTGATGTTCAAGAAGGCAACACGATGCATTAAGAGCTGGGGGTGAAAAATTTTGAACAGGATGATGATGTGCAAGGTCTTATTTTGGTAAAAGATTATATTTATTCATTTAGTACTGCCCTCCAGGAGCTACATACTTACATGTTTCACAGAAGACAAAAAGAGTACAATTTACCCTAATCATCTAATAAAAAACACAATTACACCCCCTGTTGCCTTCTTGTGCATCACTGAATGTTTTCACCTTTTGTAATAGTTGTGTATGACCCTCAGTCCCTCGATTGTCCTCAGTGTGAAAATATGGATCTCAAAGTCATACAGTAACAGCAGGAAAGGGTTCAAATATGCAGAAGATACTGGAAAACCAAAGACTGTGCAGGACCTGGAGGATATTTCTGAAGAAGAGTGGGCAGTTTAACTGCTCATGACAAACAAGGGACTTATTCAATAAAAATAGCATGCGTTTTTTATGATCCGTTCTTATTTTGTTCAAATTATTAACATTGTCACAGATTCTGCAAGCAGTTTGTAAACTTTTGAGCACAACTGTGTGTGTGTGTGTATATAGTATACAGTGAGGAAAATAAGTATTTGAACACCCTGCTATTTTGCAAGTTTTCCCACTTAGAAATCATGGAGGGGTCTGAAATTGTCATCGTAGGTGCATGTCCACTGTGAGAGACATAATCTAAAAAAAGAAATCCAGAAATCACAATATATGATTTTAACTATTTATTTGAATGATACAGCTGCAAATAAGTATTTGAACACCTGAGAAAATCAATGTTAATATTTGGTACAGTAGCCTTTGTTTGCAATTACAGAGGTCAAACGTTTCCTGTAGTTTTTCACCAGGTTTGCACACACTGCAGGAGGGATTTTGGCCCACTCCTCCACACAGATCTTCTCTAGATCAGTCAGGTTTCTGGGCTGTCGCTGAGAAACACGGAGTTTGAGCTCCCTCCAAAGATTCTCTATTGGGTTTAGGTCTGGAGACTGGCTAGACCACGCCAGAACCTTGATATGCTTCTTACAGAGCCATTCCTTGGTTATCCTGGCTGTGTGCTTCGGGTCATTGTCATGTTGGAAGACCCAGCCTCGACCCATCTTCAATGCTCTAACTGAGGGAAGGAGGTTGTTCCCCAAAATCTCGCAATACATGGCCCCGGTCATCCTCTCCTTAATACAGTGCAGTCGCCCTGTCTCATGTGCAGAAAAACACCCCCAAAGCATGATGCTACCACCCCCATGCTTCACAGTAGGGATGGTGTTCTTGGGATGGTACTCATCATTCTTCTTCCTCCAAACACGTTTAGTGGAATTATGACCAAAAAGTTCTATTTTGGTCTCATCTGACCACATGACTTTCTCCCATGACTCCTCTGGATCATCCAAATGGTCATTGGCAAACTTAAGACGGGCCTTGACATGTGCTGGTTTAAGCAGGGGAACCTTCCGTGCCATGCATGATTTCAAACCATGACGTCTTAGTGTATTACCAACAGTAACCTTGGAAACGGTGGTCCCAGCTCTTTTCAGGTCATTGACCAGCTCCTCCCGTGTAGTTCTGGGCTGATTTCTCACCTTTCTTTCATTGAGACCCCACGAGGTGAGATCTTGCATGGAGCCCCAGTCCGAGGGAGATTGACAGTCATGTTTAGCTTCTTCCATTTTCTAATGATTGCTCCAACAGTGGACCTTTTTTCACCAAGCTGCTTGGCAATTTCCCCGTAGCCCTTTCCAGCCTTGTGGAGGTGTACAATTTTGTCTCTAGTGTCTTTGGACAGCTCTTTGGTCTTGGCCATGTTAGTAGTTGGATTCTTACTGATTGTATGGGGTGGACAGGTGTCTTTATGCAGCTAACGACCTCAAACAGGTGCATCTAATTTAGGATAATAAATGGAGTGGAGGTGGACATTTTAAAGGCAGACTAACAGGTCTTTGAGGGTCAGAATTCTAGCTGATAGACAGGTGTTCAAATACTTATTTGCAGCTGTATCATACAAATAAATAGTTAAAAAATCATATATTGTGATTTCTGGATTATTTTTTTTTAGATTATGTCTCTCACAGTGGACATGCACCTACGATGACAATTTCAGACCCCTCCATGATTTCCAAGTGGGAGAACTTGCAAAATAGCAGGGTGTTCAAATACTTATTTTCCTCACTGTATATATATATATATATATATATATATATATATATATATAAATTGTAAAATAAAAATATATAGGGCTATTGTATTAAAAATAATATCAATTTGCTGTACCTATTGTACCAGAGTTGTTTCTGTTGTTGTTTTTTCTTTCAGCTTGATGCCAATGAAACAGAAGGAAGGAAAAACCGGATCAGACCTGAATTTAAAGAAGACCCGTCATTCAAAAATCGCTTCACCTCCTACAACCATACGGGTGTGCATATCCCTACGGACATATATGACGGCTGTAAGTAAATCCACCACCCCCCACAGACGCTTCCATAGCGCTCTGCCGGCTCCGCCGTAACATATTATCTACTGCTGGGAATCTGATGAGATGCTCTGCTTGCAGATTGCTTTGGATGTCAGTTAGAAAACCAAGTATAAGTGTGTCTTTGTGAGAGCTTTTTGAGGTGAATTATATAATCTATTTGACAGCAGCAAAGACTCTCAGGGGAAACATTTGTCAGAATAAGTGCAGGTGCGCTTGTTTGGATAAACCCACGGTATGCGTGCGCATCTATTTAAACTCTATATGTGCTTTCTCAATGGTTTTTAAGCAGGGATAGAAGGCTGGCCAAGCCATAGTGTCTCAGTTGGCCTGCTGGGATAGCGTCTGGCTCTTTGGTGTTAGACGGCCCTTTCCTATTGACCTTGTCATACACACACCCATGCACACAAATGGAAGACAAATAAATTCAGGTAATTACTTTGGCCATTGTGCCCTTTGGTAAACAGAGTAGCAGGCTTTTTGAAATTACATCAGGTCGGACAGTTGTGCTGTGGTGAGCATAATGTTATATGGGGGATGCATTTGCTTGCTTTTTAAATAAAGAATACCAAATCAGACCAAGTGATGCTTCAGTCTCTAAGCAGTGAGTTAAAGTCTTTCCAACACACACTGGCAGAGGTGGCTGCCCCTGTAATTTAAGAGGGGAGTTTCCTTGTCACTTGTCTTGTAATTGTATACCATTTTATGCAATTATCTGTGAGTCATTTCCTAATCCTATATTGCGATTTCTAATTTTATGTGCGAGTCATTTACAAAGGCTTTTTGAGGAGGGTTGTTTCATCTGGTTATGTGTAGTTTTGAGCTTGTTGGTTATTAATTATATGTTAATTGTGTGACTGAAGCACGTGTTTTGGGCCTTTAAAGACTTAGGGATCCCCCACACTCAGTAACCAATATTATTATATTCAGGAATGTGATTCTTCTGTTTATAATTGATTTCCACATTTTCCAACCTGAGAAGTATGACCCACGTAAAATTTCTTTGCCATTCATGTTAATTGTATGGATAAGATGAGCAGGAAAATCTGCAAAATAACTTCTAATAAATAGGTTGAGTAAATGATGGCTGAATTCTCATTTTTGGGTGAACTTTAAACTTTTATATTTAATAGTGGGAGAGATGGAATATAACAAAGTGACAGAAAGTGACATAGATGAGAGGCAAAAAGGGTAGAGCTGTAATTGCTGTGGTCTTGGGTCTGACCTGACCTTGTGCCAGAAGGAAACATGATACGTGTGTAGAATTGAGCTTGTGGCCAGACTCATACTCTGTGCTGAAACACAGTTGTGTGTGAGTAAAGTCCAATATTACTGGAGTGTCTATGTCCATTAATTCCAAAGGTTGTTCACTCTATGTAAGGCAGTGAGAACCTAGTGGCTTTTCTACAGCGACCCTAAAAGCAAAGTTTGCACGCATCAACCTCTATCAAACACTCAAAGACCACAAATAGCCTGGAACCACCGGCACATGCACATACAGAAATAACACGGATCTGCCACTCCCGCCGGGGAGAAAATTGGATTTTCGTGGATAAAGTAGTACATCGTTTAGGGGTTGCTAGGGGAGGGTGGGAGACCCTCCTCTGCCAGAGTCAGCCAACACCAAGAAAAACTTAACAATGATTAAGAGAGACAATTCACAGTGGGTGCCGGCAAATTTCCTCTCCTTCACATCCAAAAGGATGGATGTAATAAGTGGAGGTTGAGGAAATAATCAATACTTCAAATTATATTACTTCAGAGATATTTTATTTCACAATATTTATTTAAAAGCCAAAATGGTTCGATTTTTTTTTTTTTGTAGGAAATGGATTGACCTCTATATATAGCTAATCTGTCAAAAGGCAAAATGTACTGCAAATGTCCTGTAATGTTCTATTCAGATTCAACTGAAGCAAGTTTTTACTTATTTTCATGAAAAAAACATTGTACAGATGTACAATGTGGATGGATGGATGGATGGATGGATGGATGGATGGATAGATAGATAGATAGATAGATAGATAGATAGATAGATAGATAGATAGATAGATAGATAGATAGATAGATAGATAGATAGATAGATAGATAGTATAAATCAAATTATGTCTGTCTTTGTTCATAATATTTGCAATCCATTTCGAACATGACCTGATTTATTGTGCAAGCTGCAATTTCTCTCTAGTCATTGATCAGGATTTTGTCCTTTTTTTTGGAGAAAAAAGCTCAAGAAAATGTGCCTCTCATGCATCATTTCCTTCCTCTCTTTTCTTTTCTCAGCCCTGCCCTTTCGCCTCTGTTGCATGCCAGCCAATAAAACTAGTTCTGGTTGTTATAACACAGAATTTTTCATGCTTCATTACAATAACTGTTGACACACAGGCTGTCTTCTCACCTGATTAGCATATCTCCACTAGCACTTCTGACTGCCTATCAGCACGCAGCCTTTTCAGAAGCAAAATGTTTGATAGGATGATTATAGGTTTCCATGGTTCCCTCAGTCATAATGTAATAAAGTCAATAAGCTTGTTTGCGGCTGAAGAGATGAAGAGCCCTCAGTGTACAGCGCAGAATCATTCTGTTAACAGCGGTTGAGGTGAGGGTAAATTACACCTCTCTCTGTGTCTCTCCTCCTCCTCTCTCTGGACTCTATAAGTCACTGTAAGCACCATGACCTCTGTAAATAGATTCAAGTATTCAAAGTATGACCGTGAATCATGTGTAGTGATAATATTTGTTAGTTAAAGGTAATGTAATCATTTAACTGACTCAATACAATATTAATCAATACATTGTGTGTTATTGCCTGTGTATTCCAGCCACCATTGTGTTGAATGAGCTGAACTGGACTGAAGCGTTGGAAGATGTCTTTAAGAAAAACCGAGAAGAGGATCCAACGCTACTATGGCAAGTGTTTGGCAGTGCTACTGGATTAGCTCGCTTTTACCCAGGTAAGTGCTTGTGTCGGTTTAATTCAGAACTATTCACACATGCACATTACAATCAGAACTCACACACACACGCACAGCCTCCTCCCTCCCTTTGCAAGACTCTGCTGTCTCTAATTGGTAAACATAGCATGTAGTCCCGGCTCAAATTACACCAAATTTTCATAACAAATTATAACATCACATATCTCAGCAGAGGGCTCATTGTATTCTTCTGGAATTTAATGATGACAGAGGAGAAAAGTAATGAGGTGTCCAATTCATTTTCATTACTTTCAGAAAAAAAACAACCCCGGTGCATATAAACGTGCATTAGCCACTGTTGAACCTCTATCCCTTAATGGCCTTAAAACTAAAAGAGTTTGTTGTGTCTAGAGGAATAATTCAACCAAAATTATGTCACTCTCATGTTTTACCAAATCTGTGTGACTTTTTTTCTTTTTCTTTTGTATAACACTAAAGATGAATTTTGGAAGAATTTTCTCACTATTCTTTTTTTAATATAATAAAAGTGAGTGGGGCCTAGGGCTGTCAATCTTCAAAAAAGGACGCAAAAAAGCATAAAAGAGGTCCGTATGACTTCTGAAGCCATTCAAACACCTTTGTGAGAGGAACAGATCAAAATGATTCACTGGCAATCTTCCACTCCACTGGGCTGATAACAGTTGCAGTTGAATCATTGAATCGTTGAACTGGAGAAAACCAGATCATTGAATGAATCAGTCAGACTGGGTTTGTGAACCAGATTCATTGACTCAGAAGAATGATTCACAAATAGGGCATCGCTACTTCTCGCATTAACTCTTATGAATGCGACATGAAGAGCAAATGTCAGTATTTTCTGTTAAAAATGTACATTTTAGTGTGTTCTTCTATTCCAGACTTGGGATATAGTGCACAAGTTGTTTTATTTTATTATGATTTTTTTCATTTCTTTTCATTTTGGGGAACAGCCTTAAGCCGGGCTTCACACTGTACAATTTTGGCCATGATTTGGCTAAAATCTTACGTTGACTAAAATCTAAAATCTTACGTTTTTGACCGTTAGTTTGACATGTTCACCGACAGCTGATTAATAACCAACGAAATTCTGGTAGTGTCAGAAGATTTGACTCGCAGTCCTGCAGTGTGACTTCTCCTACGACGACGGTCAAATTTTCTTCGTTTTTCAAGACAAGCCATGATCAAAATTAATGTTATAGATTTTTTTGTAGCCGCCATTTCAATCCCGTGTGTTTTCTTGTGTGGTTCCGTT
Source organism: Abramis brama (assembly GCF_963993115.1). Taxonomy (NCBI): domain Eukaryota; kingdom Metazoa; phylum Chordata; class Actinopteri; order Cypriniformes; family Leuciscidae; genus Abramis; species Abramis brama. The sequence continues at coordinate 28,915,263 of NC_139971.1, forward strand.
AATCCATTAATGACAACTGAGATCTTACAGTGTGGCATGGCTTACAGCAAGGATCCTGTTCGTACAGTCTGACAAGCAGAAATGACTAATGACTATTATAAATCGTACAGTGTTGCACCCGACTTTAGTCCTCATTCAATTTTATTATATTGAGCGGAGAGGCTGGGATAGTCTTCAGAAATTCAACTTTAGTATTCCTCTGAAGGAAAAAGTAATACAGGATTTTGAACAACATGAGTGAGTTCTCATTTTTTGGGTGAACTATTCCTTTAAGACTGTAATTGAACAAAATGTGGGCCCCAAACCATTGATTGTCTCCTTATAGATACATGCACGCCTATAAAATATTGATGTTCTTGTAAACCTCAATTCATTATAGCTGGCAGAACACTGGTCGATTACTTTGTTACGGCCAAATCACAGTGTCTCAGACTATCTGCTGGCACTTACAGCTGTGATCCACTCACTAAATGTCAAAACGTGGGATGCCATTTGTGAAGAAACATGTCTTGTTAGATGTTCAGCTGTGATAGTCACAGATGAGCACCCTCTTTTGCACCAGGTTATTTCCTCAGTTAAAGAGAAAAATCAAAGCTGAAATTCTACTGGGGCAACCAAGGCCCTTTTTTCCACACGTCGGCTTACTGCAGTCAATATAAACCACAAACCACCCCCCATACAGAAACAGGTTTCTAGTGAGGCTCGCTGATGTGCTCACGACATAGATGTGACAAATCAAATGGAGTTTGAGATGAGGGGTCATTCATATTTCCATATCCTGTCTCTGTCCATTCAGCTTCCCCTTGGATGGATGCCAGGAAAACACCCAGTAAAATCGACCTGTACGATGTGCGCCGGCGACCTTGGTACTAATATGCGCTTCTGTGTGTGTGCTCTGAATTCTTTTTCATTTATTCCCCTTTATTATTGAACCTTCTAGTCTTTGTTCTCTCAGTTTAAAATTATCCTTGAAAGAGATCCAGAATATTTCTTTCTTTGTATCCAGGTATGTTCAAGGTGCGGCCTCGCCCAAGGACATGCTGATTCTTGTTGATGCGTGAGTATTCTTCACTTGAATTGTTCTATTCTTCCCTCGCATACCTGTAACAAATCCTTCCCTTGCGCGTGAAAATGACCAGAAGCCCTAAAATTATAGACCGAAACTCTTTTTTTTTTGGTCCAGAAAGCATATATTATTTAATTTTTATAATATTTTTTTAATGCAACTTTTTGAAGAATTTTTATTACATGTACCTTTAAATTTCTAGATTTTATCAATACATAATATAATTTAAGCACATTCTTCACATTCTTTCAACTTAAATTCAAAATGACCCCAGTACATGCAGTAATCAGCTCAAACTCAATCTCAAAACTCAAATCTCACATTGGGTCAGTTTGGGTGTCTCTGTTGACCTCTTGTGGAAAAAAAAATTATATAACATGATATTTCATGAATCTGGCCACTAGATGGCCTTATAGCTCTATATGGAGCAAATGAGCTGTTCCGCTGGGTTCTAAAGTCAGTTCTTGAGTTTATCTCTTCAATATGCATTCAGATACACATGTAGACACTATAAAATTATTTTTGGTAAAGTTTTAGCATTTTTATTTTTAATTTTGAGCAGTTTTTAAGTTGTCCACTGAAGCATTCCTTGCATTCCATTCATTCCTAAGGGGGTCAAATTGGTTTCGGGTCAAAATGACCCAAGGAGAGGATATAGGTTAAATGTCTTTAGTCTTACATGCTGTGGCATAGATGTAGAGATGCCATGATATGTGTTGAGTTGTGTTAGAAGTGAGTTGAAACTCACAATTATGTTAAGGGATGTGACAATTCTGAAACACGCTCAGTGTTTGACCAATCACAACACACAGGTCCAGCTGACCAATCAGAGCACATTGCGCATTTTGGAAGGAGGGGCTTCATAGAGACAGGAACTAAACAACAAACTATTTGCGCAACAAACCAGTGTGTTTATGCTTACAAAAATAAATTAAAATAATACAATAACATATCAAATTGCAAAATAACACCGTATCTTCAGGAAATCAAACCTATATGAATGGCTTGCTTATGGTTGTCGCAGCATATTAAAATTACAGCATTTTTTTTACCCAAAAATTCTGTTGTCATTTACTTGCTGTAACATTGTTAAATGATAAGAGTTTACATTTTTGGATGAACTATCTCTTTAACTGGCATTAACTGGTATTTGTATTGGTGTGTTGCAGGAGTGGAAGTGTGTCTGGACTGACCCTTAAACTGATCCGAACTTCTGTCAGTGAAATGCTGGAGACACTTTCCGATGATGATTATGTCAATGTTGTCCATGTAAGTATGATCATATGCAATGTGGGCACACTGTGAAGTTTTGGCTGTGACAACCGTAGGACTCACTCATACCATGTACTTGCAATAGTTTATATACATACATAGTAACATTGCACTTTCTCCTTCTGCTTTTCACAGTCCCTCGCTTACATTTCCATACTTTTCAGAGCTATTCTGGAACTTTGTGTTGCAGCGGTACTATTTTTAGGATGTCACTTGTGCTGTAATATCCCTAATTTGCAAGATAGCTTGTTAGCTAATTTGTAAGCTTGGATAGCGACAATTTAACATCTGTTAAAGGGGTGGTATAATGCCCTTTTCACAAGATGTAAAATAAGTCTTTGATGTCCACAGAGTGTGTATGTAAAGTTTTAGCTCAAAATACCCCACAGATATTTTTATATAGCATGTTAAAGTTGTCACATTTTGAGGGTGAGCAAAAACGCACCGTTTTTTTGTCTGTTCCTTTAAATGCAAATGAGCTGCTGCTCCCGGCACAGGGGGCGGAGATTCAAGAGCTTGTGTCCTTTTACCTCACACAGACATGCACTGGAAATTTCTAAAACTTTTAGCCTTTTATGTTCAAACTGAAGTCAGAAAGATGAAGAGACTCAAGAAGTGACAACATGTAGAAGCAACAGGACATTTCTGAATGGTTAGTTGGCAAATTTATGTAGCTTATGTGTAGTTATCTTCTAGTCCTTAATTAGCATATTCTGTCTTGATAATCTATAAATCGTGTTCCCAAGGGCGGGTTTATGTCAATTTTAGGGTTAGTGATGTCACTCACCCGGGAGGAATGTCGTGTAGTTCCTTACCAGCCGTTTGTTGTAGTCCTTAAAAAGCAATTTCTTTAAAAGAAAACATCTCCCTTTGCTTTGAACTTTGAGCGTTGTAACTTTGCAGATGTTGTTTATGCTCAAACAGCAACATTACATACTAACTAAAGTTAGAAAAGTGAAATCATATTCAACCACCCCTTTAAATGAGTAGCCTATACATGAATAGCAATATTTGTAGCAACATTTTGGCGTCTCATCACTTTAAACAAGCAAAATTCTATTGACAAAGAAGCTATCTTTTTTTATTTACGGTTGTTAAAGTAGTTCACTCAGAAATTAACAATTTGTTTTATTCAACGTCCTTCATGTCGTTAAAAACCCACGTAAATACCTTTCTTCCAAAAAAAGATGCAGTATAGCTGAGCTGTCAGATTCTAAAAAATTGTAAGCAACTAGCAATTAGCAACTAAATGTTCAGTTTGGTTCTGCACAAACTGTGGATATAATAAATGTTGCTTTTTCACTGTTTGAAGTTTTCATGACTAATAATGGTTGCAGAAAGCACTTGTTACTAAAACAAAAATGTTTATAAATGACAAACTGTCTACAGAATGGGATTGAAATCTCAGAAAAGTGTGACAACCGTATTTAGCTGCAGCTGTACAGTAAAAAATGGAACAAGACATTGTTACTATGGATTCAATTTAAAGTGAGGAGTTTCTATAGTTTGTGGGTTGCAGGTTGCTGTGTGGTGTACAATAACAACATCAAGTGTGTGTGTGTGTGTGTGTGTGTATAAGAGAGAGAGTGAGACAGAGGAGTTGTAATGAAATATGGATCTGGCTGCAGCTTGCCACTTGAAAACAGGCGCTTAATGAAAAGGCTGCTTCTAGGCTCTGTGTGCTGAATTGAAAATGGCTGGACAAAGTGAGGGGAAGAGATCAGGCTGAGTGAGAAAGAGAAGGCCAGAGAAAAAAGGGAGGAAATTGCTATATATCATTCCTCTCGGAAGGAGCCTCCAATCCATCTTGGCTAGCTGATCTTTTACTCTGTACTTATTTTTCCTCTGACCAAAGGTCCAAACCTGCATGCTTGTTGTGGAGGTTGTTATTTCTTAAAGGGATAGTTCACCGAAAAATTACGATTTTTTCATTATTTACTTACTCTCGCGTTATGTTTCAAACATGAATAGCTCCCCATGCTCTTTTTCTTTCAATTACAATGAACAAGGACGTACACTTTCAAGCTTGAAAAATTATGCCAAACCACCATAAACTGATATAAAAGTGGTACATATTTTGTGTGAGAAACTCACTGAAAATCTTGACATCAGCTCTAGCTTTCCTTGAAGTCTTCACTAGAGAAATGGTGATGTCTCTGATTCATGACTGAATGATTCTTTTGAGTCAAATAATTTAATGATCAATTTACAATTCACAGTGACCTGATTCTCGAGTTCATCTCATTGACTCAGCAGTTATCAGCTCACTTGAGGAGAAAATTGTGAATAATGTCTTCTGCTCACACAAACTTGTTGTATGAATTCATTAGACTTGGAATAAAGTTCACAAGTTGAATGGACCACTTTTACGATGCGTTTATGGTGCTTTTGTTAAAGGAATAGTTCACTTCAAAATGAACATTTAATCCAGTCATTTTAAGCCAAAATGGGGGTCAACCGTGAACAAATTGCAACAGAAGCAAACTCAACTGATTGTATTAATGTATGTATTATGTATTAATGTTCATGGGTAGCCTAAATGGGTCCCATTCAGATCTTAACATTAAGTATTTTACTGTTATGTGTCAACAAGATTCAACAAGACATTTTCACCTTTCAAGACCCAATGTTTAGATCTGTTGTGGTATTTATGCAAATTAGCACATACGTAATTAGATTATGCACCGTTTGTCCATGTTAACAAACAATTTCAAAAAACTTGTAATACATTTTTTGTTTGTCTTGATATAAGTAATCAACTCAGTAATTTTCATGGTGATATCTAAAGGTTACATTTTTTACCCTATTCACGTGAGAAAAAGAATGAATAGGCGTATGAATAGGCTATATTTGGGTCTTTTTCAAAACTTTCCCCTAATGGGATTCTTCGGGGCTTTTTTTTCCTTACTCAGGACATATTGAGGATACAAAATCAGCTGAGTTTGCTTCTGTTGCAATTTGTTCAACCTTTTTTCATAAAATGACTGGACTAATTCTGGAATAATTTATTCTGAAACAGCCTCAAGTTGTTTCAAATCTGTATAAATTTCTTTCTTCTGCTAAACACAAAAGAAGATATTTTGAAGAATGTCGGTAACCAAACAGTTGATGTACCCCATTGACTTCCATTGTAGGAAAAAAGATACTATGGAAGTCAATGGGGTACATCAACTGTTTGGAGATAATTTGCATTTTGAAGTGAACTTTTCCTTTAAGCTTGAAAGCTTCAGTCTCCATTCATTGTAATCGCATGGAAAAGAGTAGCAAAAAGAAAGCCATGCAGGTTTGAAATTATAAATCACATTCAGTTTTTGCACACAAAAAATCATGCTTGGTATCATACATTTTTTATCCTTCAGTAAATAAAGTTTGATTAATTTATTGTTTTCACTTCTCAGAGGATTTTGAGGTTTTCTTGCATTGGGGAATCACTGTTCCGATAAAGGATTAGCTCTGAGAGATCTGTCAACAGGATTCGCTTCAGGGAACGTATGCCAATGAGAGTGTAGCGTTGTGTTATGCGTACTGTATGTGTGTGAGTGTGCTTGTGTGTATTTGAGCGAGAACAGAAAGAGGCTGTGCCCACAGTCACATAAATGCATTAGTTTGATACCCAAAGATCAAATTTGGTATGTGTTTGTAGATCAGTAGTTTGAGAGCATTTGTAGTTTTAAATAAAAGGCCTACGTGGGCATTATGGGTAGAATAGTCATTGTGTTGGCTGAATCTATAAATCTAGTGATTTGTTTTTAGACTGTTTATCACCAGTGTACACTATGTGCCATATGGTAGCTGTTACGTTTGTGAATAGGAAAAGTGAGGAGGATTATGATCGGTATATACAGCTGTAATGATTTTAGCCAGGACAAATACAATATTTGATCATTTCAGTTGTAAGTTAAATTTAGACTTCCTTCATGCACATTTTTATACATTTTGCTTGATAAACAACTTCTTTCACATGAGATGTTATACATTCCTGCCAAGTCAGGAAGAACAACAAGACTTGGAAGGAAAATGTTTTGTAATGCAGGCTGTGTTTGGAATTTAATACTGGTGTGCTGCTTATTGCATACAGCACAGTACATATGTATACGCAATATGCTGTTACACAATAATCTGTTATTCATATATTGTACTGGATGTGTGTATGTATGCAGCAAGGGGGCTCTCGACTGTCTCTTACAAACAAATGTTGCTCATTTTAACAAGACTTTGTAATATGATGCCACATATACAACCAGTAACCCAAGGATTTCATAAATCTTCATAAATTTTTGAAAAGCCAACTGAAATTGAGATTTGGTCATTTAAATATACAGTGTGGGCCAATGATGCAGGCGGTTACACATAAGATCATTAAAATTGCTTGAAACGTGTAAAATGGAGTAAAATGCATTAATGCATGGCCACGTATACATGAAATACATTAAAATTCAGTATATCAATCAGGCAGATTCAGAAATGCAATTAAATTGATTCAACTGATGCATTGCACAGTTAAACAAATAATCCAAATTTATTTAAATTATTATCAAAGCACATATTTTCACCATAAATTATGCTGCATAATTGCAAATTTATATTTGTATTAAAATATTCAAGGCTAAATGAAGACAAGTGATGCAAATTGTTTTTTTGTTTTTTTTAAATTTCATAGATTGCATAGCCAAATTCAGCCTTTTGTCTTAACACAGGAGCTATAATTATTATAAATGGTGCATATCCATGCAAATGTGACATTTATAGTGAAGGCAAGGCAAAGTAAATATGACATATTATGATAAAACAATCTTCCTCTTTACTGGTCAGCTGAAGTGTCTCTAATTTCAGTCATTAATAACCAAGTTGGATCAAGGTTATTGATGCTCATTAGGGCAGTGCTGTGGCAACCTCCATTGAATTGTTCAAGGATATTACCAGATTCATCATTTCGATTGACTTATCTGTGGGGCGGATTTTCATAGTAAATGATTGACTAGTGTAATTGACTTGCAGCATGACATACAATTTGAATGGTGAACGTAAGATTAAGGCTTTAAATTGGTCCCTTGAGGTTACTCTGGTTTTAAGAGGTGGGTGTCATGCAGGAAACTGTTTCCAACCTTCATGTGGTTGGAGATGAACAATGGAATAAGAGTCTCAGTTTATGAATCATGTTTTTTTTTTTCCTCTCTGTTAAATGTTTATGAGCTCTTCACAATGAGAATGATCTGGAGGCTTCCTAAAGCTCAGTGATTGTACAATAGCCTCCGGAGCTGAAGTTGAGTTATGGTAATGGGCGTTTCGTTTCCGACATGAGCTGTTAGCGGTAGACCAATCACAACATACTGGGCCATCTGGCCAATCAGAGCAGAGTAGGCTTGCGGAAAGGAGGGGTTTAGAGAGACTGAATCTTCAGATGAGTCGTTTGAGAATCATTGAATCATTGAAAAATGTGGTGATGTGCAATGTATATTTTGAGATTTTTTTTTATTATTTTTTTACCTTTGATGCATGTAAACCTGTACCTCCAAAACAAAATTAGGAACCTTTAAAATGGCATAATAGGGGCACGTTAATAGATCTTTATTTACACAGCTGTGTGAATCTGACAATCACAGCAGTCAGCTTTTTATTCTTGCAATTAATCAAATTGTTATCAGCAAATATTTATACCCTTAATTATGCTGCATACATACATACACATACATATAATTATATATACAGATATTACAATAATTTAAAATAAATTAATAAATGAAAATTAACTAGGCTATTGGTTTTATTACCATTTCATAAGTATAATAAACTGACTAAATTTCACATTTCATGATGCACTGTATTATTAATCAAATAATTAGAATTTAATCAAGTTGTTATCAGAGCAATTATGCTGCATAATATTTGTAATATATGCATTATACCTGTCATGATTCCTGTCCTGTGTTTCCCTTGTCTGGTGTGCATTTTTGTTATTTCCTGTTCTGTGCCATGTTTTGTAGTCCTTTGTAGTCTTTCTTGTTTATTAGTTTCCCCAGGTGTTTCAGATTAACCACGCCCCCTTGTTATCTTGTTTAGCTTGTTTGCCCATGTATTTAAGCTTTGTGTCTAGTCTCAGTCTTTGTGAGTTCTTATTTTTGTATGTTGGCTGTTTGGTTCCTGTGTTGTTTCCCGAGTCTGAGTTTGTCTAGTTTTAGATTTATTAAATAAAGTTTGCTGCATGTGGATCCTGCTTCCTCCTATCATTCAGCCAGCAACGTTACAGAAGAACTCACCACAAAAATGGATCCAGCAGTTGTAAGCAACAGAGCTCTAAGTAGTTGGCTATCCTCTCTGTTCCAGGATGGCCAGCCTATCGAGAGGTATGCTAGGGACTTTTTGACTTGTTGTCATTTAGCATCATTAGAGGACTCTCAGCTCATGGACATATTTTGGAGTGGGCTAGATGAGGAGATCGCTCTGATGATGCCGGATGATAATGCCGAGTGGACCCTAGAGGGGTATATCACCCTGGCTCTTCTCCTTGGCGGTTCATCATTTACTGTGGGCTTGGTAGTTGAAGAACCCCACAAGCTCACAGTACCCCCTGAGCCTGAACCAATCCAGCCTGAGCCTGTCCAGTCAGAGACTGTTCACGTCGCTTCAGCTGATCCAGAGACTGTTCACGTCGCTTCTGCTGATCCAGAGACTGTTCACGTCGCTTCTGCTGATCCAGAGACTGTTCACGTCGCTTCTGCTGATCCAGAGACTGTTCACGTCGCTTCTGCCGATCTAGAGACTGTTCACGTCACTTCTGCCGATCCAGAGCTTCACGCCAGTCCAGCCGAGCCTGCACTTCACGCCAGCCCAAAGTCTCCTTCGCCGCTGGTCCTGCCCAGCTCAGAGCCCTCTTCGCCGCTGGTCCTGCCCAGCTCAGAGCCCTCTTCGCCGCTGGTCCTGCCCAGCTCAGAGCCCTCTTCGCCGCTGGTCCTGCCCAGCTCAGAGCCCTCTTCGCCGCTGGTCCTGCCCAGCTCAGAGCCCTCTTTGCCGCTGGTCCTGCCCAGCTCAAAGCCCTCTTCGTCGCTGGTCCTGTCCAGTCCTGACCTGCCCTCGTCGCAGACCTCGTCCAGCCCTGACCTGCCTTCACCGTCTGTCTCATCCAGCCCTGACACGCCTTCGCCACTGGACTCCTCCTACCCGGCGCCTAAGTCCGTTAACCTCCCCAAGAAAATTTTGGGGGGGGGGCAATAAGCCTTCACCGCCGTGGCCACCCGAAGGGTCCTCTCCACCGTGGCCACCCGAAGGGTCCTCTCCACCGTGGCCACCCGAAGGGTCCTCACCTCCCTGGCCGCCTGAAGGGTCGTCTCCTCCCTGGCCGCCTGAAGGGTCGTCTCCTCCCTGGCCGCCTGAAGGGTCGTCTCCTCCCTGGCCGCCTGAAGGGTCGTCTCCTCCCTGGCCGCCTGAAGGGTCGTCTCCTCCCTGGCCGCCTGAAGGGTCGTCTCCTCCCTGGCCGCCTGAAGGGTCGTCTCCGCCTTGGTCGCCTGAGGGGTCCGCTCCACCTTGGTCGTCTGCTACGCCCTGGTCGCCTGCACTGCCTGCTCCGCCCTGGTCGCCTGCACTGCCTGCTCCGCCCTGGTCGCCTGCACTGCCTGCTCCGCCCTGGTCGCCTGCACAGCCTGCTCCGCCCTGGTCGCCTGCACAGCCTGATCCGCCCTGGCCTCCCGTTCTGCCACAGTCTCCAGGCCCTCTGCCGTTCCACGGGCCTGGCCCTCCATCCCGCCCCCGGGTCCGCCTCCGCTCCACCACCCTCCTGAACTATTTCCTGAGGAGCATCTGGAATCTGCTCCTTAAGTGGGGGGCTATGTCATGATTCCTGTCCTGTGTTTCCCTTGTCTGGTGTGCATTTTTGTTATTTCCTGTTCTGTGCCATGTTTTGTAGTCCTTTGTAGTCTTTCTTGTTTATTAGTTTCCCCAGGTGTTTCAGATTAACCACGCCCCCTTGTTATCTTGTTTAGCTTGTTTGCCCATGTATTTAAGCTTTGTGTCTAGTCTCAGTCTTTGTGAGTTCTTATTTTTGTATGTTGGCTGTTTGGTTCCTGTGTTGTTTCCCGAGTCTGAGTTTGTCTAGTTTTAGATTTATTAAATAAAGTTTGCTGCATGTGGATCCTGCTTCCTCCTATCATTCAGCCAGCAACGTTACAATACCTATATATGTTATATAACATAACATATATATGTTCTGTCTGAAAACTCAATTCTGATTGGCTGGAAGGTGTGCAATAAACCCGTTTAATGCGCAGGTAGTTCCAAGTCAGTTTAATCACCGTTCTATAGTTTGATTATAAACATTTAACATGCAGTATGCCTACATTTTATGTAAAATCAATTCATCTTTCAGCGAGAAACAGTTTTTAATTTATGATTTTTCGTGACAGTTCGTCATTCTTGCTAAATAGACTATTTTTGGATGATATATAACCCCTCTGCTTCACATTTGGGTTATGATTATTATTGTATAGAAGCTGTTTTTTTTTTTTGTTTTTCTATTCTTATTTCTCAATAGGAATTTTAGAAGAAGCACCTGAGGGAATTTTAATGCTTATCTTAAACATAACTGAAAACTTCTTTAAGTCCCCTGAGCTATGAACGAGCAGCCCCCGAGAAATAAAAGCTTCTTCTTGGAAGCGGCATGACACGACAGAACTAGAACACTAGTTATAATCATCGAAGCCATCTACGCTGTGAGTGTGCGCCGTCTGGTGTGTGTAGGGGTCTGTGTATCATCAGTTTGTCCTATTCCTCTATTTATAACCCGGCGTATGCTGAGAGCAGTGAGTCACGGGGGCCTCCGCGGAGATAATTTCAAGCGTTAATTAAATATTCAGTCAGTGCTGGAACAACTAATCGAACCGTGACTCATCGGTTCATTCAACAGACACTGTGACATCCAGCTCATTCAACAGAGCACAGACACCTGATCCCACAATTACATCAATGACTGGCGCATGTCTCCTAATGACACCTCTCTTTGTCCGGCGAGAAATTAAGAGTGGGAAAGCCTTTCAGGTTGACATGAGTGAAAAACTAAGAACTGGATCATTAAAAACAGAAGAAAAACATGCAGCACAACAGTAAGCATGGGAGCTTTGAAGGTGTATTCTGCTTGCATATGCCACAGGAAGTGCACCATGTGCTTTTTCATATCCTCAGGGAGAGCTGGAGTTATACAGTAGTAATCATTTTAATTTTTGCGTGAGCTTGCACATACCTCCTCATTAGCTGTAATGACTCACACCTGTTAATCATTCTGACTTTTCCTATTGTTAAGGTTAGAGGCGCTGTGTCTGGAAAAGGTAGAAATTGGTGTCCAATTAAATCCAATTAAACATCAGAGAACTTTACATTTGTTGTGAATTGATATGGTATATAAACTGTGTTTAAAATTAGATACTTTTCATGCTCAGTTAATTTTAATATAAAATTGTCTGCTTTCCTGATATTCGATTCAATTGTAGTAAAAATCTACATTTAAACAAATATTTAAAAACTAAAAGTTTTAATTGGCAAAGGCTTTTTTAAAAATTCTTATTGTTTTTATTATTTCGCTCTCACCAACATGTTTTGTGCATATATGAAGAGTTCAGATGCAAAAGCCTCCAAGTGCCATCTGAAATTTTCTTCTAAAATGATACATTTTATCAAGCTTGTATATTTAAGTTCAGTAATTTCACTTAAATGACAATTAATAGGTAATTTTCATTGCCATTTAAGTGAAATTACTGAACTTAAATATACGAGCTTGATAAAATTGATCATTTTAGAAGAAAATTTCAGATGGCACTTAGAGGCTTTTGCATCTGAACTCTTCATATACTGTATATCATTGCAAGCCTGTTACCCATTTTGGCTATTTTATTTTATTTTATTTTATTTTATTTTATTTTATTTTATTTTATTTTATTTTATTTTATTTTATTTTATTATTTTATTTTATTTTATTTTATTTTATTTTATTTTATTTTATTTTATTTTATTTTATTTATTTTATTTTATTTTATTTATCATTTTCATGCCCCACGTTTTTTACATGGATTGCAAACCTCATATGAAGTGAATAAAAAATACAACTGCTCATATAATATTTAGTTTAACACCCTGAGGTTGAAACCAAAAAAATTATTTATTTAAAAAAAAAAAAGATTTTGTACTCTATTTGTGGATAATTAGAGTCTGCAGTATTCCATATACTGTTTATCCTTCTTTTTCCCCTGTGTTCATTCTCCTCCTTTTCCCCTCTTTCCTTCCTCTACCCAATAGTCTCTTTTCTTGTTCACAATCTCTTCTCACACACGCTCCAGCTTTGAAGTAACAGGTTCACAGAGGTCAGCCGCAATAAGTGACAGAACACAGAGAGCCCTACCTGAAAAGAAAATTAGAAACTTGTAAGGGTATCCAGCTTGTCAGCTCAAATTATTTTCAGCACTGACTGTACCAAACACACGCGCATACTCGCAAACACCTGCAATTTCTGGCCTCAGTATATAGATCTCTTAAGTCACACAAACTTTTTTTGTGATTCTGAAAAGTCTTGCTGTGAATTAACAATGATGCCTCTCTATCTCTCACACTCTCTCTCTATTCTTTTTCAGTTTAACACAAAAGTGAATAACACAGCATGTTTCGACCACCTGGTTCAAGCTAATGTTCGCAATAAGAAGATCTTGAAAGATGCAGTACAGAACATTACAGCCAAAGGCATTACCAACTATACCAAAGGCTTTGAATTTGCCTTCAATCAGCTCTCAAATGTGAGTTTATTTTTACATTTAAGAAAGCTATCTATGAATTGAAAAAATCAGTCAGTGGTCAGCAGGCTTAAATTCTGCACTTTGTGTGATCTCTCTTCACATCGGCTGAAAAGAGTGTCTATTATAAGATATCACCCTTCATTTACGGTGTTCAAATAATATACAGTTTGATACATTACATATTATCCTTCCCTCCAGTCAGTGGTGGATTTGGTCATAAACGGACTTAAGGCAAGAAACATTCTACTGTGCCACAAGTAGGGGGTTGATCTCACCCTAGAATCATCTCTGTGTAGTAATATTTGTTTGTAAGAGGGTGCTGATGCTGAGTAAACCTTATGATAAGTTTTAGTAGTATAGTATTGTTGTGTTCTACCGACCTCTGCTGTTTATTCTATGTAACTGCATAAGATTGTGCTCATTTCAGCCAAACATCAGCAGAGCAAACTGCAACAAGATTATAATGCTGTTTACTGATGGAGGCGAGGAGAGAGCAGAGGACGTCTTCAGCAGATACAATATTGACAAAAAGGTGTGTGTGAATGTCATCATCAATCTAAATCTATCTATCTATCTATCTATCTATCTATCTATCTATCTATCTATCTATCTATCTATCTATCTATCTGTCTGTCTGTCTGTCTGTCTGTCTGTCTGTCTGTCTGTCTGTCTGTCTGTCTGTCTGTCTGTCTGTCACAAGAAGTCAGGATTAAAAAATTGTTATATTACTTATGTTTGTTTTTATCAAGTAATGTATTCCTTTATTTATTTTCATATTATTATATTGATTTATTGATTGATTTTAACTTTTGCAGGTTTGGTTCTCATTACACATTCCCCTCACATTCTTGTAATGTCTATACATCTTTCCAAGTGTATAATTAGCTCTAATGCACTGATTTGATTGAAATCATAAGCAGTACAACAAAAATTGCTATGGTGTGCAAATTATTTTTACATGTAAATGTTATAATTCTATAACATATTTTATATAAACTTATATGGATTCATTAAATGTCCTTAAACAGGCCTCATCTATCTATTATTTATTTATTTAAATAAGACCCATACATGATCTTTATGCCATGATACAGTTACAGTGAATTTGTATACTATGCTGTTTGATTGCAGGTGCGAGTGTTCACGTTCTCTGTTGGTCAACACAACTATGACACAGGGCCAATAAAGTGGATGGCCTGTGCTAACAAAGGTAAGTGTTGCTTTGCTCAGTTTGTGTTTGCCCCCTAGTGGCTGAAGTACAAATATAATTCTCACATCTCACAGCCTCTTTAGCAGGCTCAGCATTGGATTGCAAAATAAAAAACAATACATGACACCCCGACGCTATGTTTTCTAGGATATTTCTACGAAATCCCTTCCATTGGAGCCATCCGCATAAACACACAGGTCTGTATGACGCCAAAGCGTTTCTAATGTGATTTGTTTATTTTGATAGTTGCTCTTGTTTAGGAGTATGTGAATGTCCAAGGATGACCTACATTTGATTGCTTTGTGTTGTTTACTGTTGCTTAGGAATATCTAGATGTTTTGAGTAGGCCGATGGTCCTTGCAGATGCTAAACAAGTGCAGTGGACCAATGTTTACCTGGACGCTCTGGTACAACCTTATTCAACAAACGTCATAGAAACCATTTAAAAAGTGTTATATGCTTCATTGTTTTCTGTGTTCTCTTCATGACCTCAGGAGTTGGGCTTAGTCATCACAGGCACACTACCTGTGTTCAACAAGACCAAATCCAGGGTGGGAGAATCTCAGAACCAGGTCAGTCTATAGTTTATCTGAATTTTCCAGCTGGTTTTCCTAGTAAAATAATTTGGAAACACTCACAAATTCTTTATTGTTATTGCCTTTTATAATGTAGGGTAACCAAACAGGATATAATTGTATAAAGTCTGGAATACATCAGTTTGATATATAAATTATAGATAGGCCTATGTATACAGTACACTACCATTTAAGAGTTTAAGGTCGGTGAGATTTTTTTTTAATTCTTTTTTTTTCCAAGTCACGTATACTTTCCGAAACTAAATTTATTTGATAAAAATACAGTAAAACGGGTATATTGTGAAATATTATTACAATTTAAAATAATGGGTTTCTATTTTAACATATTTTAAAATTCATTATCCTTCAGAAACCAAAATGCTAATTTGGGAACATTTCTTAGTATTACCAATGCAGAAAATGGTCATGCTGCTTAATATTTTTATAGAAGCCATGTTACTTTTTTTATCAGGATTCTTTAAATAGAACATTCTAAAGAACAACCTTTATTTATAATATTTTCTAACAAGTTTCTTTCTTTTTTTCTTTTTTTTCCTGAATAAATGTTATTTTAGTATTAATTTCTTAAAAAAAAAAAAAAAATCCTACTGAACCTAAACTTGAATGGTAGTGTATATAGTGCTTGGTCGGTATGCATATATCAGCAGTATTCAAATGGTTCCTTTTGGGCCACGGGACATAATTGCGCCATTTTACCGTTTTTACAGATTAAAGCGAGCAGTGCGTCAAAACAATGGTGCTGTACACAGCACAAGTGCTCAGGGTCGTTTACAGTAATAATCTTACGGCGATACATCCTCGAATATTTTTATCCAGTGCCAAACGCGCTTCATTCAAGCCCTTTCCGCTCTGTGCGCGTTTCTTTTCTCTCTCGCTAGTAGACGTAAAGCGCCACATTGAGAGCTGCAGATGACGTGGTTATTTTAACAACAGTAGCAGGAACACGGTGAGCAGCAAAATAGATAGGCTACTTTTGCTAAAATGCTGCAGAAAACGAGAATGCAGCAAATACAATTATTTGTATCTGTCATACAGATGACTCCGACCGTTTAGGCCTTGAGACGTTTTGTTTTCTTCCATACATTCAGCATATTAAGAGCATTTCATAATAAACAATACCCTGGTAATCCAGAGTTCTCACGAGAGCACAAGTTGAATTTGCTCAGCGAGTTACTCTGGTGTCGAGTAACGATGCTCATTAAATATGCCCCTCTATCTGAGCTGCACCAATCACATCGGGTTATCTGATATAGGCGGGATGACGACAGCGCTGCGACGTCGAACGGTCGAAGTCATTAGTAAACATTGCAAGATGGCTATGGATGAACACCATTTGTTTGAAACGGCTTTGTCCGCAACAATGAAAGATTTAGACTTTTTCTCTAAAAGAGGAACAGAAGACGGCACTCGAATCGTTCCTTTGCAAGAAGGACATTTTTGCTGTTTTGCCAACCGGATACGGTAAGAGTCTAATCTAGCAGTTAGCTCCGCTGGTAGCTAAGCGATAACTTGTTGTGATTGGTCGTAGTGTTATCCAATTGCGTGCAGTGAGATTTTCAAATGCATGCTTGGTGCCGCCCTTCGAGCTTGCCGATTTTCATTAGTCGACGCCAGACCATTAATCTTTTAGATTTAGGTCTGGATTTCCAGGCTAAATAAACAATGTTATAATTTGGAATACTGTATTATTTAGAGATGGCAAGGGAAGACAAAAAACTTTAAAATGACTTGTTAACTTTATTCTGTGTTCATGATGAGTGTTTTGATTATTAGATTATTTACGATTTTTGTTTTTAGTAGTTTATTACTTATTACTTAGTAGTTTGTTAAAATGGTCCATACTTTTCTTAAGAGGTAAAACCTGCAATCCCATGTTTTCTCAGTCCCAAGGCCTACTATGTTTCATACACGTAGGATATATATATATAGGCCTATATATAGCCTAGGTATGATTAAAAAAAATATATACAGAGGTGGACAGTAACAAAGTACATTTACTTGAGTACTGTACTTAAGTACACTTTTTGAGTATCTGTACTTTACTTGAGTATTATCTTTTCTGGAAACTTTTTACTTTAACTTCACTACATTTGAAAGACAAATATCATACTTTTTACTCCACTACATTTCTGTCAAGGTCCTTGAGTAGAAAGTAGTAACGTCAGTCAGGGGATGATTTTGGTTTGGAAATGAAAGTCGGGTTGACGTCAAAACCCGACATCAGATTTGCATCAAAACCCAATGTCAGATTTACGCCAGAACCCGATGTCATATTTACGCCAGAACCCGACGTCAGATTTACGCCAGAACCCGACATCAGATTTACGCCAGAACCCGACGTCAGATTTACGCCAGACGTAACGTCGGACAGACGTTGGATTTTGGTTGGAAATGAAAGTCGGTTTGACGTCAAAGCCAGAAAAACTAAGCCAAGGGCACTATTTGAGGGAACAGCCAATTGGGTGTCTGAAACTATTGTAGACGTTATCAAGTGCACTTATTCAATCCCACTACTGGAACTGTGTTCTAGAAATAAATTTGATATTGAGGCAGGCATAGATTCAGAGGCATACGGTACTGTAAGTATTACATTCAACAATGCAACAATAATAAAACATTGCATTGACATTTACTTTTTACTTTTGATACTTAACCTGTTAAGCTGCAACCCCACTTTTGAAAAATCCCAAGAAATGACATACCCAAACTGAAACAGATACAGTTCATGAACCCTTTGTACTAAAAGCACAAGTATGATCTCATTTGAAAGCTGACACCTGGCAGTTTATTGTAAATGTAGAATTAATTATTGTCATAATGACAAAAATTGTTATAAATAGCTTCAAAGTTTTGTAAAGTTATTAGAAATTATTTTTTATGAAACATCCTCATGAAAAAAAAATTGAAGTTGGCACTGGAGCAATCTAGAAATGCACTACAGCTAATGCCACATGTCTAAACATTTTATGTTTAAAATCTTAAGATAATAAGTCCAAAACTCTGTATTTAGTGAAATGTTTTTCAAGACCATGTCATGTGACTTTATTTTGATTTGACGCTAAAATGCTACTGATGTTTATTGTCATCTTCTAACCATCTATCCAGTATATTGTCTTTATTGTTTTGTGGTGCAAACGAGCCCCATTCAGTCTCAGTCTCCCCCTGCACACATTCATACCTCTCCAGCCCGGTTATGGCTCTAAATATGCATTTCTTTTGTCTGCATTATAGTTACTAACGACTGGCTATTCACAGGCTATTCATATGGTTTCAGTCACTAATTTCTTTTCTTAAAGTTCACCCTTACATTTTAAACTGTATCAAATGCATTTCTTGAATAAAGAAACATTTCAGTAAGCATTCAAAAAATAATAAAAATATAACTTCTAGGTGGCAGGTGCACCTAGGGCTAGCTAGCATGTTAGCTTAGCACACCATCAATACACGACAATTTATGAGATTAAAACCATGTTTGTGCTTATAAACTTACTTTATAAAGCAAATCGAGTATTTTAAATATTTTTTTGTGATCTAATTTGGCTTCAGATAAAAAATCAGACAGAAAATATACTATTGGATAGTGTTCTGCACAACGATTCTATATAGATTAGCATTACATTATAAATATAATCTATTATTATGGAAATACCTGGCATGGATTGAAAAACACAGGTAACTCAAATATCATAGCAAACATGTTTATTGTCTTCAAAACTGCATGTTACAGCCATAGTTACAGCGCGATCTCGTTAGCTTTGTGTGTGTTCGAGGCTTCCTGGATTGTCACATGATTATGGCACTTCTTCATGTTCTAATACTGTGCACAGGGCGGCGAGGGCTGTACTTTTAAAAACAAGTACTTCTGTACTTTAACTTAAGTAAGAATCGGTATTTACAACTTTTACTTGTAACAGAGTAATATTTGACCAGTAGTATCTGTACTTTCACTCAAGTAAGGAAGTTGTGTACTTTGTCCACCTCTGAATATATATATACTTGCTCTTGGGGCCCAGTATTCTCATCTTTGATGACTATTTTGAGTGTTTAGGATTTTTTTTTATTTTTTTTAAAGTACTACGGTTGCCTCGATGGAAATTAATAAATGTTCCAAAAAAGTATTGTCCAGACCTCTGGGGAGGAAATATAGAAACAGATCCCCTGGTACACATGAATGTAGCTCAAAATGTATTTTTAAAAGTAATTCTATATATGTAAAAGGTTTGCATATCGTCTTACACTAACAGTGGCCCATATATAAAATTAAAAGATTATTTTTGATATGTTGTATTTTGATATTGTTATATATAAAAAAAAGTACAACATTTCAAATTGTGCCCTACAAGTCAGAAGCGGGAATATAACATTCGAATGAACACAGAACAGAACACCAGATGTGTCATTAACAAACCCAATTCTCTATTAATAGCTCGATGCTTGGAACAAACTTCTATTTTTGTCACGTTTAATGGGGATAAAGCTACTACTGACGCAAACGTGTAAACTTCATTATCTCTTGAATGTATTAACCATGCGGACAGTGACCTTCTTAGGAACACTACGATAGTAACAGATATGGAAAATAAATATCATAGAGTATCTTATCCTACACTTTCCCAGTTGGAGGTCAAAGGATCAGTACGTTGTCTACTAAACCGATTGACCCTCTGAAAGTTGCTATTACTTTCCAGTCGCTGACTGCGTCACTGGGTTCTTTGATAAGTTTAATATCAGTTTCCAGGATGGATGACGAGAAGTCATTTAGACGTGACACTTTGTAACTTTGCACTGTTTCATAGTGGTTATTTTTGCCAAGTTGAAAAGGTTTGCATTTTGTTGTTGTTGTTCTACTAACTCTAATAAGAGTTGACATGTAGTTGCAAATTAATAAGAGTATTAGTAGACTGTAGGTTAGGGTTAGTAGAATAAGTTGACTGGTACTTGCAATGTTACTTATAGTCAGTAGAATGTCTGTTGGAGGACCATCAAAATAAAGTGTTGGCAGATATTAAGCAGACAGTCTACTAATACTCTGATGAGAGTTAGTTGACATGTAGTTGCAAAGTTACTTATAGTTTGTAGAATGTCTAAAGAGGACTATCGAAATAAAGTGTTACCCATATTTGTTTGTAAATGTCTCTACATTGTATGTCAGAGTGGAAACTTAGTGTTTTTGATTTCTCTTTTAGCATCAGAACCAGTTGATTTTAGGAGTGATGGGGGTGGATGTGTCTCTCGATGATATCAAAAGATTGACGCCCCGCTTCACAGTGAGTACCCCAAACACAAACAATTTCAACTCAAATACTGTCAGCATTTAATCTGTTTGTTGTTCCAGTCTCATAAAAAGACTAAAAAGGGACCTATTTAAGGGATTCATTCCTTTGACCTAAAAGCTGAAAATTCTGTGATTATTTACTCTAGGACTGCGCCAACTGAAGAATTTTCTAGTTTCTAGTTCATTTAAGCCATTAGTAGACTAATAGCACGTTTATATTAATTTACTTAAATATATACTGAGGAGAATACTAAACCATAATGAGTGTTTAATATATAGGCGTAATATAGCCTATTCTGCGCTCAAGCGCACGCATAAAGCTTGCTGCAAAGCGCCAGCAAAAAAAATAGCAAGGAGACATTTAAATTATTTATTAGTAAACTAGTATTTTATGAGTCGGTATCAGCTGCAAAAATGAAGATGATGCTGACTCGCCATCCCGGCTGTATAGTGGACACGCCTATAGAAAGAAATCACCTTTCATACGGATTACATAAGCAGAGAGTGTTTAAAAGTAGACATTTCAAGCTTTCTATAGATGTATTTCTCATGCATGGTTGGCAAGATGCCTATACACGGAGTTTCAGTTCATTTTTGTGACGCGCTCCACCGAGACGGCAGAAAGCAAAGCGCATCCTGTTTGTTTTCTTTATTTTACAAAAGCACAATTTGATGTTAATGTGAGTTTACCCAAATAAAAGTACAGTTTCGAATGATGTATTACTCTTATCTGTATGACCAAAAATGACTGGGTATTTTAAGTTGTTTCCGCTGTTGTCAGGAAAAAAATGCAAGTGATCGCGCCGGCGCCTCCATGCCATGAAGCATGCTAATACTTTAGCTTCCATACTAAATATGCGCCTAATAATAGTGCATATTTATCTAGGTTAACGTAAAAGTGAGCGGCCAAGTAAAGGTTTGAGGTCGATGGATGATATGCAAACGTTTGGATTTCCTGTCCGACACACTGTAATTGCCGCAAGGACCTGCCGTTAACAACCTGTCCCTCACGGATTTTTTTCTTTTTTTCTGCAACTAATCAACTAATACAATTTTGGTCGGCAAAGCCTCTTCTAGTCGACTAACGTTTAGTCTACTATTAGGGGGCAGCCCTGATTTACTCACCCTATAGTAATTCCAAACCCAAATCCACCTTTTTACTGTGGAACACAAAATAAGATGTTTCAATGAATGTTCACACTGCTCTTTTTACATAAAACAAATGCAAATGAGGATTTGGCTGATGACAAGCTCCAAAAATGACTAAAAATCACCACAAAAGTATCAAAAAAGTGATACATTTTGATACTTTCTTTATTTGTTTATGTCCCCAAAGAGCAATTGTTTTTTTTTTTAGCAAGACCAGCATACAAAAAAAAGACCATTTACAATACATAAAAATAATAAAATAAAATAAAATAAAATAAAATAAAATAAAATAAAATAAAATAAAATAAAATAAAATAAAAGACAACAACAGGACCAAACAACTACATACTTTCATGTCCACTACTGTTCAAAAGTTTATAGTATTATTTTTTTCAGGAAGGACACATTAAATTGGTCAAAGGTGTGTAACTGTTTCCAATATTGTTAATAACAAGAAATGTTACTTCAGCAGCAAATCAGCATATTCAAATTATTTCTGTAGGATTACGTGACACTGAAGACTGGAGTAATAATGCTGAAATTTCAGCTTTGCCATCACAGGAATAAATTACATTTTAAAATATATTCAAATAAAAAAGGCTCATTTTAAACTGTAATAATGTTTACAATATTACTGTTTTTACTGTATTTTTAATCAAATATGCATGATAGTCTTCTAAGCATTTAAAAATCTTACCAACTGCAACATTTTTAACAGTAGGCTAGTAAGTAGAATAAAATATGAAGTGTCAGATGTGTCGCACCAGTTTGACTTCAAAGACAAGATGTGAGAATTGTATGGCTTCAAAAGACTTGGAATATAGTGCATAAATCACACACACTAATTGTATGGGGCTTTTATGATACTTTCTTCTCAGATTTGGTGCTTGACAGCCCTATTCACTTTCATTGCATAGGCAAAAAAACTTTAGCAAAAAGAAAATCTGTTTTCGGGGCGGCGTGAGGGCAACGAACGGCGACGAGTTTTAATTTAGGGTGAACTGTTCCTTGAACGCTAAATAATTAGATTTATAAGGGAACAAAGTGAAACTCATGTGTTAGATGTTTTCTTTGCAGACTCTTTGAGTCCCTCTAATAGGAATAACACGGCATGCATAAGATAAATGCGCTATTGTTCGGCGGTCTGCCGTCTTGCGGTTTCGCCTTCTTACAGTAAGATCGCTCTTAAGAGGATGTAAGCCCTTGTACATTACATCTGTTTGTACTTACATTTGATTTGTAAATGGTTGTGATTTTCTGTTAAGCTCAGAGGAATGTTTCCAGATGAACCGACACATTTGATTAACGCTAAGTGCTCAGGGGTGATTGACAGCTCGGGTCGGCGTTCTCAGGGGATATTAGACAGTACCCCGCTAGTGAGGGATTAACCACCGTATCTCTGAGGAACCAGGTCCATTTGGTCTAAGCAGGGATTTGGGTTTGATGGTGGTCTTCTTATTCGATGTGTCCTCACTATTCTCCTTTTTCTGTTTTGTTTATTTCAGATTGGTCCTAATGGATATTATTTCGCAATTGACCCTAACGGTTACGTGCTGCTCCATCCAAACCTGCAACCAAAGGTACTGAAGCATTTTCTCCACCCAAATACCTCAAATATGACATCACAGCACATTTATGACAGAGGAAGAGGTTTTAAGGCTGCTTGTGGTGGAGAACCATGACATGCTTGTCTCATGTTAAAACGTTTCTTGCTTGTTTGACATCTATTTGACAACGTCTGTAGTTCTTGTATCTCTCTCTCTCTCTCTCTCTCTCTCTCTCTCTCTCTCTCTCTCTCTCTCTCTCTGTCTCTGTATCTCTATCTCCCCTTCCTTGTTTGTGTATATGTGCTGCATATTCATGTTCATTCTCACCTCTTAAACCATGTCTTCATGTGCACATTTATATCAAGAATGTAACCAAATTTTGAAGATTATGCCCAATTGAAATCCCAAACTGAGTATTACTATTCTGAATATTCTCCTTTCCCAATATACTGTATATGCTATATTAGATATGACATGGATGTTAAATTAAATATAGTGTCTACTGGTGACCTAAAGTCTATTTTTTGGAGAAATAACACCATATACATTACCTTTCAAAGGTTTGGGGTCAGTAAGTTTTTG
The DNA here is from genome assembly GCF_963993115.1 of Abramis brama. Lineage (NCBI taxonomy): Eukaryota > Metazoa > Chordata > Actinopteri > Cypriniformes > Leuciscidae > Abramis > Abramis brama. Next base: position 28,938,729 of record NC_139971.1, read on the forward strand.
TTTTTTTATTAAAGAAATTAATACTTTTATTCAGCAACAATGAATTAAATTGATAGAGTAACCATATACTCTGACTTTGTTACAAAAAAATCTAATAAATGCTGTTGTTTCTCAAAGATTCCTGGAAAGAAAAAAAAAAATCACTGTTTCCACAAAAGTAATGAGCAGCACAAATGTTTTCAATGAGTAATGATGCTGAAAATTCAGCTTTGCTGTTACAGGAATAAAATACATTTTAAAACAGTTATTGTAAATTGTAATGATTTCACTAAATAATAAATAAAAAGTTCTGTCAAAAAACTCTAAATGGTTTGGCGCAGGATGATAGGTCCTTAACTCAATCTGCTTGCAATCACATCTTTCTGTATAGGGCACAGCTGATTGGATCCTGCTGTATCAGCAGCCAATGAGCTTGCTGCCCAACTTTCAAATACTTGGTCAGCGTCTGCGTAGCAGTTTGCAGTGCGTGTTCAGAAACCCTCAACCTTCCCCAGCTCCACCTGTATAGAACTGCTACAGGTAATTCATGTACGCTATATTGTACAGCAGCAGCATGTCTTACTTGCTCACAGCAGCATGTCTTGTACTTGCTCTGCAGCAGCAGCAATAACAGCAGCAGCAGTGTAGTATAGCAGATCTATTTCTCCAAGACCAAACATATTAAAGGGTTAGTTCACCCAAAAATGAAAATTCTGTCAGTAATTACTCACCCTCATGTTGTTCCAACCCCGTAAGACCTTCATTCATCTTCGGAACACAAATTAAGAAAAAAATATCTTAATTTGTGTTCCGAAGATGAACGAAGGTCTTACGGGGTTGGAACAACATGAGGGTGAGTAATTACTGACAAAATTTTCATTTTTGGGTGAACTAACCCTTTAACATACCATGCCAAACCCTTCGAGAGTTATCATGACAGAACTGTTTTACTGCATTTTTTGATCAAATAAATGCAGCCTTGATGAGTATAAGAAACTTAAATGTCTTACCAACTCCAAACTTTTGAACTATAGTGTAATCTAGAGCTATGCAAATCTTATCATATATTAATATAAAGCATTTTTTTCTCAATATTGTATTGATGCTTGAAGTCATTGTATCAGTATTTTTATTTTATTCATCTCACACAGTTCCACCACATAAGAAAAAAATAATTTGGTAAATCAGAATTATGATATATTAAGGTAATAATTATGTCATACAAAACCATATTATTAGATAAAAAGTCTTAATTATAATATTAAAAATAATAATTATGACAAATTATAAGTTGTGATAAAATTTGACACTTTTGCCAATTTTACCGATATGTTGTAATATTTGTCATATTTCTTTGTGTTATTTGATGGATATACGGTAGGTTTCCATATAGGTGATGCATTGTGATGCATTCAATTATGCGTTGCACATTGCAATACCCAGCCCTAATATTATCCCTTCTGTTTTTCTTCTATTCATATGTTTTTATAGTTAAAACCATATTACATTTGTCTATCTTATGAAACAAAAAGGAAGATTAAGCAGCTGCGAGTGATTCAGCTCATATCATTATTGACAAGTGTGTATGACCTCATATGTAAAGCTGTAGATTTAGAATGTATGAACATGCATTTGCGGTGTGTAAACAGGCGCTCATATAGCTTTTCCTTTGGATCGGAGCATGCAGCCCCTCTTCTGGGTGAGCTTTGCACATAACCTTTGCAAATCGCCCAAAGTAATGCACGTGCTTCTGGCAGCGAACCTGCATATATGTTTCTCAATGCGACTCGACTACAATTTTTACATATCAGTCTATTTGCAGGTCCCTTTGATTCTGGTATCCCACCACACACATGGGCCGGTCTGCATTTCATCTTTTAAATAAAGAATGTGAAGGAGAAAAGAGATCACGTGTGTGCGTTCAGGGTCATAGTTTATCCTCAGTCTGGATGGTAAAAGCACCGTCCATCACCTAGTCTTAGACAACCCCAGCCCACCATGACACCCTCGCAAGTTAAGGAGGAAAATGCATTAAATATATTACGTCTGGTCGGACATAGATTGCAAATCGTTTAGACATTTTCTGATTTAAGCTCAATATGCAATCGCAAAGAGTTATACATGTGCAGGGCTCAACAATAAGGATGACTCAGGGGCCAGTGTAAGATCTTACGTTCATCGTAAACATTTGGTTTAGTTTGATGTATTTATGTTATGTAATTATGCTAATTGAAGGATGTATCCAAGGTAACGTTATCTAGCCTGCTAATGTAGTACTTTGTTGGAATTTGTTGCGAATTTGACTGTGATGGTAATGGAAGTGTCAAACAAATCAGTAATGTTTTGCACTGTACTGTATACCATTCCTTTCTAAGAAAAAGTGTTTGAATTCATAGTTATATGGAGTTACATGTATTTTTTTTATGTATATGTGCATTTTATGTTTTTATTATTATTGTTAATCAAAAACCTTTTTAATTAGCTCTATTATTCTATTAATTTTATTAAGTACATAACAATTATTTGTCTCTTTTTAAGAAGATTAAATCAACTCAAATTGTATACACTAACATTCAAATGTTTGGGGTCAGTTCAATTTATTTATTTAAAGACAGTAATACTTTTTTTTAGCAGTGATGCATTGAATTGATCAAAAGTGGCATTGTTACAAAAATGTCTAAACTATTTTACTCTATTTCAAATAAATGCTCTTTATTTGAACTTTCTATTCAGTAAATCTACCACAAAATGGTAAATCTACCAAAAAATATTAAGCAAGACAACTGTTTTCAACATTGATAATAATAATATTTGAGCACCAAATCAGCATATTATAAGGATTTCTGAAGGATCATGTGACACTGAAGACTGGAGTAATAAGTTGTATTTATACATACAAATAATACGTTTTATTTATAAAGCGCAAGCTGACAGAGCAAACTGATATGTTAATTGTCAAGTCATCGGCATAACAGTTGATAGCTGAGACCATAACTATGGATAATGTGACCAAGAGGTAACAAATAAATATTGAACCAGAAGTGGTCCAAGAACAGAGCCTTGAGGGACACCTTGAGAGAGAGAGAACACATGAGAAGATTTGAAGTTTTGGACAGTAATAAAACATTGTCTATCAGTGAGATATGATATAAACCAAGATAAAGCACTACCCGTGATACAGATAGCCGATAGCCGAGATGAGGTACAGTGTCAAAGGCTGCTAAGTCATGCATGATGAGAACAATAAGACCACCAAAATCAGCAGATATTAGGAGGTCATTAGTAATTTTTACCAATGCTGTTTCAGTGCTGTGGCTTGACCGAAAGCCAGATTGATAGGGATCAAGAAGATTGTTAGCAGATAGATGAGCTTGTAGCTGTGAGGCAACTACTTTTTCAAGCAGCTTAGAAATGAAAGGAAGATTAGATATAGGTCTGAAATTATTCATAACAGAAGAAAAAAGTAAAAGCCATGGTTTCTTTAAAATAGGAGTGACCACAGCCATTTTTAATGATAGCGGGACAGACCCAGAAGAAATAGAACAGTTGATCAAATGAGCAATAGGAGATGATATTTCAGATAGGCAGCTTTTAAGAAGTGAGGTGCTGGATCTAACTGGCAAGTAGATAAGCTAGTTTGAGCAATTAGGTCACTAACAGGATGGGCTGGTAAGAGTAAAGCTAAAGGGGATGTGCTTTATGGGCTGAGCTGAGGACCAGTTAGAGGAAACTTCTGAGTTTGATGAAAATGTTTCATAAAAAGTGGAGGAAGGAGTTGCAGAGGTCAATTTAGCCGGTAATAAGGTGCGTTAAAGGGTTAACAAGTTTGTTAATCACTACTTTTAGCAGTGGTAATTATGGAGTAGTATGCTGTGCATGTGACATTAAGAGCAGACTTGTATTTTAGCTGGTGAGATTTAACATTGTGATAATTAATAGTAATTTTGTGAAGAGTTTCAGGAAGAGGGAAATCAAATCTAACTGTTATCAGCTTATTATCAGAAATACCAGTTTTTGAGCCAGATACAAAGACATTATTAATTCCTGAAGTGCAAACAAGATCAAGTGTGTGACCACAGCAGTGAGTAGGAAATTCGGCATGTTGTACAAGACTAAAATTATCCAAAGTTAATGTAAGGTCATTGGCATTAGAACAGACAGAGTCAAAAGGGATATTGAAATCACCAAGCAGGATGACATGACGACAGGATAACATAAGAGGATGCAGCATAGGCCAGAGTAAGTAGTTCATTGAGTTCAGAGACAAAAATCTAACAGAGACTTAGGAGGACGATATATTAATATGATCCATCGCTCTACCAGGTGATGCAGTAATGATGCTGAAAATTCAGCTTTGCCATCACAGGAATAAATTAGATTTTATAAATATGATTAGAATTTAAAATAATTATAATTGTAAAATTATAATAATATTTCAAAATATTATACATAAAAATTAAACAATCTTTAAACCCAAAACTTTAAAACAGTAGTGTATATATATTTTCTGATGCATATAAAATATTAAATAGTACAAAATTATATAATATTTTTGAGAAATTTTATTTGAGAGATTTCTTCGCTCTTTCAGCTGTCTATGCTTGAGAACGCCTGTTTTGTGAATCGGGGCAAGTGCTGAAACATGTCAGTGTTATTGCTGAAATTTTAGGTCAGAGACATACAATGTTTGCTGTTAAATATACACAAAAATAACAAAGCTCCAGGTCTTATATATGGAGAGTATTAACTTCAGTCCACAAGCCTGTCAAATCAAACATACAGAACACATTTCCATCCTTGGCGTCAGTAAGAACGAGTGTTATGACATATTTCCATCTTGCCTCAAAGATCCGTCCTCCAGCTTTTGGTTTAAAAGAAACAACATAGACTCTGAGGTTCCTTCCTCTCTCTGTCGCTTCGTATGGGGAAAGCCTTTGAAAACCCTTTACCGAAGCAAACTCGTAACATACTTTGCAAACAATGCTCTTTTTAATGAGCTCATCTATATTGGTAATGGCAATAAAAAATGCAAGTGCCATTACAAACATAAACGCCAGTGTTATTGCTCCCAGCGGACTCCATGTGCGGAACGGTTGGTTTTACTTTAGTTTGGCGAGCCGACTCTGATCACATCTGAAGGCTTGATCTCTCAAGGACAGATGTTGAGATGCTATCGGGTACGGGCGCAGATCAAGCAGGCTGATTGAGAGAGACACATAGGCATGGATTGAATCTCTGAACCGTGGATGCCGTACTTAACCCTGAGCAGCGCTGATATGCAAACATAAGCCCCTAAACCATGGGGTGCCAGATCTACTGGAAACAGTTCAAAGTTCTCCACCAGTATCCAGCGGTGCAAAACACATGACTGAATTTGTCGGCTAAAGTTAAGAGAAAGCAACCACTTCGAACGAACTTTGGAGAGTCTTTCAGGGAGACTTTGAACACTGCAGGAAGAGCTAATTTGATTTTGACTGTAGAAATTAAACAAACCCTCATAGTATGTCAGCCATATGTTATCTGCTCGCCAGAGAGACAAATAATTGTGTTCAAACAGTAGGAAGGCCTACACGATGGGAATCGATTTATAGTGTGCACTTTTATTTCTTTCAAACCTTCTCATCTATGATGGATTGTCGTGTTTTACAATAACAGCATTGTTAACAAGTGTGGTCTCTTTCAATGCTTAAGTCAGTTTTTGGCACCCATAAATAACTCTCTTTCTGTTTCCATGCACTGAAATCCTCTCCATATATCTCACTAGAACAGGATTCAGAGCCGTCACCGCAGGCTAAGTAAAAAGCTGGCTCTTACGTTCCCTGAGGTGAGACCATGCAAACTATGGTAGACCAGTTAGTCTTGTCATAGAAATAGAGATAAATAGTGCTAAATAGCTTGTTTAACTCTTTATAGCTGTAGTATGATATCTAGTATGCCTACCTAACCATAATCTTAGAGGTCTTGTAGTGTATGTATTACACAAAATCATTGCTGAGCTCATTTGTAGTTCCAGAACCCAAAATCTCTGTGATAGTTATGTAACGCTACATATAGCTACATTGTGCACAACACATACGATTGAATGCAATAATTTTTTAGAATGATTGCATAAATATAATTTGAACAGTTCAAAAGTTTGGGGTACGATTTTTCATGTTTCTGTGCTAAGGCTGCATTATTTTTATCAATTAAGTAAAAAACAGTAATATTGTGAAATATTATTACAATATTAAAATTATATATATATAACTTTTTTATATATATATATATTTCTATTTTAGATGTTCAGCAGCAATTACTACAGTCGTCAGTAGGCTTGGGTATCGAGTATCGAGTATCGACTGGAACCGGGACTAGCTTTGCGATTTTCCCGGAATCGTTCAAAAGTTTAAATTTCGATTCCTAGTTTCGATTCCGCCGACCGGAAGAAGCAGCCGCTGTCTAAGTAACCAATTTGATAATTTCTAGCCCTAGTCTGAAATGAAGTAACTACCTAATCGATTTCAAACTGCCAAATGTTAACTCGCTGAACACTGACAGCTGTAGCCTACTTCCCCCACATTAGTTAAACATTTGTAAACTGTAACACGGCATGGTAAATGCGTGTATTACTAGGATTGGATTGTTATGCTAAACTGCGAACCGATACATTTTATGAGACGCTGTGTGAGTTGCCTTATTAACTCGCACAGCGTCTCATGTATTCAGAGCAAACAACCCTGACGTTAAACCTTAAAAACGTACTTATATGATGTTTTCTTATTGTTCGGTATCTTGCGAGTTGCAACCATATTCTCTCGTCCTCTGCTCGTCCGTTTGAAAACTGCGCGCGATGCCGGCTTACGTAAAAAAAAAAAATCATGAAAACACATACACATGCAGAGCTGCCAACTCTCACGCATTCACCGTGAGACACACGCGACACTTTAAACAAGCTCTCACGCCACACATTCATTTTCCCATGCACAAAATCGCGAAGCGCAGAGGACACGGAGACCGACAGACTAACCGATCATCTCTAGCTAATAGTAAAAAAAAAAAACACGAACACTGTTGAAAGATACAGTACAACTTACCGAAATGTATATTCCTCATACATAATATCGATCAATCAGTGTTTTTTATCAGCGTGAAGAGGTCAATAACATAGCTGGAGAACAATTATGTCATATTTACCTCAGGAAAGTCATTTAATGAACATAATATAGGCTATAGCACGCAGTTGGCAAGAAAAGAGCTAGAGAGTATTTTGCTAAATATGTGTAGGCTACTATATTACATTTTTTATATTTTTACTTATATCATTAAATAAAGTTGTTATTATAATAAAAAAAACGCATCATATTTCAATTGAGTTATTTTTAACCTTAAATAATACTGCCAGCTGCATAGGGCTCTCTGTATGTTTACAGCATTAGAGTTTTTTCTTGAGAAAAATTAAGGCCTATCTTGAGTAAATAATATTTATCCAAATGAGTCAATATTAAATCAAATCACAATAATTGAATTGAATTGAAATAATTTAAAAAAAAGAGTAGCTTACTAGAAATTGTACCATGTAAACATTGTAACATGTCACTAAACCTAATAAAATTCAGTTTAGTTACTAAAATGTTAGTGACAATCACAATAAACTTATTGTGATGCAAATTTTTTTATATTTCAATTGATGGAGAAGGTCAGACTATTTCCTTCAGAAAGACCGTTGGTTAGCTAGCTCATTTAAAATGTCCTAAAAAAAAATTGTTTAAAATAGATTTGATATTTATATTGTAGTTGAAAACAGCCCTGTGAGAAATTCATAGTAAAGTTCATAAAAAGTAAAAAGTTCATAGAATTAAAATTGATCTAAACTTTTTTGACCCTGCCTCTTAAAAGAATCGGAATCGAGAATCGTTAGGAACCGGAATCGAAACAAGGAATCGGAATCGGAATCGGAATCGTTCAAATTCAAACGATACCCAACCCTAGTCGTCAGTGTCACATTATTCTTCGGAAATCAATTTAAAATGCTGATTTGATGCTCATTTAGTATTATTTTCAGTTGAAAATAGCTGTGCTGCTTAATATTTTTATATAGAAACTGTGATGCATTTTCCCCAAAAATTATGTAATTTATTTGAAATACAATTTTTATAGTAATTTAAATTTCTGTACTGTCCTTTTTGATGATTAAATGCATCCTTTCTGAATTAAAGTATTAATAATAAAAAAATATTACTGAACCCAAACTTTTTTACTGTAGTTGCATAATACTGATCTATATCTATATCTATATCTATCTATATCTATCTATATCTATCTATCTATATATCTATATATATATATATATATATATATATATATATAATTATAAATTTGTACATATTTATTTATTTATACACACACATAGTGGGAACCAGCATTCAAAACACAGCATATGCTTATGATCAGTCATGCTGGTGTATTGAGCAGGGATATGACTTCAGTAAGTGTGTGTAATGGTTATCAGGAGTGCTAGCATGCCATCTGATGTTTGTTTGTGTCTACAGAGTGAGAGTTCACTGAGATATTTCCTGTCTGGCGGATCAGAAAGATAATGGTTTTTATTTGTTCCAACCGTTACCAGATATACTGGAGAGTTTAGCCTAATGTAGCACGTTCAGCACTTGCATCCAATGCATATCTCAAGCAGTTGGTATTCATGTCATGTGCTTGTAATCTTAAAGGATTCAGTAATGATTTCTTCATATGGCAGGTCTGTGTTCTCACTTGACCTCCATTTGTAATGCGAACAACAAAAAGATGATTTACTGTCCAAGTGAAAGCACACGAGTGAAAAATGAGAAGGAGAAAAGGGAAAGGAAAACATTTGCTGAAACGGTAACGTTGCCTGTCCCACAGTGGCGTTATGGGGAAATGGACATGCCTGACATGTTTCGTCAAATTCTGCTGCTTTTTTGGCTTCTAATTTGCCAAAAGTCGCCTTTTTCTTCTTTCAACTTTTCCTTTCCAATATTAATTTTTTATTTCACATTTTTTTGTATCACATAGATTTATTAAATGATATTTTTTTGGATCTCTGATTTTTAAAAAAAAATCTATCATACATCTGTTTTGTGTCATATGTTTTGTAAAACGTCTCGGTTACGTATGTAACCCTAATTCCCTGAAGGAGGGAATGGAGACGTAGTCGACGTGTCGACTGATTGGGATCACACTTAGGGAGCATGTCATCTTCGAGTATTGTTAAAACGAGTCAATGCACACATTGGCGTGTTGAGCTTTGCATCCACGCTCCGCCCCACAGCGCGGGTGTAAATATGGAAGTGGATGCACACACCACTTGTTTTTCGCTGAGGAGCCGAGCAGAGCCCAGAGTCAGCGGTGGTCCAGCAATAGTGGCGACGGGACTACGTCTCCGTTCCCTCCTTCAGGGAGGGATGTAGTCGATGTGTCGACTGATTGGGATCCCTATTAAAACGCCACTAGTGCTGCTACCTTCTAGTGCCTAGACAAAAGCCTCCTGACCCCTCGCATAATTGATGCGGAGATAGGACAGGGCTTAGGCCAGAAAAGTCACTGCTGTTCCACAAGACCCACTCAGTTAGACTTGGATAACACTGGGAAAGTGTACCCTTTCGATGGAAGGAGGGACGCTACGGAAGCCACATCCAGCCTTCAGGGAGGTAACATGTGGAGGATACACATATGGACTGGGCAGATTATTGGGCAGTACAACATATGGAATGTCACTGAGGTGGCTCCAGCCTATAACAGGGGGGAGACTCAACCATCAGCGACGGCAGAGGAAACTCTGCCAAGTAGATATGCACCGATTACAATTTTCTGGGCCGATTCCGATTTCTGATTTTTCATTAAGTTTGACCTGCCGATACCGATTTTAGCCGATTCCGATTCCACTTTTTCTAACCACTTTACAGCACACACAGATATTTATTTTATATCTTTTCTGTAATAGAACATTTTACAATTTGCATAGTACATATTTTTTGAACAGATAAACGCTATAAAATAGACCTATATAAATTACTCCAGGTGTGGGTAATTCAAACTAAAGTGCAGTGTTATGGAAGAACCATTTCCTTTTCACATTCAATATCCAATAATTTTTTATATATGTATTTAGCAAACTAAACGTCTGTATGAAAACAGGGAATGGCAATAAAATAATATATAAATAAAAAATAAATAGCCTTGCAGTATAAAGATTTTTCTCAAAGCACTCACACACAGGCCTATTGCAATCACATGTACAAACTGAAACTCCAGTTCTTGTTAAAACACGCAAATTCAGTGCATTTTGGCCACTTTTTTGCGAAACCCGGCTATTTAGGCTATTTTATCCATCAAAAGTGTGCTTTCCCTTTAATTGAGCGTGAGCAGTGCATCAAATAGACTCGGCGCCGAACACGCGCTTCACTGCTCGCGACGCTCCTGTTTGACACTCACGCGCTACTCCCGCTCCTGTTGTGAAAGCACTCATCGATTAACATGCACGCTGGTCTGAACGGATGTAATTCACGAGGTTTCCTACATGTGTGTTCCGTGTGCACGTGTGATTCTGATGTTGCGCGATGTTAATCATGCGGCGCCCGAGTGCATTTGATCGGCATAAAACCGGCCGATCACGTGAAAATCGGCCAATTCCGGTCACCAGCCGATCAATCGGTGCATCTCTACTGCCAAGGGAAAGACACAGGCTCACCTCGGGGAGCCGTACCGTGGAAGAATACACATATGGGATCGCTGTAGGGATCACAACATATGGACCCAGCCTAGCACAAGTTCCACCAGTGCATACAAGTGGTAGGCCTAGCATCGGATGCTCCGCCACGTCCAATGCTGAAGGGGTGCGGAGGAGCTCAAGAGGGGGAAATGCATACTTGTGGAGGCCCCGGGGCCAGCTGTGTGCCAGCGCATCCATGTCGAGAGGGTCCCCTCGGTCAGGGAGTAAAACAACTGGCAATGGGACGAGTCCGGAGAGGCAAACAGATCTATCTGTGCGGCCCCGAAGTGGTCCCAGATCAGTTGGACCGCCTTGGGATGGAGTCTCCACTCTCCCTGGGCCACAGGCTGTTGTGAGAGCTCGTCGGGGCCACGATTTAGCAGGCCTCGAATACATCTGTGGAGATCACAGCATGCCTGGACACTTGTTCTAGGGGCACTCCGGCCCGGAGAAACGAAGGGTCTGACCACGGGCTGAGGGTTTGGCGGCAGGCCGGGGTGATTGTCACACGGAGTGTGCCGCTCTGCCACGCCCACCTCGGGACTCGGCCATGAAGCCAGTCTCATATGGAGCAAGCCGAGCAACGTTACTGTGGCTGCCATATGCCCCAGGAGCCTCTGAAAAAGTTTCAGTGGGACCACTGTTCTGCTCTTGATAGTATTCAGGCATTTCAGCACCGACCGGACATGTTCCTCTGTGAGGCATGCCGTCTGTTGGACCGAGTCCAGCTCCATACCGGGAAAAGAGATCCTCTGCACGGGGGCAAGTTTGCTCTTTTCCCAGTTGACCCGAAGACCCAAATGGCTGATATGTTGGAGCAACAAGTCCCTGTGTTCGCACAACTGTTCCCGAGACTGAGCTAGTATCAGCCAGTCGTCGAGATAGTTGAGGACCCGAACGCCACACTCTCTCATGGGAGCAATGACCGCCTCCACGACCTTCGTGAAGACGCGGGGCGAACTGAATCATGTAGCCGAGTCTGATGGTACGGAGGAGCCAGCTGGACCGGTTGGGAAGCACTCTCCAGGCTTCCACAAACCGAGTCAGGGGGACCAAAGGCACCACAGACGTACCCGGGGTGGGGCAGCGAGGTGGAGGACAGGGACCTGGCTCGGAAGGCCCGAAGCGAGGTCTGAGTGTGTGATGCAACACTAACCTGTCTCCACGGGTCGGCAGGGGGTACGGGAGAAGGAGTAGTCGGGTCCTCGAACCGCACCCGGCTGCCAGCTGGCGACACAAGAGGGGACTGAGGGGAACAAGGCTTTACAGGGTTGCACACTGCCAGTCTGACCCTCTTGGAACCCAGGAACAGAGGAATTTGCTCTTTTGACAATTAGGGTACCACTGGACACTTGCCACCTGGCTTGGCAGCGTCTGACACAGGCTGGGTGGCCTGTCTGCGGCTGGCTCTGCGCTGAGGCCTGGGTGAAGGCTGCTGCGGTGGCCCAGCGGGAGCGGAAGCGGCGGCAGGGGGACACCCTCGGCGACGAGCAGGCGGAGGAACTGCCACCGGCGGTGGGGTGATGGCAGCAGCGAGCTGCAGGGGCAGGATGTGCCGGATGGCCTCCTTCTGCGCTTGGGCGGCAAAGAACTGTTAGGCGCAGCTCTCCACCGCGTCGCCGAACAGCCCAACCTGAGAAATTGGGGAGTCCAGGAACCGAACCTTGTCCGCATCCGCCATATCAACCAGGCTGAACCAACGATGGTGCTCCTGGACCACCAGGGTGGACAACACTAGACCGATCGCTTAGGCCGCAATGCTCGTTCTCCGGAGAGCCAAGTCAGTTGCGGTACGGAGCTCACTCATGAGCGCACAGTCTAGGCTACCCTCGTGCATGTCCTTGAGTGCTTTGGCCTGATAGACCTGGAGCAACGCCAAGCCATGCAAAGAGGAGGTGGCTTGCCCACAGGCTTTGTAAGCTCTGCCCGTAAGAACAGACAAGAACTCACAGGCCTGAGGGGGGAGATGAGGATCTCCCATCCAAGATGCAGCGGCTGCCGGACACAGGTGTGCCGCGACAGACCGCTCCACTGGAGGGATAGCCTCATAACCCTTCACCACTCCACCATCAAGGGTAGTGAGGGGGGAGGAGCTATCCAGGCAGTTTCTGGCAGGAAAAGGTGCCATCCACGACCTAGTAAGCTCTCCATGCACTTCGGGAAAGAAAGGCACTGGGGTGGAGGGCTGAGAACCAGCGCGGCCCGCCCCGAGAAACCAATTATCCAACCGAGACTGAGCGGGACACATTGGAGGATTCCACTCGAGCCCGACATCCTCGGCGGCCCGTTTCAGCATAGCTGACAGCTGAGGATCTGGCTCGGGCAACGTTACACTCCCCGAAGGAGATAACGCAGCCGAGTCGTCATCTCCAGAGCTGAGCTCACCCTCCGATGCTGCAATCAGCATCCTGTCCTCTAGAAGGACCCCGAATGAAAGGTCCATTACATAGGGACCAGCGCGCTCAACGGGGGACTCCACTGGCTGCGGTGTGATGGAGGAGTGAGGAGCCCACAGGGAATGGTTACCGGGCAGGAATTCCATCACTGTCCTCTGATCACCCATCCCACACGGCACCCTAGGGTGGGGCGTGGTAATGGGGACTCCACCTTCGCGGACAAAGGCGAGTCTTGACCTCAACACTGAGGCAGTCATATTCCCACAATGGGAACATGAACCATCCACAAAAGCTGCTTCAGCTTGCTGTAAACCCAACACATGATGCAACAATTATGACCGTCAGAGGGGGACAGGGAACGACCGCATCCAGAAACGCACGGGTGGAATGACATCTTGAAAAAGACGAAAACGCATCCGTGTTGCTCTTTCAGGAAATGAAAAAAACTCTCACCAGTGCCGGAGCACACAGGGGAATGATCGTGGCAACACTGACAGGGATGGTGCAGCCTGTACCATTGAAGCATTCACTCTCTTCGCCCTCAACCGGCCGTCAGACAAACAAACACAAACAGAAATATGATGCTGTTAAAACAGCAGTTGAGACCTCAGAAAGCTCACGACCACCGCTGCACTCACGCTGTAGAACCACCAGCACCGGGAGAGACTTCCTGAAGAAGCACTGACACACTCACTCGTTGTAATATAACAACACTCTTCAGAGACATCGACATGAAGAACGATCGGCTCCAAAGCAAAAGACAAGTGGTGCGTGCATCCATACCCGCGCTGCGGGGCGGAGCGTGGATGCAAAGCTTGCACGCCAATGTGTGCATTGGCTCGTTTTAACAATACTCGAAGATGACAGGCTCCCTAAGCATGATCCCAATCAGTCAACACGTCGACTACGTCGAACATGAGTGACTAAAAGGGAACTGGCATTGCCTGTGTATTTCTGGATAAGGGGGGATTTGGGTGTGACACACTGGAACTCACTGGTATAAATCTTTCTTTCCTGTTTATAAAAATACTGCTGCCTAGTCAACATATTCGGCATTAAAGATGTTTGGACTGGCTAAATATGGTAGCTCGTAAGATTCTTTGACAGCTTTTTTAAATCATATTCTATGCATTAGATTATAGTAGTATATTAAACCAAGTGTAACATTTTGGATGTTTTTTTTTTTTTTAGGTTTAATGTAATAATACAGTTTTTTAGTAAGGCATAAATATCCAGATAGTTTCAGGGGATATTATTTTAGCATTTCAATTTTAAGTTATCTCAACAAGGATGCTTTTGTAATTGGTGCTACTTATATGCTCAGTGCTTCAGATCAATAGTTAAGTGCATGAGGCCTTTTTCTGCCATGAGTTCTGTATCTCTCTCTTAATTAGTGTGATAATAGGGTTAGTCACGTGACTCTCAGTGGTGCGCTATTATCATCACGTTCAACATAAACAGAAACACCCACATCAGTAGTGACATGACATATTTATGACTGACGTTGGTGCAATTCAAGCGCAGGATATCTTAGCACATGGCAGAAAAATTGTTTAAATTTTTTCACAGTCTACATAAGAAGTGCCAGACATCATATGTTTTCATATGTCCCTCTCACGCTCTGCTAGATTGAGGCATGATGCCGACACATGTCAGTCATATCTGGACGATATGTGAGTTCCCCTGGGGGGCGGGAGTGGAGCAGAGGGCGACCCCGACACTTTGAAATCCTTCCTCAGTTTTGTCTGTCTCTCATTATGCTCCTACTTTCATATTCAGTCCTTTTCCTTTGATTTCCTTTTCATTTCTTTCTCATTTATACTGTATGTTTCTTTCTTTCTTTCTTTCTTTCTTTCTTTCTTTCTTTCTTTCTTTCTTTCTATAATCTGATTGTTTTGTCTCGTCTCTGTTTTTGATTCTCACATATTTGTTCTTCTCATCCTCATCTCTGCTCGTGTTCATGCTTGCTCTGCTCTCTGCATTTTACATGTAAGATTCTGACTGCCTCATTTCACGTGATAATGCTTCTTACATCATAGATTTGATGCATGTGCCAGTGTTGTTAATGTGTGCAAGATCAATGTGACGAGCAATACAGATGAATTAAATCATTCGTTTCCAAGAGCAAACATTGTTTCTTGGACTTTACAGTATATACAGAATATATTACCTCGTAAACTGGAACGAGCCTCAGTTTTGTTAAGCAACCCATATTTTAATATCTACATGGTTCTTGCTCAAAAACATGAATCATAATTTAACAACCACAATGTAATGAAATAGGTATTCATAAAAACAAACACGTTTACAAATTGTCTTTACAATCACTTTTATATTTTATAATACAATACATCTAGATGAAATCTGGTTAAGTCTGAAAAAAGAGAGAAAAAGTTTTTCTGTTATTTCATGTTTACATGCAAGTCATTTTTTTCAGAGGTAAAGAAATATTCACTTGTTAGTGTGCAGAAACAATCTTCTACTCACATTCTCTACATTTCTATATCGTTCAAAAATGTGAATGTTTATGAAAGGGGGACACAAAGGAGATTAAATGTAAATAAAATACAGATTTTTCTTTCCCATGAAAGTATTGAGTTTAATTAATTTTCTTCCTTCTCTGTGTAGAATAACATAGTAATCAGATTTATGCCTCCGTAAATGAACTTTTTAAACACTGTATATTTCTGTAGCTCAACAGAAACTTTCACTGTGATGTATTGTAGACCTGGAATACATTAATACTCAATCCAAAGCTGAAAGTAAACTACAAAGAGAGAGAGAGAAATGTTAACAGCATTCGGTTCTCCTCTTTAGAACCCCAAATTCCAGGAACCTGTTACACTGGATTTTCTGGATGCGGAGCTGGAAAATGACATTAAAGTCCAGGTATGGCACAACACACACATACAATCACACAATAGCATGATCTCAACATTATTTTATTGCTATATTGATGAAACACCTGAGAGGTTTTGATTCAATGTGCAAACGCTTGCATTATGGTGTTTCAGATTTATAAATGTGTGTTGATTTGTAAGTTGTGATTTGATAAACTAGAATAGAATAGAATAGAATAGAATAGAATAGAATAGAATAGAATGTCTGAGTTTCTTGAAGAACTGTTTAAACCGTTTCAGTTACAAAACGTGCTGAAAAAACCCTTTTGCTCATGGGATGCATATTTAGCATAGATAGTAGGGATTTATGTGAGTAGTTGAGATTAAGCCTGACCACACAAGTCAAGGAAAATTGTTTTTAATGTTCTTGTCTGCATACAAATGAAATGTAATTGCAGATGAAAATGTACATTAGTATTCAATGAGGTCAAGGAAATATGTTACTGTAATTTCTTTACTAAAAGCTCCCACATTTTTGATGTTATCATAGTTTTTGGATACTATTATGGTAGTAAATTGGCAATGGTAGACACGTCTGTGATTCATATACCATGGTATTTTCAACGTATCTTTAAATTTACCATGTAAATCCCAGAGTATATGAATATTGTGTTGACATATTAACACTGATCTTCTGATCTCTCTCAGATACGGACTTTGATGATTGACAGAGACCCTGGGGAGAAAACGATCGAAACGCTTGTGAAATCTCAAGATGAGGTGTGTAGATCTTCTATAATTATTCTTCTGTACCATAGTTTGTCCATATTTGGTTCAGTTATACCTTTCATTCCAATAACAGAGATACATTGATCGAGGAATCAGGACATACACCTGGGCACCAGTTAACGGGACAGACTACAGGTTTGGAGTTATGGCATTACCTATGCAAAGTGTTTCATAACTCCCATAAGTATTTGTATGTATAAAACACGTTGTCTTTTTCTTCTCTGTGTGGGTGTTCTGCAGCCTGGCCTTGGTCTTGCCTGAATACAGTCTGCATTACATCGAGGCAAACCTGGGGAACACTATAAAACAAGCCATGTGTGAGTACCGCCTGTTCGCCCAGAACATACAAACCTGCTCCCCACGTTGAGCAAACACACTATCATTTACTAAAAAGATCAGATAGAGCCTTCGGTATGCAAAGCTATTGTTTTATGAAATAGCTGAGACTGCTTGCAAATATTTTTCATCGGCTCGCAAGAGAGGTCTGCCTGTTTGTGTGTGTGTGTGTGTGTGTGTGTGTGTGTGAGTGTGACCTCGATTGTCAGGGCTGCTCTCTGTATTAAACTGAGGTCCAGCTGGTCTCCACCCATCCTGAGCAGTGTAGCCAGGCGTTTGATCTGACTCTCCCCAGAACACAGGGGCCCCGGCTGGGAAGAGAGACTGCTAACGCTCCCTCCCCTCTGGACATGTGCTGTTGAGGTCCAGATCTGCACACATACACAGACGCTCAGCTCATTTAGAGGAATATTCCAGGTTGAGCTCTATTGGTAGCATGTGGCTTGCTGTCAATTTCGCAGAGAAAATTACTTCAGCTTGTACCTCGTTGCCCCATAGACTTTTATTTCTGTATAGTTTTTTTGTTTGCTTTTATAAACCCAGGTACACGTCAAACGTATTTTCAGTGGTAATTGACAGATGCTGTCGATAAAGCTTAACTTGTACTTAAGCCAGAACATATCCTTATAGGAATTGTTCTCTCAGAAATGAAAATTGCCATTATTTACTGACTCTTGTGTGGTTCCAAACCTGTATACTGTCATTTTTCTGGAAAACATAAAATTAGAAGATTTATGTTGCTTCTTTTTATATAACAAAAGTTTATAGTTTAAAAAGAAAAAAATAATTATTCTAGTATATGCAGTCTATATGGTTCCTGCCTGTCTTTTGAAGCCTTATGAACAGACCAGAGTCATTATAGTCATGCTAATCAGTGATGTGAATTCGAGAACCAGATCAGTCTGATTCTTAAACTGGTTCATGAAAAGAACCGGATCAAAAGAAAGATTTGTTTCCGATTCAGATGAAAAATGTCAGAATGTTGAGTAAATAATGACTTTTTTTGCCCCATCTTTTGGTGAACTATTTATTTAAAACAAGTTTTTCTGTGATCTCTCCTTTCTGTCTTTCAATCTTTAAATGACAGCACATTGGGGCAAGTACTATCTGTCTGTCTGTCTTTTAAAGTTCTTTCACTGTATGTTCTCCGGATTTTACCTGGTGTTATTGAAATTATTTACATTTGTTTACGCATGATTTTAAGTTTGAGGTCTATGCTTAACTCATTTGTTTGTTTGAGTAGCTTAATTTTGTATGCATGGTCTGTGCAAAATCAGTCGATTAATTTCTGACAGTGTTTGGTGCTTGTCTAAACATGCATACACAGTTAGATATGTAAAAAAAAGATGTCCAAATAAAAGATTCCAATTTTTATTATCCATGCAAATATAAACCAATACATATTTTCACTTTTATATGGTAGGGTGCGCTATTATGCATCATCTGAAAGAGTACAGAATATCCGGATCAAAGCACAGGCGAAGAAGAAGCAGAAACATGCGATAGAAGCATTGCTTATGCAAATGTAAAATAATGCATTCATTAAACATTAAACAGTTTATAAATCAAAACTGCTTAATGTTACCGAATGAAATGTCGACACAGGAAGAGATATAGGACTGTTCAAATTTGGGGGTTGATGGGCTCGATCATGTTTTGATCATTGCTCTGAATTTGTTTTCTTTTTTTTCTTTTCTTAATAAAGCAGATGTTCTGGTCTTTCTTTTGATATATTGTATGTCCATACAACAAAATATTCCGAGGGCCATGACATTTTTGTGAAATTTCACACTGTCAGTTTTTGGGATTGACAATTGCATTTACTTACAGGTATGAGTCCTGAAATGTCCCGTTCACACTGCAACTTGCAGAAGCATCTTGAATACTGTCTGTATGAACGTGCAACAAGAGGCAAGCCTGTATTCTCTAACCAGTAACCAAAGCGACAGTGACCAAATTAATATCAAAGATTGTGACGTCCATAAGTCTTATCACTTTTAACACGACAAGAGTCCATGCCTTTCATCCCGCAATACACAGTAGACATGCGTTTGTGCATTGGTTGTCACTCCTGTGAATAACCGAACTGTGTGTGAACGTAATCATATTAAGGACTAAACTACAGGACTGACAACCGTATTCTGGTGTCTTGTGAATGTGGCCAATAACAACACTAGTTCTGAGTGGTTCTTAGCTTGTTGATATGCGGTTGCTAGGTGGTTTCTAGGATATGTATATACATTACAAGGGTGTGCGGAGTAGTTACTAGGTCATTGCTAAATTGTTGCTAAAGTGAACTTGGGTGGTTACTGACCCAAGTAAAAAGACCCCACCAATACGTCTCTATGATATTCTGGTCCCTAGATATGGTCCAGGTCCCTCCTTTAATTTATATCTATGAGATAATCACAAGCACTATTTCTTTGAAAAGTAATAGCACACCTCTCCTCAACAAGCCGTAAGACTTGATGTATCATTCCGGTTTGTGGCGCGAAGGATTGCGAGATGAATTATGAGTTTTATTCTTGCAACACTGCACAGGGGCCGTGTAGAAGGATCATACTAGAATGCAGAGCTCTGAGCCAGAAGCATTTTTCTCCTTCTCACTGTTCATCAGCATCATTTTTTTTTAGCATAACGGTGCTTTGTAAGATCACATAGCTTCAACTTTAGTCATTACAAGCAAGAAAGCCAACAAAGGAAATTTAAGCTTGTGAAACAATGAGTAAAGCAGGTTTGGAGGACTGGAAGGGGCCACAGAAGGTCATATTGTGGCTTGTAAGCAGTAGCGTTCAGCTACTTGAGGCACCAGCGGTCACAGGAATTTGATGTTTTGTTCACAAGTTATAATTATTCATCTAATTTATAACGTGCGAGCGTGTTTGGGTGTGTGTTAATGTGCTAAAACTGATATTTCTGTATGCTGGAGTGTGCTACCGCAGATATGGGTATCTCTTTCTCTCTCTCTTCTTCCCCATATTCCCTTTCTCTCCATTTCTTGTTGTAAAGGATCCTGGCACAGGTTTATAGGCTCGTAAAGAGCCAGGTCCATATGGTTATTGAGAAAGGGGAAAGAGGCAGCGGTGCAGAGGTTAGGTCTTTGCGGTGGTCTTCAGAGTGCTCCTGGATACCTTAGAAGCCCAATTCCACGCTTTGGGAGCTCCACGGGGCTTGTTTGACCAAAGCCGAAAGCCGAATGTAAACTTCAGACAGGCAGAACGAGAGAAGTGTGGCTTTTGGGAGCCGTGTAGAGCAAATAATGAGAAGAACAGGTGAACACAGAGTTCTCTCGAGGGACGTGTCCTTACGGCTGGTTGTAACCAAAACCTGTGATGATGCACTTGGCTGCTTGGGCCGCAGACCCTGGACTAGACTGGATCTTACAAGTTCTGGTTGTTTAGGCTTGATTAGCCTCATATGTGTTTGTCACCAAGTACCCAGAAAGTGTTTGTTGGAGATCAGAGATGCGTTAGTTTGAGAAGAGAAGAATCTGAAATGGTGCGAATTATATTGACGGCAAATTCAGTGCAGATGTGAAGTCTTTAACTTATTGACACATTGACAGAAGCTTCAAACACCCATTGGAACACAAACAAGGGTCTTAACACCACCCTGTTTTGACACAAACACACAGACCGTATTATGTGGGCCTTACTGTCTCTGCAGATGAAACCTGTCATTGTTTTTTTATGATCAAAAGCTCTCCTAATAGCAATAATGAGAGTAGAGCTAATGATGTCCTGTGTATAGATGTAGACGACAAGGCCTCCCTCCAAGTTTAGGGTTTCTAGATTTAATTGAACAGTGCTCCCTATATAGAAAAAACTTTTTAAAATAGGTTTTTGCATTTTTTTGAAGGACCCCTCAGAAGGCCCCCCCGAAACGCGATTGGGCTAATTTTAGACATGATTTGGGTAGTTTTGATTAGCAATTGGTTGAATTTTATTGTGCAGGCCTGGCAACCTTCTGTAGGGCCTAGTCACTTGTCTGTAGCTGGCCAAGCATGCTATTTATAAGCAATGAGAACAGTTTGGCCCGGCGGTGGTGTGATGCAAGGTGGTTGCCAGGGTGTTGCTAAGTTCTAAGTGGTTTAAAAAGTGTATCTATGCAGTTGCTAGGTGATTGTTAGGGCATTAATGAGTGGTTTCTAGAGTCCAGGTGGTTGCTTAAGGCTGGCCCAACTAAAAGATTTTTAAAATCTTACCTGTGTATCAAAATGTGAGAGACCAGTTTAATTTTTAACAGTTTAATTTTGTTCCTATAGTGTGTGGAGTGCCGCGATGCGACCAAGACAGCACACCACCCACTAACAAATTACATTCACAAACAACCAGAGTCCTGACTGTGAACACAGGAAATCTTGCAAAAACACCCCCTGGCCAAACGCGACTTTAGAGTAAACAAACATGGCAGATGATGAGCATGGCGATAATAGTGTTTGGACTGCTTTTTACAGAAAATTCACAGGAAAAAAAAGAAAAAGGTTTGGATGAACTTGTGTTGTGCTTCCGTCTTCCTTCAGCTCGCTTTCTGATTTTCTTTCGTTCCACATGACAATATACAGAGTGTGTGTGCGTTTGTGTGTGCAACATGTTGGATATTTACGATCTGAGATCAGTGCTGCCCCAATGTTCTTCCGAGCAGATTCAATCACACTTAACACACATCACTCCACAGGAAAATCTGATGAGATAATCTGTAGAGCCATCAAAATAGTCAGACATTGGGATTGTTGGAAGAGGAGAATTGGGTCCAAAATCGGCCTGGTTATCTTGTAGTGTGTGGGTGCCTTTTTTATCAGTCAAAAGAGCCTACCGTCAAGGGTCTGTGATATTCTGGTATCTAGGAAAATAAAATAAAACAAAACAAGGTTCTTCAAATCTGGCCCTGGAGGTCCACTGTCCCACAGAGTTTAGCTCCAACCCAAATCAAACTCACCTGCCTATGATCACTTTCTAACAATCCTGAAGACCTTGATTTGCTTGTTTGGGTGTTTTTAATTTGGGTTGGATTTAAACTGTAGGATGGTAGACCTCCAGGGCCAGATTTGATGAACCCTGAATTTTTTTTTAATAAAATAGTCCTGGCTCTAAAATCCTATACAATGAGCCATATTTGAAGCTGTTTTAAATTAGCCAGAAAATATGTAGTAAATTCAGTAATGCGTGGCATCTCATTGCTTTAGTGAAAGTATGAAAATTGGAACTTGCACTACTGTAAATTATACTTGTTCTTTTGGCTCTAGTGATTCATAATCATATTTGATTTTACAACTTTCTGAAGTAATTGCCTCAAACATTAGCCAAGAACACAATGTTGTGTACACCCAAAAGGCCATCAATTCTCAATAATATATTAAGACATAATTAGATGCATCTGAATATTTTGAGCTACTGTCTTGAGTTGTTTTGCCTAGCTTTTTTTGTTTATAGGATTTCATTACATGCACAGTCAATTTTCATTGTTCTAACAAAAATTATGGTTAATCCTTTGTTTGGTTTGGTTTGGTAAATGTGCAGTCCGGAAGTTTCTAGACACTATCTAGATGGTCTGGTTCTGTTTTGGTTTGTGAGATGATCTACTGGCTCATATCAGTGACTGATTGCTTGTGCACCTTTGATGAACAAAGAGAGTTTGATGTGACTTCACCAAACACTGGCTGACCTTTTTTTCTGATCGTGAATACTGCATGCCAATTTGTTCAACCATCATGTCATTTGATGTTTTCATCAAGCGTCAGAATTATTATATACCATGCCTGCCAAACTTTCCGCTCACTCCTCTCGTAACTCTCTGTGTTGAATGGAAAGGACTGTCTGCATCCATTTCTTCACGCCTATAATCTCAAACTTGCGTCTTTGTTGTGTGTCCAGGCTTTGGCTTAATCTGAAACCGCCATCGTCTCCGAGTGCATGTTTTATATGAAATGCTGTTTTCAGAGTATCTGGTTTACAATGTTGGACATCTTTTGGGACTATGATGGACTGTGGTAACTTTGTCTTTCTCTTTGTCTTCTGATTGGTTGGATTTTCACTACAGGGAACAAGGGCAAGTACTGCACCCTCCTCTTCTAAGATCTTCACGTTTTATTACATTCGTCAGTTATTGTACCATTTTATTTTCAATGTCATTTGCATGCATCTTTTCCTGCTTTTTTCCATAGCAGTCATGTCACATCTGTATGCGTGCAATTAAAATAATCTGTTACTTCTCATGAGTGCATTTCAAATCCGTTTTTTTCTTTAATCTATAAACATTACATTGATTTTGCATGTTGTTAATTGTTTATAATTTTTTCCCAGTTTCTCCTTTAAAATTTGTTCTGTCCAATCAATCGATTTGGGTTTTTGCAATGGCCAGTGCTAATACAGATAACTAGAGATTGGCATGGTGGATATAATTCTGAAATATATATTTGATTTCCCTCCAAAAAAAATTAAACCAGCCTAAAAATGTTTTGATGGTCTTTGGTGGTCTCTCAGGCTGGTCTGTTGGCTGGTTTTTTGTTCTTTTTTCAGCTGTGGATGCCAGCTGCAGACCAGCTTGCCCATGCTGCAAGACCATCTAAACCAGTTAAGGCTGGTTGTATGCGTGTATTACAATGAAATTAACATTTTTGTTATGCCATATTGACTTGAATTTCACTTTTCTAGTCCATGCCAGTCTAATCTCAGAATGGCCACATATTGGCTGATATATTGGTCTATCACTACTGTCATTTTATAGTTTTGAATATTTTTAATATGATCTGTCTAAACATGTCTCTTTTTCTCTGTGTAGTCTCTGAGACCATGCAGCAGGAGAAATTTGAGGAATATGGGTACACCTTTATTGCACCCAGGTAACACACACATATATATATAAACACACCAAGCAAAAACAGCAGACCTCCCACAGGGTTTAGTTGTGACAGGTTTATAAGGGCTGTATCTAGACTCTATTGGTCTTTGAAGGCCTGTAAATTCACACCTTCAGACCCACACATTACTCCCCTTAACAATGGATCCCACAGACACGGCGGCAGCAAAAATGTTTGGTCTCAACTTCACACTACTTAAATGCACAGGCCTCATTGTGCTCATCAAACTTGTGTTTTTTCTGTGAATACAGTAATTATTAAACTTTTTTTCAGGGAATACTGCAAGGACCTCAAAGTCACATCCAACAACACCCAGTTCCTGATGGACTTCAATGAGTACATTGACAGAAAAACACCAAATGATCCTATGTGTGAGTCTATCTATCTACCTACCCACCCCACCTATCTATCTATCTATCTATCTATCTATCTATCTATCTATCTATCTATCTATCTATCTATCTATCTATCTATCTATCTATCTATCTATCTATCTATCTATCTATCTATCTATCTATCTATCTCAGTGAACTCTCATTGGTTCAAAGTTAAGTGTGTAAGTGTTTTCGGAGTCATTTTTGCAGTGACTTTAAACCAACTGTAATCGAACCAACTGGATATGTTATCTAATGCAAAGACATCTAAGTTTCAAATACTTTTTGGGACCGCTGTATCACACTACCTTTTGCATGTATAAACCACTGCTGTCAATGTAATGATATCAGAGGTGAGAGGACTCAGATTACTCTCTTGTAGGCGCTGAGTCAGGTTGATTCCCGCTCAAGTGATGTCAGCGTGTGTGGCGGGCGGTCCCGCTGTCTGTGAAGGTGACCCGTGTCAGCACTTTGTTTAATCAGCCTGTAATTGATTAGTCTGCTCGATAATGACTCCACCGCTGTCATCCTAATGTTCATACTCGTGATGACTCACTGTGTTTTCTGTAAAGAGATGCTATCGCTGCAGCGCTCACACGCAAACGCACCCAAAGATGTTTGCTAGCTTTTTGATTCCTCAGATAGGCATTACTTTTGTCCTGAAAAGTATTCAGCAATGTGCATGTCACCAAACTGTTGCTTTTACATTTAAAAGTCCATATCATATAATTTTTTTTTATTTAAAAGTCCACGTAATGCTTTTTTCCCTCATAAAAGTGGAAATGTAGCTTTACATGACTATTTCCATCTTTTCCCTCTCTCTCATTTGTAAATATAGGTGTGATAAATACAATATATTTTACTGCTGTTTAATTACATGACTATTTCCATCTTTTCCCTCTCTCTCATTTGTAAATATAGGTGTGATAAATACAATATATTTTACTGCTGTTTAATTTTAATTTTACATACCACTGTTTCCACCCTCCCTCTAAGCTTCTTTTTTTTTTTTTTTTTGAAAAATAAATAGGTAGCTATATATTAATGTTCATGGTTGTGATATAGACCGATATTGTAACGGACTGCTCAGACACAGTTGTGGATCCAAATGCCGCTTTATTAGGGCAATCCAGAATCATAATCCATAAAACAAGCTATAGGTCAAAACACGGGACAGATAATCTGAAAAGAAAACAGGGCAGAAAAACACAGGCAAAAAAGTCAAAACCAAAACGTGGGTAGCCAGAGGGAGAGCGCTCAGAAATGTGACACTTACAAGACTTTGCAAAGAATGAGTGAAGACAGGATTTAAAGGGTAACTCTCGCCAAAATGCAACCTAGGGTCTTTTTGTTAATCTACCCGAGGCAAACTTTCGTTTAAAAGCATAATTAGAATAGAAACGCCACTTTTAAGTTTGACCGTGTTTTCATTTTCGGTCAAATTGCCTTTTGAATGGGAGTGCTTGGGGCACTTCTATGATAGCATCAAAAATCGCTATTTTTAAAACACTAAGGCGGCTCAACACAACATGAAACTTTGCTCGAAGTATCACCAGGGGCTCTACACATGAACTCCAGCATTGAGAACATTGTTTGTGTACACAGAGTTTACTAAAAAGAAAGATTTTACAGTGAAACTCACTGTAGCTGTGTCCGCCGGCATTTTGACAGTCAAAAATAGTCGATCTCCGAATTCAACGTAACAGGGAGGAGAGTTAAGATGGAAAGCTCCTAAAGCTTAGTTCCATATAAATTCACAGATAATTTGTTGTTTTGTCATTAGTGAAAATCAATATTGACCTTGTATTTGAAAAAGGATGCTCATATAAGAAGCAATACTAAAATTCAGAGTCAGTTCATTCACATTCGGAGATCGACTATTTTTGACTGTCAAAATGCCGACGGACACAGCTACAGTGAGTTGTTCAAAATCTTTCTTTTTAGTAAACTCTGTGTACACAAACAATGTTCTCAATGCTGGAGTTCATGTGTAGAGCCCCTGGTGATACTTTGAGCAAAGTTTCATGTTGTGTCGAGCCTTCTTAGTGTTTTAAAAATAGCGATTTTTGATGCTATCATAGAAGTGCCCCAAGCACTCCCATTCAAAAGGCAATTTGACCGAAAACTAAAATACGGTCAAACTTAAAAGTGGCGTTTCCATTCTAATTATGCTTTTAAACGAAAGTTCGCCTCGGGTAGATTAACAAAAAGAACCCAGGGTGGATTTTGGCAAGAGTTGCCCTTTAAATAGGCAGGCATTAACAAGATAATGAGACACAGGTGGGTGGAAGCAATCAAACATAATAAGTCCAGGCAATGGTTTATGGGAAATGCAGCTATTTATGGTAAAGCAAATGAGACGGGAGGAGTGCCCTCTGGTGGAGATCATGGGCACTCCAGCTGACGGATGTAACAGATATATATCCACTAGACTGACAAACAATTTCTGTTTTCAATTTTCTAGTGAATTTTGAATAAATATTGGGTAGAGTATCATTTCATTTCACCAATTTGTTTAAATCTGTACCAGCCACTGACAAGCTCAAACCAGTCAACTAGTAGACCATATTCTGGGACAATGAAGTTTGAACAAGGAGAATCCTGTTTTCCATGACATAATCCAAAATTATATAAACTATAAAGACTTTCCTTTCTCTCTGTCTGTATTTGTCAGGTAACGTCAGTCTTGTAAACCGATTGCTGCTGGATGCCGGTCTCACGGCGGACCTTGTCAAAGTCTGGAAGGAGCAGAGTGTGTAAGTTTAGGACAAAACACACACATGGAACGACATAAAACACTCATCCATGTCTCTGTGAAATGTCTCGAGGTTTCAAGTACAAAGATCTCCAGAGAAGACAGAGAGACGCCTTCATATAACTGCTGAACACAAAGCTCTATTTAAAGTCCTGTCATGAATAAGAATGCTGTCTTAATGTCAAAAGCAAACTCGAGAGTCTAGCAATTATAACCAGGATTAAAGAACCCGACCATCTGGGAGTCCAAAAACACAATAGACATTGCATATGTCAAAATAGTGTTTTCAATTAAACAAATGGTGTTTCAATTAGTTTTTTTACACTAAAGAATGACCTAAATATAACATTGTTTTCTTTTTGTTCGAAGAGGAGGCTGAATATGTTGTTTGATTGGAATGTCCTTGAAGTAATTTAATTTAATGCAATGAATACCTGAATAAAATACTCACAGGTGTAAAGCTAGTCTGTTTGTGGTCTTTCAGAAAATTCTAAACTAAAACAAAGCTGATGTCTTTTTTTTTTCTATTAGAGATGGAGTTTTGGCCCGGTTTGTGACTACAGATGGAGGCATTACACGTGTGTATCCTAAAAGGTATTCCATTCACCGTTGTGTGAAATATGTGCATCTCTCCATCCCCATGTGTGCATGTGTGTGTGAGAGATGCTAAATTCTTTACGATCTTTCCTCTGTCGGCAATCCCCGCTGGGGTTCTGCGGTTGAGACCGAAAGAAAAAGTGAAAAGGCATGTTTCAGAGGATGTTTCTGGTACAGAGGGACTCTTTTGAGATTTCTTATGGGAGCCATGTGCAGCTGCCACTCTCTCTCCTGTCTTTATTAGCTTAAATCTATAACATTGAGTGCTTGAGTTCATAAACTTAGTCTGGAGGTGTAAAACAGCAGGGCAGTGTTAAAGAAGCTACAGCAGTGCACTTATTCACAGTTCATATTTACTCAACTTAAAGCACAAAAGACAAAAGTCTTTTTTTTGGAGCTTCACAGCACCAATTACTGTCCACTTGTGTTTTATGGCAAATAGCGGCATGTACATACTGCTAATCATATTATTTTGTGTTTCATGGGGGAAAAATAAATTATGTTTTGACTGACTTGTCTGAGATTTTTCAGTTTTCAATTAACTGTCGCTTTATTTTAAGTTATTTTTTAAAAAAGTAATTGCTTAATTCCTTGATATGCTGTATTTTTAATACTTATAGTAGAGATTAATGTCCACATTGCTTCCTTTATTGCTTTACCCTAGAATCCATAGTTTCATTGACTTGATATGGTGTGATTTATTCTATTTAGACTTTACCTATTATTTTTTATATAAAAAAAAAAAGTTTAATTGTTTAATTAAAAAAAATGAATTCCTTGATATTCCATGAGTTCCTTATAGATCGTGTATGTGAGCCTCAGCAATGTAATTTGAACGTTAGTTACAGTTAAAATTAGGTATATTGAATTTATTTATTTTACATGGGAATTGAAACAAACAAATTCAAGTCAACTTTTTAAAATATTTTTAATCTTTTATTTTTTTATGATTTTATTACACCAACTATAAGGATAATAACAGAATGCCTTTTAATAAAAACCATTGAATCCACTACAAGTCATGCAAAAATCCTGCATTCATGTAGGATTTTTGGGTTATGCATTCTTGAGTTCAATCATTACATATTGCTATTGTTCATTATTGAAATGATTGATTCTGCGTTTTGTTTGAAATGCTTCTTAATTTGGGTCTTCCTCTTGCCTTTGTCTCTTTCTCAGTGCTGGGGAAGAATGGGGTGAAAACTCTGAGACCTATGACTCAAGTTTTTACAAAAGGAATCTGGACAATGACATATACATCTTCACTGCCCCATACATCAACAGTAAGAAACACACACACTTACAGTACACGTCCACTCTATAACTTTTGGATAGATGCATGCTCTCTTTGGCACTCTGCTTTACTAAGACAGCTGTTGATCTAATCGAAATGCGCACCTACAGATCTCTTGCCAAGGTCGAGTAAGTTTATATTACTGGGGGATTACCATTCAATGAGACTACCTCACATTCACGCACGTGTGGTCTGCAGGACTAATACACACACGGTCGAGAAGCACCCATGCGCCAAGACACAACCCCAGGGGAACGCCTGGTCCTTGTGTTTATGGGAGGTTTTACCATTTAAGCTAATGGTGAAAGCAGACTGAAACCCTTACAGATCTCTCTCAAACATTTGGGTATCAGATGTAGCATGTCTACCTTGGCAGGTGTTACCAGATGAATTGCATCAACAGCATTTAGATACTAAAACCATGCTTGTTCGGATTAGTTAAATGAAGCAGAGAGTCAATCCAACCTTTTTGGTAAATGCAATTTATTGTTCTGCATTTGTGTCATCTTTTCCCTTGAAACAGAGAGCAGAGAGTCTGGTTATGAGTCCGGTATCCTTGTCAGTAAAGCAGTGGATTTGGACATTAATGGAACAAAACTCAAACCTGCTGGTGAGCTCTTAAAATTCAATTACAGTACCGTTCAGAAGTTTGCAGTCAGTATGATTGATTGATGAATTAATGAATACTTTTATTCAACAAGGATGTGTTAAAATGGTCAAACGTGACAGTGTTACAAATTATTTCTATTTAAAAATAAATGCTGTTGTTTTGATTTTGTTTTGACAGTTTTCATCACTGTTTTTACTGTATTTTTAACCAAATAAATGCAGCCTTGGTAAGCATAAAGCACTTAAAAAAAAAAAAAAAAATCTTTCAGGCCCTAAACCTTTGAACGCTAGTGTGATTGTTTTCTTTTAAATAAAAAGTAAGTGTAAAATCGTACAAAATTTTGTTTTAATAGATCTGTTTATACTGAATTATCAAGGATTTCCACAAAGGTTTGTCATAAAAACAGTAAAGTCACCAGTATTGTGTTTTAAACAAAATTAGGTAGTTCTTGCAAAAATATTTTTTATGATTTGTCACTGATGACTAGCAAATGTTGTGACTAATTAATTCATTTCAGAGCTTTGTGCTCATGAAGGTCTGACCCTGACATAGCTCCTTCTCATCATCTACATTTTATCTTCTTCTTTTTTTTTTTTTTGTCCTGGCATGAATAAGATTTCATCACAGATGTGTTTTATGTTATCATACAGTGGTGGGAGTCAAACTCAACGTGTCGGCCTGGATGAACAGCTTCATAAACGCTACCACCAAGAAAAATGTAAGCAGAAATGACCCCTTTTTCTTTATCGGCACATGTGGAAGCTGTTTAGTCACAAACGCAGCCTCTCTAGATGGGCCGATATTGCCGTCTGAGAGCGGAGATGAATTGACTTGCTCCAATAGTCGTTGTCAAAGGCTTGTTTCATGAATTCTCAGCTCTCTCCTCACATAATTTCCTCTCCGCAGTGCAAGGATGAGATCTGCGGGTGCCTCAGGAATGATAAGGTAGGGCGCTGACTGCTTCATGCTGCTCTGACCTCTGTAGTCACTTATCTAAAGCTGCTTTCACTCTCGCTTTCTGATGAATGGCTGTTTTTACTCCTCAGCAAGTGGACTGTGTGATTCTGGATGATGGCGGCTTTCTGCTCATGTCCAATCAGGATGATTATATCACGCAGGTAGAATATATTTACAAGGCTAATTGAGTCTTTTTGCTATTTTAATGCCAGCTCCAGCAATACTATATGTTATCAGTCACCTAAAGGAGTCTTTTTCATATGTTCACTCTGATTTACAGATTGGTCAGTTCTTTGGTGAAGTGGACCCGGTTTTGATGATCACTCTGGTCAACTCTTCGCTGTTCTCCTTTAATAAAACCTACGACTACCAGTCCGTCTGTGACCCAGAGAGAGAAACTAAAGCTGCTGCAGGACCCCGTTCTATATACGTGGTAAAGAACTTTATATTGTCAATTTCTTTAGAAGACCATCATGTACTGTAGAGACTTCTGAAAGTCAAATGTTTTGATTGTGTCTGTATTAACTGTCGTATCTATATTTGTGTGTTTGTGTTTGGCAGCCAACGATAGCAGATATGCTAACTGTAGGCTGGTGGGCCTCCACTGCGGTCTGGTAAGAAGAAATAGACACTGCATTCTGAAAAATAGACAGATGAAGGATAGAAGTGTGAGGTGGATATTCACATTTGTTTGTCACTGTCTCCCTCTTAGGTCAATTTTGCAGCAGCTTCTCCTCAGTCTGACTCTCCCAAATGTCATGGGTACAGGTATGTTAAGTGTTTAAAGGGGTGTTGAACTGAGAAATCAAAATTTCCTTGAGCTTTTGACATATAAGAGATCATCATACTATAATAATATCCTGTAAGTTTCAGAACTGAAAACTACCTTGTTAGTCCAATAAAAGCTTTTATAGACATCAGGCTCAGCAAACGACTCGTTTTTCAAAGTGGGGAACTATGACGTCAAAGAGGATAAAACACCGCCTCCACAAAAGAAGATCAACTCCTACTTCAACACGGCCTGTTTAGCCCCGCCCACCGATTCGCCCAAACATGCTAAATAACATAGGACGACATGATAATTGCTAAACCGGATCGAGCTACTTCCAAGCAATAAACATGCTGTTTACTAAATATTGTGCAGTGCCTGTTTGTGGAAGAAGACAGTCTGCATAAGCTTCCTTCGGATTCCAGCATGGTTAAACTTTATTAAATCAGTCAATCACAATTTCCCGACACAGACCTTTTCGAGAGAGTTCATGTAATACTAGCTATTTCATATGCAAGCATGTCAGCCAATCACAGCAGTGGGCGTTTGCACTGCAGTCTCACAGCAGACACGCTCCTTAAAACAGAGCGTTCAAATCTGAGGCTGAAATCAGGCTTGGAAAAATGGCTTTTATTTATAAATTATGACAATTTTTGATGTAAAAATCATACTAACATTATAAGGGCACCCCAGGCGACATTATAAAATAATAAAACAATCCAGTTCATGACCCCTTTAAGTGATGGAATTCTGGCTCATCTTTCTGCATTCGAGGAACTTTTGATATTTTAAGAGAATTTTTTTAATTATTCTAGTCTTGTTTTACAAAATTACATTTATTTAGTTTTGTCTAGTAGAATGCATTGAAAAAGTAACTTTGGTTCAGGACAATATAACACTACTCAATGTTTAAAAAAATCACAATACACAGTATATACACACACAAATCATCCATCCATGTAGTGTATTTATACATATATAAACATATATATATATATATATATATATATATATATATACAGTGAGGAAAATAAGTATTTGAACACCCTGCTATTTTGCAAGTTCTCCCACTTGGAAATCATGGAGGGGTCTGAAATTGTCATCGTAGGTGCATGTCCACTGTGAGAGACATAATCTATAAAAAAAAATCCAGAAATCACAATATATGATTTTTTTACTATTTATTTGTATGATACAGCTGCAAATAAGCATTTGAACGCCTGTCTATCAGCTAGAATTCTGACCCTCAAAGACCTGTTAGTCTGCCTTTAAAATGTCCACCTCCACTCCATTTATTATCCTAAATTAGATGCACCTGTTTGAGGTCGTTAGCTGCATAAAGACACCTGTCCACCCCATACAATCAGTAAGAATCCAACTACTAACATGGCCAAGACCAAAGAGCTGTCCAAAGACACTAGAGACCAAATTGTACACCTCCACAAGGCTGGAAAGGGCTACGGGGAAATTGCCAAGCAGCTTGGTGAAAAAAGGTCCACTGTTGGAGCAATCATTAGAAAATGGAAGAAGCTAAACATGACTGTCAATCTCCCTTGGACTGGGGCTCCATGCAAGATCTCACCTCGTGGGGTCTCAATGATCCTAAGAAAGGTGAGAAATCAGCCCAGAACTACACGGGAGGAGCTGGTCAATGACCTGAAAAGAGCTGGGACCACCGTTTCCAAGGTTACTGTTGGTAATACACTAAGATGTCATGGTTTGAAATGGAAGGTTCCCCTGCTTAAACCAGCACATGTCAAGGCCCGTCTTAAGTTTGCCAATGACCATTTGGATGATCCAGAGGAGTCATGGGAGAAAGTCATGTGGTCAGATGAGACCAAAATAGAACTTTTTGGTCATAATCCCACTAAATGTGTTTGGAGGAAGAAGAATGATGAGTACCATCCCAAGAACACCATCCCTACTGTGAAGCATGGGGGTGGTAGCATCATGCTTTGGGGGTGTTTTTCTGCACATGGGACAGGGCGACTGCACTGTATTAAGGAGAGGATGACCGGGGCCATGTATTGCGAGATTTTGGGGAACAACCTCCTTCCCTCAGTTAGAGCATTGAAGATGGGTCGAGGCTGGGTCTTCCAACATGACAATGACCCGAAGCACACAGCCAGGATAACCAAGGAGTGGCTCTGTAAGAAGCATATCAAGGTTCTGGCGTGGCCTAGCCAGTCTCCAGACCTAAACCCAATAGAGAATCTTTGGAGGGAGTTCAAACTCCGTGTTTCTCAGCGACAGCCCAGAAACCTGACTGATCTAGAGAAGATCTGTGTGGAGGAGTGGGCCAAAATCCCTCCTGCAGTGTGTGCAAACCTGGTGAAAAACTACAGGAAACGTTTGACCTCTGTATTTGCAAACAAAGGCTACTGTACCAAATATTAACATTGATTTTCTCAGGTGTTCAAATACTTATTTGCAGCTGTATCATACAAATAAATAGTTAAAAAATCATACATTGTGATTCCTGGATTTTTTTTTTTAGATTATGTCTCTCACAGTGGACATGCACCTACGATGACAATTTCAGACCCCTCCATGATTTCTAAGTGGGAGAACTTGCAAAATAGCAGGGTGTTCAAATACTTATTTTCCTCACTGTATATTTCATGTAACTTAAAAAATCACATTTTAAGTAACAATTTTCTTTTTTCCTCAAATTGTGCAGCCTTACATTATCTTATTATAAGCAATTCAATACTAATGAAATCATAATCATATGATAATAATAATTTGGTCTTTTTCTAAAAACTGTCTCTTCCTGATGATGTAATTTAGGCTACACAGACTATTGGGTAATGCTATCCAGTGCAACAGTCGGGTTCCGGAAGTAAAAACTCATTTTCTCCACAGAGAAATAGATTTTTAACGATAATTTATACATCTTTAGGGCTCGTTCACACAGAAAAGACGTGAGATGCGGGCAGTGGAATGGGGAAAAAAAATGCAAGTTCTCAAGACGTTTTTTAAAAGTTGAACTGATTTTCACTTGAGCACCGCATTTTTCACGTCTAGCGTGTTTACATAGAAAAACAACGGAAAAGTAGCGCATTGGGATGGAAAAACGCTTTCTGTCTGAATGGCCGCTTAGTCTGCACTTTTCTTAACATTCCATGTTGAAATACCCTTTTGACCCCTTCTAAAGCCATTACATAAAACATTTCCATCACAAGTTAAAACGCATGGATTAAGTGAACTTCGATTGTACAAATATAAATTGATTACATGCAATTCAGTTGAGTCAAAATGAATTGATGCAATTAAATCGAACAAGCATCCAAAATTGACTTTATGAGTGTTCTTGATAAGTAGGCTGTTGATCCTCATGCGTTTTGATATTTACAGTATGCGGATGGTGCGTTTGTGTGTTTTCAGCATACTCGGAGGATGACCTCGCGGATGCGTTCTCCAAAGAGAGCTGTATCACCGAACAGACTCAGTATTTCTTTGAGAACGAGAACAAATCTTTCTCTGGAGCTATGGACTGTGGAAACTGCTCCAGGTGAGGACTGTTTTTATTTTTGTACGTGCATAAATCCATCCGCATTCCCTCCATCCGTGTGCGTGTGGGAGTGCGTGTGAGCATGTGCAGATGATGTCAGCGCTCTCTTCCTGTCTCTTCCTGGATAATTGCTCATCCCGGTAAGTCATCCCTCCAAGGATCGAGCAGCTCAGCTTTCCTTCTCTTTTCCTCTCCGTCCCCTCGTTCTCCAGATCCATCCGACGTCCAGCCGGCTGTAAATCCCGCCGGCCGTGCTGTTTAATGTAACACCGCTAAAGCAGAACGTGCTGGGGTGGGTGGGGGCGCTCGGCCTGACAGAAACTCTACGCCTTTTTTACGAGCCCCACGTGTGACTCTGCGTACGATAGTTTTTCTTCCATGTTAACTACTTTAGACATGTAAAGTTTAACAAGAGCCATAAAGAGAAATCCATTTGTGAGAGCTCAGGAGCTCAAGACCTGAGCTTCGGCATATGTAATTCAATCTCGCTCAGAGAGACATCAACACCAGATCAGTCTAAAGGAACGCATGTACTGATGAGAGAATTGCTGGAATTGCCAGCTTAAGGATGGCTTAAACAGAACATCAAGGAGACTACAGCAAATTATACTTTTTTCCATTATTAAAGTCATATTTCTTCAGATTTTTTGCATTAGTTATCTGAGGTCTGCTTATCCTCTCTCAGCCCTACAGATCTTTTTGGACAACAAACTCTCCTCAGAGGTTATATAATGCCTCTGTTTTGAAACCTAGTGTGCTGCCGTACTGTCTACTGCCTACATAGACTCTAGGGTTGGATCAATATTGAAATTTTGGCTTTCAGTACAGTACCAATTTCTGGTCCTGTACCTTAGGTAACAAATACAGCTTTAACCGACTGGCGAACTGCAAGAAGTTCAGTAGATCTGATCATTTAATGTCAATTATTAATGATTCCTTTTTAAATAAATAAAATAAGTGATGGGTTCATTAATTTATTAAAATGACATTTAGAATAATACTGTATGTGTATTTCAGTTTGTCCTACATAATATTGTTTTTACATCAAAACCCAAAATTCAAACGCTGAAATTGTAAACTGAAAATATATCCATATAACGTTTCCAATGTTATTTACCTGGTGCACAATAATGTTTGTACTAAAATACAATATTTTATTTTGTTGCGCTTCGATGATAATTATATTCCACCATATAAAGACTGCAATAAATGCTACTTTTGTGAAACTACCATTCAAAAGTGGGATCAGTACAATTTTTTAAAAATTCAAAGTCTGACCAAAAATACAGTAAAATAGTAATATTGTGAAAATATTATTATTAAAATATTATAATTATTTAAAATAACTGCTTAACAGCATCATTACTCCAGTCTTCAGTGTCACATGATCCTTCAGAAATCATTCTAATATACTGATTTGCTGCTCAGGAAATATGTCTTATTATTATCAGTGTTGAAAACAGTTGTGCTGCTTAATATTTTTTAAATCTTGTTACAATTTTCAGCATTCTTTCATGGATAGAAAATTCAAAAGAACTGTATTTATTTCTAATAGAAATCTTTTGTAACATTATACATTTATTTTTAATGCATCAAAGCAAAACACACAAAAAAACTTTTGAATGGTAGTGTATATTCTGGATTTGGTTTATTTTATAATTATAAATTACAGAATCAAGCAATTTTGTCAAATCCAGTGTGTGTGTGTGTGTGTGCGTGCATGCGTGCGACTTTCTTTGATGCACAAAAAACTATATATCAAGAATATATATTTCAACTCTTTTTGTCCATATAATGAAAGTCAATGTGATCCAAAACAGAATTGTACCTCATTGACTTTCATTATGTGGACAAAAACAGTTCAAAAACCAATTCTTCAAAATGTCATATTTTGTGTCTTGCCAGAAGAAAGTCATACACATTTGATGCAACCTGAAAGTGAGAAGATTATGACAGAATGTTCATTTTTGGGTGAACTATCCCTTTAAAATGCTGTCCAGGTATGCAGCTCACTAGGTTTTGAAACACCGCTACAGTTTCTCACAGGATGTTTTTCATGGAGACCACATAAACCCACCTGAAACACTCCTCTGTGCTCTTATAACCTCTCATGCTCTCATGAATAAAGCATTCCTCAGAGGGCAGACAGATGTGAGCCACTGAACTTTAGGACTCCATGCTTCTCTGTGATCATCAAGCTCTCCGTGTGTGTGTTGGCATGTGTGTTTGTGTGAGTGTGACCCCGATGGCCGCTATGATCTGAGGCTCGTTATGCACCGCTGAGCATGCTGGGTAGCAGTAAACAGCCTGTGATTACTGAGAGAGCAGGTGATGTGTAACACAGAGCTTTAACGCACACATCCCTATATATACGTTTACATGTGCACAGGCCGGTGCAAAAACCTGTGTCACTCTGTTTTAAGGGGAGGGGGGGAGCCGTAAAAGAGAACAAGAGAATGCTATAAAGAAAAGTCATGGCTGAAACTCGTTCGGTGATGACAGTACGTAACAAGCTGCCAACCGACGCAGATTTCCAATATAATACACTCATCTCCTGTTACACTTACTAAAGACTTCCACACATGTGGGGACGGTTTTGGATATGTAAGACGTATATAATTGATTCCTGACAAAGAGCTTATGCTGACTTGCGCGTAATGTTTTGAGTGCGCGTACCGCCTTTTATACCTGCTTGCTTATGTTTACTTTTCCTTCCGTTAAATGTCATACATGGGTGGTCTCGCTTAGGCAAATGTCTGCTTAGTTTAGAGATGTATAAACCATGATACCCGTCTTACAATATAAGCTGTTCCTGTGGGAACTGTGTTTGTGTCTTAATCACTTTTCTGTTATTTTTTTTTATATTTTTTTAGAATGTACCGGGCGGAGAAGCTCCCTAACACGAATTTGGTGTTTTTAATCTCTGATGCAAAGAGTTCCTGTCTCTCCTGCGATCCCAAACCACTGAGACAAGCCGAACAGCCCTGTATCCTTACATTTATGCATTGTTTCCCAACGTCTTCGTTCACAGTATACCGCTGCTCATTTATTTCGAACTTCTATTTATCTCTAAGGGAAGACTGAAAAAGAACTTTGCCGTGAGCATATCGGAGCCTTAAGATTGAGATAATTACATTTGTTTTGAAGTTCCAGCTATTGTCCTTATAGATTTGTTTCAGCTACTGGTCCTGACCCATGTGTGCTGGCCCAGAACCCTCGGTACAGGAAAGGACCGGACGTCTGCTTCGACAACAACGTAGACGTATGTTTAAACCAAAAATTCATCTTCATCATTCACTACTTGTTTTTTGTTTCTCTCCTTTTTTTAAGCTAACGTTAATTTCCTTTTTGTTTGCACGTTGAATGCTCATTGGCTGCTCATCATGCCTGTCACTGCTAGGAGGAGCCTTTGTGTCCAATCAGTGGCTCCTCTTCTTTGACCTATTACCCATCCATCATTTTGCTGCTGCTTCTGCTTTGTGTTTGATGGTCAGTTTCATCTCGTTTTGCTGTTTCCTCATTAAAACAGTGTGGCAAAAATGTCTTTTATGTTCTCCACCCCAATTTAATTGTAGCATTGCTAGACTTTCGCTAATATCTGTTTATCATATACGGGTTAAAATGCCCTATATTGTTTACTCAGTGCCTCAATATGGACTTTTAGGCAGGATACCACTGCTTTCCTCCTGCTGTGAAAGTAGGAAGTGCATTTTCAGCTAGTTCCCTGAGAGATTTTCTGTGGAATAAACATAGGAAGCTCCAGATGTGTTTCCATCCTTTTGACAGTAGCATTTATAATACGCCCCTATGTCTCTCAAACCTGGGGTATCCCAGGACTTTCATTGGCACGCCCTCCATGCACAGTATAGCATGCAAGCCTTGTTTCAGAAGAACATCAGTCAGAGTTGTGCATTATTTCTACAGCAGGACTTTTTGCATGCGTGCCATTGATTTGATTCATTCCTTCCTCAGTTCTCAAAACATGTTTTGATATTCACTTTTCATTTGACATAGACTGTGTGTTTTGATTGAGTTGAATGCTTTACGGTTCTAGGTTTTACTTGGTTTCGAGCTCTTCCAAACTAGGGTTATTATAGTCAACTAAAACCATAAAATAATTGTTACTTGAAATAAAATAAATGGTAACTGAAATAAATTAAAGTATTAAAATGTAAACTTGTTTTATTTATATATATATATATATATATATATATATATATATATATATATATATATATATATATAATGTATGTATGTACAGTATATATTAAAAACAATAATGGTTACACTTTTTGGTAACACTTTATTTTACAGTGTCCTTGTTACATTATGTTACATGTACTTACTATAGTAATAACAGTAAACTATGCATAATTACATGCAACTAACCATAAACCAAAT
This sequence comes from Abramis brama, assembly GCF_963993115.1. Lineage (NCBI taxonomy): Eukaryota > Metazoa > Chordata > Actinopteri > Cypriniformes > Leuciscidae > Abramis > Abramis brama. The sequence continues at coordinate 28,977,928 of NC_139971.1, forward strand.
CCTAATCCTACCCTAACCATATAGTAAATACATGTAGTTGCTTAATATTACTCAGTACTTAAATATATAATTACACTGTAACAATGACACCTTAAAATAAAGTGTAACCCACTTTTTTTAAGGTGTCTGTGTTACAGTGTAATTATACATTTAAGTACTGAGTAATAGTAATTAACTGCATGAACTTTATATAGGGTTAGGTTTGGCTTTGGATTGATTTAGGGTTAGTTGCATGTCATTACGTACAGTAACTGCATGTAACGTATAACAAGGACACTTTAAAATAAAGTGTTACCACAATAAGAAAATAATAATAATTCAACATGTAATATATATATATATATATATATATATATATATATATATATATATATATATATATATATATATATATATATATATATATATTTATATAGCTATAATAGTATCTCAGTGGCTATGTTTCCATCCAAAGTTGCACATTTAACTAATACGTAAAATTGGAATATTGCATAAAACATTTGTGAATTTCCAGCATTTCCATCCCATGTGTTCTAGATAACAAAATTGTCACTTCCTGGGAAATTGGAGCAAAATATCTGTAATAAAAATGAAAGTTGCTGCAATCTGGGAAGCTGTGGATCTTTTTATCATCATAAATGACTTGCGTTCGGATGCTTTGTGTTTGGGAAAGCAATCATGTGAGACACCTCTGGGAGGTTATTACACCAAATCATTTTGATGACAGACTTTTGCTCAGGCATCTCAGATTGATTAAACCAACATTTGAGATACTGTGCAATTAAATTGGTCAGCTAGTCCGTCCAGTTATCCAATCACATCCACTGTTGAGGCAAGTTCAAGGGATTTATTCAGTAAACGTGTTTCCATCATAATTTATGTGCATGCCGCCTTACCAGATAAAGCTTTTTATGCACATTTTTAGAATTTACACGCATATTGTCTTTTCCATCCATCGTCTTTGTTTTTTTTATATCCCAATATCCCAAATTGCGCATAAAATAGGTGGATGGAAACATAACTTATGATACTCAAATAACACTGGACCAAGCTGGTCATTTTTGGTTATTAACTGGTTAAAAATGTTCTTAGTGGTTGATTACCTGGGCTCTCAACGGATGATATTCTTGTAAAAGATAGTGTTGTTTTAATATTATTTATATACTGTTACCGTATTCATCATTATTTTTATTTAGCTTTTAGTTTCATATTTTCACTTTACTATGGGTTTTGTTAACATTTTTTAGATTTTTTTCATTTATTATTAGTATTATTCTTTTTATTATTAATAGTATTTCTATTTAGCTTTCATTTATTTTTTATTTCAGTTTTAGTTGTAGTAATTTTAGTACTTTAACATAAACTTAACATATTTCAGTTGGGTGCCAAGGCAACATCTCTAACATTTCTAATAAAAATTATGTATATGTATATATATATATATATATATATATATATATATATATATATATATATATATATAGTTTAAGTTTTTCATGTAGTATTCATATAAAATTTTATTTCAGTGTTATTTCAATTAAAATGGTTTTTAATCATTTTTGTTTTAGTTACCAATACCAACACTGGTTAAAGTTGGTAGACCACCTTGAACCAGTAAAAAACCAGATGCCATGTTTCAAAATTCAGTTAGAAACCCTTAACCATCCGAACTGAAATTACCCGACTATAGTGTGTTCTTATGTTTGTGTGAGGTAGAAGTCCCTAACATCTCTGTATTGACCGCAGGAGGACGCGACTGACTGTGGTGGAGGCTGCAGTTTGAGTCCGTCTCTCTGGATGATGTTGACTCTTCAGCTCCTTCTACTCTGGCTGCTTACTGGAACCAGAACATATTCGTCCTGACCAGAGCAAAACTACAGACTAGAAAAAAGAAAAAAAACTGACTGAACTGCTTACTATACAGACCACATGACCACAAAATAACCACACATTTCGACTGTACAATCTTAGATTGTCCGTTAGTCAACGCAAAACAATTTGACTAACGCAGATACAGAACTCTACTGTTAAACTGACACGGCTCATCAACTCACTGCCAAATTCTGTCCTCTCAGACCAACCAGAAACGACAACACAGTCAAACACGAGAGACAGTTATATGCTATTTTTTTTATTTTATTTTTTTTTACCTCGCAACAGAGCCACATTATGATCACAAAAATGATTCATGCAAAAATGTTTAGTGCCACAAACAGGCTTAAATAATGTGTAAACAATGTGGTCAGATACGGCTCCTGGCACCAGCCTGGATCTGAAGCAGGGTTTAACGGTACAGGAAAGACTGTTCAGCTCTGGAGCTCATTATGAATTCAGCTCGAAGTGAGCTTTGCACCAGTAGTAGGTCAGTGATGTCACACTCAAGCCCTTTAGGCCCATAGAGGGCTGTTTTTCTTGTTTTATGTTCTTTGATTTCTTTGCTATGTGCAGTAGGGGAAATCTCATGAAGAAATTTTTAGGTCACATTTCACCCCCCTCCCTCCCTTCCCAAACAAATAAATCTATAAAATGAGTATATAAATACACACACATTTTAGTTTAATATATCATTTTAATATTTATATCATTTGAAATATTGTGGTGTTTTGTATTTTGCCTTACAGTAATGAGAATAAGTAGCGAGAATTTAGTATGAAATCGAGAATATATTTATGATAGTCACAAAAAAATCTTATGTTAAATTTATACAGAAAATAATGTATTATTATTATTATTATTATTATTATGGGATGGTATATGACCTGGAAATTTCTTTGCAGTTTTTGTGAGATTCACCCAGTGTGATTTTTAATTTGTGCACATTTTATTGTTCTTTTGGTTTATAGTTATTCTGTTGCTAATTTTAAACTTCTCTGAGATCACCAGATAATTTTATCTTTAAAGATTGACAAAACTGTAAGCATCTGATATAATCATTGGAGAAAAAGTGCCATGTTGAATGTCATGATTCGCTACGGAAAGATTCATTGTGCGATCAAACCACACTTGAGCAGTGCATCATCTGATGCGAAATGCAGACTGCTCTAAAAGACTGAACAGTGTACCGAATCCTTTTTTTGTTGTGTCAGAAGTCACACGCTCGCGTCCAAGGGTCCAGAGCATGTTAAATGTGCTTTGTTACCCTCCCCATCCTGTCTTCTGGGCCCCTGCTATCAAACGATTGCGTGTTTTACTGTATGTCATCCAGATACTTCATCTGTCAGATTTTGTTCCAGCATGACAGACATGATATCACAAGCGTGTCAGATATTACATCCACATGTTGAACCACTATGCGAAAACACAGCACATGACAGGTTATAAAAATGTTAAACCCTAGAGAAATGTGCGTTTAAGATGGTTGAATGTATGTTTATTTTATTTATTTATTTAGCTTTATGATAGAAAGTCCATGTATGAGATTAGGTGATATTAATCAAAACTATTGCCAATGGGGAACATTTCCATGTGTTCCTTTTGAATGTTCTGGAAGAAGACGACACATCAACGGCAATGCCTAGAGCTATGAAAAATGAAATACTTATCCATCCTAATCCAAAGGCCAAGTATCCAGGAATAAAATAACATGCTTCTCTCTTCGTTTCAGAGGTGTTCTAACATTTGACGTCTATTTTAAAATATAAACATACAATCAGTGTTTGCATGAGTTCTTTGGCTTTTTATTTATGCAAAAAAAAAACAATTATGATGGCTTTATTAGACTGTATGGAGCTTAAATGGATTTTTTCATTTCTTTGTTGTAGCCTTTATGATGAGGAGGCTGTTAAAGTGATGTAATTCTACAGTGATAATATTAAGTGCAACTGAATTTAAAGGCGGAAGATTTAATGTTGTGGTGACTGCCAAATGAGAATGAAATATTATAAAACGCACGAGATAGATCTGAAATAAAGTGTGTGTTTAGTTTACTGGATGTCCACGAAATATCGCTCGCACCTGAGTCCACGTCAGACTTTTTCCTTCGGAATGAGATTAATTTTTCTTTCTGTCTTCACTGATGTAGCATTGAGTTACAGACCTAAATATGCAGTGCATTTATGAATCATTACAGACGTTTTGGACCCCTCGGAGGCTTTTCGGGGTCTGGATTTCTCATCTCAGGCCTGAGGTGGAGGCCATAGTATGTAACATTTAAATACCTCACCAAACGACGTTGCGAGATGTGATTTGATCCAAGAGAGCTAAACTAACTCCCCTCTTTACAAACTACACTGTGTTTAAAACACCAGTGAAATATACACAAACCCTGCATCGGCCGTTTGAACGCAAATTGATCCCATGCCTTGTCCGATGAAGAACGTCCGCAAAACATGAAACAGGTTAATGACATGATTATGTTAAAACTAAAAACTCAAAATCTGGCAGTGCCTACATGGTTAGTCAAGAAGAGCGAATTACTTAAAAGTAGCATTCATATGGGAATTTTATTGGCTTGCTGCAAAAAAAAGTGTTTTCGTATGTTCTCCATCATGGTAGAGTTCAAGAAGCTGAATTTTTTAACTTTTAATATTACAAAAAAAAGGAAGATTTGGTTCACTCTTAAAAATAAAGGTTCCAAAAGGTAGAAGAACCATTTTTGGTTCCCCAAAGAACCTTTCAGTGAACAGTTCTTTTTTTTTTCTTAGTGTGAAGAACCTTTTTCCACTATAAAGAACCTTAAATTAAATGCAAAAGGTTCCATGAATGTTGAAGGTTCTTCATGGAACCATTGATGCCAATAACCTTTATTTTTAAGTCTGTATTGTGGATCCATTAAAAAAAAAAAGTAGTGAAAACCAGACACTCCAAAGTCCAAATCATGAATCCAAAATTTTTTGAAAATCTTTTTTAATAAAAAAACATTCCACTTTACATAAGAGGGGATAGACAATTGAAGTGTGTTCAGGTTTGCACGGTGCTCCCGCAATGCTCTTTGACATTTCGACCCTCGCATGAAATGTTAGACGTGTATAGACATGCCCCCCTCATGTAAAGAGGAATCGGTTGTGTGTACCTATTATAATGTTTTCTGAATGCTGCTCTCAGCTGCTGTGCTGTCACATAGGGCTACCTTGTGTCTGTGCTACTGAACGTATTTACTGGTGTTGGTGCTCAGTGTGCTGGAAAGTTTTCTCTGAGGTTGCGCTTCTTTTCCTGAGTGTGTATCGAAGTCACTCTTTGATTTGTGTGTTCAATGGTGGGGAAGGGCGTGGTATGTGCCTCCAAAGCCCCGCCCACCTCACTTGGTTGTGCTTACAACTATATATATATATATATATATATTCTTTTGTGGAAACTGACACGCCTGAAACAATTTTGTATACATTTGTACAATAATGTTGTTCAACAAAATAAAACAAAAATGTTTGTAAAGTTAACAAATGTGTAATTCTTGTGCAAATACAATATATTCACAATAAAAGTTTATCATTAATACCTCTGGGTTTAGTATTGTTTTTTTTTATTGTTTTTTTTTTATTAAACAAATGGTCTGCATTTCACAGAGATGCATGAAGAGAATCAAGGTAAATGGCTAGAAATGCATACATATTTGTTGTTCAATATCTGTACAATATTTTTTTTAAGAAATTAACATTCTAGGATGCATTAAATTGATCAAAATTGACAGTAATACTCGCATTGTTACAAAAAATATTTAAAATGTTCTTTTGAAATTTCTATTCATCAAACAATCCTTAAACAAATCTCAGGTTGCGATGTTGTAACCTTGGTCCTCTGAGAAGGGGAACTCTATGCGTTCATGCTATGGGAACGCCTCCAGCTTGAGCTGGTGTCTGAAGCATGTGTGCTACATGGCAAACCCGATTGGCAACTACAAGAGATGACGTCATAGGCGCATCGGCAGACTATAAAAGGGCGCCCAAGGAACACGTCATCAACACGCAGTGTCTTGTTCCCCTTCTCAGGGAAACAAAGTTACATTTGTAACCTGATACATTCCCTTTCAAAGTGAAAGTCTACACTGCGTCATGCGTTGACGCTATGGGAAAGAAATACACACTGCGCCATTCTGAACCAATGCCTGCCCAAATGAGCTGTGTAAGTACAACCATTAAGACAGGCTGCACCATCCACCTTATGACTGGGAGCCTAGCATCGTAACCCCTCCCAAAATTAGAACCACCTAGGTGGACCGTATTTGTTGTACTCGACAGAGGGGGGCAACCCATTACTGTGGTCCCACCACTTGACGTCTCGCACCTGCTCTGAGGGGTAACCTAACCAAAAAAGGGTGCTAGCCGATACTCTGCCCTCAGTGGTCAGGATAGGCTTTATTAGAAACCGTGTGTTTCCAATGCTTGCCCCACCTGAGGATGACCATCATTGCTCCCATTTAACCCAGCGAGACAGCACTAAAAACAAAGTGCATATATCTCAAGTGATAATCCAAGTTTACCCCTCACTACAGGCATTCTTATAACATCCCCTGGGGGTTACCCAGCATAGTACACCACCTCCAGTCATGCTGGAGGGGCGACAGAAGAGGAATAGGGCATAGGAACAGGGAATAGTTTAAACACACGGGGAAGATATTCTTCCGCTAGATGGAGCCACAGAAAGAACGTGAGGCACACATTTCCCTTCTTAAACTGCATCTTCACATCACATGCGGTTGCAGGAAGAGAGCCTAAATACTACCCCCACTCTCTCCAACAAAGACACAGCCCGACCAGGGCAGTGGGACGCAACAGATAAAGAATTGAAAAATCTAGTTGCCACTCTTTCTGAACCCGTACATAAGAATTCTCGAACATTATATCCCTGAGATTTCTCCTCGGCTTTTGCCAAGATTGCATCGTGAGCAGCCACACTCTCTTTCTGACTCTGCCTCCAGCTTGGACCAGCCACGGAGTCAAAGGGGGGATTTGGAGAAACACGACCTCAAACACTGCTGTCTGAACTTTCGCCTCTCTGAACTTTCGAACCACTGACTTGAGAGCGGTCCCGAAAAGGCCAGAAGGAGAAACCAGGGCATCAAAGAGGTAGATTTTCCCCTGCTCCTTGATAGCAAAAAAGTTCAGCCACAGGGCGCTCCATAGCCACCAAAGCTTTAAGAGAGCGGGCAATGGAATGAGCTTCCTGCTTGGTGGCACAGAGGGTGAGATCTGTGCTGCGGCGGAGCTATCAGAGAGGTTCCAGTGGCATCCCCACACCTTGATCAAGGAACTTTAATAACTCAGCTTGGTAAGCTTGCAACACCTCAATGGTGTGCACAGCTCCACCAGCCTGGCCCACTGCTGTGTACACCTTGCCTATCAGCTGTGATTTTTCTTGACATGGCTTTGACTGCAGGACGAGAGCCTTTAGTGAGGTTGGACCGCAAGGGTCCTCTCAACCTGGAGCAACCTCACATACTCACTTTCACTCATCCCTTTGATGCTGGCATACTCTGATAACAGGGAGGTAAACAAGCGGGCCAAAAATGGTTTATTCCGTTATCTCACAATCTCATCGTGAAGATCAGGAATAAACGGAAGGCTCACAGGAGGAGGTTAATGACACGTGAGGCACCTCTCATCCAACCTACCAACCTTCCTTTTTCTCCACTGACAAGGTGTGAGTTAAAACCTATAGTAACTCCTTGTATGTGGGACAGAGGGAGGAGGCGGGCTTGCTGACATCTTCTGTCTTAACTTTCATCGCATCCAGCTCCTCAGAGCCAAATGGGGGCAAGGGAATGCTTTCTGCCCGCGTGGAAGAAGCCGGGGACCAGGTTTCCGGGTCTGACATGAGAGCCTCGGAGCTGGCGAGCGAAGCTTGGAATAGGGCCAAGCCCTTCTCAAGCTACTCAGCCAATGCCATCTGCGATCCCCAGATGCCTAGCTTTCATCCCCCTAAAGAGAGCCAGGCGGGGGCGGAGCTTCTTCATTGTGAACTTATCCTATTAATATAATGTATTTAATATGATTTATTAGGCATGGAATCAATCATGTCCTTGTATCTTTTAATTAGTATCTGATAGTTAGTGTTTTTTGTTTTTGTTTTTGTTTTTTCTGACACATTAACTGTCATGTTCATTAACTCTTTCTCCAACAGCCTTTTTAATAATTTTCACAAAAATGTAATGGCCCCCAGAATATTTTTTTTGTATGAATATGAATGCTGCAATATATATAGTATGAACATGCAATATATCACAAGAAAGAACAGAGCCTCTGCTTTTAATAAAAAAAAAACTATTTTTTGCTCCATGCATCATGCATTCTTTTTCTATCAACGTTTCATAAAAAAGCTAAATTTGTAATGTTTTATCAAAGACTACAGCATGCATAAGCAATGCTTTTATCGATTGGTTCTGCTTCTTCTTCACCTGTGTTTTGATCCAGAGATTCTGTACTCTTTCAGAAGATGCTTAATAGTGCCCCCTACCGTATAAAAGTGAAAACATGGAAAGCCGAAAATTTCGTCAATGGCGGGGAAAGAGTTAATTTGCACTGCTCCTGTAAACAAAAACAAAAATAATAATAAATAAAACACAAAACTCATGTGTGTCCTCTACCATAATAAATCGAGGATATAGGGGTACACATCCCCTAAACCTTTTTTCACCTTCCATACTTTTAAACAGACAGAAAACTGGTTGGAGACGCTACACGCACACAAACAATTTTCTTTAGGAAAAAAGGAAGTTGACGACGTGTTCCTTCGGCGCTCTTTTATAGTCTGCCTGTGACGTCATCTCTTAGTGGCCAATCGGGATTGGCGTGTAGCACACATACTTAAGACACCGGCTCACACTGGAGGCATTCCCATAGCATCAATGCATGACGCAGTGTAGTTCTACTTAGAAAAAGTAATCACTGTTTACACCTCATAATAATAATACAAAATGTTTCTTGAGCTCCAAATCAGCATATCACATTGATTTCTGACACTGGATTTCATGTGACACTGGAGTAATGGCTGCTGATAATTCAGCTTTGCTTTCACACGAATAAATTACATTTTAAAATCTATTTAAAAAAAAGTTAATTTTAAATTGTAAAAATGTTTCAATATTCTTACAATATTTTTGATCAAATAAATGCAGAGACATCTTTCAAATACATTAAAATAAAAGTTTCTGATCCCAAACATTTGAATATGTGTGTGCCCCCACAAAATGCCCCCATAAATCAGACTAAGTGATGTTTTTTTGAAACTGTGTGAACAGTGCTGGTAGTAACTGTTTATATGTGTATATCTGGATTACATAATCAGATTCCTAAAACGAAATGCTTGTAATTAGATTATATTACATTTTAAAATAATCAGACTAGTTACTTTGTTATTGATTACATTACTTAATTTCAATAATTCACAAAATGGTTATTATTCATTATTCACTGATTCTCCAGAATTCTTCTAATTTTAAAAATTCTTCCTAATTTTATATTTAAAAGTTTCCTTTCTAAAAAAAAAAAGGCATATTGCTTATTATGTTCAGCCACTAGTTAGGCGGTTAAGTGTTTTATTTTGATTGTTTTATTTTAAAATATTTTCTTTTAATTTAACAATTTTAAGATGTAATTGATTATTAGCTTTTCATCAATTTCCAAACCTCCTGCAGTTCCTACACAAACCCCAGTTTGAGAAAGCCTGACATGTTTAATGCGCTTCATGTTGCTGATAACAAAGAGTGGATTACATTTTCTTTCTCTTTGCATTTGCATTTGCATAAATATGCTACAAGATTATTCTATTCAAATCAATGGTATGATAAACGAGTTCAAAAATAATAAAAACGTATTTAGATTATATTACCTAAAATTTGTTGCATAATAGATCACTACAAGTTTCATCATGTAATTTATATTCAGTAATAGATTACTATTTATTTATTTATTCTATTTTTGTGTCAATCACTTAAGGAATGCCCACCCACCCAGGAATGTGACCCCTTAAGAGTTAGCACAAGCATGAAACAGCCATTTCCTGTTGACTCTGCCCATCTTATGAACAGCCAGAGCCAGAAAATGCACCTCACCCGGCCACTAAGAGGACATCCCGGCTGGCAGATGAAACAACGTTTAATTGAGGGTGACGGAGCGTGGACCTTAGTCCAGATTTTGGGAGAGCAAATCTTCTGGAGCTCTTTGCTGTCTTCTTGATGGCTTTTAACAGGCTATCTATGACGACAGGCCTGCACTGTTATTTCCAACCCATTGAGCAGAGGAGGTCCAGATGCATGTGCGTCTGTGTGTGTGTGCCACGCTCCAGCTTTTAAGAGAGTATCGTTTAATTTCTTCAGTGGTGTTTGGAGAGCGGTTTACTGTGTCTGGATGTGCAGGATGCTTTTAGGGCCCGTCGGATGGGTTTTAGATGGTTATCTGGGGTGTGGGGTCACGGTAATCAGATATCACTTGTCGTCGACCCGAGGCGGAGTTACCATCTCAAAACAAGCAAGTCATGGACCAATAACAAACATAGTGTGATACGAGAGACACTCCATCGCTTTGCTCCCTGGTAGAAATGACCTCACGACTCTAGCCTCTGCAAAACCTGAGCAGAGATAATCAAAGTCTAAATAATAATAGTATTCATTACACTTCAAGGATACTGGAAGGTTGTAAAAACTGAGGGGTGAACACAGATCTATGCAATGTTTGGGTTATCTGTTGGGATATATAAAACTTACATATATATTTATATTGAAGAAAAAAAAACAGTGTTTCAGTCATTACGCAATGGCAGGACAGGCGTGATTTGTTTGTAATAGAATCATCACTCGTGTGGTGGTTTCGAGTAGACGTGTGCTTTTACTTTTCTAAGCATTCGAACTTGGCCTGTCTGAAAAATAATCCCATAGATTTAGATTGCCAAGGCATCAGAGGGATCAGATTAACATTGGACCCTTTAATGTGAGCCAGTGTACTGAGGTCTTGTGTGGGGCCACAGAGGCCTCTGGGGGTCCCAACTATAGTCTCAGCACCCAATTATAGATCTCGTGGCCTACTCGTGTACAGAGACCATCCTGGTGGTAGGTTTTCTAACATATTTTTAAAAGAATTTTACCTAACTATAAACATGATGTAAATTGAGGGTAAAATTTCAGAAATCTATTTTCTAAATTAAATCAATATTTGGTGTGACCATCCTTTGCTTTTAAAACATATTTTGCAGATACAGTTTTTTCCTAAATCTTTCCAATCATCAAATAATCCTGACAAAAAAAAAATATATATTTTTCACAAAAATGATATTTATAAGATCAGCATATTAGAAGGATTTCTGAAGAAGGATCAATGTAATGACGCTGAAAACAGTTATTTTAAATTTTGCAATATTACACTTAGTAGTGTACACTTGTTCACAGTTTAGTTTGCAAGTAAATTATCTTTGTTCTTTTCATCTCAGTGCAGCTAAAGTGCCCAGATTTCTTTCTGCATTTAACATGCTGTCCTATTATTTTAATAATGATTTTTATTAATGTTTGATGCAGGAGATCTAGTTCCTACCACTACCACTTATACAACTAAAGCGCACACAGTTTCAGACTTACTCTCTGAATGCACCCTGACCTCTGTGCACTGAAACTTAATTGGTCAGTGCTGGTTTGAGATTTGTAAGGGTGCTGTTTGTTTCTTTAAGGAGTGTGAGGGTCACGGATTAGTTCCTGTCCCTTAATAGAGCACAGATTGCGCTTAGGAGAGAGTAACAAGTTCGACCAAGGACATGAGGAATGGTGTGTTCACCTCTAGGTAGGCACAATTATTTAAAAAAAATTGCATACATTATGTTAAAAAGAAGTTTACTTAATGCATTCCCGTGTTAAACCTGCATGAAATAATTTTTGTTGCCGTTAACAGAGCAATAGCTGAAACCGAGCAAAGGATTTCCAGTTCCCAGAATGCTTTGCATGGGACTGGATGAATGAAGTGAATGTTAAAATTAAGTGGGGAAATATTACTATTATTATTATTAATTCACTCTAATGGTGAAACACTTTAAGACATTTGCTATATAAATTAACAAAATGTAAAATATCGTTCATAAAACTCATATCTCCAAATTTCGTCTTTTTTCCCCCTTTTTTTCATTTACGTCTGTCTGTGGGTTTTAGAAATATTTAATCAATGAAATGTATTAAAAAGAGCTTGTGACTATACCTCCTAATTATATTGGACTGTCGGTCAACCTCATTACTCCAACTCCACCCCGCATATCGTGAAAGAAAGCACGCAGTTTGGCCCGTCTCTGCTTGTTTGCAGTTTATGCAAGGGTAAATAAAGAACTGTTTGTTTGAATAAGTATGATGTTTACTCAAGAAACACTATATAAAGGCTAATGTTTTATGTATTTGTGGAGCGGAGAAGATTGTCTTAAGGCCTGTTCACACCAAGGATGATAACTATAAAGATAACGATAAAGATATAGCCTAGTTCTAAAAAATCATTCTCAGTATTAAAGAATAGCAGAGTTCACTCCACATATAATCGATTGTTTGGAATCACTTTCAGAACAATTTTATGCAGCTGATGAACGATACAAACATTGACAGCCATTCAGAATCCATCCTGGTTTAACGAGCTCGAGCATTTAAAGCGGCAGACAAGCACGCGCTTAGAATAAACAGATGTGGACGCTAATATAGTTATCCTTATATTTATCTTTATAGTTATCGTTCTGTACGGGCCTTTAGTCTAGCATTTGTCGTCGAGTCACAGCTAATACTGTCTTAAATAGCTTGTGCGTAGCACAGATGAAAAAAAAACCCTGAGCGCCCTAAAGGTTATAACCTGACAGTCGTTCTAATGACGGACAAAACACGCATGTCCGACATTCACTGGTCTAAAACTTCGTAACTCAATTTGAGCTTGATTTTGGTAGAACATTAATAATATAATGGCACATGCAAGTGTCTGACCATAAATACACAATATCAACCCAACCTTGACAGCAGTAAAACACGTGACCACTGCCAGACTCGCCTGCAAGCAATAAGCGAAAGAGTGCATGAAACTAGCTGAAAGTCTTCAGTATCTTAATAGTGCAGCTTTAACTCTGTAAAATATTGATGTGGTGCTTTATTAAAGAATACAACAGGGCCCATTCTTTGTCCTTAGGTAATTTCCATGCCTCAGTGGCTAATTGTAAAGATCTGTTAAACCACTCAAATTGAACAGCCCTCTTGCACAGAGAGAAGAGAATTAGTTTTAATTTAGGTGTAATGAAATATTGATGAGTATATATTGTGTTCTATGTGCTGTGTTAAAGTGAGAGCCAGTGTTCATGACTGCCAGACCTTTTAGATCATTAGGAGCAACATGTTATTCTCATTACTGAGCTGTATGGTAATTAGTCATTAATATGTAAAGGGCCTGTAACAATCCTCTGGAGCTTTTATAATGGTAGAATGAGTAAGACAGCAAACAGAACCGGTCAAATAAACATGCACATTTGAAGTACCAGCAGCCCCTCTTTCAGACCTGTAGATGTGCAATAAGCATAACTTCAATTGGCATTCGTGCAAGGCATGCGCCCATGTGTAAAATCGATCGGATAACAGAGGCTGCGAAACCTGAAACATGATCGTCTAATCATACTTTTACCTCACTGACTGTTGCGCTTTTTTCTCTTTGACTCATTAAATTGCCAAGCCCCATATAAGCCATAGGATGGATTTGTAGCCATTACATCTACATTACAAATCCCAAAGTTCTCCTTTATTAGTCTTCTTGTTGCTGTCAAGAGTAATGACATTCCACCTTGGGAATCTGGCAATCAGGAAAGGGAAACCAGGGCCTCCATGCCAACCTGGGGAATAATTGACAGAATGATGTAAAAAAGATAACAATTTGCTTTGAAATGATAAAGTTTAGAGAGCTTAAAAGGGAAAAAAACACCACTAAGATTCTAGCTAAGGTGTTCTGAGTGGTTTTAAGAGCATTGTGTGTATGTGGCTGCAAATATGCTTTGTGTAGTTGTCATATGTGTATATACACTACTGTTCAAAAGCATAACAGTAATATTTTGAAATATTATTACGATTTAAAGGTCCCATGGCATGAAAATTTCACTTTATGAGGTTTTTTAACAATAATATGAGTCCACCTAGCCTGCCTATGGTCCCCCAGCAGCTAGAAATGGCGATAGGTGTACACCTTTGAGAAAATGAAAGCTCAGATGGGCCAATCTGGAATCTTCCCTATATCTCAGAGAGAGGGTTACCTCCCCTTTCTCTGCTTTGCCCCGCCCAGAGAATTTGGCCCGCCCATGAGAGAATGAGCTACGACCATGTGAGGGCGATATTGTTTTTTTCTCGAGAGACATCATGGCTTGCAAACGAGCGAAGCATGGCAGTTGCTCAGTGTTTGGATGTACAAATTAACACAAAAGTCTTTTTTTTTAGTTACTTCATCCGAGCCTCTGAAGAACCAGTGGATTCATTTTTATTTTCTCTGGAAATGCGCCGACACAACCTCCCAACTTCTAATACAGCTTTAGAATGACAGCAAATCAGAGCAACATGAAAAGCCAACAATGTAGGCTAGCGTTAGCTACATGATAACAACTGTAACAGCATACATAAACAAACCAACTAAAGTACGTATCCAGACACTAACCATTTAAACTAACCATTCGGAGACGTCCTGCTGTAGCCGCTTAGTTACAACTTCTTCAGGTGCTTCTCCATCCGGATCAGATTCTGGGTCAGACTGGAAAGCTTGAACGACTGCGTGTCTACGAGCCATTGTGATACATCCACTGTAAACATTAACACATGGTACCGTGCATACCTGTCAACATTTGGGTACCAAAATACGGGAGACCTGGGGGGGCCAAATCATAGAAAAATTCAGTTAAGACAGTTGTATTAATCTTAACAATACACAACAAATCAATATACAGAAAAACAGATTTCTAAGGTATAGTCCACAAATCTGTGAGTAGGCTACAGTTTTCAAAACTGAACAGGTGATGTTGTGTAATATTCAGTTACTGTAAGAAACTGTTCCAGCGGGTGGAGTTGAATACTGAATATTACACATCACCTGTGTATAGCCTACTCCATTAACTGGAACAGATTTTCACTGGAACTGAATATTACATCCAAATATTGTTATGTAATCAATCAGCATATTGTTGTGTAACTTCACCTATTGGAACAGTATTTCACAATTTTTCAAAGGAACTGAATATTACAAACAACTATATTGCGAAATAACGATTTACAAAACAACAACTGCGAAAGCGTGCACGGATTATGAATTTGTTCACTGTTACCGGTGTAGGTTATACATAGTTTTTTTTTCTTTTTTTTTTTCTGTATAGTTCTATTTTGTTAATACATTTTGCATTCTATTTTGGCTTTCTCGTGTGTCCCTATTTTTGTTGTGTTTGAGCCACGGGGCGAAACGGTTATGGATTGAAAAACAACTGTACGGTTTACAAATCTGAGCACAGCTGAGACTTTTTCTCTGGTAGCCTACTTTTGGCGTAGGATATTTATTTCCGTCAAGGTCAGGCTGCGATGTCAAATGTATTCCCAGGAATGAGTGATGCGTTTTCCGCTTTTAAAGTTTTATAAAATAAGTAGCCTAAGACATGGCTTGAATGGTTTAAAAGCATTAGCAAGAATTAAAAGTGCATCATATAATGTAACGCCATGCAGCCAAAGGATGACAGAAAAAAAGGATGCTGCGTTAATTGCGTTAAATATTTACTTACCACTGAGTCTTTTCCCATTTCTACCAGTAGGCTAACGCTTATTCCTGCGTCTACTACCTGCGCAGATATCGACGGCACAACTGGGTTGTAGGTTGCCTGGTTGAGCTCACAAATGGGTTGAAATTTGTATGATGTGTTGATTGCGCGAGTAGGATGGGTTTCATTCAAGATCTGGCAACTGGACAACCTTGGAATAATATATTGATGTGATTATTCATATAACGACGTTTGGGCCATACAAATAACGGGAGTTTCACGGGAGAAATAACAAAACGGGAGGGGGACGGGAGATGGGTGTGAAATACAGGAGACTCCCGGGGAAAACGGGAGTGTTGACAGGTATGGGTAGTACCGTGGCCGCAAGCTGGTCAAGGCCACACCCCCACGCTCCACCTTGCCCCGCCTCTCTCCTCCTCATTAGCATTTAAAGCTACAGACTGTAACGTTTCTTTATGTTTTATGGTACGGTCACTTTAAGTTTTATGGTAATCAAAAAAGAGAACTGCGCATGTGCACAGTGTGTGAAATTCAGATCTGAGAAGTGAGCAGAGGAGTTAACCGCTCTCCCGACATTTGTGTTCTTTCTTTTATTTCTCTTATAATTGTAACCTGAGTTGGATGTTTTGTATAGGCTACGTTTTCTCGCTCGATCCACATGTATGTGGACGAGTGTATGACGTTTAAGTGCCTTTATTAAACACGGGGGAAAATACGGCATCGACTCTCGAGCATCTTTTTTTTCCTTCTCCGACACCCGTTGTTTTCTCTCTCTGGGCAACATCACAACTTCTGCGTTACAAGACACAGAAATGGCACGTCCAAAGGAAAGCTCATTGTGGGACTGGCTCGTAGTGGCTGTAATTCTGCACCAAGGCTGAATTTCGGGAAAGAGACTTCAGATACAGTATTAAGGGACCACTAAGGCCTATATAAAAGCATCCAAAAAGCAGCATGTCATAGGAACTTTATAATAACTTTTCTATTTTAATATATTTGGCAAAGCTGAATTTTCAGCATCATTACTCCAGTCTTCAGTGTCACATGATCCTTCAGAAATCATAATATGCTGATTTGGTGTTCACGACTTAAAGGCAAGTAAATAAATAATAAAGGAACTTTAATTTTCTTGTCAACTATTGCAGTCCAAAACTACCTGAATTCTGGTCTGACAGTTGATCGAACACAAATTGAGACAGGATTTTTAATTTTTTTAATAATTGGTATCAGTTAGATATGCCTAAAAATGACTTGTGGGATGTCAATGTAAACAAAGCCTTATATTCAATTCTGTCAATGTTAAAACAGCCTTAACCACAAAGAGCAAAACAATACAGCTGGCTAATTTATTATGCCCTTCATAAACACTACCAGACCTCCAGCACTGCCTTCAATATGACTAGTTGATAGATGATGTTCTGTCAGCAACTACTAGTTCCACTGGTTTCCTGGTACCAGGACCATGACTATATGACAGAACATTAACTGAAACCTCCCACTCAGATACACACACCCTCACACAAATTCAAAGTCATACACATAAGAAAACATGTAAGACAGAATAACACACATATGTGCTAATGGCTCATCTGTTGGTCATTTAGCATCAACGGTAATTATTATAGCAGGCTAGCAGGACCATAAGAGCACAACCCACCCTGACGTTTGTTTTAAGTACCTCTATCGTGCTTATTTCAGACCAAATCGGGCTGAAAGGAGGGTGCATGTGTGTGTGGACGCTAAAACATTTACAGATGGCGTTAGTACTGCCTCATCAAGAGCTAATCACGCAAACATGGGGCCACAGTAGATACACTTCCCAAAAGCCCAAGAGTGGCGTGTGTATTTATGCCCACAGATTTGTGACTGTACACTGCATGTGCCTCACTGTGTGTGTGACTGTGTGTGTGTGGGTGTCAAAGCTAAACCACATGGAATGGAGAAGCCAGGAGAACTCCACAAAACCCTATGCAGATTTGGAATGCTAGACATTGACAATCAAGTTCTCAGCATCTCCATTTCCTTTTTTTATTTATTTTTTATTAAAAGATAAACTTAAGAGTTCTGGGCTCTCTATCGAGATGTGAGTGTTTTTGTTATCTATCTATTTATCTATCATATGTATCTATCACTTACAGTTGTAAATGTATTTATTCATGTTTGGTTACACTTTATTTTAAGGTGTCCTTGTTACAGTGTAATTATATATTAAGTACTAAGTAATATTTTTTAACTTCATGTACTTAGGGTGATTAGGATTAGGGTTTGCTTTAGGGTTAGCTGCATGTAATTATACATAGTTTATAGTTATTATAGTAACTACATGTAATATTTGTAATGACACTGTAAAATAAAGTGTTACCTTATTTTTTTACTATTTGTTTGTTTGATTTATTTGTTTTATTTTATTTTTTATAAATTGCTTATCCACTTCTCCAGACCCTATGCCACAGTAGCTGGATCTTCTTTCTTTATGAACGTGTTTAAAAATAAAAAAAAAAGCGTCACATTTATATAGCACTTTTCTAGGTACTCAAAGCGCTTTTACAAATGGAAGGGGGAATCTCCTCAACCACCACCAATGTGCAGATGCGACGGCAGCCATATTGCGCCAGAACGCCCACCACATACCAGCTTATTGGTGGAGAGGAGACAGAGTGATAGAGCCAATCAGTATATAGGGATGATTAGGAGGCCATGATGGACAGAAGCCAATGGGCAAATTTGGCCAGGATGCCGGGGTTAAACCCCTACTCTTTTTCCAAAGGACATCCTGGGATTTTTAATGACCACAGAGAGTCAGGACCTCGGTTTAACGTCTCATCTGAAGGACGGAAGGGTGCATAACGGAAGCCTGAAGTTTTACTGTCAAATACCTGCCAGTTTTGAATAGAACTCCTTATTAAAAAATTGCTACAAAGTGGCATATTTACATAAAATAAAATAAAAAATACTGAGAAAAGTATTTAAAAAAATCTTAAAGATTTTGAATGTACTGGTATTTTAATTAATTATAATAAAATGAAACAAAAAGATCATGTAATGGTAATTGTTTCATTCATCTGATTGCCTTCACCTATTAATACAAATATAGTGCTCACGGTGGTTCAGGTTAATACATTTGATTATTTTTAAATCTATTCCACAGATAGGTGCAGTAAAAAAAAAAAAAAAAAGAAATCTGCACATTCTGTTTGCCCTTCTGCAAAATCCAGAATAAACCATCATGAATTCCATGTTGGTCCAGGCTGGTTTATGCTGGTTAGAGCTGTTATAGTTCAGGTCTAGTTGGTGGACCAGCATAGTCATGCTGTTGCAACACGTTCTCACACCCAACTCTCTAACATATTGACGCTTGGTCAGGACACCTCGGTGCTGGGTCAGGACCCCCCTTTTAATGCACAGGGTACACCTTTAGCATAATTTTTTTATGTGCAGGGTACCCCATTGCTTTCAGTTGTTTGCCTTATGCATCAGATCAAGACGCATAATTCTTTGCAATTAATACATTATGTACTGCTTACAGTTTTTTCAAACAAGTTATTTTCTCTACCTGTATGAAGTCAAACAAGCCTTGTGCCATTTCACAATCAAAGCTGACATAATGACACAATCAATCACGAGACATATGAGAGCCAATGCAATTTCACTATCAAAGCTGATATTATATAATTTCATCATGACGATAACATTCCCATGCCCAAAGGTCATATTCTCATTCTCATTGAAAGTAATGGTGTACCCTGCACTTCCCATGCTGGGGCCCGGCAAACCAGCAACCAGTATCCCATGCTGGTTCCAGCATGCAAAAAGTACCTTATGCTGGTTACCAGCAATGCTGGACTTTTAAGCATGGATGATCAGATTTTAGCATGAATGGTGTGAGGTGGCATTCTCCATTTCTTTGGCCTGTCTGAGCCCAGCTGTGAGCTCAGGTCCCTGTGCAGAAGTTCACCGGTGTTTCCCTCAGGCTGGCTCCTTTATTGAGTCAACCAGGACCTTCTGACTTCTGCGCAGCTGCCTGTAATGGACCCTCCAAATCTGGCTACTATCAAAGGACTAATTAAGGGGATGCATATTGACAGGTGCTTAGGATGTAGAAAGAGACTGGTGTGTGCATTTATTGTGTGTTCGGGTGCAAGTTGAGGTGGTCTGCGTTTTGTTTCTTTGAAGATAAAAAAAAAAGTAGCATTTTTTTGTCATTTGAAATGTACCCCAGACTATCCCCAAATGGGATGCATTCAAACATTTCCAGTCGCCATGTGAAAGATAGAAGCTTTACGACCTCCTTATTAGTGTTTTACATTTACCCAGGCTCCTCTGGATCGCCTAAAGTGATTGAAACACTTTACTCTAATAGGTCTATTATAGACACAGTAAAGAAAGAACAACATGTTTGTATACTGTGCATACATGAACAAGCTCACTTTGTCCCTCTCACACAGTTTCTCAATCTAAGCCAATGTCAATATTATTTTGTACATTCACAAGTACGTTATTCAGTGCGGCTGTCTAATAAATCATTCAAACTAAAATGTTTTAGTGTTTTTTTGATCTGAGAAACAAATAACCTTAGTCCCTTGTTCTCACACTTTTCTCTTTCAAACAGTTGTTCTGTTTTAGATAAAATCAGCAGAATCCTTACACCCAAGAACAGGTTCTTCCTGAATAAAAAAATGTACTGCAGTCACCACAGTTACTTTTTTATTATTTTATTTTGTAAATATGTAAATCTAGGGGATTTGTTTTCCTAATTTTTACTGATTTTAACTACTGTTTTTAATCTACTATTTTTAAAATTTCATTAATTGGAATAATTGTGATATTTATGGTCAGACATTTTTGTGTGAAAAGATATTCCCCCTTTTGTTTTTAATGAAGCTTTCTCCTTATTCAAGTAAAACAAAATAAATTGTAATGCTTCTTTGATACCTTTTGATCTTTTGTGTTTATATTGTGTTGAGTTGTGTATTCACCAATATAAGACGTGAAAGGTCTATGCAAGGATGTCAAATCCAAACAGTACTTGACACAAACACAATAGCTTTGTCATGAGTCTGCTCTGTCGACTCTACTGTACATACAATATATTTATGTCTACACCCATAAATATTTGACATGACGTTCACATTTTTGCCATGTGAAGTAAATGTACGTGACTTTGAGAAAGTTCTGGAGCCTTCTTGTCCAAAGGAAAGCACAATACTGTTTAGAGAGAGAGAATGAGAGAGAGAAAACATCCTATAAACTTTGGTTTGGTGAAACTATTTCAAAATGACCAAATTCATAGATGAAACAAACTCATTGTTCAGAATGTTTATAAATGTTGATTTTTTTATTAAATTTCCCCTTCTAGACTGATTCCTAGATCCATTTCAAAAATGACGTTTTTGGGTGACTTACTGGGCAACATGTGATTTTAATGTGAAATAAACACCTTTTTTTAAAAGAGCTGTATGCTTAAATATGGTTTCATTTTATTTAGAAGATCATGAAACACCAGTTTACAGATTTTTACTCATTTATTGACTTTCGATTTATGTATTTTTTCACAGGGAAGAGCATCACAAGGAAAGAGTGTCAACTCTGGGTTATCTCTAATCCAGAGTGAGAGTCACACACAGGAAGTGTGTGTTTATTTGGAATGGACTTTTCTGTTTACTGTGCCTGGAAGCTTCACCGCAGGATGCTCAAATGCAGCTGTATGCTTTTGTTTGTAAGTGGCTACGTATTATTGTATAATCTTTATGTTCCACATACCTGTTCAAGCTCTGAGTATGTGGGGGGAGGTGAAACTTAAGTGTGCCTGTATGTATTTTAGGAGGGATGGTCAGGATATTGTGTGTTATTGGGGGTCAGGAACGGGTTCAGGTAATTTGCTGCAGCTGAAGTTAAAACCAGCACCAGATCTGAATGACAAATCTCTACAAAGCTGCAGGAAATCTATTAGCACCCTCAGGAACTAACCTAAAATTGCTCTATGTCTCTCTCCATGAGCCATAATTTCCATATACCTATTCCAAACGTTTATCAAATTCCCTATTTTTTTTTAGGGAATCATTTTTTTGTTTTTTAGGGAATCAGGGAGGTCATTTTTCTCTTAATACCATCATCATTCTGTCTGCAAAGACTGCCTTGTTTTCCACTTGCAGTAGCATTGTGTGTGTGTGTGTGTGTGTGTGTGTGTGTGTGTGTGTGTGTGTGTGTGTGTGTGTGTGTGTGTGTGTGTGTGTGTGTGCGTGCGTGCGTGCAGCACTCACTCTTAGTCAAGTCAAGTCAAGTCACCTTCATTTATATAACGCTTTTAACAATATAGATTGTTTCAAAGCAGCTTTGCAGTGATAATAGGAAAATAAAGTAACAGAGATTGTTTTGGCTTTACAGCAGCTCTAGAATAGAGTTATTGTCCAGCTAAAGTGATTGATTCACTTCCGTTGCAAAGATCATTAGTTAACTTAGGGGCTGCTTACACGACACCGTTTTAACAGAAAGCCCTTAAGTTCTTTCTGCACAAACTTTAAAAACGCAAACCTGTGAGAATGCTGATGGCGTGCACATGCGTATTACATGTTTAGTCTATAGGTATGTGCGTTTAAATATATATGTGCGCAGGCGTGTAGTCATTCTTTACAAACCAACCCTCAACAAACTACTTGTCTGGCCTTAAAATTTATAATACAGAATTTTTATCGCTTCCGCGTAGCCAAGTGAACCGGAATTATCCCGACAACGTTTTATCTGTACAGAGGTAAAGGAAACGGAAGGAGGCCTTCACAGGGGAGAGACTAGTTGACACTTCAGGACTGTGTTGTCGTCGTGTCCAGGTGCAGGTCCTTCATCAGATCTGGATACGGTCTGGATACGGCGGACTGCGGTAAACCTCGGGATAAACAGAGAGACTAATATTAGCATAGACGTCATTCTTCTTATGATGTAACAAGTACATCAGGATTTATGGGAAGTGTTCCCGGTTCCAGCTGACCTAATCTATGCAGCCAAACATTGAATTATAGAAGTCTATAATGTGTTATGTATATGCTAGGTCAAAGAGATGTGTTTTTAGTCTAGATTTGAACTGATAGAGTGTGTCTGCTTCCCGGACAATGTTAGGAAGACTGTTCCAAAGTTTTGGTGCTAAATAGGAAAAGGCAGTCCATTTTGCCTATTCCACCACCAGCAGTCGATTTTGATATTCTAGGTATTATTAACTGGCCGGAATTTTGAGATCGCAATAGATGTGAAGGACTATAATGCTTTAAGAGCTCGCTCAAGTACTGCGGAGCTAAACCATTTAGTGCTTTGTAAGTAATCAGCAATATTTTAAAATGTTTACGATGTTTAATAGGGAGCCAATGCAGTGTTGACAGAATGGGGCTAATATGATTGTCATACTTCCTGGTTCTGGTAAGAACTCTAGCTGCTGCGTTTTGAACCAGCTGTAGTTTGTTTAT
Source organism: Abramis brama (assembly GCF_963993115.1). Lineage (NCBI taxonomy): Eukaryota > Metazoa > Chordata > Actinopteri > Cypriniformes > Leuciscidae > Abramis > Abramis brama. The sequence continues at coordinate 29,001,045 of NC_139971.1, forward strand.
TAAGCATGCAGGGCAACCACCCATAATAGCATTACAATAATCTAGCCTTGATGTCATGAACGCATTAACTAATTGTTCTGCATTTGTCAATGAGAGCATATGACCTAATTTAGATATATTTTTAAGATGGAAAAATGCGGTTTTACAGATACTAGACACGTGACTTTCAAATTAAAGATTGGTATCAAAGAGCACACCCAGTTTCACCAAAGACTTGACAGAGCAAACAATAAAGTTTTGGACAGTATTCTAGGTTATTATGTGAGAAAGTTTTTTGTCCAATAAATAGAATATCTTTTTTCAGAATTAAGTAGTAGGAAATTACTAGTCATCCAATTTTTTTTATCAGCTATGCATTCCGTTAATTTTGTGAATTGGTAAGTTTGGTCAGGGCGTGAAGAAATATAGAGCTGAGTATCATCAGCATAACAGTGAAAACTAATTCCATGCTTCCTAATGATATCTCCTAGGCGTAACATGTACAGAGTGAACAGCAATGGTCCTAGTACTGAGCCTTGTGGTACTCCATACTGAACTTTTGATCGATAAGACATCTCTTAATTTACTGCCACAAACTGATAACGGTCAGATAAGTATGATTTAAGCTAATGCAATTCCACTAATGCCAACATAATTTTTTAGTCTATTCAAAAGAATGTTGTGGTCAATAGTATCAAATGCAGCACTAAGATCGAGTAACACTAATAGCGAGATACAACCACGATCGGATGTTAAGAGCAAATCATTTGTGACTCTAATGAGAGCTGTCTCAGTACTATGGTACAGTCTAAATCCTGAATGAAAATCTTTGCAGATACCATTTCTTTCTAAAAGGGAACATAGTTATGAGGATAATGCCTTTTCTAATATCTTTGACAGAAAAGGTAGATTCAAGATCGGCCTGTAATTGACTCATTCTGTGGGATCAAGTTGCAGTTTTTTAACAAGCGGTTTAATCATGGCCAGCTTAAAAGTTTTTGGTACGTACCCTAATGACAAAGATGAATTAACACTAGAAGTGCCATGGCGGTCATTTTGACCGTTTTGAATTTTATATCTGCAATAACTTTGTTGAAAAAATAAATAAAATCCTCACCGTAGTATTTTCATTTAAAATGTTTTTCATATAAATTACACATAAGGCAAAAAAACAAATTAACATATTTACCATTTCGGTCATAGACGGTCATATTGACCGCACTGAATTTCGCAGTATTATTATACATATACCAATATACACAACAATAAAATGTGGTAAAAAATACACAAAACATATTCCACAACAAATCATTAAATGTAATGATATTCAGAACAGAACAAGAATGAAAAAATAACTATAAACAAGCCAAAATGAAATACTTTATAAGCGAAAGTGAAAGTAAGCGGCGTTGGGCTCACGTAACTCTCTAATTAGAATCAAAATGTTTCAACATTTGCGATGTATTTGGATGGTAAACTATTCTTTATTATAGGCTTTGTACTTCACTCGCGTTGCAATATCGACTGAAAAAATCTTCCTCTTTACATGCGCAAAATGGTACGAATTGTACTAGGCTACTGACTATATGAACAGAGCAGTGGAATTTTTATATGTTAGGTTGACTATTTTATTATTATATTTTATTATGGCTATAATGAACAGGCTGCAATGTCAAGATTGCAGTGCTGGAATATGGTGTGTGTGTGTGTGTGTGTGTGTGTGTGTGTGTGTGTGGCAGAAAGGAGAAAGGCGCGGGCGCGATCGAACAGTGGAAACATGAAAACATATACTCCGTCATTTTGTTCAGAACATCTACGGATATTATTTATTTATAAATGTATAATTAAACTTGTTTAAATAAACAGTTTGATGTTGTTTTGTTTTTATAAAATATCCTATAATACAATAAATGCATTAATCTCTCAATTGGGTATTTATCATTAAAGATATAGAGTTTGGAATCTAGCGGTCAAAATGACCGCTTGCGGCAGTTCTAGTAGTTATGGAATTCTGGCACTTCTAGTGTTAATGATATTAAGAAGAGGATCTATGACCTCTGGAAACATCTATTTCAATAGCTTAGTCGGTATAGGGTCTAACATACATGTTGTCGATTTAGATGATTTAACGAGTTTAGAAAATTCTTCCTCTCCTATAACAATGAATGAATCAAATTTTTCCTCAAGGAGACTACAATACACTGCCTGATGCGATACTGTAGTAGATGGTTGCATAGTTATAATTTTCTCTCTGATATCATCAATCTTGCAAGTAAAGAAGTTCATAAAGTCATCACTGCTGTTCTGCTTGGAAACGTCTGGGGTTGAAGATTTATTTCAATTTGTTTCAAATAAATACCTAGGGTTTTGTTTATTTTCTTCTAATAGGGTTGAAAAATAAGCAGATCTAGCAGCTTTTAAGGCCTCTCTGTATACAATCGTGCTCTCTTTCCATGAAATACGAAAAAACTCTAGTTTTGTTTTCTTCCAGTTGCGCTCCATTTTTCTGACTGTTTTGTTTTCTTCCAGTTGCGCTCCATTTTTCTGACTGCTCTCTTAAGGGCCCGAGTGTGCTCGTTGTACCACGGCGTTGGACTATTTTCTTTAATCTTCTTTTAGCACAAAGGATGGTCTTACTGACCATTCACAGATGGTTTTACTGACCATTCACAGACCATCTGCTAAATGCATTCTTAAAATGTCAAAACTTCAGTTTGATTGGCCAACATTATCCAATTTCTAGGAGTTAGATTTTACTATTTAACCAGACCATTTTAGCCAATATAAGCTGTAATGTAGACCAAACTTGTGAATGGTGTGCTTAAGTGTACTTGTAAGTATTAGGTGTATGTTTATCTGTTTGTGTGCACAGCAGCAATAACACATCCCTGTGTTGACTGAAAGGTAAATAAGACTGTTGTCTGTAGCTGCTTACATCTTTACCACATCAGCACCACAGTGAATGACTCATTATATGTTTGTGTTCACTGCACATGGTCTTCGTTAGACACCAGACACACACCAGAGCGAATTAGTCTGTTGTTTTGTTTATTTGTGGGAACAAGGGCTAAACACATAGATAAAACCACATGTGGTGACATTGATGTTTGTGTTCTGATCCAGATATCAAGACTGTTGAAAGTTCAACAGATTATTAATATGATTCACACAATTCACTTTTACAAAGTACCATGTCATGTGGGAATCACAGCTGTACCTTTGTGCTGTCATGATGGAGTAACAGATACCACATGGACAATTTATGAAGGTTCTCTGTAATTAAGGAACGTTTTCAAAACTTCTTCCTTGAAGAATGAAAGTGACCTTTAGATGTGCGGTTCTCACCCTGAATTAATCATGGAATTTGCTGCACTTATTGACTGATGTGGCTGTGAATCAAATTCCATGTTAAATTCCCAATATGATCAATGTCTTTGCTCCCTATTAATGTCTACTTATGCATGGTTCTTAATTTATCGCCACACATGTGTTGGGTGCAATTTTTGCAAACTTAAATGAAATAAGCAGCCTGGTTGACCACAGATCCCGTAATTCTGACTTCAACGGTGGGATTCTTTAGATGTCAGCTTTTGCAATCTGCATGCATCTGCTCTTAGTTATGGTGATTTTAAACCTCTTTACACAGACCATAGGGCTCCTAACAATTTGATCCATGTTGTTGCATTGTTTTTGTGTTGTAGAGAGTCACTCAGATGTTGTCAGAGAAGGAGATAGACAGCACTTCAGGAAGAGTAGAGGAGTGAAAGAGCATTCACACTGAAAGGGATTTGCTGCATCAATGCAACAACCAGAAGTCATTCGTTTTGACATGATGTGACAGCTGAGGAAGAATATAATGTTACAAATTTAGAATATAAATGTCTTCATTGTGTCTTTTGATCAATTATTTGCAACCTTGCTGAATAAAAGTATACATTTTCTTTAAAAAAAAAAATCATTAAACTCAAACTTTTGAATTGAAGTGTGTATAATTGTATTGCAATATTTTAAATCACAGTAAGTAGTGAGAATATAAAAATCACATTTAGGAATAATGGGGCGAAAATATCACATTCAGTTAATGAGAATTTTGGGATAATATGTGCTTACTTGTCTTGAAAATATTGTCAGAAATCTTAATACCCTGAAATAGGCCTCATTGTCATTATACAAAATATAATGTTGTATGTATATCTTTTAATTTTAGGGGTGAAATGTGATCTGGACATGTTGTGAGATTCACCCAGAGGTGTCGAGAGATGAGAGGACAGGATGTGGAATGACAATGCTGGAAACAGTAGATACACGCACACAGTGACTGATTACTCCCATGGGGCCGTCAGGCATGTCAGTTGGCATTTGTAGTTTGTACCTCCATCATCAGAGGAAGGAGAAGCAAATACGATCACAGAGTCATGGAGGACACTCACATAAACACTACTGCTAACTAAACTAATACAAACACAGTACGGATAAACAACCAGCCATACAAAAGCATGCCAAACTGAGTGAATTATTAATATTTGAACAAAAAAGCTCCAGTGCATCCAAAAGCAAAACAGCCTGGACTACCTGTTTGAGTATGAGCACATCACAAATAAACAGATGGAGTGTATTGCCATCACGGAGCACAATAGAAGAGCTCTTTCTGTTCCAAAAGAAGAGAAGAGCATCTTGAGTGTAGTACTGTTTAATAAACAACTTGTGCTCCCAACCTGCTCTTATCCCTCTCTCTCCCCCTCTCTTCGATCTGAAATCCGTGACACAGGAAGATGAGTTATGTTCATTGTGACATCAATATCGTAAACTTCCGATTACAAAAAGGCTTAATGTGTTGTGTTGTTGTTCTTTGAATATTCACAGATCTAAAACTTTAATGTGTTGCCTGTCGGTATGAATCCATAAATTACAGGAACAACAGCTGAATGTTTGTGAATGATAAAATGAAAAGATAATATAAAAAGTTAATAATTATAATTATTATTTTTTTTTACCATGATAACCAGTTTCTGCTGCAGTACTATCTGTCATTTCATTCATTCATTCATTCATTCATTCATTCATTATGTATATAGAGGGAAACCCCCGAAGCAGATCTAGGCAGGTGGTGCTGGGGAGGTGGAGGGCTAGAAAGAGAACTTGCATAGCGCGCAGCAATAATTTATTCGTTTGATGCGTCGAGGTTATATGATAACGTTTGATTACGTCAGTTTCATGGCTGAACTATTCATATATATATATATATATATATATATATATATATATATATATATATATATATATATATAAGCAGACCATATATATCTATCTATGTGACTGAAACTATGGTTGTCACTGCAAATTTTTGTAAGGCAGTGAAATGATAGCATAATTGTGAATGATAAAGTGAACAACATGATTAATAATTTCTTTCTATCATGACTAAGAGAGTTGCCGTCCGATAACGAAATATAAAATAAGCTATCACATCTTGCAAACTAAAACAACGTGAGTGGCCCAGAGTTTATCAATTCACAACTTTCCTCCCAAACACCCTCAAGGAGGTTAGTGCATTACACAGCTGTGTTGACATCTCCTTAACACTTTCCATCCGCTCCAATAAATTAGAGCGGAAACAAATATAAACAATTAGCATTTATTTTACTTCCCGGATTGGTTCAACAACCTCGGTGTCTATCAGGAAATGCGATAATATGTGATAATATTATGTGGAGGAGTGGACAGTGGCGGGGCGACTTTAAATGGGCTGAGGGAAAGGGGAGGGAGCGCGTGAGGTAGACTCTCTCAGCTCGCGCTCATCTTCAGTCAGTCCATCGCGCGCTTGTTCACTGTCCACAAGAGCACAGCAACAGCAACTGCTGGTAGACTAGAATCTTACTAACAGTCGTATTAAAAGGAGGAAAACGCCGAGACTTCTGACATCTCTTTTGTATTTTTGGAGTCGCTTAAAACTATTTAAAGCAACATGTGGATTTACAAAATTTTGCTATGTGTGGCTGTTTTGGTTTACTCAGGTAAGTTTTTTTTCAGTCAGAGAAGCTTCTTTATATGTATCATGTATCATGTTTTGCGGTAATACCTGCATCATGTGTTTACAGTAATAGCTGCATCATGTTTAACAGTAGGCTAATATCAGCAACTGTAGTAAAAGGTTTCAGGGCTGAATATGGCATGGTTATTTTTTGTACCAGCGTTTTGGAGAAGCCCACTATCTTCACGAGCTTACAGGATGCTATTTAAGGGTCATTCCTAATTGGTGCCTTTTGGGCTTCGCCAAATTAACGTATAGCCTAAGTATCTTTGTTTCACGAAAGGAACATAATGAATTTTTTGAAAGTCGTCATACAGATTAAGCTCACTGATTTATTGTTACATTTACATATAGAAACCTTTTAAACAAATCAGTTGTCTGACACAAATGTTCACCCTTTTATTTTCAAATAAACAACTGCCCAATAGACTCATAAACCTTGTGTACAATTTCGGGATGAATCTAGAGGTTTGTCACACAATCTTTTATTTGATAAAACATATTATATATAATATATTATTAAATAATAATAATAATAAGAACAATAATGAAACATGTTATTTCACATGTTTATATTGTATTGTTTCACATGGTTACAACATGTAGGCTATACTATATACTTCATAATTGTTGATAATATTACTATGAGAATGTTATGCAAGCATGTTAATTTCTACTGCATTGTCAAGATATTGAAAGTCTGAATGAAATCTAAATTTACTCTATTTACTTTGGTTGCGCACATCACTAGATTTGTGGTGAACAATAGCCCATGCAAGTTAATTTACAGAAGTAAAAAAGGTAAAATTGTATAATTTTCTTCCACTCTGTTGATGTCAGTTTGGCGTCTTGGGCAGAACATTATTAAAGGGTTAGTTCACCCAAAAATGAAAATTCTGTCAGTAATTACTCACCCTCATGTTGTTCCAACCCCGTAAGACATTCGTTCATTCTTCGGAACACAAATTAAGATATTTTTAATGAAATCTGAGAGCTGGCTCACTTTGGGTTGTGCGCATCACTTTTGGGTTAGTGAGCCTACGTTCTGACGTACAACCCAGAAGCGCTGCGCTGTTACACTACGTGAACTCACTCAGAAGCCCACACAGAAGAAAATGAATAGTTGAATAAAGTCGTTATTTTAGTTTTTTTTTGTTGTTTTTTTGCGCACAAAAAGTATTCTCGTCTCTTCATAAACTTAAGGTTGAGCCACTGTAGTCACTTGGACTATTTTAACAATGTCTTTACTAACTTTTCTGGGATGGCAGATATCGATTACCTAGCAGCCTATGAAGGAGTGATCCAGCTCTCAGATTTCATCAAAAATATCTTAATTTGTGTTCCGAAGATGAACAAAAGTCTTACGGGGTTGGAACAACATGAGGGTGAGTAATTACTGACATCATTTTCATTTTTGGGTAAATTAACTCTTTAAACACTCCCCTTCAAGCCAAGGAGAAGGTTCACTAAAATCAAGCCCCTCCCTTTATTTTATTTTCTGACTCAATATTACTTTTCCCTCGGAAATATGCCTCAATATTAAAGTAAAGTTGGTCACAACTTCTGTTTCACATGGTCTTTAAACAATATGAAACAAAGTGTTATTTTACTGAATATTAACATGGCTGTGATTTGGCCATGCTAATAGTATGCAGACCAGGACATGGTTGTGAATGTGATGTTGCAACAGCTCTTTATGTTTCAGATAAAAATGGCTTGTTATTTTGTATATTTTTCTCTGACAAAGAAAGTTGTTCCAAAAGAAGCCAAATCACGAACTCTGATTTGAAACCCCACAAAAACAGACAAGCAGAGATGATGCAAACAGGAAAACATTCCATTGCTGTTGAACTGTATATCAGCCCTATTGGAACACTGCTCAGCCAATCAAATTTGATGACCAATGCTAAATATACTGTAAAGGAGTGTGCTACATACAATTGTATCCTCAGATTAAACGCCATTCATTTTTTCATCTTAACTAATCTCTTAAATTTCAATTTTTTAATCTATTTTAAAAGCATCTAAATGCATTGAGTTCATGACTCAAATTACACATGTATCAAAATCGTCACAGTTCCCAAACATTGCATTAAGTTTCACTACGGAAAACTTCACAGATGTTGACATTCATGGTGAGTGGGCTGTTTCTTCCAAAAACATCTGGATAAATGAGTCACCGACAGTGTGCGTCGAGCCGAAGTGAGAGATTAAGTGTTAGAGTGTGGCACTATGAAACTCTTCTTCTGAAATCAAAACCGCTTTATTGCGCAAAGCATATTAATTATTCCGCGGTTTAGTCATTTTGTTTCTAATCTGCAATACGATCTGTGACATTGAAGAATCAATGTGGCCTGTTAGTTGTTTTGAGTTTTGATCATAGAGTTTATTGATTTTATAGCAATACATTATGTATAATGGGGAATAAAACCTTTGTTTAGATGTACTGAGTCATTCAGTTATCCTGTTGTTTTGCAAGCATTAGAATACATAGGCCTACATTATGCATTTATAATGCTTTACTTCCATCAAACTACTATGGCTTCTCTGATATTGTATAAACATAGTCATGTTACTGTCTATAATGTTATGAGATGACCCTGAGTGTTGTGCACTGAGAAACTGGCAATCTTGTTGCTTGTTGTTCCATACAGACTCATTTTTTTTTTGATATTCAGAGCTAGTCAAGAGCTGGAGTGTTTTCTAAGAGCATGACTGTTGGCTTTGGGTCAGTTTTAGAGCTTAGATGGAGAGTAATGTTCCTTGGTTGGTCTACTATCAGTATTGAGGGCTTGTTTCACATCCAAAAACATGTCTGATCTTACAATGTGGTTTGTGGCTGTGAAATTGGTGCTTTCTAACCATGTGCTTGACAGATAACTCACTTCTTATGACTGCAGCTGGCATGTATGGCCTCTTGTGGTGGTTTTAGAAGGTTTGGTGCTGCACACTTGGATCAGACTTGGATCGTGAGACCATTTCAATTACAGAAGGTTTCCTTAAAAGGAAAGTTCACCAAAAAGTGAAAAATTTGTCATCATTTACTCCCCCTCATGTATTTCTAAATATCTGAGATTTTTGTTCTGTGGAAAACAAAAGGGATTTTTGGAAAACTGTGTTTGTTTGTTTGTTTGTTTTGTCCATGCAATGAAAGTCGTTCGTCAGAATGTCTTCTATGTTCTGCAAGAAGAAAGAAATGCATTCAGGTTTGAGTAATTTGATTTGAGTAAATTGAGTAAATTATGGTAAAATGTTCATTTTTTGGTGAATTATTCCTTGAACGCTGACTTGCTGACTATTCAGACATCCAACTGTCTAGTTGATTATGAAAACTTTTAGATTTTCCCATTCTTCCTGTGATCTAAGCAGGTTGTTGAAATACAATTTCATCATCTTAGTTCCTTTTTTTCTCCATATTTCAAATTCTATTTTATGGCCACTCTGCTCTCTCCTATGAGGCTTATGATCAGCCTTAACTGATAAAGAGGAAGAAAATAACGTACCATCTGTCATGAAATTCATGTTAGGATTCGACTACTGCTTCTCCCCATCCTAACATGTATGCTCTGTGTGGCAGAAACTAAGAGGCATGCCCTGCAAGACTACCAGAAGACTGATGCCGTGCGCTTGGCCACGCCACCTGATGTGTCCTACATGTCCAAAGGCCGCAAGATGAGCGTGGGAAAGTGTGCACGCCGCTGTAGCCGCAACAGGAAGCTTCAGTTCACCTGCAGGTACAGAGGTCTATAAAGGTTAAAGCACAGAGACACCCCACCTTACACGTAATCATAAACAGCCAAAGCCGGAGTGTCTAAATAAAAGAAGCACACTCCCAAGTTGCTGTTTCCAAACACGCTGATTTGAAATAGCATTGGATTGGCTAATTGTGTACAACACAGTTGGAGAGGAAGCAGCTGGAATCTGTTTCATCAGTGGAAATCGAACATCAGCAGTCCCAGTATTTCCTATTTTGATGTTTTAGGTCGATGACCTCTGGTTACTTCTGCATAGAAAGAAAATGCAGCTCTTAGTAGATAGAAATTGCACAAAGTTGCATGACTTTTGATCTTTAGCTCTTGCAATGCTTTCTTTTTTTTTTTTTTGGGAGGCATCACCTGACAAAATACAAAAATTGTACAACAGTAGCTATTTTATGCATTGCTTTACATGATAATAATATCTACTGATGACATTACGTGTCTCAATTCAAGGTTCACAATCATCATTCTTGTCACCCTCGTCTTATCATATGCTTAACATAATGTAATATGATTAACATCTGCCATGTCTCGTTGCAGAGCATTCAGCTTTAATCAGAAAAGTGCAAAGTGTCATTTACTATCATACGACAGCCTCACCATTGGTGTCCAATTGGAGAATGACTTCAACTTCGACCTATACGAAAAGAAAGGTAAACTGCTTTATTGCCACTAGGTTTGAGTAGATCCAGAGAGTAGTTCTAATAGGAATGCACAATATATCAACTATATGCAACTACTGTACAGGTCGACTAACTCTCATTAGAGTATTAGTATACTGTTGTAAACTGTTAGTAGAGTGTTAAGTTAGGATTAGGTGTTAAGGTTAGTAGAATAAGTTGACATGTACTGCATAGTTACTTATAGTCAGTAAAATGTCTGTTGCAGGACCATTAAAATAAAGTGTTTGCAGATATTAAGCAGACAGTCTACTAATACTCTGATGAGAGTTAGTTGGCATGTAGTTGCAAAGTTACTTATAGTACAATGTCTAAAGTGGACCATCAAAATAAAGTATTACTGAGCAATGTAATTTCAGTTTTTGTTCCCCAATTCCAAAACTATATTCTTTTTCTATACCAGGTTTCAGAAGTACTGAACTGTTTTCAATCATATTCACTGTGCATTTTTATTTTTTAAATGTCTGATGTCACGCATAATGATGTTTCATTAACAAAGTTCGGGAGGAGCAGGATCAGATAATTAACCAAATTATGCACAGCTGGAGATTAATCAGTAATCAACTCAATGACAGAGTATAAATTCACAGCAGACCTATCTCTGTTCATTGAAAGTTTGTCAGCATCCCTCCTCCACCCCATCTCCTCACTTCCAGTTCCATCTACACTTACCAACTGGGGGGAGTACTCTGGGTTCGGGCCTAACTCCGAGCTCGGAGCCCTCCCCCCGGACAGCACACCAAATACGCATAAACTTATTGTACTAATTATATGTAGATGTGAACTCGTGAAATGTAACATTTTAGATTGGGGCTTTAATTTGAATGCTTTTCAAACTAAGCCAAAACAGTCAAGCATAAAATATCAACTCCATGATCTCACCAAAATGTAAACCCTTTTAAATCTCAATACCAAGACATCTAGATTTAAAGCTTATGCTGGCATGATCTGCCACTGAGGGGTTTCATAATATGACGAGCTGTTCTTAAACCTTAGCCAAGTATTGGACTCTTAAGGATTAATTAAGTTTCAGTGTGAATAAATGTGAGATCAGTGTCCATGTGATGATGACACACTCATGCAAACACACACATATTCTATCTATCCACCATCATGATGAGGATGACACAGCAAAATAAATCTCACTCTATGTCCCTGGAAATAAATACCCCTCTGTTCACTTCTTCTTCTTATAATACTGCAGATTATCTGAAGTATAAAACACTTGCCTTTAAGACTTGACATTTATCAAATCAACTCGTGTTTAAGTAGCACTTTCCCCCAAAACACAAAGATCAGGCTGGGATTTCTGTTGACTTTGCGTTTCTATATGTATTACTGCTGACAATAAATTGCAAAAATGACATTTAAAGACTTTTAGCAACCTTGGTTCAAAACTTTCTTTTTCTCCTTTTTTTGAAAGAAATGAATACTTTGATTCAGCAACTGTACATTAAATTGATAAAAAGTAACAGTAAAGACATTACAAAAGATTTTTATTTCAAATAACTTTATATAACTTTCTATTCATCAAAGAATCCTGAAAAAAAACAACTATTCAACAAAACTATTAAGTATACTATTAAGTAACTATTAAGCCCATTCCTATGGAAGCCCATTCCCGCCACATAAGAAAAAAAAATCACATAAAAAGTCACAATTATGACTAACTTAATTTAAATTATGACTTTAAAAGTCATAGTGAAGTTGTTCAATGAAAGCTGGCACCTCATGCAGCCACATCCGTTTTGTTCTTCCTGCGCCACAGCTTGTTCTTGCTTAAAATCCTTCCAAGAGTGCGTTTGCTCAAAGCTATTCCATGCCGTTCCGCTTATCAGGGAAGAATTTCATAATTTAAATTCATTTAAATTCTACATTTAAAATATCACGTTGGTGAAAATGAATGAGATATTTGCTTCCAGAACCCGAGTGTCACACATAAAGATTGTTGCATAACCTCAGGTGTGTCTGTATGCACGGTGTCTTTTAGACTTCATGAGAGAATGCATCATCGGCAATGGACTCAACTACAAAGGAAAGAGATCAGTGACCAGGAGTGGAGTCCAGTGCCAACTCTGGAATTCCAAAACACCACATGAACACAAGTAAGTGCTTACTCACTCTCTTTACTTCTCATTCTTGGTTCGGTCTCTCTCTATGGGCGGTTATTACCCACTTTGTGCATTTCTGTGGCTATCCAAAGTATTGTGGAGAGCAGATAGCGGTTAACATCTCCTAGGTATGTTTCAGTTTACTTATTTATGCACATTTTACACTACTAGATAGCTAATGGCAAAACAGACTCGATGGGTTATAAAAATCCCCATTAGCCTCTAATGATGATGAATGTGCAAGTTTATGTGTGCTGTCTTACTGGCTTTGATTCGCGAGAGGGTTCTCGCTGAGTCTAAGTGTGACAGTAAGTGCAACTTGATGATTCTCAGAAGTGGAGTGCCGATAGAGACAATTAGGTCAATGGCAGGAATGCCAACAAACAGCCAATAGGTTCAAACAATTGCTTCCGTTCTTGCATGACCAAAAATAGACGTTTGTGTACAGTTATTCCTATGTGTAAATATTCAATGCAAGTTTACCCAAAATATACATTTTTGTATACATTAACATCTAAAAATAAACATTAAGAAGCCATTTGCAGCCTGGAACTGATGTCATGTTTAGAGGATTTGAGGGTTTGTGCATAAGTAGGAGTTTGACAGAAAGCAGCACAAGGCTAAGATAAGATACCTAATGCAGAACACGTCTTTGATACAAGTTCATTACTGCTGCAGGAATTCATTAGGGACACCACATGGTGCTTTCGGTTTACTTCCTGTACAGCAAGTCGATACGATAGATCTGCCCTATTTTTGGTAGTAGGCCTGTCTAAAAGTTTCATGCACATTCTTGTTTTTTTTTTATCCTGAAAATGTAATTACCTTTCAGAGACCTTGGTCCTACCACCAACTTCCCAACTGGATATCTCCCTCTCTCTCCTCTTTTTCCTTCAGCTTTTTTTATCTCTCTAATGGACATCAGCTCAGTTTTAAAGCCAGCTTTTGATATGCTTGCCTCTGAAACATCACAGGCATGTTTTATCGGCTCAAGAAGCCAATGGACCTGAACGTTTTGAAATACCGAACAGACCCGTAGGTCAGCTAATTTGTCACAGATTGCATTTTTATCTGTATTCATCAATCATTTTGAACATGGCTAATTTGTGTTGCCAATTACACAAAAGATAATTACTGTTTGGCTTAAGGCAATGATTTATTAATGGTTTACAAATATTTGCATGGCAAGGGTAAAATACTTTTTGCAACTATTTGCATATATCAGAATCTCAGAGTTTTAGCTCTATATAAAGTTGTACCCCTAAATAAATAAATAGTAACTTTGAGAAAAAGGTTTAAAATGATGAGCACTTACAGTAGATGAAGATTTTATTCATAATGGTGGCCCAACAAAAGCTGTTCTAAATGGGGTGTCACCACATAATGGTGGTCACCATGTCACATGACTAGCCATAATATACTACTAATCCATTGTATTTAGATAGTTTTGGTTTTAGAATAAATGGATTATTGGATGACAAAAAAGTCTGTAAATGTAGTGTGTAGTTGCTTTGTAGTGATGATGGAGCTTTCAGAGCTTTCAAATAACCAAGAATAAACCCTCTTAAAACAACAACGTCATAATACGAGTAGCCTGTGTAGTTTTTGACCTTCTCTGCCCAAAAGCTTTATACTACCCCATTTTCTTGCCAAAATCATTATTTGTCTACATGCATTTGTTGGTTTAAGGTCAAACCTCTGTACTTTTTCCATATGTGAAAAAATGAAGAGGTAACAATTTCCCCTGGGCCAAATATAAGTTATTGCATCACAATGAAATGTAGAATAACAGCTGCATTCTGATGTTAAAGCTACCGATAGTCGTGCCATTTTAAGTAATGTAAATAAATATTATTGTAATATTCTGTTGTATTTGGCTGGAAGTCAAAAATGTGTCATGTGACACCCAATAAAATTCTTAGCTCACTTGTAGTGATGTTTCTTTATTCAGTAAGACAAAGCAGCTAATAATTGCAAAGGATTGTTGACGTCACTAAAAAGACTGGTTTAATACGATCATCAGTCTTCACTCTATGCAGCTAAAAATGTCAAGTCATGTGTCAAAGAGTAACTGTAATTGTTTAAAGAATTTGGAACAATTTTGCTTGTGTGTATGATTTTATAAACATCACCTCTGTTTCTGTCCTCACTCCATCAGTTTCTTACCCCAGAGGCATAAGCACCGAGATCTACGGGATAATTTATGTCGTAACCCAGACAACACCACAACAGGTCCTTGGTGCTTTACCACGGACCCCAGAATACGCCATCAGGACTGCAGTATCCCACAGTGCTCGGAGGGTGAGTTCAAGACCAGGATTTTTTAGCATGTTGTTAAGATCTAGACATGTGCGATTACTGAAGTATTGTTTTCATGATAAAAGTATGTGAATCAGGAGACTTCAAAAGTCTTAGAGGATGTTTAATTGATTTTCAGCCTTTTAAAAACACCTTTTTCACGTGAATTGCTAATTTATTGGATTTAAAGTTTGATCAATTGTAGAAGAATGAAAGCGCTTGATGGTTAGAGTGACTGGGGATTTTCGTTAATAGGAGATCACATCGAGTTGCATGCATAAAGATAGGTTTTCTGCAGAGATAGTGACCAGGCTAACAAAGAGAGCCTCTTGTCTATTCTAATAGTTGCATGGTGAAATATGTCCGGGAGGGTTTGTTAATAAATTAGTTTCCCGTAATCAAAAACACACAGACACACGCAAAGAAGGAAAATCATGCTTTCATGCGAGTGGCTGACATTAACATCTGTTTCTACTACAGCAATCTGCTCCTTATACTGTGTGTACTGTACAACTAATAACAGGACTTAGAGAGATGACTCTAGCTGAGGTGACCTACATCTGCTGTGATATTTGGTTTTGGTCATACAGTGACTAAGCTTTTTACTAAGTACTGTAATAATTACGTTGCTTTAACCTTTGATCGTATGAAATCTGTTAGAAGCTGCAACGTACCCCTGGGGATAAATGCAAGGCCTAATGGGTGGTATGTCTGCCTAGTAAATTGAAGCATCAGATGATTTATTTTTTAGACATTCTAAGGGTCACATGTGGCTCCGTAATTGCTTGTCTTCTTGATAAATATAAGAATCCATGCCGTCATTAATTGTTAGTGATTAGCCTATGCATAGTTAACATGTGCACAAATTTACTACTGTACCATAGATCTGCCACGGTTCTTCGTTCTTCTTACCGTTCAACATGACAACAAGGGTTGAACCCTGTTGAGTTATCCTTTACAAGCATGCTAATGTCGCTCAGCTGGGGTCTTTTGGGCATCGTCCTGGTTAACATTCTTATGAGGAATGCTCCTTATCCATAGTGGAATGCATGACGTGTAATGGAGAAATTTACCGTGGACCCATGGACCACACGGAGAGTGGCCGGGAGTGCCAGCGCTGGGACCTTGAGGAACCACATAAACACCTTTTCCACCCTAAAAGGTATGAGACCCACTAGAAAGTGCAAACGGTAAGGGACGACATCCATCAGACTGTCTTCAGGTCATGATTTTTATGAGAAGCTTTGCCAATTTGGCAAAAATCCTTTTTGTTTGCCCTTTGTATATTATGGTGATACCTAAAAAATCATGCAGTTTGTTGCAAAAACGTGGGCAATTACTTTTCTAAACGATCAAAATTATGATTTTTCACTAAAAGGTGAAAAAAAATCCATAGACTAACATTGAAGGAGGGACAAGAGGAATGTAGAATATTATGGAGACATGGGGGTGGTTTGTTTTGAGTTAAGACATAGAAACCTTCTAGAACTCCCTAGCAACACACTAACAACCACACAGAACACATTAGCAACCCCATAGCAACACCCTCGAAAC
Organism: Abramis brama; assembly: GCF_963993115.1. Classification (NCBI taxonomy): domain Eukaryota; kingdom Metazoa; phylum Chordata; class Actinopteri; order Cypriniformes; family Leuciscidae; genus Abramis; species Abramis brama. Next base: position 29,017,456 of record NC_139971.1, read on the forward strand.
CACTCAGAACACTTTAGCATTGTGGTGGTGAGTTTTTCAGGATTTTGTAAAACTTTAGTTGATGGTCAGATCATTTTTCAGATCATTTTTCAAAGGAATCAGATATCAATTGATAATGTTATGCTAAAGAAATTTGGTGTCATAAGTGGATCATTTGCCTCATGCTATTGAAAGGTACTGTGGAAAACAACTCAGCTATGCTTTAATCTGTCTGAAATCACAATGTGAGCAGGCATATTAAAGTGATGGCTAACAGCAGTCATGAAAAATTACACTTTGTTTTGGAAAACATTATTCTTTATGGTTATAATAACTTATAAAAATAAGTTCCCTGCACATCTTTTCTCAATTACACATCTATTTTGTTTAGCATAGGAACTAACAGGGAACAGTTGACCGCATTTCTACCTGATGTATAGTACATGTATGCACTTTTCAGCCAATAAATGGCATTTGTATGACCTTCCCAGTGCCCTAGTTACATCTTTACTAGTTCTGGGAAACAACAATATTAATCTTGAAATAAATGTCCGTTTAGTTTGTTTGAATACCCTCCCTTCAGAGTCTCTAAACACACAAAGTTGTTTTTTTTTTTTTTTATATCTCAGATTGCATGCATGGAAAATGCTCTTGACGTTATCCTAATCCGGAATGGCATTTGTGAGGAACTTTTAAAAATATTTGATAAATCAATCAATTTGTTTTCCCAAATGACCTCATGGGAACTGGGCCATGCCCCTGTTTGATATAAATCACTACATCAAATGACTGCTTTGTGTGAACCTACCAAAGAGGCAAATTGTCTATGATGTCTTGAGCCTTTTTTTGTTTGTTTTAGAAGTACAAGCAGTTATAAAAACCCATTGAACACCACAAGGCAGACTACATGACCAGTCTGCAACATAAAGTTTCGCATTATAGCCAACTTTAGTGTCAATATAACACTATAAATCAGTCATATATTCACTTATTGATTTTAAGTTATTAAAAAAAAGAATTATTAGAAATATTGGAAATGGCATGCACAATTACTAGGGGTGTGACAAGATACTTATCTCACAAGACGAGACAAGACACAAGATTGTGTTCACGAGAATGAGATGAGATTTTTGCACAATATTTTACAGAAATCCTTATGACTGGAAAAATAGTCTGCAGGTGCATTTTCAAATGTTTTAACTAATAACATTAATGAATGTAATTTCAGTTCAACTTTATGAGTTTGAAGTATCAAATGCATTGAAAGACTACAATATACAAGCACTGTAAAAGGTTTTGCCACAAACTCAAATTATTTGATTTTCTCCTGTATGATTACCATTTAAAAGTTTGTGGTCAGTACGATTTTTTTACGTTTTTTGAAAGTCTCTTATACTCACCAAGGCATTTTTCTATTTAATATATTTCAAAACGTAATTTATTCCTGTGAAGGCAAAGCTGAATTTCAGTTTCACGTGATCTTTCAGAAATCATTCTAATATGCTGATTTGGTGCTCAAGAAACATTTCTTATCACACTTGAAAACAGATGAGCTGCTTAATATTTAATATTTAATATTTAATAATAATATATAGTAATAAAAAAAAAATGTGATAATTTTTTTCATGTTTCTTTGATAAATAGAAAGTTCAAAAGAACAACGTTTAATTAAAATATAAATCTTCTGTATCATTATACATTTCTTTACTGTCACTTTTTTTTTACAGTTTAATGTGTCTTTGCTGAATAAAAACATTCATTAATTTTTTATAAAAAAATATCGTCCGACACTGGAAAATTTAAAATTGTGACTTCTGCGTCTTTAAGTGTGTGCAGGGCAACAGGCTTCTGTCTTGTGTGCTTGGCTTAAGAACTGCTGTACCAGAAGCAAAGAGCATGTTATGTATTTTCTGGAGGTTATTAGAATTTTATCCTGGCTGTAAATCAAAGTTGCTGTAGAACTGGGATGGTTGATATGTGGCGTGTTAAGTGTGCTCGTTTTGCCCTTCTTATGACAGGTACCCCGATAAAGGTCTAAAGGACAACTACTGCAGGAACCCAGACGGGCGCCAGAGACCCTGGTGTTTCACCACCGATCCGAGCACTCCATGGGAGTACTGTAACATCAAACAGTGCGGTGAGTCCTATGTGTAAGATGAAGAGACAGAGGAGAACAAAAAAGAAGCCAGAGACAAAAAAAAAAAGAATGAAAAGAGGCAGAGTTTGCCAAATTTACAACTTCCTCTTCCTGTAGCCCAGGCTCCCCTCTCGTTTGGGACCCTCACAGGAATGTTGTTTGTAACCGGGAGAAGAGAGAGAGGAGGGTCCACCAATAAAACTCTCTTCTCTCTTTCTCTTTCCTCAGCTCATGCCCTGTCTTTTCAGGACCGTGCCTCTGTGTTTATTTTTCCTCATCAGCGCAGTAGAGTGTTCCCTTATCTGCATGAGAGTAATGTGCTTGAGTTTCAAGTGCTATGTAAACCTTCCACGCTAAAGACAAAACACGCGTGTGGGTTTCAAACCCCCAGCGCGCTCAAACACACAAGCTCACAAGCGTCCAAAAACCTATTATTATAATGACACCCCCCCCTCCTCCTCATCGCACTGCCTCCGTTTATTTTCATTAGCAATGCAACGGCATGTTGGTTCAAGTGGGAAGCGAGACAAAAACTCAGGCGTCCGACGCTCAGGCATTTTACCCTTATAGACCGAACCACGGGGGTCACTTTTGTTTTTCAGAGCAGTTTGGCAACCCCTCCATCATAACCTTGAGCAAAATCCTGTGACAGATTCTCGAAGATCATCATCCTGGGAGACACTTTTCACCATGCTTTTTTCTATTTGGCAAAACACAGCTTCTTTTCAAACACCTCAGCATCTCAATAAGCAACAAAACAGAGTTAAACCATGTATCTCACTTCCCACCTGTGGAAATCATGATAGACGCATCTGCTTTTGCAAGAAGTGGATTTCATCCTCTTGCAGAAAGAGCGTCACCGTTAACAAGACTATTTGATCCTCTATAAAGCTAAACATGCTTTTAAAAATACCATGCTCCTTTTCAGTAAACACAGCAAGACTTTAAGGCACAGAGCACCTCATTGTTTCCAATTGCGTGACCTTTGCATTTGTCTTCATGACATTACACACCACTGCCTGAGTAAGCATTCTTTAGCGCAATAAAAAATGCGAACCTATCATTGAATGAATAGATTAACATCACATACGCTGGGATCCACTGTATAACTCTTCAAACTCTGACAGTGTATTGAACGCATTTGAGAGTTTGACTTTTTATTAGCAGGACGTGGCCCATTTCCCCTTACTGCTATAGCCTCATTAGCAGACTGAAGCACGATCAGGTTATTGGAGGTAAACATAATAACTCTGTCTCTAATGAGCGTAATATATTGCAATGAGATGCATGGACAAAAACAATATATCATTCATGAAACGCTTACGTTTTACCCTAAAAAAAGCTCTGTAGGCTACTGTTTTAGCATTCGTCACAGACTTAGTGACTGCTTTGACTCATTCAGGAAGCATCTCTCTCCATTAAGCTGGACAAAGCTGTTGTTATTCCTCCCTGAAGTAGCGCTGTCTTAACAGTTAATGGTGAATCAATGATTCAGTGTTCATCATGCCTAAGGAGTGATATTATGCCTCATTCTGTCACTTCCTTTGTCTTTCTGTTTATGTTTTGCACCGTTTACTCAGATTCAGACAACGGCGGTGACGTTGACAACACAACAAGTTGTTTTCGTGGACGCGGAGAGGGTTATCGTGGAACGGTTGGCATCACCCCTGAGGGATTGACCTGTCAGAGATGGGATGCCCAGTTTCCCCATCGACACTTTTATACTCCACAGAATTATCATTGCAAGTAAGAAAATGCTCCTAAAACTTTATTCCTTTTGTATTTATATATTGTTCAAATATGTGTTGGCTGGACTTCCATGCTGGTTTATATTCATGCACAGTCAAACTTTGATGGCCTTTTTATAAGGTGGTAGGCTGAAGTCTTGCTGGAAAATCTACTTCAGTATTCAAGAATCCCTTTCTGGGCAAGGCATCCAAGAAACATAGGGATGCAACGATATTGGACTTATGCTTGATACCAAAAAGACGATATATACTATATCATTTTTTATTACTGACTGAATACCAATAAAAGCTAAAAAAAAAAAATACTATATATGCCATTTTGTCAAAATAAATGATAATAATAATACAATAAAATCAATAGTTTTAAATTCTACAAGTACATTTGGGCATCACAACATTACAATGTATATTATGAAAAAATATGAATATAATTTATTTTATTTTTATATTCATTTTATATATTTTTGTATTCATTTTATATTCATTTTAAGATACATGCAAAGTTAAATAGCCAATATCAACTAATAAATATCTATTATCAACCTGAATTATATGTATATGCACTGTATGTAACCAGTTCTGATGTATTGTACATCCCCCAAAAATAAATATGTTCACCAGGTATGCTGGTTTTTATCAACAGGGCTTTCTGCCAGGTTCTGTCATCACTAGGAAAACCTGAATGTTTCCTCTCCCAGATTCTTATCTGTCATCATACTGGTTTATATTTTCAAGAAATCCAGATAATTCTTCAAAATCTGTAGTTTTTAAGCTCAATCGCAGTCTGTTCAACATATGCTCTGTAACAGTGACATGTGTGATGTGTGTGTATACGTGTATGATTAAAAGTACTTGTCGGCACGGCAGGGATCTCCGGGAGAACTACTGTAGGAATCCTGACGGCCGTCATCTCCCATGGTGCTTCACGACTGACCCCAGTGTACCTGTGGCGTTCTGCACAAACATTCCTCGCTGTGGAGTTCCAACCTCTGAACCTGAAGGTAAGAGTCATTCACAATATATTTGTCTGATATTTATTAGAAAGTTTGACGTTCCTGTTGAATGGTAGAATCATTGCAATGTTTTTCGGTTCTCATGCATTGCGTACTGATAAAGTGTGTGCTTTAAGATGTGCCAAATGTTTAAACCGTTTCACCTCCCTTGATTCATTAACTTCATATCCACTCAAATACGTTACAGTGTATGTTCTTAAAGAACAGTAAAATTATATATACTTTTGAAAAAGTAACATGTTATGTTACCCAGTCTGTACTGGGTAACACAAAGTACAAAACAAAGATGTACTGTATAAACTCTTACAGAAATGTCATTAGTGTCTGCTTGACACACACAATCGGGTTTATGGCATTGGAAATACACTGTCTGTGAAATACACAGGGCTACTGTTTTTCTTCAGTGAAGCTACCATGGAAGGGCATTACCTTATTGGGTAGCTAATGTTCAAGAGAGTAACATGTTCTTTTTAACCATATTTGTCATTCAGTGGATCACATTATTGTACATGAATTCTTACAGACTAATCTGAGCTCAGACAGGGGCATTGGTATACATATAATTCTATGTAAAATATCAGCATAAATCCATTATTATCAGAAAATCTTTTTATTGAAATTTAAGGCATATTGATACTTCTAAATGCATTTGAACATCTCAGTGGATTCAGTGAAAATGTAAATCATCTTGTAAAAGCACTGTGGCAGTTGTAGCTTATTGGTAGAGAGTATCTCAAGTCGGTCACTGTCACCATGTCCTTGACCAGAGACATTTAACCCTTGAATTGCTTCTGAAGTACCGTGACATGTCTGACCCTGGTTTTGCCACCTCTGTAGATGTGTATTTCTGTACTGGTGACTGTGAGTTATGCAAGAGCGAAAATTCCAGTACGCCTGGCGAGTTTACAGACAGTGACCATAAAACCTATTACACTTATTTGCTTTTTTAAGAAACATGTTTATAATCTAGCGGCTTGATCTTGTTTTCCATGATGTTATGGCTGGCATACTTCCAACTTTGTTTCGCTGGCTGGGTAAAAAAAAAAGAAGGCAATAACTTTTGAAGTCATGCCTTCTTTGCATATCAAAACGACCCTCAAAAAACGTCCTTGCCTTTGTTCTTATTAATCCTCCCCAGCAAGACATAATATCTATATAATTTCGTTTCATGATGCTCAAGAATGCCGTAGCTCTTTCTCCCTCACCTTCTTTCTCTTTCATTTGCTCTTTCTTGGCTGTCTCGGCATCGGTACGCAGTGATCCCTGTAGTCTGATCTCCACGGCCACTAATGGGGGTTGTCTGAAACATGTGCAGGGAGCAGGAGCTGCAGTGTGGGAATGAGACAGCATGAGTCAAGCATTAATCACTGCTGACAGCTTTGTGTGACTGGCAGGGCCCAGGAGATGCTTCATAGAAGGACTCGCACAAGCGCTGATGTTAAGATCGATTTAGCTGCCGTTCCAGTCGAGGCCGTTGGGATGAGCTCGACTTTTGTGGTGCGCTGGGAGCCCTGCTGTGTTTCCATAAGCAATGTGTTTCCACAAACCCGCTGTGTTTCTTTAAGCACTTTGGCTTGCAGAGTTTGATCATAATTTTAGGTTAACAGTGTTTGATTAAAGGCAGAACTCTCATTGGGATAATTACAACATCTATATTCGATCATGCTGCATTGCATTTTCTTTCACTTTTTGCATATTGTGCATATATCTAGAGGTACTTTTCTCTGTGTAAATTGTTTATACTGTTTGTCTATCCTTTATCTCTTTCTAAATATGTTTATTAATTGGTTTATCTATTTTTCCTGCCATGAAAATAGCCTTAGCTGCTGCCCGTGACATAAAACAAACAAATGAATAAATTCTACCTTGTTACTCATCCCACAATGTTTGTGCTACGGACATGAACCATTCTTCAAAACTGTGTGGCTGGCAGTGTTGTAATTGTTAACTAGAAATATATATTTTTAAATGTTTTCTGTAATTGAAGTTTTATACTGAGAACTTAAACTTGAAAACCCTTTTAAACGAAAAGTAGAAATGTTTCCATGCCAATTAGGTTGATGTACTAAAATTACTTAAACTAAAACTGAAGTAAAAAAGTATTTAAGCTAAATAGAAACAAAATAAAAAATTAAAACAAAATCACAGAAGATATAGAAATAAAAGCTAATTTAATTTTTTAATGAATATTATAAGTATATAAATAATAGTAAACACTTGTGACCAGTTGAGGAAAAATGGTCTATTACTTTTCTAAGTAGAAGTAGTATTTAAGTTTATTGCCATATCAGCATCGACCTGCTTTTAACAACATAAATATTACTTTTCTGAGCAATTTGATTTTTTAGTTTTTTTGCTTGAAAACGATGAGCGTTTTGATTGCAAGCACCACTCACATTTTCTTTAGAAAATTTAAAAGATTGTGTTGCCTACAATAACTGCACTCTCCATTTTTTAATCTCTGCATCTCTTGATTTTTCTTATTTTTGTTATTTCAGAGTGTTATACAGGCATTGGTGACACGTACAATGGCAAACGGGCAAAAACTCGTTCAGGCATCCCTTGCGCTCCATGGAAAGATCACAGTGAAAGGTAAAAGCTGGCCATACATGTCTAGACTGCAAAATAAACTTAAAGCTGAAATGTATATTTAAAGTTGTCTCTGCATATTAATCTGTGAGAAAGTATTTGAATTTTTTTGGTTAAAAAAAAATCCCTTCAACTTTAAACTGAATAAATAACAGACTCAGATTTAGACAGAATAAATTGATTGTTTATAGTCTTTTGATTTGAGCACACACAATTTTCTCTATGAATTTTATATAGTCCAGTATTAAGCAGAATCATCATTTAAAGTGGTACAGCGCATAGTTTCAGTCATGGATGTTCACTCAGTTTCCATGGAAACCAAACTAGATCCACAACTTGCGATGCAGGATCTCAAGGACAATCCCATGATGCCTTTGTGTTGCTTTGCAAGGTCAACTCCATTTTGTCATTAGGTTCATGGGTCAACTGCTGCAAGTTGTCGTTAAATTGGTGAGAGTGAATAAACGAGACTGATGTTATGTGAAATATCTCATGTTTTTTTTAAATATTTAAACAGACAAGCATATGGCGCTATCAAATATGCATGCACAGTTTTAGTTACAGCCATACTGGAGTGTTAAATATCTATGGTTTATGTTCCTGCCAGGTGTGGTCTGTTTCCTCTAATGCAGTTATGGTTATGCCTGTGCTTAATGTGAATTGGCACAGTTTTCAGTGAGTGTGTGTGTGTGTGTGTAAGTCTCAGAGGAGTTGAACAATCGCTTCCACAACAGGCCTGTGTTGTTTCTGCCATCCACACTCACCCTGAGATGTGTGGCGTTAAATAACTTCCCTGTTTTATGAACAAGTTCCAGGTCAAAGGTCGGCCTTTCCAGAACCCCCACCAGCTCATTGATGCAAAGCGCAGGGATTGTCAGGTTTTGTTTGTCTTCGTTGAAAAAATAAAACCCTCACAGTTTTCCGAGGAAGAAAAACACGTTTTAGTGGAGGACCCCCATTCTGAAGATCTCTAATTGATAGTAAACGTGGACCAGTTGGGGTGACTCAATTCCCAAAAAATTACAGGCAGGCCAACCCAGCTGGAACGAGATTCTTTAGAGCCACCCTCTGACCCCTTTCCTCACCTTAACCCCTCACCATGAACACATCAAAGCCAATCGACTCCTTTATTTGGCCCGCAGCCTGTGAGCAGACACGGCCCGGTTGCAAAGGTCACTGCCGGGCAGGCATTAGGCATAGATTGTTTACATTGTATGAACCCTAGAGTAACACAGCAAGAAGATCATTGGTGTTATGCATATTTGTGCTCTTCGTTGTAGCACCTTTGGACTCTGGTGAACTTTTGGAGAATCATAGCATCTTTACATCTGTGAAACCTCCTGAATCTGACTGATAATGTGGAAAAGCTTAGGGAAACATGTCATGAGTAATGCACAAGCTAAATAATTCACCTTGCCTCCTGAGAGGAGCTCTACACAGCTGGGGCTTAAGATGAACTTAAGAAGAAGACGTTTCTTTGGACTATTTTCTTAAGTGCTTTAGATGTATTGTCTTGTTACAAACACCGGATAGACAGTTTGATTAGTGTTAAATGACTTTGTATGTGCCTGAATGATGCACCTGTTTTGGAGGTTTATATGTAGACTTTTCTTTTAAACCTGCACATGTTCTGAAAAGTTGTAATGATGAGGTTTGTTTTCATTCTCAGTAACGAAAGAGAAGTGGACTTGCTGACGGCTGAACAGGCGGGGAACTTCTGCAGAAACCCGGACAAAGACAAACACGGCCCGTGGTGTTATACCAACAGCTCATCTATCCCGTGGGACTACTGCTCTCTCAAACCCTGTGAGTGAGCAACACATGTCTGTGCTGACATTACCAACTGATTGAGACCTTTGGGTTCACTAAAAGTGCTACTTGAAACATGAAGAGATGAACACAGGCTGAGGAATAGGGGGCTTATGTAAACCACTGACCTCAAAAAGCGAAATGCTACAAAAGCTATAGCATTTTGTGATGCTGCATTAGGCTTTCTGTATTTTATTCATTTTGAACAGTCTACCTCGTCATATAATAACCGGAGGTAGGAGCACAACTTAAAAATGTACAAAAGTAACAATACAAAATGTAAATGGTTACTTTTACTTCACTAAATTTTGAAAAGCAAAATATTTTTTAATCAGACACACTCCCAATACCATTTTTATTTATGACTGCAAACCACTGCAAAGTTGCAAATAGGTGGCTTGATTATAATAATGTACAGGTAAGCCATTTGTTTGAATCGGTTCCTTTTAATGAACTAGTTTGTGTCCAAAATGGGTCTGAACAATTAGTTGAGACCCATTGCAAATCAAAAATCACAAATATTTCAGTCAGTCACACAACTCACTCACTGATTTGATTGTAGTTGTTATCTACGGTTTAAAAGATGTTCTAATGATCTTTAAAGAAACCTTTATTCCCACCAAGGCTGCATTTAAACTGTTTTCCAATTTACTATATTTTAAAATGTAATTTAATTCCAGTGATGGCCAAGCTGAATTTTCAGCATCATTACTCCAGTCTTCAGTGACACATGATCCTTCAGAAATCATTATAAAATGCTGCGCTCAAATAACATTTCTTCTTATTATCAATGTTTCAAACAGTTCTGTTGCTTAAAGGGATGGTTCAACCTAATTTCAACCTAGGGACCTTTGCACCATGACCTCGAGCCAAACACCCCCCCAGAAGCTTTTTTTCCCTTGGTCGAACATTATTAAAGTTAGAGCTTATTTAGAGATATCAGCCGAATGGCTTAGTGCAGGCGCTAATGTATCCAAGTTTGTATCCAACCCGGACGTCGAGGTCACTTCTGTGATTTGGGAAAAGCCTGTAAAAGTCCTTTGAGTGTAAGGGAAAAGCTAGTGAATTTAACACTCCATAGAAATGTTTCCATTTTTTTTTTTTTTTTTTTTTTGAAGTAATGGCAACTTAGTGTTAACTAATAATTGTTGCAAACTGGTCCTACCAACAAAATATTGGTGCATTCCTGGAACTGGGCGTTGTTACACTACATCCTTATGCATCGCTTTCTGCCAGGACTTTTACAGGCTTTTCCCAAATCACTGAAGTGACCTCGACGTCCGGGTTAGCAGTATCATGAGCCATCAGGCAAGTGTTATTTAAATAAACTCCTGATGTACTTACAAACTTTCCAATGCCTAATTTTATGAGTTCAAAGTTCAAAAGAACAGCATTTATTTGAAATGGAAATCTTTTGTAGCATTATAAATGTCTTTACTGCCACTTTTGATCAATTTAATGCATCCTTGCTGAATAAAAGAAAAAATATTATTGAACTTGAACTTACTGCCCCCAAACTTCTACAGTAGTGTAATTCATTCATTCATTGAATCAGTTGGAGTAGTTATGGAGTTAAGAACTCGTTCATAGCATTTAACAGCTCTCACACATTTTGATGTTTTATACTTAAGTTTAATTAATGTTGGTAACTTTCTCATGAGTTATTCAATCTTAATAAAGTATGACTATTGAGTTATTTATACAATACAGACAAAAACCATATTTTTGACCATTATGTTTACCCACACTGCTGTATCGTATGTGCCTTCCTGTTGACTTGCACTCTCATCACTGACACCGCAGACTTGTGTTGAGCGTGTAGGCCATGTGTTATAAATCTACATGCGGCACATCAATCACTCACCCACACATGCGCACACACTTTCCACAGAGGCTTCAGTTTAATTAAAGAGTGTAAAGTCCAGGTGGCTCGGACTGTCAGCACTCCCTCTGTCTCTGTCACAATCACACTCACATGTATAAGTTAAGTTTCAGTGCTGTGCAAGTCTAACTGGTCCCACATGCTGGACCAAGACTAGCCCTGTGCTAAAGACCTCACACACACTTTCACTCAAATTATACTCTAAACAGCCATCACACTGGTGACCACTTCTTCTTTTCATTTCTAATGCCTATTCATTGCTTAGAACAAAAATAAGCTTCCTGTTCCTTTTCCTTCCTTTTTAGGTGAGCCCTCACATAACAATCTGCCACAAAAAGGTAATCACATCCTTCAAATGTTGTTTGGCTATGCAATTTTCCAGCTGATATTCTTTCGTTTCAGATGACATTAGAAAGATTATTTCATAAACACATTCATGCATTTGTATGTTTTTCTGTATTCTGACAAACTCATGTGCCCCCCCTCATTTTGTCTTTTCATTTCTCTTCACAGATGAGGTTACAAAGACATCATGCTTTGTTCACAAGCAGGTGAGAATTGTCGGTGGCGGGCCTGTCCCGATTAAAGAAGGCAGTTGGATGGTCAGCATACAGAGAGGGTAAGCAATTTGCAAAACATGTAGGTAATTTGAAATAATAATTTACAAACACGGTGGTGTTCTAAGAATTGGTAACTCAAGACTAACCTATGTGTATTTATTGAAAGGTAAAGAATAAGCATGTGATTTTGTAGACTTCATTGACTATAAAACATTTTTTTTTTGAATGTCCTGCTTAAAATGATATAATGTAACAACAACAACAATACATTTTCATAAAGAAATTAGAAAAGAAAAGAAATTCTCATAAACAGACTTTTATTATTCTAAATATATTAAAGTTTTGTTGTTATGATTATTTTCATGTCTACTACTCTGAGTTGAGTCATGACAATGGCATTTGCTGTTGATATGGCATCAAAAAAAGAAAGAAAGAAAGAAAGAAAGAAAGAAAGAAAGAAAGAAAGAAAGAAAGAAAGAAAGAAAGAAAGAAAGAAAGAAAGAACTAAAAATAGCAGTGCACTAAGCATCAATATTAACATTACTATTAATGTTACTGTTGTAACAAACCCCTAAATTTAAGTATTAAACGTGAGCACAGAATTAATCTTATAGCATTATATGTTTACTGATTTATTAATGTGTGATACTTTTAAGTTTTTCCAATATATTTAGAGTAAGTTACAGGAAAATTACAACGAAAGTAAACAGTATTCACTTTCTTTATATCATACAATAAATATACTACATTGCAGGCAGATACAATTCCCTCCAAATAAAGTGCAGTTGTCTCTGAAGTCAGTGTTCGCACAGCTTCTCAGAAGTAAAGCCCTACGCTGTCATGTTTTATAATGTGAGAGGCACATATTGGAGATGCGTCACTGTCTTGTGTCTCTCGGTCTCTTCAGGAGCACTCACTGGTGCGGAGGTTCTCTGGTCAGGGAGGAGTGGGTGCTGACAGACAGACAGTGCTTCTCGTCATGGTAATTATCTCCAGCCTTGCTGCACAGTCACCATCATGCCCTGCCCGTGACCTCTGGATTCTCAGGGTCACAAGGTCAATGATCAGCGGGCTTCCAGGATTTGTCTCGTGCATGTAACTCAACAAATCAAAGCTGCGGATGTTTTTAGAACATGCATCTCTTGGCATTAGACATCCATTTATCTACATATCCACTAAAGAATTTTCATTATAAAGGTCATTTAATGGAGAATCAAGCTTAGCTTGATCTTTTTGAGATAAAATTTTACTAGATAATTTTTTTTTTACTATTTTACATTTTACTATGAAAATGTACTGTAACATCCTGCCAAGTACAAAAAAAGACTATTTATGCTGGCTTATTCTGAACTTTTTAATTAAAGAAAGAGGTTGTTGGTGCAGTAAAACCTATATTGGACTTGCAAACATGCAGTTTGCTAGTAAAGTTGATGCAAAGTGCCATAACTCATTGCACATTTAAAGAGTATGGAAGCCAATTCCCGGCACATAAAAAAATAATAATAATTGAGCATTAAAAATGTCAAAATTATGACTTACTAAATCGAAATGATGACTTTAAAAGTCATAGTGAAGTTGTTCAATGAAAGCTGCCACCTCATGCAGCCACATCCGTTTTGTTCTTCCTGCACCAAAGCTTGTTCTTGCTTAAAATCCTTTAAAGAGTGCGTTTGCTCTCAGCTATTCCATGCCATTCCGCTTATGGGAATTTCAAGAATAAGAATTTCATCATTACTAGCTAAAACCACGTTTAAAATACTCCTAATGTGTTCACAATGCATCCTGTGTCAGGACGCATCAGATTAATGAGCAGCAAGTCATAATTTTGACTTTTTAATCTCATTATCATGACTTTTAAAGTGACATTTCGTGACATTATGGCAATTCGATTTACTAAGTCTTAATTTCGACTTTTTATTCTAAAAATGTTTTTTCTTATGTGGCCATACATTTTTTTAACTAAACAATTGTCACAAAAAAAAATTATGATATGACCTTAAAGAGAAAATAACTGAATTCAAATATTTTTGCCTGAAACTTGAAACCCTAATTTGAACATATGCTTTTTCCCTCAGCGTGCCTGACCTATCAGAGTACAGAGTTTGGCTTGGTATATCCCATTTGAACGAATCGGGTGAGAATGACTTTCACAGACAGGAGAGGAGAATCTCGCACGTCATCTGTGGCCCTGAAGGCTCTAGTCTCGCCCTTCTCCGACTGACTCGGTAAGACCTGTCGATTAATCAATATGTGTATCATTAATGTATTCCACGTTTGATCTTATTCCTTTGTTGTTGATGAAATGACCTCTCTGTTCCTCTTTCACACAGACCTGCGCTTATAAGAGAGCGTGTCAGAACTATTCAGCTGCCCGTGGCTGACTGCAGCATTCAGGAGGACACCATATGCTCTGTGTACGGCTGGGGTGATACCAAAGGTAGGTTCAACTTAAGAGCTAGTCTTCAGAGACTCCCCACCACCTGACAACTTTGCAGGCACACAACATTGCTGTCATGCTCCGACTTAACAACGTCTCAGGCCCTGTCCCAAATGGCACACTTCATGTGCACTTTCGGTCTTGTGGACTTACAATGGCTGCCGCGTGCGCATGTCCGTTAAGTCCATGAGACTGCAGGACGTCCCATTTGTCATTTTAGGTTTCAGAAGGGTGCTTGCGAGCGCCCCCTTTGCGGTCGATATGCGCCCTCGACTTTTGCCGAGTCTGCATTGATGCAAGCTCTGCAGCAGACTTCTTCCCGACAGTCAAAATGGCGTTACATCACGAAAGTGCGGACTCGTAAGAAGGCCGCGAGTGCTTAGGGTGCCATTTGGGACAGGGCCTCAGTGCCCATCTCATAGACAAACACTTGGGTACAGAGCACCAGCCTCAGTAAATGTTGTTGCTCACAATTCAACGTCATTCTCGTCTCTGATGTTGTTTTCACATTTGAGGTTTTGTTGCAGACACAGCTTCAGTTGACCATAAAGTTTGGTTGTGAATCTATTACCCAAACATGGGTGAGCACTAAGGAACGACACTCAAATTAATTTAAAAAATGGGGACTGAGTTGGTAATTAACCTGGGCCCATGGCAGCAAAAAATAAAATAAAAAATCCAATAAAAAGTGCCAAAAATGCTCTAAATATTTAAAATGAGAGCAAAAAAAAACCCCATCCTCTTCAGAGTTCTAGTTTTGTTGCCAAGTAACAATAATAAACAGCTTCCAAAAGTATTCACGTTGATGGTGAAAGCATTTTGGAAGCGATTTGCAGTTTGGAACTACATGTACAGTAACAGTATGAAAGCAGGACGATTGAAGGCACATATTCATATTCATATTCAAGCAAACATGCCAAATGTGAAAACTTGCATACTGTAGCTTATCTAATAGATGTTTTTCTGGCTTTTTTAGGCACTGGACATGAGGGGACATTGAAAAGGGTTAATCTGCCTGTAGTGAGCAACGAACAATGCCAGCAGCTTCACAAAGGGACTCTTCCGATTACTAGTTCTAAACTGTGTGCTGGTGGCAGAAGGGATGAAGGAGTGTGTGAGGTGAGTTTATTCATCACATTTACTCTGCAGGATAGACTGCTCAAAAGTTTGGGGTCTGTAAGTTTTTTTTTTTTTAAATAAAGTATTGGCAAGTTTTAGCAAGGATGCATTAAACAGATCAAAAGTGACGGTACTTCCACATTGTTACAAAAAAATCTGTTTCAAATACATGTTCTTTTGAACTTTCTATTCCTCAAAGAATCCTTAAAGTCTCATGGTTTCCACAAAAATAGTATACAGTACAACTGTTTTGTACAGTACAACAATGATGATAATAACAAATGTTTCTTGAACACCAAATCAGCATATTAAAATGATTTCTGAAGGAAAAAGATTCATGTGCCCTGAAGAAATTCAGCTTTGAATAAATTTGCCTACATTTTAAAATATATTCAAATAGAAACAGTTCTTTTAAATTGTAATAATATTTCACAATATTACTATTGTACTGTATTTTTAATTAAATAAATGCAGCCTTGATGAGCATAAGAGACTTATTTTGGAAACATTTAAAAATCTTACCAACCCCAAATTTTTGACCGGTAGAGTTTGTCTTGGAGAGTTTATCTTAATCGCTTCCACCTTCTAACTTTGTTACACTTTGGATGTATTTCTAAATATTTATTTTTGTCCTATTGCTTTTTTTTTTCATGCTCACAGAAAGACTATGGCGGCCCTCTAGTATGCCAAGAGAGTAACAGTAAAGTCATTGTTGGCGTGAGCATAAACGGCAGAGGATGTGCCCGACACAACCGACCGGCCATTTTCGTGAATGTGGCCTTCTATGCTGGATGGATTCATAAAGTGTACAAAAATTATCCAAACTCAGAACTAAACAACTGATGAAGAACATTTTAAGATCACACGAGCAGGATCGGACATACGATCTGATATATAAGAACACAAATACAGAATTTCCATAAATCCGACAGTTTATTTCTTGATTTAAGGATCATCTGAACAGCTCTTGTTGAAAAAGTTCTTGAGAACTTTCCCAGCTTGGCCATGAAACATATTATTCAGAAACTACTCAAAGAGCTAAAACTGAGGCTGAAACTGTTGCTCTGAATTCAAGCAATTTGTACACCTAATAATGCCAGAACCGCAGAGCAAGGCGCTGGAAGACAGTCTCTAAAGGCTAAATTCGTAACTAGCCATACGGAAAGATAAAGACTACTGGACCAAAGTGCGGACGAGTAGCCAGAATCTGTTTCAAGAATCAAACTCAATTCCTGGCAGCCAACCAAAAACCTCAAGTCCTCGAAGAGAAATCTTGCTGCAGTGTGCTACAAAGCATTCATATGTATGTTCAACCCACACATTACCCATCAAACTAACAATCTGGACTTCAGTTGGGATATTGGATTCAGAGACCTAACCCAAGTTTGAGTCTGGATTCAGACCAGGCCTTGAAATATGGATACAAACTTTTGAGGTCCCAACAGGAATCTGCCGTTCCCTCATTTAAAAGAGCTCAAAGCTGACCGACGTACCCGCTACATATTTCGGGCCGCTCCTCATCGAGAAAGAGGGCTGTTATGATTATAAGTACTTGTTGATATAAAACCCTCATTAACGGTGTCATTCAAAAAGCCCCCCGATAAAGTATTAGCTGTTAGCTGTTAGCATAGCGTGTGCAGACTTAATGTAGAATATCTTATGGGTAAAAGTATACACAGAAGGCTTTTTTTGCGTTTATGCTCCTGATAATACTTGAAAACACACATGAGAAGAGGTCACTGTGTCCTTCAATAACACCTCCTCATGTCGCCGTTACAGATCGTCGTTTCTTCAGCGTTGGTGTTTATATAGTCAAAGGTGTTCCATCCATTTCCACTGTTGATATTTTGTCCACAAGCCTGAACGTAGATGACATGACCTGCTTGTAATGACATGCAGCAAAAAAAAAAAAAAAAAATCGCACTTGTCATAACATATCAGCATCCGAGTTTCCCATACACTATGTTTGGTTTAGAGCGGAATTCAGAGGAGGATTTGGAAATGTGTGTTGTAAATACTGTGGTCATGGGAGTGGGGTAATCACTCCCAGTTCTTTTTGTAGGTCTCATAGACCTTTATAAGATGTTAGGGGACGGTGGCCTCCTCCATCCCAGTGCCGTAATGTGTGCTCATTGGGTGGTTTTATATATTTGTAAATATATCAGTATTAACTCCAAATGCACATTGTGTCAGTGTACGCTAAGTGTTTAATACAATAATGAGTGGGATAATGTTCATTGAATGGAGCGTGTGTGTGATTGCGTGCAATGTTGCAAAGATGCATTGAAGCCGAAACGTGCACCTCTGCAGGACAGAGAGCAAAGCGAGCCACATCGGGAATAAAGGGCAGTTAAGGAAATTTACAGATTAACTTAGCTGTTATTCAGATCAGAGCCGTTTGTAAGATAAATCCGAGTGATTTTCTTTCTTGTGTGGTCTTGGATCGCTCATTCCGCGAGCGCCTCGTTCTCTCACGCTGGCCTGCCTCCAAAAACAATCAACTTGGGAAATTACCTCCAAAAATCATGTCGGCTTAAACAAATAGCTCTCTGAGTGATGGCTCGTAAGTGTTTGTATTCCAACCACTCCCGATGCTAATTATGTTGGTTAAAATGAAGGATGAGTTTAATTTGTAAGAGTCCTGAGGCACAAGTCCTTATGTAAGGACGTTGTTGAACACATTGAGATTAGTGTTACTAAAGCACAAGACAAGGCAAAAGAGTCCTTTAGTGTTACCTCATTTGGCTTTAACGTTTATCAGAACAAATGTTTTCTTTTTTTGTTTTCGTGTAGTTGTGTTGGAACAATACGGAACCTGTGTTTAAAGAAACCTTGGAGCTGCTGGAAGATGAAGCGGCTTGGTCTGAACAGTTTAAGGAATGGGGGCAAATTCAATTGCAGTGCTTTGGTGCGAAACCTGTGTCGCATTCCCTTACCAGGTGATTGCCATTATTTTCAGTGCAAACATTCTCCTTTTACATATATGCAAATTAGGCTCATTTTGCAGTGTGCATCATTCACGAATCCCACCAATATTTGCCTATCGCAATTAACCTCCCGGTAGACAGCAAACTCAATTTAATTTTCATTTCAAGAGATTAATTTCAAGAGATGGCAGTACAGATTTTTTTTTTTTTGCACTGTTACTTCATTTACATAATTCCTTTAGTGAATCGGAAACTAAAACATGGAAATCTACCAGATAAAAAAATAAATAAATCATGCTTTTGGTAAAAAAAATTATTATGAGATCAAAAGGCATGAAATAATAGGTGACAAAATTATGACGGAAAATAATTTATGAGATCAAAATTTAGATTAAAAAGTCTAAATTATGAGAAACAGTCAGTTATGACAAAAAAGTTTAATTATGAGTTACATTTGAGATGAAGTCGAAACTGAAATAAAAAAAGGCGTAATTATGACTTTTAATTATGGCAAACTATGGCAGTCAAAATTATCTCAAGAAATCATTTGTCCTTATTTGTCATAATTACTGTATGACTTGTGTCCATTTAGATTTTCGGTAAATTTTGTCACCTATTATTTCATAATATTGACTTTTTATATCATAATTGTGACTTTTTATCACATACACTTTTTAAGTCACAATGTGACCCTGGATCACAAAACCAGTCATAAGTCGCACGGGTATATTTGTGGCAATAGCCAACAATACATTGTATGGGTCAAAATTATAGATTTTTCTTTTATGCCAAAATCATTTGGATAGTAAATAAAGATCATGTTCCATGAAGATATTTTGTAAATTTCCTACCGTAAATATATAAAACATTTATTTTTGTGAGTGAATGCATCAAAATCGTGAACATAAATGGACAACTTTAAAGGCGATTTTCTCAATGTTTCGATTTTTTTGCCCCGTCAGATTGCAGATTCTCAAATAGTTGTATCTCGGCCAAATATTGTCCTATCCTAACAAACCATACATCAATGGAAAGCTTATTTATTCAGGTTTCAGATGATGTATAAACCTCAATTTCGAAAAATGTACCCATGTTTTGTGGTCCTGGGTCACTTATTATCTTATCATTTTGGTTTCACTTTATTTTGATGGTCACTTTAACACATTCTGTTGACTATAAGTAACATTGCACCTACATGTCTACTAACTCTCATTAGTGTGTAGAGTATTAGTAGACTGGTAGGGTTAGAGTTAGAATAATTTGACATGTAGTTGCAAAGTTACTTATAGTCAGTAGAATGTCTGTTGGAGGACCATCACAATAAAGAGTTAGCAGATATTAAGCAGACAGTCTACTAATACTCTGCTGAGAGTTAGTTGACATGGTTGGTTGACATGTAGTTGCAAAGTTACTTATAGTTGTCAACAGAATGTTCAAAAGGGACCATCAAAATAAAGTTTTGCCATAATTGTTGTCATAATTATGATTTACCAAAGCATATTATTTATCCCCTTGTGTCAAAAATTGGCTTCCAAAAATGCAACCAAAACAAAAAAGACAGGCAATGTGTGCAAAAGAAGCTGCTATCAGCAGGTGCGCTTAAACTCTGAATTCCTCCCTGTGTGTCTGAAAAGGCCGGTGGTCCATCAGAGTTCATGTGTATTCGATCGGTTTCTCCTCTCTCTGATGTTTGTATGTGAGAAAGACGGCAGGTGTCCATTTCTGAATGTATATTAAGCTGCTACGGACAATGTAAAGTTGTAAAATGTTGTCTTTGTACAGTGTGTTTAATGTCTCACATATTCATGTACAGTAATATTCATACTCAATGTATTATTCACCTCTTACTCCGACAACAGTATTTATCATCTTTTCCTGTTTGTGTTTATTAAAATATATTATGTGCCTTAACTTCTGCATATCTGGCAAGTATCTCTCGAATAGCAATAATAAAGATGAAGAGAATAATAATAATTAAAAAAAAAAAAAAAAAAAAAAACTTTTCCCACACATCACTGAAACTGGAAAGTTTTTGCTCACTTGATAGTTGGAAATGTTTGTGTATGTCTCCCAAGTGCTTTAGATATGAGATTTTCCTCATCATTTAGCAGATGCCCTGTCATCTAAACCATTTCACAGCATACTGAATCCACAGATGGTCCAGAACAGCCTGGGGTGAAGTACACCGAATTAAAATTAGTTTTACCCTTGAGCTTTTGAATACCCTTTTATTGAGACAAAATTCCTATTGCTTGGTGTGAGTGGTCCTAAATATAAATAGTATTGGAGCAAAATGGTGTATGTAGAGGAAGGGGGGCGTTATATCACTCAAATGCACTATCACTTCAACATGAAATTCTGCTGCCCTCTTCTGGTGGGTTATCTTCAACAGGACTCTATGATTTTAGTTTTTTAACCCAGCATTATAATAAATGATTTAAAAACAGCTGGTTGCATTTTCTGCCGTGCTTGATAATGAATAATTCATCCTGCATCATATAACAAGCACTATACCTCATTATGTGGCTTGTTGATTAACTAAATGATAGACTTATATTGATGTGATCCAAGCCATAAGGACCACAATATCACAGACTAATTTTGCCTTGGACAAGTAGATAACCACATTAGCAACTACCTAGCAATGCCCCTGTTACTAGGCCTATTTAAATGACTTTAACAACGATATGCCGTAGCAATGGCAGCCATCTTTGCAATGTTCACTTTAAGAAAATGTAAAAATCCAGTTTAAGTTAGACCTTTAAGGTCTCTGTGTTGTTGAAATAGACACCCACACAAAACTTCGCAGCGCCATGACAGGTATGAAAGTGAGACTGTGAGGGATAGTTTTGCCTTGTTTCCAAAGGCATCCACTGTATAAAGCTCCTATTACTTACAATTTTCCACAGCTTACATTGTCGGGAGTTTTTGTCAGCTGAAATTTCTTGGAAAGATATTTTTCCAGTGTTTCATGAGCAGAACAATCCAAAAACACATTAAATAACAGTACAGCCAATTGAAGAGATGTATGTCTGTCCCTCACATTCATTCCCATTAAAAATCAAAGATGGCGCTGCTGTGAATAAGGTCTATGGCTCTCAATTAGAGCGCGCTGCAGTTCCATTTTTCACCACAGATTTACATTGGAAAACTGTAGGGCGCTGTAGAGCTGGGCAGGGCTCAGACACCCGCTTAGCTATTACGGTATTATACATGCCTGCCGAAGCCATACATTAAATGTTAATATATCCTGCTTCCTTTACGACTTAAAATAGTCTAGAAAATCCTAAAAATGTTTGTTGCAAAATGCTGATCACATTTACAATTTATAATTGATTCATTTATAGAGGTCTATGTTTTGGATGAATATTTTGGTGGGGCAGATACAACCATACAACCTAATGAGGAGCTTGTTTTTTGCCTGTATCGTGATCTTAATTAATCTCTGTATTCTATGCAAGAACTATGGTGACTTTTCAGGACAACGTTTTTCTTTTTTTTCTTTTGTGTTGATAGGTTCAGTTCTATTAAACTTTAACTACAAAATATGTTTTAATAATTAAGAGCGTTATATTGCATGTTATATTGCAATATAATGCTATATTAATATTGTTAAACACATTTGCAGTATTCAAAAATATCAGTTATTATTTGTTTCTGTCCTTCATTTATTCATTAATTCATTTATTTATTCCAATCAGCAAAACATTAATGGGGACACGTGTGGGCCAGGTGGGCTGAATTTTTGCCCCAGTCCAGCCCTGATGATTCCCCTCTTCTAGGACAGAATGAAGAATTCACAGAATGGTGAATCTTTGACTTACAGTACCATCTGGTAATGCATTCATGCTTTTAATGTGCTGTAGCCTGGAATATTTTTTATATTTTATATAGAAATACAAAACATTGTATCTCAGTGTGTTAAAGATATGATTTAAAAAATATATATGTTACCGGCAAAGTGTGTAATCCGGCATTCTATAGAATGCCTAGATAATGTATAGAATTAGGTAATGTATTTTTTGCAAAAAACATCAGCCTAGGCATTCTATACAATACCGGGATTTCACACTTTGCCGGTAACATATGTACTAATTATTCCTGCAGTAGAAAATGTTGTGGCACCAAGATAGGCTAAAAGGGAGCCCTTGGGTTTGCTATAGCCCCAGGGCCCTATGTGTTCTAAATGTGGGCCTGGTGCTGAATGTACCTTTTCCTAAGAGTTACACCAACAACACCCGGGGGTCGAATAAAAACACTTTTAAAAGCGCTGACCTGTTTCCTCAGTCTGTTTGCTCATAAAGCGAAGGTGTTAAGCACTGTTTTTATGGAAAGAGACGCGCCTGTTTAGCTGGAAAGTGGCTTTCGGGAAGACACTCTCCACAGGGAAGCGGCAATAGATTTGAGTGGTATGCTGTCACCTTTTGTTCAGCACCTACAGCCCGTTTTCCTGAGTTAACCTGGGGTTTTTATAGGACTTCGGGCCCGGACACTACAGGGAAAGTGGCAAAGCTAATTAGCAGAACAGTGGCATGGCTGGACAAACCAGTGCCGTTTCTGTGAAAGGGTGTAGTGCCAGTCTGCGACCACTGGGTGGCGTTGGTGCTACATCAATGAGACCGTTCTAACCGATCCGCTGATGTTATAAAAGTAGCTATCTGAATGATTCGTTTTGAACAGCTTGGTTCCTCTCTTTCTTTGTTAAACCCATGCAATTTATGTATCAGCCAGCAATGGAAAGGAGTAATGTACTTTGATCTCTCTCTTCTCCGTTCAGTGTGAAGGCTGACGCTGTGTTTATTATGCTGAAGCTCTGTAGTGTGTGTCGTGTTGGCCTTGGCTGAGTTTTAATCAGCGATCTGAGCTCAGGGTCAGCAGCCAGTACCCTGCAGGGGTGGCATTGCTAAAATTGAAGGTGGACAGATGAGTTAAATACAAGCTACACAGCTCAGCTGGATCACATATGATAAGAGCTCAGCTCTTCACACAAGGACGAAGAGCTCAGGTAATAGCAGATCCGTGTATACTTGGCATCTGGCACCAGTGCTTTTTGCTCTCAGTATATACCATTCAAAAGTCGCCTTATATGCTCATTGCTTACTAAGGTTGGATTTGTTTGGTAAAAAATACAATATAAAAGTAATATTGTGAAATATATTACTATTTAAAATAGATGTTTTCTATTTTAGTATGTTAAAATGTAAATTATCCCTGTGATGGTAAAACTGCATTTTCAGCATCAGTACTCCAGTCTTCAGTGTCACATGATGCTTCAGAAATCATTCTAATATACTGATTTGGTGCTCAGTTATTAATAATTGTTCTTATCAATGTTGAAAAGAGTTTTGGCTGCTTAATACTTGTGGGGAAACTATGCTACTGTTTTTTTATTTATTTTTATTTTTAACATTATAATTGTTAATGTATACATTACGTCATTACTGTCACTCCAGATCAATTTAAAACTGTCACAAACTGCTCTGACACAGAGGGGTTTGGTATCTAAATGCAGCTTTATTAGGGTAATCCAGATGAAGTAGATTCAAACAATCAAAATAATAACAGGCCAGAAAACACAGGCATACAGGACTGGACTGAAGACCTTCTCAGCGGAGCTGAAGACCACCATAGCGGGGCAGATGACCACCACAGCAGAGCAGATGGGACTGAAGATCCCCACAGCAGAGCTGAAGACGACCACAGCAGAGCAGATGGGAATGAAAATCCCCATGGCGGAGAAGACCACCACAGTAGGGCAAATGGGGCTGGTCACCACCAAGGTGAAGAAGCACACCACGGCGGAGCTGGTGGGTCTGAAGACCACCAAGACATAGCCGAGGACCACCACGTTGTAGCAGGCGGGACTGGTGACCACCACGGTGAAGCTGAAGACCACCAGGGCAGATCAGGCAGAACTGAGACAAAGAGCACAGAGAGGTTAGGGTTGGCCTATAGGGCCATGTCAAAACAGGCAGGGTGTTCAATATTGGCCTCTGTGGCCATAACCGGGCAGACAGGAAGTTCATGGAAGAACTCCGTGGTCGTGTCAAGGCAGACAGGAAACTCGGAGATGACCTCTGTGGTCGTATAGTGGCAGAGAGAGAGCTCAGGGACAACCTCCATTGTCGTATCTAAGCAGACAGAGATCATGAGCAGACACATAGAATGGCCATTTCCGTAACTGAGAGTGCAATCGACAGTGGGAGAACTTCTGATACCTCCAGACTCGGATGCACTGGACTCGATGACGATGTTAGGACCACTGAGATGCCAGCCACTCGCACCAACATCAGCAGTGGGTCCGCCAAACTGGCCAGTCTCAAACGCCTAGGGACCACCTTAGTAGCTTCAAGAGCAGCTTCCATGATGGCTGAAGACTCTGGAGTGGCGTCCATAATGGCTGAAGGTTCTGGCGTGGCAGCCATGCCATGAAGAGGCTCTGGACTTGGGACCACTGGACTTGGAAGCGCTGTTATCCGTTGTGGGCCAAGTCATACAGTTATGGATTGACATGAGGGTAAGTAAATTGCTTTACTTTATTAATGTATTACTTCATTCATTGTTTATTATTTATTAATTATTCATCCATTATTGTATTAATTTTTGGGGCAAACTATTCTTTAATAAAGTAACTATGGTCAATTTAGATTTTACGTTGACTTTAAATGCTAAATGCAAATTTTAGGCAAATCCAATCATTTTGTCTTCTTTTTTTGTCATCATCATGGCCATCAGCATTGTTCTCATAATGCAATTATTTATCATAAATGACTGTCATTGTAATTAAAGTTATTATCATCATAACCATTGTCACTGACACACTATTCTTCTGCCATATAATGTTCTTGCAGTTCTAATGGAAAGGGTAGGACAGCGATTCTTGTTCTTGATTGGCTGGCAGTATGAGATGCAGTTCAGATAATGAATCAATCTTGTTGTCCATATTTTCTTTTGTACTTTAATAATCTCCTGACACTTGCTGTTGAGAGTGTTATATATTAGCTGATTAGTCCGAGACAATGTGTCATTGCTGCCTAAAGAAGATCGTAAATTGCGGCCCACTGCATGTGTCGCATCGTGTGGCCCATGGTATGGCAAATCAAATAAAGTCTTCAGTCCAGCATGGAATACTCCAGCACACTACATTCTCAGAAAGAAAAAAAAGGTACAAAAGCTGTCACTGGGATGGTACCTTTTCAAAAGGTACACATCTATACCCAAAGAGTGCATATACACTTCAAAGACTTCAAAGGTTTCTTGGTCTTCTCCTGGACTGAAGCACTATCGAGTTACCTGTCTTTTTTATGCAATCAAACATTCTTTTTGATTGCATGCAGAGTAATATCAAATACATTTTAATTAAAAACAAAAGATTGCACATAAAATGCCAGATGGCTGCCACAATCCCGATCTCAGGCCCTGTTTACACGTGGTATTAAGATTAGTTTTGGTCAATTGGATCACAAGTAGACAAGGGAGACACATACCTGTTTACACCTGATGTTTTAATCTGTCTCTTTTGTCCACTTTCAAACACTTCTGTCCTGATTTCTTCGAGGGGAGTGTCTATTGGCAGGTAAATGTATGTGGGGTTTTTTTTTCAGATCTTTCCATCTAATGGAAAAAATAACCTCGCGCAATTTACAAATGAACGCACCCAGAGACGATGGAAAAACATACGGAGAACAGCAGATTTCGTTTCTGCTCCGACAGCTGCAAAACCATGCTGTGAGTGCATATTAGAAATCAGGAATGGTGAGAGGACATTGTGCTTGGTACATATTTCGTCTTTAAACCAAACTCTCCAGCCAATAAAGTTTAAATCCTGTCTGGCTATCTCGCTTCCCATAATGTTTACGTTAGGTCAGTAGGCGGAGAGTAGGCGGTCTGTTGCATCTGTTCGAACACATTCGACCACATGACTGTCTACACTACGAAAGCAATTCGGTCAAATGCGTTTTCGACTACCTCTGGAAGTGGCTGAAAGTGGACAAGCTCATAACGTTTTAGACCCCATTTACACCTGTATTTAGCGTTTTCCACTTGTGATCCGATCGACCAAAACGCATCTTATTACCAGATGTATACAGGGCCTCAGAGTCATCCTCGCGGGACTGGGTAGTGGGTGTGGCTGAATTATTGCACCAAGTGAGAGTGACAAATAGAAAAAGGTCTTTCGTTCTGGTGCTTAGATACCGCCCCCTGGAATGCAGCTTCACTTTAATTCAAATCTTTTCAACACGCGAGCAAAGCTTTTAGACTCGCAAACAATGACAGCCGTACAGAGGGCAAATTTGTGCATGTGTGATGAAAACTGCACAAAGAAAAACAAATATTTACTAGCACTGAAAAGAGTTTTGTTAACAATTACTTCATTTTTGTAATTTAAACCGTCTTAAGAAGCCTTTTTGCTCTCACAACCATTTTGTTTGATTGCATAAAAAAGACACAAAGGCAATTCCATAAAACACAGGCTGTACTTTTCAGCACAATGTTAACCTCACAAAACTTTAAATCCCAAAAGAACATTCAACAGTAACCAATCTCTCAAGATCTCAGCAGAGGATAATTAAACGATCTAAAAAAAAGATTTCCAGCTTCACTTATTACAAACCAGATTTACTTTATTTTCATATACGCAAAAAAAGTTCTAATTGAGAATTAACATGTTTATCTGTTGATGATTTATTAAAAATAATAAAGTTTGTAGTCACCATTATGGTGATCGATGTTGTTATATTAGGGCTCTTGACCAATTAGTTTTTCTCTGGCTGCTGTGCAAAAATTTTAATGTGTGATGATATATCATATTATAGATGGCATGTGTAACGATGCAGGTTGAAGCAGTGAAGAATGGAGGATCCAAATGCAGCAGTAGTCTTTTATTTCAACAAGCTCTAAAACTTCCCAAACACAGACTCAGGACTCGGGACTCACATACAAAGTTAACGACAGACAAGAAACAGACTGAAACACAGGGCTTAAATACACAGGACTAATGACGAGACAAGGGACACCTGTGAACATTTAAACCAATGACAACATCAAAGAGTATAGAAGTAACAAGAGGCGAAACTCCGTTGCAGTTTTGACAACAGCCACTAGGTGGCGCTTCGGTAGCGCGGCCGCCATTTTGGACTGAACCAACGGCTTTATCGTTAGCACAACTACTGTACAGCATTAACATTATGTCTGGAAATAATTGGAAACAAAGAAAACAGTGTTCTGCCATCAACTGCAACAACTCCCAGTGTACAACCAATCAACTAGCATTTCATAGATTCCCCAAAGATCCAGAGAGGTAAAGTAGAAAAGGTTTTTATTAACTTTAAAGTGAGCTAACGTCAACGATAACAGGTGCTGTAACGTTAATGTAAGCTATCCCATAACCGCAGTAACAGTTTGCTAATGTTATGTATTTGGTCGAAATTGTCTTGACTCGAAGTGGGCTTTTTAAATCGCATACTTTCAGAGATATATAAACACCTAACCTGGCAAATGACCGCTTTATTAATTCATTGTTATCACTAAATTAACTGTCACCTTTTTTTCGCATAAACATGAAAATCACTATCCAAACTTAAATGGTTGTAATTAAAGAATGCTTTGGAATTTAGACCTATGGTTGGTCTTGTTTTAATTTGTCAGATTATTGTTGAAGTGAAATAAATTATGAAAGTGAAACAGAAAAAAGTTATATAAGTTTGAGTTTATTAAAATGTACAAATTTAAAAATATAATTATTTATATTTTATATAAAATATATATATTACAAAATATATTTTACTCTAGAACTGCAAGAAAATGAAAGCAAAAAATCTGAACAAGTTGTGTTCCACATTTTAGGTTGATATGTTGATATTTCGCTTCCTCACCCTTTCTGCCGTGTGCTCTAACGTTACACGGTTTGGAGCTGCGCGCTCTTGCTCGCTCGCTCTAGATTCCGGGTGATTTTAGCTAATTTGTGGGCATCAGGGAGCCGCTATCAATATGCGGGAGACTCCCGGATCTTCCGGGAGACTTGGGATGTCTGCTATAGAGATATTAAAAACTAGAAACTACTTTTTAGTTAATTTAACCGCTTTTGAATTTGAACCGGTATCGTTCAATTCTATGACAGCTGTGTTGCGTTCAGTCCAAGATGGCGGAGCTGCAGCTCTGAGCATGGGGTGAGTTTGTTGCAATGGAACGTTCTATTGAGTTTCGCCTCTTGGTACTTCTATACTCTTGACAACATGGAACACATGGCAGGATCACATGACAAGAACAGGGGATCACATGATAAGACACAGAAACATGACAATGACAATAAAACAAAACCCAAACTGTTACAGCATGTTCCAAAATTAAATAATTGGCTTTTATATTGTAATTCTACTAAATCTAAATTAAATCATTAATGAATCATGTTTTTTTATTCTTTTTTATTCTGCAACTCCCCTTGTGTCCACTTTGCAGCCCCAAGTTTGAAGTGGTAATCCTACTATGGCTACAACCCACCTACCTGCCTTTTAGTTAGTTAGGACTACTTGGCGAACATTATGTCACCTAATGAAATACTCATAAGCCAAGCTGATAGTAGGCCTAATTTGCCTCTTAACTCACAAGAATGTCTAGCAGTCTTACGGCATAATGAACAGATTGGACTTTCATCCTTCACAGTTCCCAATGACGGTAGCAGTCGGTAAGTATGGTGTATTTTGGACGGGAGCGGGCGGTCTGACAATAGCCTGGCCGCTCCCGACATCCTTTGACAACAGCGTATCTGTGCTTGAACTTGGAAATGAACAAAACTTGTGGTGGTGTTCACACAGTTCCCATTTATTTGTATTTTTGGCTTATAATTTTGAGTGACAGATGTCGTATTTAATTTAGCTTATTTTTCTCTGTAACTGTTTTACTGTGTTGACAGTCTCATGATAAGACAAAAATAACAATTAAAATTCTTGTATAGCCAACATTTTATATTTGTTATTCCCAATTACTCTCTCTTTCTTTGGGGAAAATTTAAATGTGGGATCGGTTGGGTCTAAGCATTCATTCTAAGTAGATAGTGGGTAGACACATAGTGAATTTTAAGTGGGAGTGGGTAGGTGTGGAATAGAACCTAACGGGAGCAGGACGAAACAAATAGTCCCGCACAGACCTCTACTTCACAGTCTCACGTCCATTCACATCAAATTTGTTCACAAAATGTTGTCTGCTCTGTCTAAAGTCTATGCTGTGCTTGACATAAATATAACATAGTGTGCTGCTTGGTTCGACATGTGATGTTTTCCAATGACCTCCTTTAAGACATTAGTGCCCTTCCAATTTCCCATCATCCCGCTTTGGGAGTCGACATGTAGTCTCTGCCTTCTAGCTGAATTCGGTGAGCATTCGCTCCTCCGTCTCTGTTTGTTTCTAACTGTCCGATGCTCTGAGGTGTAAAATAATATCAGATATGTGCCGTCTAAGGTTGAAAACATCCACGTTGATATATTGAACGGAGTAAAATCAATATGTGTCGAGCACGAGTATCTCAACCCGAGACCCCAGGCATGCTTTTGAATTTGTTGTGGGTGCTAGGCGGAGGATGAATGTCAGTCAGCAATCGGTCGTCATGGAGACTCAAAGGCCAGGTGGCAGGTCATCACGCAGCCAATCAGGACTTAATGATGTGTGAATGAGACTGACCGAGTCATCACTCTATTAGCAAAGAGAAAGGTCTGGATCCGCTGCATCAACATGGAAAGTAGCAGTGAACTGTGGAAATTAATTTTTTAACCAAATGTAGACATCTGTAGTCCGGTTTTATGAATACTCCATGGCACCAATATAGCAGAGAATTCATCTGTCAGACATGTTGAAATGCCAGCTGTTATGAATGTCCTGTGGCCTGAATCATAATTTATGACCTGCCAGTCTGCAGTTGAGTAGAATCTATTGCCACAAAGACATACAAATGGACTCAAAATAAGTGCAAGATTACATGAATGAACATTTATCTTTTATATTTATCACAATTGCTTATTATTATGTCATATTAACACAACCTTCAATTTATTACACTGGTTTACAGCCAAAATGCTTCTGAAATAAATGTAGTCAAACTTTACTAATTCTCTGTCACCGTGAATGAAAATTACGCTTAAAATTGTTGATTGGCAGTAGTTTTCAAGATTGGGTCCATATCCGACCCTTGACTTGGGAACGACGGAGGATAAGTGAGTAATAAAGGGAAAGGATCTCAATTTAAACTAGAAATGACCAAAATACATATTTGGATCTATAAATAAATCTATGACTGGGTTTGTACAGTACTTGATTTTTAGGCAAAACAACGAATGATGCAATCTGAAGCTGGTATTGTGTCATACATGATATGAATTGTATCATGTTATTCCTTGAAATCATGGATTGCAATCATAATGAAGCTTACATTACTTTGCTGAACAATACTTTGCCCTATATCAGCTTTAGAAATCATACAGCAGGGCTGTATTGACTAAAAACTAAATTCCTGGGGGGCCACAGCCCTGCAGAGTTTTGATCCAACCCTGCTCCACACAAAGTATGTTCTATATAGTATGAATGTGTGTAATATGAATGTAATCCGGAAGTACTACATCTGCCATGTTGTCATTATCATGTGATCTGTCAGCGCCAGTTATGTCGCTTCACTATCATTCATAAATCATCTCCCGTGGCCCCATGGGATAGTAAAATGTCCATCATATACAAACTTTAGAATCTTGCTGGAAGTAATAGGTCATCCAGGCCCTTTTGCCTACTCTTTTATGAGTACTGTGAATTCAGACATACCTCTTTTGTCACATACTGTTATTCGCCTGCTGTATAAAAACTTAAATAAAAAGTTAAATATCTGGGAAACCATAGCCAATCAGTTGTTTTAATTGTCATATTTGAATTCAGCATATATACATAATAAATAGCATATTTTATCTCTCAAGAAGACGACTTCTAAAAAATGTATGATAACATTTTTAACTGTTTAAGTTCATACTTTCAACCACTTTTAAAGCAGTATCAGACTTGAATTTGTTAGCATTTTTTTCTGACATATTTTACATAATGTATGCACTAATCCTAAACTAGCATATAGCTCATGTAATAGCCTAAACGAGATGCAAAATCATTTTCCCTGATCATTCTGTTAAAATTGTTGCTAAGAATCATTGTCTAAAAACAACAACAACAAAACATGCTATAAATATACATATACAGTATGAATAAACATTATATTATAGCATAAAATACTCCATGCAAAAACTATATAGTCAATGTAACATGATGGTAGCTCTATTGAATGATAATTAATTATGTTAATTCTAAGAACAGCTGATTTATGATCCGTTTTGTAGAATAAAAAGAGATGAAGGACAAAGAAAGTCAGATAATTCTCCTATAATTATTCTAGTTCATCATGTGACCTAAACACCCCCAAGGGCCAGACCACTAAATATTCATTATGTAACTTAAATAAAATAACTTTTTTATTATTATTTATTTAAGGTTTGCAAATGTATTTGACTCTAAATTTTTTGTTGTTTTTGTTTTTTTGGCACTGTGTTCTTTGAAACTTTCTTATTCACTGTAAACATCAATGCAGTCTAACTTTAGACGAATAAAAAAACTCAATAGTCCCAAATTATGTAACATTTTTCCAGTGTTCTGAAGGGGAGCATCAAATATAATAATTCCTTATTGTGCTCTTATTTATAAACTCTTAAATGAGATTTGGAATGAGGAGGACAATAATGATGTTAACAGCAAGGACAGGTAGGACAGGTAAATAATATAATGTTAAACGTGTAGGACAATGGCCGACAGCTTGAGATCTAATCTTTTTATGTCGTCTTTAAACACCTGTACGGCTATCAGACGGACACAAATGAAGGTCCTCTTGACAAGAAACAGTAAATGACACTATAAATAAAAATGAAGTGTTCTTGAGTTTCAGTTGTCAGCAATGGAAAGTAGTTTCTGACAGAAGGTGTTATGTGAGAAATAAGCAATTCAAAACAGACAGATTACGTAACGCTCTTAATAACGTTCAGTCCTTGTCAGTGTTCATCAGAAATGTCAACACGATCTCATGAAAATGCGTATCTATAGCACAAATTGTATTTATCAATTTATAATTGACAAAAGAGAAACAAAAGAGTTTTTACGTGCATATGATACGCACTGTAAACCCCTTGGGGAGGATTAGTGGTGTGGAGTACATGCGTATTACACGCCATAAAGTGCGTATCATATGCACGTAAAAACTATTTTGTGTGTATAAATTGCACGATAAATACAATTTGTGCTATAGATTCGCACTTTCATGAGATCGGGCTGGAAATGTACCACATTGTATATGCATGTATGTACAGTATGTATGTGTGTATGTATGTAGTAGGAGTTTTGGTAACACTTTAGAATACTGTTCCTTCATTAATGAATAACTACACAGGAACAAATGAGTAATGCATTAGTAACACTCTAACTACTATTAACTAACAAGAAACTCTAATTAACGAATTAGTAAGTAATAGCGCTCAGTCGGATGTGGTAGTTCACTATTAGCTAATCAATAACTACTATTTTTCATACCTCACTGAAGACTATAAGAACTACTATATACAGGTTAATAAATATTTATAATGCACAATGTTTAATATAAGGTAATGGTAGCCCATTAGTAATGAATCAAGTGTTACTACATCCTTCTAAAAGAACTACTAATTATTTGGATCAGTATTCTAAAGTGAAAAACATGATAACAACCTAATATTGACTGAAG
Organism: Abramis brama; assembly: GCF_963993115.1. Lineage (NCBI taxonomy): Eukaryota > Metazoa > Chordata > Actinopteri > Cypriniformes > Leuciscidae > Abramis > Abramis brama. Next base: position 29,050,447 of record NC_139971.1, read on the forward strand.
TCATTGTAAGCTTTTAAGGCTTTTGTAAGGTTTTGGATAGTAATGAATCAAGTGTTACTATATATTTCTAAAGGAACTACTAATTATTTGGATCAGTATTCTAAAGTGAAGATCATGGGAACACACTAGTAATGACTAGTAAAAGTGTTACCAAATCCATTGGAAGGAATTGCTATTCAAAATCTTACAAAAATCTCAAAAGCTTACAATGACTTCAGTCAATATTAGGTTGTTATCATGTTTTTCACTTTAGAATACTGATCCAAATAATTAGTAGTTCCTTTAAAATGATGTAGTAATACTTGAGTCATTACTAGTGGGTTACCATTACCTTTTATTATAAATTATGCATTATTCATGTTAATTATGAACCTGTAGATAGTAGTTCTCTGGGAGGTATGAAAAAAATAGTAGTTATTGATTAGCTAATAATGAACTACTACATTCATCTGAGCGCTATTACTTACTAATTTGTTAATCAGAGTTTCTTGTTAGTTAATAGTAGTTACTAGAATGTTAATAATACGTTACTCATTTGTTCCTGTGTAATTATTCATTAATGAAGGAACAGTATTCTAAATTGTTACCGGAGTTTTTTATGTGAAGTAGAGAAAAAAACACCTCTGATCACCTTTGACTTCTGATCTCTAAGACCAGTGGCTAGTAGTTCAGGGCTCTTTCAGAGTTGTACTGTATGACGAGCTAAACTTTTTTAGTTAATTAGCCATTGAATATGGTTTACATATACTTCATTAGATGCATTAAAGCTCCAATATGTAACAATTTTGTAACAAAATTTCCGAAAATAACTTGCACAGTGTGATATATTTCCTCCAGTTGTGTACTTACAATATCTCAAAAGTCTCCAAAGATTTTTTATTTCAGAGAAATTCCGATTTTAAATAACTGTCCGTCCCGGAAAAGAAATGTCGCCTCTCAGTGACGCAATGTCCGCTCTATCCTTTTTTTCCGGTGTGGACCATGTGATGTTCCACCACACCGGAATATCACATGATCAAATGCGGAAATGGTGGTTATAGCGTTATCCATAGACTGTATGGTTATAGCTGTTATGGATCACGATTACTCTTTGGCGAGTATTGAAGTGCCAACAAAACGAAAGCGTCCATATTCGGATACACGCAGACTGTGTGACAAACGGAGGAATAAAACCGGATAAATATCGGCCAGGCGTTTTCGAGATGGAGAGAGCTGCGCGACAATCTTGGACTTGACAGAGACTCTGCTCTCGCGAGTGTAGGCTATTGATAGACAGGTAAGCAAATCAATTTTTTTTTATTGTACAAGTAACGTAATAGTTACAGTAAAGATGATTTTAATAGATATGAATTACACCACATGCCTGTAATAATATAGCATAACATTTCACGTTCCTTGCAGTTCATTAATTATGATGACATAAAATAATACGATCAGACATACAGGTAATACAAAAACGAATAAATTACCTCATCTGTGATCATGATTCATTAATTCCATTTTAGATACATCGCTAGATGGTGAAAACGCATTAAAAACGACATCTCCCATCGTCACCTCCTTCATAGCGTCATCAAGCTTCGCCTTTGTTATTGTTGGAAACTGCGCCCTCTTGTGGTCAAAAATGTTTACATAGTGGACCTTTAAGAGACGGGTATGATAGTAAAACACAAAACATCTGACTAATTTTGTTTTTTAAAGTTATCATGTTCTTTTTGTGAACAAAATATCTGTGCATGTTTAATTTTTCTTTAAATGTTTTGACCTTGTAATGTTTAATCAAAATGTCACACAAAATCATAAGTCATAAAAAAATCACCGGCCTACATTTTTTTTTTCTTTTGATATTCTGTTACATTTGGATGTACATCAAAAAAGAGCAGGTTGTGTTTTTAAAATAGAATACGTTTTTCAGAAAGCTGCTTTTTCCAATGAATAGCGGTGTGGCATAAAAAAACCCACTGTTTTTGTTGTTTGCATTGTTTCAACAGTTCTTAATTCTAATGAATTGGTTCCTCTTAAATGGTCCTCTCTCTCCTATTATGTAGCGCTGGATAGTTCAAATCATTATGGATCAGTTTGTTTTTAAATGGTCCTCCCTCTCATATTCGCATACTCTCATCAGAGAGAATTTAATTCTAGTGAACCAGTTTGTTTGAATGGTTCATGTAAATGAACAGATTTACAACAACAGTGATCTAATCTGAGTTCCTTGGTGGCATTTTCGGCTCGGAATATTTAACCTAGTTAAATGCAGCTTTTCATAAACTTAAGTTTTAGACTTGTCGTGTATTATAGTTTTCCCTGTTCAAGTTCACTTTATTGTCATTCAACCCTGGGGGAGTGAAATTGTGTTTGGCAAAAATAATATTGTATATCTAAATTATGTATTGGCCTCTTAAAGGGATAGTTCGGCCAAAAATTATATTAAACCCATGATTTACTCACCCTCAAGCCGTTCGAGATGCATATGTCAATCATTTTTCAGACAAACACATTTTCAGTTATTTTAGAAAAGATCTTAGATCTTTCAGTGGTTATAATGTCAAGTTATGGGCTCCACCTCCTTCAAGTCCCAAAAATGTGCATGCATCCTTCACAAAAGTAATCCATCTGGCTCCAGGGGGATAAACGAAGGCCTTCTGAGGATAATCCGTGCGGTTTTGTCGTAAAAATATACATATTTAAAACTTTATTAAAGAAAATAACTGGCTTCCGGCAACGGTCGACGCGCGTTCACAGGATGGATGCCGGCGTATGACGTAGGACGTAGCGTAGGAAGCGTCGTATTTGTAGTATAGCCAACAAATTTTTCATAGTTCCCAGTACTTTGAAATAGCTTTGCAATCTACAGTATCAAACTTCCCCAATGCTGGTATGCTGTTAGAAAATGCTGTTTTTTTTTTCATTTGGAATTGTTGGCTAATTGTGATGAGCAGACAGAAAAAATATGTCTTGGCTCATTAGATTCTAAGCTCAAAGAGAATATTTTGGTGTTATGGAAAGGGCCCCGTCTCATTAAGCATTTTTATGTGACGTTATTAGCCCGCACCAATTCTCTCTGCACTGATTTGTCCCCACTGTGAGCTCTAATCACCCAGTCTCTAAACCCAAAGCACTAACATCCAAACGCCAGATCTGAAGGAAGCACTTACTCAGCTATAATTATGGTAAGAGTCCTACAGCATTGCTCTCTTCCATGCTCTTCCTCTCCAGCAGGGGCCTCGGGGCACAGCGAAGTCAGATTGTTCGGAAACAGCGAGGAGATGCAGAATTCCCGCCTGGATCGCCTGCAAGAGGCTAACTAGCTCTGACAGTGGTGGGGTCATCTCTGAGGTCTGGCCATCAGCTGGTGCCACACCTAATGCAACCTGAACACTTTGGGAACGGGAGTCGACTGCAGAAATTTTCTTCCTGTGATACTCTCACTGTCTTCAACATGCATGGGAGAGTTTATGCGTAAACATGGGATCGGTAACTGTAGGACAAGTGTGTATATGTGTGCGAATGTGGCCATCTTCTATAAGCAGACTGCAACCAATTCATCAGACAAGGAGTTAATGCAGTATGGATGGCCCGTGGCTTTGGGATCATTAAGGACATGTTGTTAGGAAAGATATTGGCTCTGTCTTCATAACTAGGTATTGAGGGTAAATTCACCCTTTGTTGGTGTCAGGTGTCTGAGAGCCATTTACATGAATATTGATGTAAACTATCTCTAACCCCAGGAAACTGACCTAGAAACTTCTTAGGAAGTTTGTTTTAAGCCTGCAACACATGCTCACAAATAGCATTATGAATGTTAAGCACTTAATATTCACTTTTTTGTGCATCGTGTTAAGTAGTTTTGTGCATAATCATACGAAGGTAATGATGACATGCAGAAATTAGGTGCATATGACAGGAGGGGCATCATAAACTACTAAGGTTTTCTTTCAGTGTTCTGTTCGAAAATGTACCCTTGCAATGACACGTGAAATTACAACAAAAAATATAACACTTTCATATTCTATAAATGGATGTAGGCTGAGGCTGTTTAATCAAATTAATCATGATTGGTGTTTTTTCGCAGTTAACATGATTACTCTAACATGATGACATTTCATGTTCTATTGATGCTGAAGACAAATTCCAGAGCTTAAAATAAGCTACTTCATGGATGTAATTATGACAGAAGAAATGATTTGTAGATTTAAATTTAGGGCAAATTTACTTTGAACTACATTTTTACATTTGAAAGGTGATCCTTGCAAACACAATGTGATGGTAGGGTTTTTGGGTGATTGCTAGGGTGATGCTAAGTGTTAAGTGCCAAAGCTCAAAAAGAAGAGTCCGGAGATTGAAAATACAAAAGTATTTTTTTTAAATAAAACCCGCAGAAGATCGCAAGAATAAATAACAGGAACTTAGGAGATTGCATACCACACATGAACAAACGAGAACTGAAAAGGAGTAACTGAAACACAGGGCTTTAAATACACAGGACAAGCAAAGAAAACTAGACACAGGTGAAACTAAAAGGTGGTGATGATTCTAGGAGGATTCTCATGATTTCAACAGTATGACACAATATATTTTTTCATACATGATATATAGAACTTTACTATGCACTACTGTACACCCAAAGTGCACCCCTCAACCACCAGTGTGCAGGATCCCCTTGGATGATACAACGGCAGCCACAGAACAATGGCGCCAATGCGCTCACCACAGACCAACTATAGGTGGAGAGGAGAGAGAGAGTCATAGAGCCAATTCTAAGGATGGGGATTATTAGGAGGCCATGATTGAAAAGGGCCAATGGAGAGAATTTGGCCAAAACACTGCGGTTACGCCCCTACTTTTTACGAGAAGTGCCATGGGATATTTAACGATCACAGAGAGTCAGGGTGCCCAAAGCAACAACCTGCACTTGGGCCCCGAATACCCCAGCTGTCAGTAACTCTATATGCAGGTTACATTGTTACACCGGTTGGCGAAGTCATTTTAATCATTCATTCAACCGATTCATTCAAAAATTATGATTCATTTAGGAGTGAAACAAGCGACTGAATTTAGTCATTAGAACTGTAGTGAGTTTAATGAACGCTAACAAATGCTCAAGTGTATTACTGCAGTAAAACAATTACAATAAGATTTTTCTAGGCTGGGTTCCATAAAAACAGCACAGTGTTAATAGAAAATGGACTGAGACCTCATCACAGGTACCACTTTTAGGGCAAGGGATAGTCCAACTGTAAAGAGAACTTCTTGAATTGGTTCACTTTGTTTCCTCTCAAAAGTGTCTTAAAGGTCCCATGACATGAAATTTTCACTTTCTGAGGTTTTTTAACATTAATATGAGTTCCCCTAGCCTGTATATGGTCCCAAAGTTTCTAGAAATTTTAATCGGTGTAAATCAAGCTTTTGCTATTTTTCTCTGCCTTTGAGAAAATGGAAGCTCAACCGGGCTGATCTTGAATCTCCTCCTTATGACGTTATAAGGAGAAATGTTACCTCCCCTTTCTCTGCTTTGCCCGCCCAGAGAATATTTCTCGCCCATGAGAAAATGAGCTAGGAAGTAGAACGCGCGCGCGCGCGATTTTAGTTTGTCCACGAGAGATATCATGGCTTTTGAGCGAGCGAAGCATAATAATTGCTCAATAATTAGATGTACAAATGAACACCGAAGGGTACACACAGCTACACACCTCTGACAAGTAAGTCAACAAATGATATATAAGTGTGTTGCTGTACTGTTTATGGTTAGCTTCTTACACGTAGAATGTGACTGTCACATTAGCTATGCAGCTATGCAGTTACTTGCGCTAATGTAAAGGTAGACAGCATCAAGTTACACACACTGTAACGCAAGTGTTGTACATTTCTTTGTTATTTGGTAACCGTTTTCCTGTTGGTTATATGGCTCGCGCGATATCCGCATTTCAAGATCGCAGAGCTTGATGTAATTGTAATAAGATAAATTACAGACGTTACAGATCTCTCATGAAAAGGCAACAGTAGGTTCGCGTTAGCTACATGATAATAACTGTAAACCATCCGAATCCAGACATAATATTTTAAACTAACCATTCGGAAACGTCCTGCTGGAGCCGCTGAGTTGCAACTTCTTCATCCGTTGCTTCTCCATCTGGATCAGATTCTGGGTCAAACTGAAATGCTTGAACGACTGCGTGTCTTTGTGCCATTGCAATAAGCTATATCCAACATAAACAAACATGCATGGTACCGTTGCGCAAGATGGTCAAGGCCACACCCACCCTCCACCTTGCGCTGTCTTTCTCCTCCTCATTATCATTTAAAGCTACAGTCACCGAAACGGCCCGTCTGAAGGAAGCTCATTCTGGGACTGGCTTGTAGTGGCTATAATTCTGCACCGAGGCTGAATTTTTGGAAAGAGATTTCAGATACAGTACTAAGGACCACTAAGGCCCATATTAAAGCCTACAAAAAGTAGCATGTCATGGGACCTTTAAGTTTAAAAGAATCATAAAATAAACTCAAAAGTGAACCGAAGTGAAAAGAACTCAGTTTTCTTTGCATTCAGAAAGTACTTTTCACTCTTTGCGTTTGTGATATTGCTAAATTACTCTAAATTGCTAATGACAAAAAAAATTTCTAAAATGTGAAAAATAACCAAAATATCAGTAGGTGTTGCCAGACTTTTTTGTGCTAGTCTATCAAAATTCTTTCAAACCATTTTCAGACCACTGAAACTAGCCAAGATCAATCTCAATTGTAATGTCTTTGTCCACACAGATTTGCTGTCAAGAACCGACTTCGAAAAATCTGCTTTTCAACAAGCTTCGAGCCTCTTTAATTGAGCCTGGGAACTGAAGGGCTACAATACAACATGCTCTCAAGGATGGATGTATTGGGTTATTTCTGACATAATCACACAGCATTTCATAACCTTAAGGTGAATTGTGCAAATAAATGTTTTGTACCCAGATGCACTGAGCTTCCCATTCAAGAAAAGTCATTACGATCAAGAGCACTTTATAATATCATCTCATTACAACCACTCTTGTTGAAGCAGATTTTTTTTTCCAAACAAGGTTTCCAAACATGCATTTGACGTTTTCAGATGAAGAGCTGAGTCATGAGCAATACCACTGACCCATTTTGGCTATCTCTCTCACAACCCATTTCCTCTGAATGACAGTTGCATCACCCAGCATACATCTGCTGTATAGCTGTACCACTGCTGGAGCTGACATCAGCAGTGCCTGTAATCATTGGACGAGGCGTTCGCTTTCTTGATGAAGTTGGCATAGAGATGCATAATGCGCTTATAGGAAGGGAAGGCAAGATTAGCCCACCTCTTCCACAACATCTTTGATTTCAGCATGCCAGCATGCGTGATGGTGTGCTCAACATGTATAATCACATGTCTAAACTGAAATTGTGTGCATGTGGATGCTTTTTATGAGGTGAAATGCAGTTTAAAGCGGCAGTTGTTGCATTATGTATTAGCAAGTAATTCCAGGGCACAACAATACTTCACAGATGTAAATATGGCACTGATTCTCAAGGTATTCAAGAGAAGAAATGATTATTGGAATTGAATTTGGGGCTAGATTTTTACATTTACATTTTTTACATGAAATACTAGATTATTAAATTTTCTGAAAACGTAAGTGGTGCTTGCAAATGCAGAAGTTGCCAAAACAATCTGATGTTTTTTAATGGTTTATAGCTGATTGCAAAGGTGTTGTGTGTGATGACTGGCCTATGCATTCCCCTATGAAAATAAAATATATTTTTCCATATATGAATGATCAATATATGACAATATAAATGGTTTAACAGTATATTTGAAAATATACAGAATAATATATTGTGTTAATATATTACAATATATTGAATAATAAATAAGGAATTGCCGCTTTTCATATATTGAAAAATATGTGACAATATATTTACTAATATTTCATAATGTATGTAATTTTATATTCAGTAATACACTTCATAATATATGGATGTATATGTGATCAGATATGGTACTGCATGTGTAATATATTGCAGATATGTTTACTCATGCAACAAACACATATATAGAGACATATATAATGTAGTATATTTATAATATATATATATATATTTTTTTTTATTTGCATTATAAATGTTTCATATTTTCAAGCTAGATAACAAAAGCACAAGCATATCTGCATGTACTATTTAGTCAAGAGACTATCACTGTGTTGAGGAGTGAACAGCCATTACTTTTAAATATAGTAATTACTGTCTTAATTATATTCTGCCAATTGTCAACCGAACCACAGGCTCGACTCGTCAGCACAATGGTAACCCTAAAAACTTAGACATACCAGAAAACCTTTTAAATTCCAAAATAATAGAACATTAAACACTAACAGATCCCCCCCCCCCCCCCCCCCCCCCCTCTAAAAAATATAAGCACTAGTTTCCCATATATGGAAATGTATTAATGTAATATATCGCATTAAATTTTGCAGTATTTTGCCATATATTTTTGTTGCGTAAGGTGTTGTTAGTGGTGGCAAATTTCAGTAACTCTTTCTGAAGTAGTGCTTCTCAAATGGAAGGCTGCATCCTATGAGGCCGTGTCCTTCCTAGTCCAGTCCCTCAGAGGCTTGTAGACTAGAGTCCTCCTCAGAATGAGACGTCTAGTACTGTAAGTGCGCACAGCTATGACACAAATGTTTCCACCCTCAACATCACAAAGCGAAAATATACTATTAAAATTCTAATTTGGCAAATACTTCATATTAAAAACCTTTATATTAACACATTTTCTAATAATACAGAACAATTAATGACATCCATCTGTAATCTCCAGTGGTTTACATTACACACAGTTTAGCATTATGTGATTAATATACCAATATAACAAAAGAAAAGAAAACAAAATACGTTTCTCTCCAAAAATCTTTTTTTTTTCTTGCATTACGTAGTGAAATCGGACAAGCTCAGTGCCAAATCATTTTCTGCTAATTCTTTTTTTTGTGTTTTGGAATGTATGTAAAGGATTGTGGGTGATTTGTGGACGCGAAAGATAAACCTGATGCATCCTTCAGAACAGGCTGTATGAAGGACACGAAACGAAGCCTGCCTTCAAAGGATCCTTTCAATTGAGACGTCCTTTGATGGAGCTTGATGACGTGGCAGCCGAGATATGCAGCATTACTAGGACTCAGCTTTCCGACTGAGAAGCACCCAATGTTACATTATAGGCGACGACAAGTGTTAATGAGTCAGTTGATTGGTTCATTTAACCAATTAGTGCAAAAATGCTGATTTATTCAGGAACAAAGTGTTATAAGGCATGAACCAAGCTAACTAGCTACGAGGCGAATCACAATACCATTAAAAAAAATAATTTTTTCAATATTATTCAGTATTCAGAATCGGACAAAAAGACAATGTTCAGGACTGTGTACTTAATGAAGAAATATAAAACTATTTGTTTAAAGTTGTTGATTATATCTATAGAAACAATGTTGCCATATATATACACTTTAGTTTCAAAAAGTGTGGTGGTTTCCTGTATACCTTAGAGCTGGTTTAACTGCCAGGAATGAGAGTTTTATGAAGTCTCCATAGAGTTCCCGGAAGAAGAGAAGCCAACACACCTAAATTACTCCTTTGTTAATTCCTCTACCCGTCTGTCATACACCCCAAAGGGATTTGAGAAACCATGGCTCCAAAGCAACCGGAGCCATTTCCAATCCTGTGTCAGGTTTCAAACACACCTGCAGCAACTTATAATATTGCGTTTCACACTAATCACATTTGTCATATATTCCCAAGTACTTCGTTCTGTGACTAAGCCACCATAGCTTCGCTCAGCACCGGATGTGTACATCTGTGTGTGTGAGAGAAATTGCTGCTAGTTTTGACTTTTGTGGTGATCATTACTTCTGTGAGTTACTTCAGAAGGTATTGAGTAAGTCTAATGGGTGCTCAAGTGTATTACTGCGGTAAAACTATACACCTCTGCTTCTTGGAAATGCTCTTAGAGATATCTGAGTGACTGATAAAGTGCTTTTAACAGAGCAGAATCGCGGTAAGTACGGACTGAAATCATATTATAAGGCATCAGAGTTCTTAATCTTGATCGCTTTTTCTGATCTTCATTCCTTCTGCTCACTATACTGTATGAGGACATGCACAAAAACGGATCTTTATGGGAAGACTGTATATATAATGCATTATAAAGTTATGCATAATCCGTGTTGGGACGTTACTTACTCAAAGAGTGCTAACTTAAAATAATAGTTCACCTTAATCTTTTTTTGATGATTTTAAACATGTTTTACTAAACATAAACATCATGTGTTCATATAGATCATATATTAATAATACAAGTAGTTGTTCTGGAAGATATCAAAATGGAATCCTAAACAATGTCTGTAATGCCTTATAATACACTCTCAGAAAAAAAGGTACGAAAGCTGTCACTGGGGCTGTACCTTTTTAAAAGGTACATTTTTGTACCTAAATGGTACATATTAGTACCTAAAAGGGACAAATTAGTACCTAAAAGGAACAAATTAGTACCTAAAAGGAACAAAAGTGTACCTTTTGAAAAGGTACAGCCCCAGTGACAGCTTTCGTACCTTTTTTTCTGAGAGTGTACACATTGCAATTCATATCTTCTCATAAATAATTAATGTTAATGGAAATGTGATGTAAATAAAAATGTTGTTTGGATTTTGTTGCTAATAATTTAATTTAAATTTGAATAGAGGAAATGGAAGCCAGTTGAAATGAATGGCGTTTATGTTCCAGTCTCTTTGATTGACAGAAGAATGTTTACATGAGGCATTTTTCTTTTATCTTGTGCCTCTTAAAGATGTTTTCCGTTCCTCCGCTCAGCGAAACGTGAGCAACACATTTTCAGCCAATGAATGCAAAGCGTGTATGTGTGTAATCAAGTCTGTCAAGTATCTCAGCATCCTTCTCGGCTTGAATCACACAAAAACAACATCACTAAAATCAGACACTAATCAAGGCCTCAAAAACCAGATGAGTTAATCCTCCAGTGAGTGGCTGTCTTGAATCACCCTTTTCAGAATATCAAAGCATCAAATGAGCGGTTTTATGCCATTATTATACTGTAGTATGCATTCATTGGACCTTATCTGTTTCACTGTTGTATTACAGCATTTCTTTACTGTCTGCTTAAGTTGTAGCATTCCTCGTTTGTTAATAAATAAATAAAAAAGTACAGTTCTTTTAATCACATAATCCTAAAGAAATGTCAGTTTATCCATAAGGATTTTATTTGATTCTTAGAATTATATTGGATATTGTATTCTTTGACAAAACACTACTTGAACTGGAATATTGTCTTCTTTCTGGAGTTAAAGGACAAACTAGGGGAGTATTAAATATATAAAACTAAAATATATATATTTGAATTCCATACAGTGTTTTAAAGGGGCACTTTTTCACACTGGGAATCATTGTAGTTCCCTTTCTAAGTGGAACTTAACACTGCTTCTGGATCGATAGATAATTTTTAATTGGATCCACCTTATTTTATTTTTTTTATGTAATTGAATGTGTCTAGCTTTCTATTATTAATATTATTATTATTATGTAATGGTAATTACATTCATCTCTTGAAATTCTCATAACAACAACTGGACATTGTACTTTTTGAGTTTAATTCTTAAGGGTGATTCTCATTGAAAATGTAAAGGCTTCATTTCTTAAAGCAATATATAATTTAATTTATTTATTTACTTATTTTCATTTTGAGAAATATTGTCCATGGTTTTGTTTATTCTATTATGAAAATCTCCACGAGAGTCTTTTCAAATTTATGATACATATTAAGATTGGAATCCTAAATTTCTTATTGCATTTGGGGGATTTTGGGATTTTTGGCTATAGGGCTGATATAGGAAATCAATGGAAATTCATCATCAGACAGCTGAGGTAGACAGGGAAAATAATTGTAGATGATCTTCCCTTGCCTGTGACCTTTGCCAAGCTCTCAAATGCACTCGGTAATGCACCAATACCTTGTCAACCCTACAAACCATCACTCTTTCAATCATATCTCTTTCTCAAATCACATTCCCTCACCCAAAAACACACAGCGAGGACAAACGCACCAGCTCCTGCATTCGGCGGTGTGCCCAGACTTTAGATGCCTCTCCAGATTACCAGAGCTGCAGATCTTCCCGAGTCTGGGGAGCTGATGCCTGACGATGCGACCTGTCACGGTACTTCTTTTTTCATCGCGTCCCTCCAGGCTCCAGATCAATGGCTGCACTAAGTCACTGTGGCGATTGCCGGGTGGATATTGATCATTTATTATTTAATCTAAGCCCCATGCAGAGGATAGACGGGGAGAGTGTGGGATGAGACACCGCGGAGGGTCTGATATCTTATCCAGTTATACAATAAACACACAGCTAATGGATTTTAGCACCATTAATAGTGCTCAGACTAGGCATGAGTAATAATGACTGTATCCTCAGTGTTAATCATCGATAGGGAACAGTTATTCTGTTTAATGGTTGTGCACCCACATCCGATGCGAAACCTACAGGATTACTCAACAGATAATAATATGTGCACATGAAATATTGATTTGAGTTTAAATATATATATATATATATATATATATATATATATATATATTAGCTTAACTGTGTATGGCTTCCTCTTAGAAAATAGGATAATAATGTATAGTTTTGTAACCTGCATACACTGTCAGAAAAAAAAAAAAAAAAAAGTACAAAACGGTACCTTTTAGGGCAAGTGGCCGTCACTGGGTTGGTACCCTGAAGGGTACCTTTTTGTACCTTTAATGAGAGGTACAAAATTGTACCTTATAACTTTGTACCATTTAAGGGGCAATTTTGTACACCAAGGTACAATTGCACTAATGTTAATTGTTGATTGTTTATATGCACTGGTACATAGCACATTTTAGAGTGGTCTTTTATTGTGGCCAGCCTAAGGCACACCTGTGCAATAATCATGATATCTAATCATCTTAATATGCCACACCTGTGAGGTGGATGGATTATCTCGGCAAAGGAGAAGTGCTCACTAACACAGATTTGTGAACAATATTTGAGAGAAATAAGCCTTTTGTGTACATAGAAAAAGTCTTAGATCTTTGAGTTCAGCTCATGAAAAATGGGGGCAAAAACAAAAGTGTTGCGTTTATAATTATGTTCAGTGTATATCACTTCCAAATGATTATGATTAATACAATTAATGGTTATTAAGATTGATATGGGATGGAATTGGTTAAAATGGGCTTGAAAAAAAATGATCAGAATATCAACTTGCATAATAATTATGCACACTATATATACAGTGCATGCACGCACGCACACACACACACACACACACACACACACACACACACACACACACACACACATCACTGTAGACAAAACTGCTGACTTCTTAAATTTTCATTTTCTTCTGTCAGACGAGCAATCTCCTTCTGTGCTGCATTCAGCTGCTTTTCCATGGTAGGAGACGTTTCCAGGTAATCATGGTCTTGCAGTGCCCCAAAACCATTGTTAGATCTGTGTATTAAGAAAAAAAGAGAAAATTACATGTAGAACAAAAATAAGTACCAAGGAGGTCATTAGATATGTTTACATGCTCTAATTTTCATCATTGAATCCAATCTGATTTCAAGTTTGTAAAGTTCAGTTTATATGAACCCTATAAACTGCAATCTGAATCTCAGAGATCTTACTGTAAAAGGGCTCTGGTATGCATCAAGACTGTTGAAGTCTGGTTCAAGAGTTTACATGCTTATTTTTTTTCTTATTGATCAGATTCTTTCAGGTCTACAGCACCCCTTTCAATCCGATCAAGATTTAATTCAGATCAAGCTTAATCAGTTCGATTGAGGAGTTGAAGGCTTTTTAGTTGGATTGAACCATTGACGGATTTAACCGACATTGGCTGACCGTCGGCTTGGTTTGTCCCTACCCTTAGGTCTGAGATAGATGACTCACTGTTCTCTTGTGTTTTGATAAGAAAACGAATGGTCCTCCTCTTCTTCCTCAGGTGTTTCAATATCACAGACACTGGAAATTAACATAATCATGATTTCAGTCTTGGCAGTTCATATAGGCTAGTACTGTTATGTACAGTCGTCACATTATAGACATTACATAAACTGAACCTGAAACAACCTGTAATATCTATCAAATATATAAAGCAGCCAATAAGATAAATACACTGTAAATTAAAATAAAAAAGTGCAACTGTAAGAAATGACAGCAATCAGCAAATACATACATACATACATGAATACATACTGTACATACATAAATAAATGTCAGTTTGGTTAGGTACTTGACAAAACATTACAGTAGCCTATTATCACATTCAGAGAGGTTTAAATGACTCAATGAAAAGACAATAGTATATATTTTGGTTATTAAAACAAATGTTCTCATAACATAACATCCTAATCTTTTTAGGATTATTCAGATTATGTCATCAAACAAGTTAACACACCCTTGATTTCGCTGAAGTGTCCTCCTGGGCTTGAGTTCACAGCACCATGTAAACAAAGTCAGCACGCTTCCCCGTTTCAGTCTATGTAAACCCGTGAGCGAAAGAACAATGCAGTCCTGAGTAAGCATACTTAAAGTTGGAGCATACTCTCGTGTTATCTGTAATCTTATGAGAGAATCAGTTAATTAGTTCGATAACTGCCATCCAAAACGTGTATAACTTGGAAAGATAGCGTTAGCTAACTTAAGTTAATTAGGGTGACCATATTCCAGGTCATGTCCGGCCGGGATTTCGAGATCGCCCAAAATATCCGCGATTCGGCTTTTGCTTTCTCGTCGCCATTCATTTTGTTTACATGTACACCTTTTGATTCAGTAGTACTGAATTAATTCCGATTGGTTAATCTGAATGTAGTGTTTACATGAACGCTAAACAAGTGATCGGTTGATGTGCGTGTAAGCATTGCTAAGAAGATTCCTGTGTTTTCGTCTCGATCGGGATCCGTGTGAATCAGAATGCATGACCTGCAAAGCTGGCACGTACGTGTCAGTGTCAAATAACGTAATAATGTAAACATAATGAATGGTGACTGTAGAAAGCAAAAGACGAATCCCGAGCATTTTGGGCGATCTCGAAATCCTGGCCAGATATGTCCGGGTAAAACAGGACGTATGGTCACCCTAAGTTAATTCGCTTACCTGAAAATGAGGTTCAATATCCCTTCTTATTTTCACAATCCACACACGACAGGCTTTTGGGTCACTCGGAAAGCGATGAAAGGATATATTTTTATCACTCTCTTTCCGTTGATAGGATGGTATAGCCTGGTACACAACAAAACGCTATCGCATTCGCAACTCTCCTGTGATTCAAGGCGATACTTCCGGGTTTCTTCCCACCGGTGCCTCGCTTTCGATTTCTAAATGGCGGCTGCGTGAAATCAGCACATGTACTGCACATTGAGGTTTACAGCATAGGGCAGTTGTTCTTCAGTAATACCTTGTGAAAATAAATAAAAAGTTCATTGTAGGCATCTTTAACACAATATTTGACATCATTAATCTCTACTTATTACTCGCTGAAGCTGTTTGTTTAAACATTGACATGGCTGTACTTTTTGAATGCAGTAGAGCCGAAGTTAAAGTTATTGAAAAATTTGCCTCGTGCATGAATGAGACCAATATTCTGGATTTCTTTGACAATTGTGAATGTTCTCAGAGAGCATTTAGGACAACAGAACAGGCAATGGATTTGTAGGATTTGGAAGAGGCTTGTCACCATCCACAGAAAGTTTCAAAACATACCGCTGAAGAGACATCAGGGTGTCAAATTGAAGACGAAATAGGCACAAAATGCAGAAAGAGCCCTTTTATCCACACAGCTAGCCCAGCAGATCTCTCTCCCATGTACTCTTGATGACTACAGTGACTTTTCGTGTAAGTATATTTTTCCAGTCAGTGGCTTCCTGTACTTGAACAGTTGGATATGATGAAGATGGTTTACTGTAAAAGACAAAAGCACAAAACAGATTTTATCTTAATCAAATTTTATGATCATTCAAGTTAACTGATGTAGAGAAATAATCTACATGCATAAGTAAGATGATTATTATTCACCTCATTTGTATGTGGGCAGTAAATATATTTCAAGAATTATAAAATGCATTTATGTTAGATATTCAAGTGTTCAAGCTTCTCTCTGAACAAGGCTGGCAACATGAGAAGTGCTGCTTTAAAATCTATTCCTGAAACAAAAGATATTGTCATGATATTACTATCTCTCTTAGCCTTGAAAGTGGTAGTTGCACAGCTGTCAATGGAGGGACAGAAAGCTGTCAGACTTCATTAAAAATATCTTAATTTGTTACAAAGATGAATAAACAATAATAATAATAATACTATTTCAAACGACATGAGGGTGAGTAATCAATGACATAAGTTTCAGTTTAGGGTTAACTAACCCTTTAATAAATAGGGTAAAGTTTAAAAAGAGTCAATTACCAAGATGGTCTTCAATGAGAGATTATTCTCTAGCTTCTTTGTGCGCCTTTGCTAAAAGAGATTTACCTTGAGCAAGATGTAGGCACACTGTATGCAATGTTTCCAAAATTTTCTTGAAAGTGCCAGCAAAGATTAACAGACTTGTATAGGAAACCAATTTCTTGATAAAGTTGACATTAGATAAAAAGACAAGCATAAGAATATCAGCATTTGTTTCAGTGTCCTACATGTTAATCAGTATTTGCACACTAACCCCGATGGACTCTTCCAGAACGGATATTTGTTGATATCCGCCTCCAGGCAAAGGTCCTCCTCATTCGTTCTTCATCAATGCGAGTATCTGGCGGTGTCTTTCGATATTGGTCCCGTAGGACTTTCACATGTCACTCTATTGAGGTACACTGTAAAAAAAATCTGTAGAAATTACAGTATTACTTGCAGCTGCTTGCCAGTAACTTACTGTAGATTTAAATTGATGTTATTTACTGGCAACAGTTTGTTCAAAGTTAAATGAACATTAAACATTAACAAGTCTTTATCTTTACAGAATAAAACTAAAATAACAGCCTCATGCAAAGCATTCTGGGAACCAAAATCTGAATGAAAAAAAACAGAAAAAGGTTGATGAAGATTTCTGGTTCCCAGAATGCTTTGCATTGGGTTGTTATTTTATAGTTTTATTCTGTAAAGACAAAGACTTGTTAATGTTTAATGTTCATTTAACTTTGAACAAACTGTTGCCAGTAAATAACATCAATTTAAATCTACAGTAAGTTACTGGCAAATAGCTGCATAACTACAGCAAATTTTTTACAGTGTAGCATCCTCTCCAAAAACATCCATGTCTTTGTGCACAGACAAAAACAATCAGGTAGAATATTATTTCAAAATTTAGCATCTTATCACCCATTATAATGATACATTTGAGAACAATACACTGATAACATTGTAGAAAAAATATAAATATATGCTCTCACCACAGGCCTTGTAATTAGTTTGCAAGTGCTTTTTGAACGACCACCTTTTTTGAAAGACCAAAGTCTTTTCACTCCTTCAAAATCAGCCAAAGATTGTCCGCTCAAATGTAAACCTGCGTTTCAGAGACATGTGCCATATGTGCCATTTAAAATCTTATTTGGTCAGTTTTTTTTTTTTTTTTTTTACACAAAATAAGAAACTGTATGAATAGAATCAAGAGTAGTAATATTAAGATTTAATCATCTACTTCTATATCCATTGCCCTCTTTGTCCTTTAAAATGGGGTACCTCAGAGTCAGGGCCTCAGCAACTTAAATGTACTCTTTATAAGACGAATACCTGCAAAAATATTTTTTATTAAACTGTAACCCATTAATACTTTGGCACAGTTAATGAGGAATACATACTGTACTGAGCCATGCTTTCATACAATGTTCTTATCATTTTGATCCTATCTGATGCTGAAAGTTTCCTTTGTTTTTGGTCCATCAAAAAGAAACTTAGGAACTTAAGAGAAAAAGAGAAAGTAATAATTAGGCAATGTTGCAGGGATACATAAAGTACAACTAATACTGTAAAGTACAAGTTATTACTGAAAAGACAAATCAATTAATTAATTTACTAGGGCTGCCTCGTTTGATGGCCGTTGCGTTTCGTGCGGCCTAAAAAAAAAATCTCGCAATCCAAACGGCAGGACATTTTTAGTCTCAAAATGTAAAAACTGAGAGAATCACTAATTACAATGGCTAGCCCTTCAAATATATAGTGTTAGCCACCATTTTAGAAATACGGTATGAGAGGCTAAGTTATGAAAGTTTAGTCATGGACAAGGGCGTTGTCACACCGAGAATCATCCTCTAGAAACCTTGATTTTCTTCAAACAACATACAATTTTCTTGTAATATCATCCATTTCAGCACATAGAAACAAAACAAAAAATGCTGGTTAATCATTTAACACAGTCGAAGTACTTGTCCAGTATAAGTCATGAATTGTGATATTTGTCTCTCTTATTTTTTTAATATTATTAACATGATTAAATGTTATTGTGACAAACAGACAGACATACTAGACGGACAGACAGATTGATCAAGACCGCTGATGCATTTACAAGTTAAACACTGACTACACGACTAATTTTAGTCTGGGCCCTTTACACGAGACCATTTTCAACTTAAAACTGAAATCTTTTTATGCATTTTTGCCGTTCATTTACATGACAACTTCGTTTTGGAGGACTGAAAACGCAAGTTTTTGAAAACGATACAGCTATCATCTCCATGTAAACAACAAAAACACGAATTTGTGAAAACGGCGATGTCATGCACATGTATATAATAGGGATGGCTGACGCGAAACTGACGTTCTGAAGCTTTTCGAGATCCCGAAGCGCAGATGTTTGAAACACTGATCCGAAGTGTGATTCAAAACACCCATGTCACGTGCAGAGGCGGACAGAGTACACAGCTACATTACTTGAGTAAAAGTACAGATACCCCTTGCTAAATTTTACTCAAGTACAAGTAAAAGTACTACAGTCAGATGTCTACTTAAGTAAAAGTACTAAAGTATTTGTTTTTAAAAGTACTTGAGTATCAAGAGTACAAGAGTACATTTTCTAAATATTGCATTACTACTTCCACAGTGCTTACATTGGTAAACACAGCAAACACTTGAAGCGAAAACTATCATTAACTTGTTCAGAAAATTTAAAAAGCTGGAAAGCTGAAGGTGATTGCTGATAGGCTGTCCCAATCAGTGGCGCCTGCACAATCCAATCACATTTGAGAGGGTTTCCGAGATGTTTCTTTTTTCCTTTTTTTTTTTTTTTTAGAAGAAGTAACGGGTACTCACAGTTATGGATAGAAATGTAGTGGAGTAAAGAGTACAATATTTCCCTCTCAAATGTACTTGAGTAAAGTCATGAGTACTCCCCAAAAATGATACTCGAGTAAAGTACAGATCCCTCAAAATTGTACTTAAGTACTGTACTCAAGTAAATGTACTCCATTACTGTCCGGCTCTGGTCACGTGACTACGGCTAAATGAAGCTTCGGAGTGTTTCACAAGTGTTTCGACAGGTGGCATGGTCCGCCAAATCAGCGTTTGATTGACAGGGTCGGGAACAGACCACACAATCGCACATCTGTATAAAAGTGAAGTCAACGCATCTTGACCTCGTGGGTTTTTGTGAGAGGAGTTTGTAAAAAAATCTGTAAAAAAAGAAGTAGGCTAAATCCTTCCACAGCAGAGAAATTAATATTTTTTAATAAAAATATATAAAAAAGTGAGACATTGTGGCTTGATTTTTTATTAATATTCATTTTTCATGACCAAAATAATATTATGCACAGTGAGGAGCCTACAGGTTACAAGCTTCACATTTTAGAAAAATACAATAATAAAAAAACAAACAAATTTTTTAATGGCTTGTCAAGGTTGTTTCAGATCAACACCTGCAAGTGACCACTAGGTGTCACCGTTGAGACGGGTGTCGGATTGTTTCGAAGCCTCGACACAATATGGCACATTTGCTTCAACTGTTTCATTGTTTCACGAAGCCTCGATCTGCCCACCACTAGTAGCCTATATAATGTGTTCAGTCTAGGCATGTAGTGTTTTGTTAAAAAGTAACATCGCTAACTACTGACCTGTTTTGACAACGTTGTCATCTGTATGTGAAAAACACAAAGTTACCTAAACATTTTCCGTTTTTAGTACAATGTTAACATACCCTTATCATACAAGCCCTACAACAGCAATCTTGGTCCTGGGGACCCACCGCTCTGTACATTTTGTATGACTCCCTTAATTACCACACCTGATTCAGATCATCAGCTCATTAGATGAGAGCTCTATGAACTGTATCAAGACTGTCAGATAAGAGAGACACAAAAAGTGCAGAACGGCGTGTCCCTAGGACCAGGATTGAAAACTACTTCCCTAGAACATGTTCTCAAAGCATGGCGTGTTCTTAGTAAAACAAAGCAATGATTCATTAAGTACTGGGAAATGTATTAAACCATCTCTCCAAGGTACAACATTTTAAGAACACGCTGTGCTTTCTTTCAATCTTCATTGGCAACATAAGCATTAGCGCGCCCCTGTCTTTTATCTAAATCCTTTAGTCTGTCAGACCTAAAATCTGTGCTTATGTGATCTATCTGGGCGTTTGCTGAAAACAGCGGATGCAGTCAGCAGAGATACTTAGGTGCCTTTTTTTTCATTCCTGCACTGCTTTCCCATTGTTTTTATTAAACGGATGGGTCCTTGATTCTGATTGGTTGAGCCGCGTTCAAAGCTGTTGTAAATTATGCTGCATTCAAATCGTAATCATAGACTGTAAAAAAAGATTGACGACACCCCTTCACTCTCTTCCATTGGTGAAAACTGAAGCCACCAAAGTCCTAATATGGCACTGACATCTTGCGCAGATTTGGGACCTGCTTCTGCGCAGTAGTGAGCGCGGGACCCGAGTCTGTGCAGTAGTGAGCAGGAAGTAAAGCCGCGATATCAAGGTCCTGCCATCACTCTCGCAGAAACCGTTAGTAGGCTACAGTTTAATGCAGAACAGCTCATTAAGTCAGTGTGAAATAAACAGTTATGGACACGTAGAAATCAAAGCTGAAGCTCCAGTCTCCTCCCGAAAATCCCCCAAAAAGTCCGTTGGTGCCTAAGTGACTACTAATTTGTTTAGAGAAGCTGTCAATCACAGCTGTCAATCATGACATCACATTCCCTTTTTTATAGCATCAAATAATAACTAAAGACCAAACTTATTTTAAAAAACGAACACTTAAATTTACATTAACGTGAAAAAAATAAAAACCTACCTATAAAATGACAGAAAATATCTTTGGAAAACATTTATTTGAAGTGTAATTTGATTGTTTAGTTTCGCGTTCATTAGACTTCATGGGGAGGTGGGCTTTAAGACCTATACTGGGACCAGCCACCGGGGGGCGATCGAGACACTTTGGCTTCACTTTTCAGGACTTGTGCAGAACGCTTGGTTGTAATCACCATAGGCTTGGAGAGGACAACATGTGACATTCTATTCGGAACTGTTCACAGGATTGGGAATTATGCATTTCTATGGCAACACTGTCAAAGCCTAAATTAATCTGTAGTGGTCAGGTGGTACAGCGGTCACGTGGTACAAGTAGGAGCTCTCAGAAAAGTCCCATTTTACAAAACTGTAATTACGAGCTCTACAAGGACGTGAATGCTTTTTACAAGTTGAAACCTATACAGTAATTTCAACATGGCATGAGCACATCCTTATTCTACACCTGCTGGCGTTATGTTGCAGCATTCACCTTTAATGTTGAGACCTGCTCATACCGAAGATGTGTGTCGAAGCCCACAGTTTCCGAAGTGCAGAAGTGATATTATTAAAAGTTTTCTTTTTCAGATTTGGTAGCCTACTGTTTGTTCATCGAGTTACAATGTTTAATGACGCTTCTTATAGGACTAACTCACGCTATGTTGTGATCTGGTCTGGTTTAAACTATAAGAGTAGCCTACTTTGTTGAGGGATGATGTTTGAGAAAATGGCATATAATCAATTAAAACATAAATAAATACCAGCGCATGTGAACAGGATATTCCAGAAAGCAAGGTTAACTTACCGTCACACTCTTGGTTGTTTAACCCAAACCTTGCTTTCTCGAGGTACACTGTCAGAAAAAAAGGTACTGTGCAGGTACAATTTTGTTCCCGTACAAACTGTACCTTTAAAAGGTTCACAATAGGTCCCTATAGGGTACAATTATGTACCCAAAATGGCAAATTTTTTCGGGGTTTTACGCACAAAAAGTATTCTCGTCACTTGATAAACTTAAGGTTGAGCCACTGTAGTCACTTGGGCTATTTTAATGATGTCTTTACTAACTTTTCTGGGCTGGCAGATATCAATTACCTTGCAGCCTATGAAGGAGTGATCCAGCTCTCAGATTTCATCAAAAATATCTTAATTTGTGTTCTGAAGATGAACAAAAGTCTTATGGGGTTGGAACAACATGAGGGTGAGTAATTACTGACAGAATTTTCATTTTTGTGTGAACTACCCTTTAAGTTGTTTTAAAGGTTAAAAATCTATAGGCCTATATAGGCTATAAGATTATATGTATGCATCACCTTAACTTCATGTCTGTAAAATACGACATGTTATTTCTAAACCTGTTAATTAATTTATTAAATTAATTATTTTTTAATAATTGTTAATGTTGTTGTAATGTAAGCCTAGTATTTTTTTTTTTTTTTTATCAAATTAATAAACTTTTGAATTAATTAGCATCAAAAACAGAGGGATTGATGCTGAATTAAATTTGGAATACAGACAATGATGAATGGCAACAATTAATTATATTCAAGTAATTTTTCAAAACAACTGTCACGCTGTGGTTCTCAAAAAGGAGGATGGAGGCAATGGATACAAAAAATAACAAGATGATTTATTCTAAACAACGATTAGTTAACACAGTGAAACAGTGTGATCAACACAAACAATAACCGACCATGAACTGAAAAAAAGCAGGAACTAAATACACAGAAGATAACGAGACAACAGCTGAAGACAATGATGATGACAATGATGACTGGCAGGTGCGGGTAATGGTAGAGGAGGTGCAGGTGTGGGCCAAGGAGGATGCTGGGAACTGTAGTGCAGACAATTACAGACAAACGAAGACAGTGTCGATGACAGTGACAGTGATGATTACAATGACAGTGACGATGATCGTGATGGTGACAACAACGTTACGGTTGTTGTCGCTTTAAGAAAATTTCCTGTTTGGCTTGAGTCATTTGATTCTTCTGAGACCAGTGTGTGAATATGCAGTCTTGTTCTGACAGAACTTCTCACGATTTCCAGCGTCAAGCATTTTTTGGAGGACACATTTTTTCAGGTAAATGCGGGATAATGTTATAATATATTCTTATTTTTTCACGTATGATGGCATGTTCTGTTGATTTTGTATAATTTGATATTCCTTTGCTTTAAGCCCGCGAAAAGTACTTGAGTCAGACTGCCTCTGGCTGGTTTACGTAATTTTTTTAATGGGAAAATGTCTACCGTTCAATTAATAAAGGAGCTAATGCAGTTTGGTATCGAACTCACTGAAGAGGAGAGGGGAAACAAATAGGTTGAGAATGTATCGCATGTATAAACAAAGTATGTTCTTGTTGAGACAGAGAGAGAATTCATTCAACTGTAGGGGGCTTCATTAAACCATCTCTGTAGACTTTAATCTTTTGTAAAATAGAGCACATTGATTTGTGCGCAGGGTCTTTTAAGGAAGAACTGATGAGCCAAGACTAATGATCTTACATGATCATTGACTTCATCACTGTAACTTCTAAATGCGTTCATCTTGTCCCATTTCCCGCCGTTTCACTGCGTGTGACTGGTTGTTCGAGTGGCTGTCAGGCTCGTGTTGTTGATCAGATTCCAGTGCTCCTGTAGGGACGTGCGTGTTCAGTACGTCACCTTGTCTCCTGACTCCCCGAGGGCCCAGAGAGATGGCACATATGGCCGTCCTGCTCTTCCCGCTGTCAGACTGGAGCACCGCTCCCTCTATCATCACCTCACCCGTCTTCTTTACTCTCTAATCCCCTGTCAAAACTCACCGTCCCATTTCTGCTCTGATGCCTCAGACCATCAAACATTAATACTGTACTTTGAGAAGCAATCTACTGACCTTTTCAAACTTAATGATCTTGCAAAACAACAGGAAAGTCATATATCCAAATATGTTGTTGATTTCATTACACTTTTGGTCTTTTTGCCTTTATAAGACAGGACAGTATGAAGTAAAGTTGCAAGGGGTATATATATATTATATCAGTTTCTGAAGGGAGGGCATCATGTTCTGCTTCAGAATGTCACAGTACATGTTGGAATCCATGTTTCCATCAATGAAGCTCAGCTCCCCAGTACCAGCAGCACTCATGCAGCCCCAGACCATGATGATACCACCACCTTGACTGTAGGCAAGACACAATTTTCTTGGTACTACTCACCAGGGCGTCGCCACACATGCTGGACACCATCTGAGCCAAACAAGTTTATCTTAGTCTCATCAGACCAAAGGACATGGTTCCAGTATCTTGGTCTTGGACAGGTTGCTTTCAGTAAACTTTTTGCGGGCTTTCTTGTGAGCCAGCTGCAGAAGAGGCTTCCTTCTGGGACGACGGCCATGCAAACCGACTTGTTGCAGTGTGCAGCGTATGGTCTTAGTACTGACAAGCTGATCTTCCGCTTCTGCAACCTCTAAAGCAATGCTGGCAGCACTTATCATCATCATTAAACTTCGTATTGGAACTTTATTCTTCATCTTCGTCTGCCTTCCTGCAACCACCTATGACAATATTAATGCATAACAATGCATTTAAAAGTTTATGACCAAAATGATCTTTATAAAAGGTCACATTGTTGTTGCAGATGATATAACACAGATAACATCACATAAATATATTTGTATCAGCTTAAATGTTGATTATTAGTAACTCAAAGCCCTTTATCTACCTCTCTACTTAACCGTCAGACACGTGCTTGTAGTTCTGAACTAAATCCTCCTCCAAAGTGCAATGGGTTGTGGGCAATATTAGCCGTTATAGTGTGCACAGATCCACACTTCGAAAATCTACTGGAACTAGTAGACCACCCGGGGACTTCTGGCATGCTCTTTTCAACATACTATGCTACTTGTACTTGCACATACTACTTGCATAGTTTGCAACATACTTATTTTAATCTCACATATTATTTAGGATGGATAGTATGGACATTGGGACGCAGGGTAACTGAACATAATTGTCACATATATAAGCTGTGTCTCATTTCGAAGGCCGCGTCCTCCAGAGGTCGCATTTGTCGGCCAGATACATCATAAAAGATGTCTTATTTCAGAACAGTAACCATTATAAAAGTGACCGTTATTCCTAGTGAAGCATAAATTGTTGTAATTTCTTAATGACTTTGGAACAGTGGTCAGTTGACTGAAATGAAGCAGCCTCAATGATGTACAGTATGCAGCCGACAAATGCGACCTTCAAAATGAGACGCATCTTCTGTGCACGACAACGGGTATATATTAACCACTTATTTATTATTACTTACAATAATTCAACATTTTATTTATTATAATATTTTAATTATTAGTATTATATATTTTATGTGATACCACCTAATTATTAGAATTCATTGAATGATTATTTTTTTAAAATATTATTTATGATTATCATTATTATTATGGGCTTTTTGCTTTTTAATAGAAAGTATAGTGGAGGGGATATCAATTCTAATGAAATACTTTTGCTTTACTTATTCATGACTCCTGTTGGAAATTTGGAGGAACTGCAAAGCATAAAACAGTTGCTTACACACACCTTTGCGACACACCAAGCCGTCGGGCAGTTTTTGTGCGTCGGCCGACTAAGTTTTTGCAGTGTGTTCCACACCGTCGGCTGAAATTGGTCCTTGACGGCTTTTTTTCAGCCGATTCGACATGTTGACATGGCCGAGGCGACAACACAGTCGGCTTTCATCAGCGCTAGTTCTTTGGTGTCAGTTTGGTGTGTCCCTTCTGCACTGATAATATCTTTAAAATACAAGAGTTTAATTCCAAGCATCCCGACCCCTGCAAAATAATGTAATGTTTTTTCTTCACCTCTCTCTCTCTCTCTCTCTCTCTCTCTCTCTCTCTCTCTCTCTCTCTCTCTCTCTCTCTCTCTCTCTCTCTCTCTCTCTCTCTCTCTCTCTCTCTCCTTTCATGACTGGGGGGGTTGTCTCTTACTGTGTAAATATTTATCTATGGGATCTGGAGCTTTTGGTGTCCCTCCCTCCCTTTTCTCCCTCCTGCAGTGGAGCCCCTGTGTCTGAAGCTGTGCATATGAATTCTGCCTCCTCCGGCACTGCTGTATCTGTCTCCATCTTATGTGCACCACTCAGAGGGATGTACCCACCCCATTCTTTCCTCTTCCTCTTCCTTTTTTCTTCGTTTCCCTACAGAGAATGGGCAGACTCCAGGCCCTGTTGAATTCCAAGTACATCAGTGGGACCTTTGGGATGTCGGGCCAACCTCCACTACCTCCATATTTTCATCTGGAAGTGTCCCAGCGGTGCTGTACTATTCTTGGAAAAACCGCACGAACTGCAGGGACTTGTCATTTGCTGTAGGGGTCCATGTGTCGTGGGGTGTGTATAGTCGGTTTGGTAGTGCTGTACGCATCCTCTTTGTGGCCCTTCCCATGTTGTTTGCAGCTGCTATTTCTGGTGGGGGTGTCTGTTGGGGCTGGCAAGAGTTGTTGATTGACTATAGTGCGGTAATTTGAGGAGTATTTGTAGGGAAGGAGAGTTGCTCCTTTTTTTCTAGAGAGAGAGAGAGGAAACAGGAAAGAGTACACAAGCGTGGCAGAGAGAAAGAGCAATGAAGAATGAGAAACGGCATGACATGAAATGTGTGAATTAGTTACATTCTTCCTTTTTCTTCCTAAATGGGTCAATGCAATAGATGTTAAAATACACACTGTTTTGACAATGTAAGGCCCCGTAACTTTCACATGATATGAGGAGGGATACAAGAAAAATACTTTTAACACAGAGAAAAACTGAACACATTACGACGGCAATGAATAATTCATCCATCTAGTAAATTTATTTTAATGTTTATTGTTAAATTAATAACAATGGATTATTATTATTAATAATAAATATTATTAATTGGTGATTGATAAATAATTTAAGAATGTTAATAATAATTTTTTTATTTAAAAAAATATGGTTTCTATTGCTAATCGTTCAGTATTGTAAAGGTAAATGGTTTCCATTAAGCAGAGAAAGAGATTGCACCATTAGTTCATTCATACCTCTGTGAAATACATTTTAGGTAGACCAAATGCAAGTTGCTATTTACAGGTGCGTTCTATGTCTGAACAAGGTTAAAGGGGTGGTTACACTAGATTTTGTGTTCCGCTCGCCTTTATTCATATGCATATGAAAGCAGGAGACTGGTAATGCAAACATATGCGTCACAGATGAAAAATGCGTCATATTTAACCATATAAAGCCTACTGCATCAGATTTGACGCACATTTTTTTGAAAGTTTCTACATTTTCAACATAATTAAACACTTTGCAGAAAAACCTGTTAAATCTTCTATGCCTTATGTAATGTATCTTATTGATACTAAGATATATTATGGGGAGATATAGTGACAGTTATATGCATTTTATATAAGTATACTGTTATAATCTCATTGATTTACATTACATTATTATAAATAAAAATAAAAATAATTTAAAAAAAATTGGCCATATAAATATCAGCAGCCAGCTGAAACAAATTGCAGTGTTTTTTTCCTCCTCAAGTGTGAGCTCCATTTTCTCCTATATCATACAATATGAACCATAAAGCCAAATTTGTTACTCAACAAAAACACATATGCAACAAAAACACATATGCAAACCTTTATATATATATATATATATATATATATATATATATATATATATATATATATATATATATATATATATATATATATATAATATATATATATATATACAGTGTATATATATATATATATGAAGAGTTCAGATGCAAAAGCCTCTAAGTGCCATCTGAAATTTTCTTCTAGAATGATCATTTTTATCATGCTTGTATATTTAAGTTCAGTAATTTCACTTAAATGACAATTAATAGGTAATCTTCATTGCCATTAAAATTAAATTACTGAACTTAAATATACAAGCTCTTCATATATTAGTCTAAAGATTGAATAAACTGTTTCATTTTTTTTCTGACAATCATTTCGTATGTCAGGCTTAACAGGGTTAAAATTCCATACAAATTGCATTTAACTGGAGTAAATACTATTTATTTAAATTCTAGTTTTATGAAACTGAAAAAAATGCATATGCCTTGACATTACTCTAAAGAACTTATACTTGATCAGAATGAATAAATTTACTTTTCTGTCTTGTCATTGGTCTGATGTAAATTAGTTTAGTCGACTGGAAGTACAATTAAGTTGTGTAATTTAAACTGTTTGCCTCAAACCAAATGACAATTTTGCATTCCGTGCAAGCCACCTGACCACTGATGTCATCAAGGTTTGGTTTGAGAATTTTCTGATTGGCGGCCATGACAAATCCATAAAACCGGTGAGTATTTCTACAAATAGTTTTTTTTGATTACCACAGATGATGCATACGATATTAAAGTCAGCGTCAATGGATTAATGCATGTGTTTTGTTGAATATTTGTTTTATTTATCAGTAAATTATGGATATTGTCATTAATGGGTGCCTTATTTTTTTCATATATAGGTTATCAACAATATAAAATGTCAATCAATATAAATTCTGTTGTATCGTTTATATCGCACCATGTAAATATGTTTTTAGTGGGTGAATTGTGACACATTAGAGTGATAAAGAAGCATGGATGAATGAAAACATAAGGAACGGACAGTGCTTGATACTTTAAAAGTGCATTAAGACGTGAAAGCGAACTCATGTTGGTACTCGCACAACGGCTTGCACAACAGCTTGTCAGCAGGTGAGTAGCGAAATGTTCCGGTTCGTCGCATTTGAATGGTCAAATACACAAAATTAAGTATAAAATAAACGTGAAAAATTATGCAGAAAATTCATAAAGACAGTCGTTTATGTCTTACCTGAATGTAAACCGTTAAGACAAATATTTGATATGTAACAGTATATTAGATTTGTGGATTCGGTCTTAAAGTGACAGCAGTCTCCTGCTGTCTGTCATTTATGTTAATCAAACAACAGAGAGAAAATCTCACTGCTCTAATTGAATAATTTTGTAGCTTTAAAAAGAGTCAATGTATGTTTAATTCATAAAGTAAAGACATTTATTTTTGCATTTGTTGCATTTTACTAACTGTTTATTTGTTTATGCTTTTATTTCCTTTAATCCAATAGGTAATGGCTATCATTGTCTGTTTTTTAGGAAAGAGATTTTTGAGATGTTGTTATCAAGTCACATGAAAATGGTAAGTGTATATGATCTTGCATTAATATATATTGTATGTCAAGTTAGATTAAAGGCCTATCTGCTGTACTTAATCAATTTATGAATTAAGTCTGATTTGTTTTTATAATGCTATTTATTATAATTTAAAGTAATGCTAGACCTGTAAGTAACCACCGAGCAACCACTCACGACACCCTTTAATCCAAATAGCAATGCACTAACAACCGTTCAGAACACCTTAGCAACCACATAGCAACGGAAATGTGAATGTTCAGAAAATGTAAAAATCCACTTATAATTAATCATATCATGTTGCCAGATGTAGTGGTGTAACATGTAGTGTGACCACCCCTAAAGTTTTAATTCCCAATGAATCAGTCCTCAAGACCCAATATCTATTTTCTCTCTCTCATTCTCTCGCTTTCCCTTCCACCTCCTCTCTTTCCTATCTCTCTCTGTTCTCCTATGGGCCTCTGCAAACACAGGCACAGGATGCTGTATGCTAATTTCAGATTTAATGATTAATTAGTTGCTGGCCTGCTTTTCTGCAAGGACGGCCACAGATAAAAACCCTTACTTTGTTTTTGGAGTGCGAATGGTGTTTGCATGAAATAATACATGCGAAATGAGCTTTCTCTCACACACAGAAAACGAGAGGAATGCTGAAATTTGGATGTCCCATGAGCATACACAAAACTCAGATGGAGGCGAGTGTGACTGTGTGTGTGCTGCAGTTATTATGTAAGCAGCTCAAATGGCTCTGGCATCTCTAAGAGAATGAGTGTGAAGTGGAGTTGTCCTCTTAAAGCCTGTGACATAGTCAAGCACTCTTCTGAGAGCGTTTGGAGTATATACTACAGCCCGCCTCTCTTCCTCTCACATCTTCTCTGCTAACCCAGTCATCCACAGTGAAGCCTGCTACCAGATTGTTCCAGGTGATGACATTTGACAAGGATAAGGGTTAAACTGGTCAGTGGGCTAGTGGAACATTTTCCTTTTTAAAAGTTTTGTTTTGGGGTCTAGAATGTTTCATGCTTGAATGTTCAAAACCCACATTATTTTTCACATATTTTACATTATTGCAGCACCTCTCTTCTCAGTCTGTCAGTAACACTATGTTGAGTTCCTGTCTGAAGCCCCTCCTTCTGAAAGCAAAATGTGCTCCAATTGGTTAGCTGGACCAGTGTGTTGTGATTGGTCAACTCTGTTTTTGTGTTTGTCTTAGGGAGGAATTATTTAAATAAGGGATTTTTTTCGTGTGTGACCTGTACCTTCTCAAAGAACTCAAGACTACAATCGAGGCATTTCAGGAAGTTCAGAAACAGTACTTGCCAGTGATGGAGTACTCGAGTCCTGGACTCGGACTCGAGTCCGACTGGAGACTCTATTCTCTGGACTCGTGACTTGACTTGGACTCGCGGACTGATGACTCGTACTTGGAAGTGGTGTAGTCTACGTGATACGCAGGTATACGTCGTATACCCACTAGAAAAGGCCAAGGATTTCCGTATACCCACTTAAAAATCGTGAGGATACGTAACAACTTCGTTTTGTGTCAGAACTTTCACACTTTCATTCATAAATTCACCCCGTCAGTGTTTGCGAAGCGACACCGAATCGCGGAATCCAGTCACAAATGGAGCTTGCTAAGCAGAACGTCATTACGGAATTTGGCTATTTTTGAATGAATAAATCAAAAGTAGGGATATGATATGGACTAGTGTCTGTGAATATTAAAGTTAAAAGAGACTGCAATTGTTCTACGCGTCTCTGGGAATGAGCGCTCAATGTGTGCTCCACTACGCACACACACACACACTGAAGCACGCGTGACTCACGCTCGTGGTGTTTTCAGCGTTTCACTGTATTGAGACATGATGTAGGATAGGATACACATGTGCACTTTCATCGCAGAGCTGCTATGAGAGTCACTGCACGAGAATTTCACCATTTAATTTGACAAAACTATCGTCATTCATTCGTTTCATATAGCCTACACATAGAAACTGTAATGTCTTCAAAACAACCTGTCAAAATAAAAGTTTGTATATTAGTATATTACAGTATACTCACTACAAAAAACTAGACTACACCACTGCTTGGACTTGAGGATATATAAAATAGGACTTGAGCATTCATGAAATGAGTGACGTTGAATGAAGTTTCTGACTAAATAGGTTATAAAAATTTGATATAAGATGTTACACTTTTCCTGTTTCGGGCTCCAAGATCGGCCAATCAAAAGTTTTCTGTTTTGACACAAATCTTGTGCAATGTCCTAAACTGCAGAGATAATCACACAACGTGTGCCGTAGGCTACACGTCCATTAATGACACGTCCGATTCGCAAACTAATGACTCCTTTGAACCGATTCACTTTAATGAATAGTTAAAACAACTGATCTGTCCAACACTTAACTCTCGAGACGTCTGAATCGGTGTATAACAACACTTGGACTCGAAAACTGGGGGCTCAAGACTCGACTCGGACTCGAACTCAGGTAATGGTGACTCGACTCAGACTCTTCTTTGGTGACTCGGACTCGAACACTGGGGACTCGAGTCTCGGCTCGGACTCAAACTCAGGTAATGGTGACTCGACTCTGACTCTGCTTTGGTGACTCGGACTTGGACTCGAACACTGGGGACTCGAGACTCGACTCGGACTCAACAGTTGGTGACTCGACTACAACACTGGTACTGATATAGAGAATAACTTCATTTGGAGTGTGCTTTGCAACTTTGCATACCTTTTTCATGCTCAAACAGCAACGTTACACATTAAAGAAAGTTGAAAATGTAAAAAAGCATAATAGAACCCCTTACCAGGAACCCCATAGCCCTCAAATCCAATTCATGCTTCAGTGCAATTAAAAAAATTATGGAGAAATAATTGTGTTAGATATGGGTGTACATATACATGTCAATATGTTTTTGCTGTAAATTCAACCCTAAAACGTTGTCTGTCTTTTCAATTATCTAATGACTTAAATATTTTAAAATAAAACTTATTGTTTGGAAAAAGGTCTGATTATTTATAACAGATGAGATGATGAATTCTGGCGTCAGTGCATGAACAGCTGCTTCATATTATATAACACTTGGGTTAAAAAAACTCAAAATATTAATGGATTATAAATATGATGGGATGAGTCACATTTGAGGCCACTGTAATATAGCAAATGTGACAAGTGAGTGTTATGGCTTGAAAGAGCCATATGGGTTTGGAACAACATAAGGGCGAATAAATGAAAACTGAATTTAATTTTTTTTTGTCAAACTATTCCTTTAAAAGTGTTTGTTGTTTACTGATTGTTCATACCAAAATGATTGTCACACACAATGTTATTAATGAAGCAAGTATTATTATTTGCAGAGTTATGATTATGTGGTGATGGTGGTGTTATAAAGGGTTAAATAAACTTTGTATTCAATTATTCTACTGATTCCAAAGGCAACGACTACACCCCCCGGGATTAACTACCCGGGAAAGACCCAATTGCCCACAGGTTTGATTTATCTTGTTGTAAATTAAGTTGTAAGTTGTAAATCTTAAAAAAAAAAGAAAAAAGGATCAGCCACAACAAGCAACTAGCACTGTGAAATAAATGTATCAAAGGAAAAGACGAACAAACAAAGAGCTGGAGCTTACCAATAGGGAGGTAGGCTGATGCCGGGCTTCAATAATGCCTGTAATAATGGATACCCACACGTGCACCAAACCACACTTGCACACTCTAAAGAAATTCACTGCAAATCCGCACCACTTTGGTGAGAAGAGAGTTTTTTTCCACTCAGGAACAGCTAGCCTGCCAGCAAAAAGGAAAGGGAAAAAGCAAGATTAAGGAAATACATCATTCAAGTCAAGTCAAGTCACATTTATTTATATAGTGCTATTTACAATACAGATTGTTTCAAAGCAGCTTTACAGAGATAACTGGAAAATAATGCAAAAAAGTTTATTTCCAGAAGAAAATAGTGTCACAATCCAGCTTAAGTAAGTTCAGTGATGTTTCATTTTTGTTTTTAAAAAAGTTATTAATTTATATATGTATATATATATGTATATATATATATATATATATATATATATATAATATGTACTGGAGTAAACCGTGATGTCATCGTCCAGCTCAGTTCAGTTATTGTATAATAGTGTAAATCTATTAAACCTCCATCTGGTCTGGATACGGCCCGACAGGGTGTTAAACTGACAGTGTGTGTCTGCTCCCCGGACAATGTTAGGGAGACTGTTCCAGAGTTTAGGTGCTAAATAGGAAAAGGATCTACCGCCAGCAGTCGATTTTGATATTCTAGGTATTATCAACTGGCCAGAGTTTTGAGATCGCAGTAGACGTGAAGGACTATAATGCGTTAAGAGCTCGCTCAAGTACTGGGGAGCTAAACCATTTAGTGCTTTGTAAGTAATCAGCAATATTTAAAAATGTATACAATGTTTAAAAGGGAGCCAATGCAGTGTTGACAGAATGGGGCTAATATGGTCATACTTCCTGGTTCTGGTAAGAACTTTGGACCAGCTGTAGTTTGTTTATTATGCATGCAGGGCAACCACCCATAAGAGCATTAGAGTAATCTAGCCTTGATGACATGAACGCGTGAACTAACTGTTCCGCATTTTTCATTGAAAGCATATGTCATAATTTAGATATATTTTTAAGATGGAAAAATGCAGTTTTACAGATACTAGAAACGTAGCTTTCAAATGAAAGACTGGTATCAAAGAGCACCTCCAGGTTCCTAACCGACGACGAAGACTTGACAGAGCAGTCATCAATTGTTAGACAGTACTCTAGGTTAGTACGTGCGGAGGTTTTTGGTCCAATCATTAGAACTTTTTCAGAATTAAGTAATAGGAAATTACTAGTTATCCAAATTTTTATATCAGCTATGCATTCCGTTAAAGGATTAGTTCACCCAAAAATGAAAATTCTGTCAATAATTACTCACCCTCATGTTGTTCCAACCCCGTAAGGCTTTCGTTCATCTTCGGAACACAAATTAAGATATTTTTGATGAAATCTGAGAGCTGCATCACTCCTCCATAGGCTTCTAAGGGATCGAAACTTGCCAGCCCAGAAAAGTTAGTAAAGACATTGTTAAAATAGTCCAAGTGACTACAGTGGCTCAACCACAAGTTTATCAAGCAACGAGAATACTTTTTGTGTGCAAAAAACAACAAAAAACTTTTATTCAACTATTCATTTTCGTCTGTGTGGGCCTGAATGAATTCACGTAGTGTAACAGCGCAGCGCTTCTGTGTTGTACGTCACACGCATCACACACATGACCAGCGTCAGCCAATAGTGAGCCTACGTGGTTAACACATTATATTTCAAAAATGGCGGTGCCCGCTCTGTGTGAAAAATAAGGTGGATATACTCCCCTGACTAGAACTCCATAACAAATGGTTACCTAGGGGGTGTGGTCAGAAAGACAGCCGGGAACCCAAAGCAATACCTGCATTTCACCACAATTATAAACCTAAAAATAAAATTATTACAAGG
Source organism: Abramis brama (assembly GCF_963993115.1). NCBI lineage: Eukaryota > Metazoa > Chordata > Actinopteri > Cypriniformes > Leuciscidae > Abramis > Abramis brama. The sequence goes on from NC_139971.1 coordinate 29,085,448, forward strand.
TCATGTAATGCACATGGCATATCAGAGATATATGCGATAACACTACCGTTCAAAAGTTTGGAGTCGGTATGATTTGAAAAACAAATGTTTTTGAAAAAAGTCACTTATGCTCATAATGCCGTAAAAATAGGAATATTGTAAAATTGTATTACAATTCAAAATAACTGTTTACTATTTGAATATTTTAAGTAATTTATTCCTGTGATTCATTGTCACATGATCCTTATTAAAGGGTTAGTTCACCCAAAAATGAAAATTCTGTCAGTAATTACTCACCCTCATGTTGTTCCAACCGCGTAAGACCTTCGTTCATCTTCGGAACATAAATTAAGATATTTTTGATGAAATCTGAGTGCTGGATCACTTGTCTATAGGCTGCTAGGTGACCGAAACTTGCTGGCCCAGAAAAGTTATTAAAGAGATCGTTAATATAGTCCAAGTGACTACAGTGGCTCAATCTTAAGTATATCAAGCGACGAGAATACTTTTTGTGCGCACAAACAAACAAAAATAACGACTTTATTCCACTATTCATTTCCTTTTTATTTCCTTAAATTAAGATATTTTTGATTAAATCTGAGAGCTGTCTCACTCTCCTCCATAGGCTTCTAAGACATTATAACTTGCTGGCCCAGAAAATGTATTAAAGACATCGTTAATATAGTCCAAGTGACTACAATGGCTCAATCTTAAGTTTATAAAGCGACGAGAATACTTTTTGTGCGCAAAAAACAAACAAAAATAACGACTTTATTCCACTTTTCATTTCCTTCTCTCTGGGCCTCAAGTTTTTTCACGTAGTATAACTGCGCAGCGTGTCTGTGTTGCACGTCACACATAGGCTCACTATTGGCCGACGCTGGTCATGTGTGTGATGCGTGTGACGTGCAACACAGACGCGCTGCGCTAAAACACTACGTGAAATAACTCGAGGCCCAGAGAGAAGGAAATGAATAGTGGAATAAAGTCTCTTTTTTTTTTTGCGTACAAAAAGTATTCTTATATATATCGCTTTATAAACTTAAGATTTGAGCCACTGTAGTCACTTGGACTATATTAACGATGTCTTTAATACATTTTCTGGGCCAGCAAGTTATAATGCCTTATGCCTATGGAGGAGTGATTTCATCAAAAATATCTTAATTTGTGTTCCGAAGATGAACGAAGGTCTTACGGGGTTGGAACAACATGAGGGTGAGTAATTACTGACAGAATTTTCATTTTTGGGTGAACTAACCCTTTAAGATTATTGTGGGAGTATTTTTGTATTTTCAAAATACTAATTACTTGTATTTTATTTAAATACATTTTTCACATCAGTATTTTGTATTTTATTTTGTTACATTTCATGAGCCAGTATTTGTAGTTTGTAACAAAATAGTTTTTGATGTATTTGTGCCCACCTCTGTCAGCTCTCAGATTTCATCAAAAATATCTTAATTTGTGTTCCGAAGATGAACGAAGGTTTTACGCGGTTGGAACAACATGAGGGTGAGTAATTACTGACAGAATTTTCATTTTTGGGTGAACTAACCCTTTATTATCAATGCTAAAAAATAATTGCGCTGCTTAATATTTTTGTGGAAACCTTTATGTTCTTTTTTTTCTCAGGATTTTTTGATGAATATAGAAAGTAAAAAAAAAAACAGCATTTATTTGAGATAGAAATCTTTTGTAAAATTATAAATGTGTTTATTGTAATTTTTGGTCAATTTAATGTGTCTTTGCTGAATAAAAGTATTAATTACAAAGAAATCTTACTGACTCCAAACTTTTGAACAGTGGTGTATGTATATCATTTGTGATCAAATGCCAGAATTTTCTTTTGGGAGAAAGTCAATGTGAGCCAAGAAAAATCAAGATAACTAGTACACAAACAACAAGATAACCGGACAGAGATGTGGACCATATTTTAGAACGGTTCATTTTACTATGGGATGTTTTACTGGTTTTATTGTTATGAAGAAAATAACATTGTAGCTGTGTTCAGTGATCCGGCAGCATCCAATCAGCAATATTTTTAAAAGCCTTAAATCACTCTCTCTCCTCCATGTCCTTTTTAGAATGAGGACAGAAGCAGGAAAGAGGGGGTCTGTCTTACTATGGTCCTTCGTCCTGGAATGAACTCCAGTCTAGACTTAAGATTGGTGCGCTAATTTCCTTAGCTGCTTTTAAAAAAATAATTTCTGATATGCGGACGGACATGTGCAATTGTTTTGATTAATGGTGGGTGGATATTGACTTCTAGCCCTTATTTAGTTTGTTTATATATTATAACCTCATTGCATCTTTACATGCAAATATTTTGTATATTTTGTGTAAATCTGCTTTGTATTTTATACTGTAATTTATTGTCTTGCAACCTATGATTGAACGTGCTATACAGGACTCCCTTGTAAAAGAGACTGTGTCTCAATGGGACTTTTCCTGTTTAAATAAAGGTTATATTTTAAACTCCCCATGGGACCAAGGGGATGTATAATACTTGGAGAAAGCGATCAGTTAGCATTTGCATTCATCTTTTTTAAAGCCTATATCCTGAGCCATAAATGCCATATGACTAATCTACGGTGGCCGAGAAGTGCAAAACAAAACACATTTCCGAAAACAAAACAACAAATTTATAAATGCAATGGAAAGACTAAAAACAAATTAACAAGTTAAAAAACACAGTAAATTCCGAAAGCAAAATAACAAACCAGAAAACGCAACCACAAATCTGAAAACCAAAGAACAAATCTGAAAACAGATTAGCAAGTCAAAAAAACACAACGACAAGTCAGACAAAACGGAAAAGGTAGGTATATGTGGCAAATGGAATACTGACCGCTGATTGGATGAGACATCTGTTAATCAAGACTTGCAGAACAGTAGACTGCAGCAGGAGAGTCGATTTGCTTGTGCATAGAGCTGTCCATTTAACTGGCTAATTTAGTGTGATTATTATGGAGAAGAAATTTTCAACTACCACCTGGTTTGACAAAATCTTAATAGAACCCGATCTGGTAAAGTGGGAGAGTGGCGTGTAGAGTCCAATCAGCGGTCAGTATTCCATTCGCCACATATATCTACCTTTTCCGTTTTGTCTGACTTGTTGTGTTTTCTGACTCGCTAATTTGTTTTCAGATTTGTCGTTGTGTTTTCTGATTTGTTATTTTGTTTTTAGTCTTTCCATTTCGTTTATAAATTTGTTGTTTTGTTTTCGGAATTGTGTTTTGTTTTACACTTCTCGGCCATGTACTCTGAATCTGCATGATAATGGTGTCATGATCATAGACTGTAAAAAAAGATGGACGACGTCCCTTCGCTCTCTTCCATTGATGAGAACTGAAGCCGCCAGTGTATATGGCGCTGACATATTGGAACTTGAGTCTGCGCAGTAGCGATCTCGGGACCAGACCTGCGCAGTAGTGAGCAGGAAGTAAAGCCGCGAAATCAACGCTCCGCCCTCACTTATGACTTATGACCTATACTAGGACCAGTCACCGGGGGGTGATCGAGACGTTTTGGCTTCACTTTTCAGGGCTTGTGCGGCACGCTTGGTCATGATGCACCACAAAAACATGCATAGGCCCAAACCTTCATTATAGTGACTATTATTGTGTCAATGAAAGCAGTTGGAAAAAAGTCAATTTCATGCTTTAAAAAAAACATTTTTTTTTTTTTTTTTAAAAGGACACTGGTAAATCATGCAATGTAATACAATGAATAATTAGCAATATACTGTATACTAAAGTTCAGATAAGTAATACTAATCACAAGTTTGCTGTCAGCCAGATTTCATTTTTTTTAAAGAATTTTTTTTATTCATTTAGTCATTTTATTCAGCAAGGACAGAGTGTCAGTAAATGCATTTATAATGTTACATAAAACTTATATTTTTAAATAAATGCCATTATTTAAAAACATTTTAAAATATATTAAAATTAAATGATTTTAAATTGTAACAATATTACTGATCAAATAAATGCAGCCTTGGTGAGCACAATAGACTTCTTTCAAAAACATTTAAAAAATCTTACCCCAAACCTTTGAAAAAAATATTTTATTTTGTTAGAACATATGGCTAACTTTCAATGGCTATCAAAGGAGAACAATGCCTTATAGTACCAGACAGTGTACAACATACACCAGCAGGAGCTAACAAGGCCATGTTAACCCCTTGACACAGACCTGCAACACCACATGACCAGCAGGTATCCATGCAATAAGACTCTTCCAAAGATGAAATGTGACCTTGTACTTGCTCTAACTTCCTCTTCAGCTGTAAAAATACTCACCTGATTGTTTGTATTTGTGTTTTTTGTACATCAAGATGTGGTTAGATTCCAAAGTGCAACCATTGGACATGCTATTTGGAAACAGCTCATAGGATTAATTGATTTTCCGATGTAGACGTCATAAAAGGAATCATATGAAGGAACAGGACAGGCCTGCGATTGGGTTGGTGGCTTCTTTTTTTTTAAAGCACATGGTGTGTGTTTTGGTTGAAGTTGGGATATGATGCTGCCATGTTGGCTTGTAATAAAGGGAGTAATGATATAATGGGAGTAATTTACTATATATACAATCTGTAAATTTGTTCTTAGAATAAGCCCGATCTTTAATTTGACATGTACATGCAATGCTTGTTTGTGTTCCAGGTTGTTCTGCATCATTATGATTGCTTATTATCTATATTTCAGGTCAAAAAGTCACGTTTCTCTCCCTAATCAGGTTTTGCTGCCAAAAAATGCTTTTATCTGAATGACATTTGTGATTTTGAACATTTTTAACATAAGGTTGTTATGACACCGTGTAATGCAATATGTTTTTTTTTTTTTTTGTTTGTTTTTTTTGCCATTATTAAAAATTTTCTGTAGGGTTATTTAAACAGGATTAGATCATCATGCATTGTGAGTAGAATTAAATTGTATGAGATTTGTATGTGTAACTTGTAGAAATGCATGCGTAAAGGTGCAGTGGAAATAATGCATATTTATCCACAACTTCCACCTAGATGTCTCTTTTCTCTTTTTGGTAGCTTTAGGTCCTGAAATTCTTTTTCGTTTATACAAATAATTTATTGTTCAGCTAGTGTGAAGAACTGTGCTCATTCCTTTGATGACAGTTTCTACATTATACGAACTGAAATATGCAACTACAGTAATAGTTCCAGATATTAAAATAGCATGGCAAGAAGATCTAATATATGTCATATTATTTTGCATTTATTAAATTACATTTAAAAAAAGGCCCAGGTGTGTGAACGAGTTTAAATCCGACAGATTTTTGACTAACCCACACTTACTTCAGGAAATAAAGTCAACCAGTCATATTAGACCAGACATTTGCCAGATAGAGAAGGTGTTTTCCAGTTTCGTGCACAATATGGATCAGACGGTTGTGACAAGGAAAGTGTGAGCAGGTTGTAGAAACACATGCAGCTTCTGTCTCTGCTGTTTTAGATTGCAGCAATTGTGAAACCGCATACATGCACAGGGAAGCGGCAGATGGAAAAGGCATGATTACATGGCAGTATTGAGTAGAAAAAATAATAATAAAACAAATCCTTTTAGGTCTTTCAAAACTTTCAAATCCCAGCTGTAAAGTGGCGCATCGGCAAACGTGTTTTGACGGCGCTGTACGTGCCGAGCATGTTCAGGGAAGAGAACAGCATGGATAGAAGGAGCATGTTGTTTATGAATTCTTTGGGCTGAAAAACACCCATCTGTCTTCTAAAAAAAACCTCCAAACCTCTCTGTACTTTGTCTCACTGTAAGCACCTTTTGTTTGGCCTGATGTTTTGACAGTTGTCGAATGTGATCTGTCACTGGAGGTCTGGATATGCCTTCCCTGCTCAGAACTGCCTTGATAACCTTTTGGACACTGAGCTCTGTTATGGAGGAGAGTGTTGTGTGCATGTGTGTCAGCATGAGTAACCTTTCTGGTGGCAGCTGTCGTTAAAATGCACTAGAATTGTATTTAATTAAAAAGCAAATTGTTAAGGGAGGTATCGGACATCTAGGGATGCTAATAAAACAAGGCTATGTTTGGAATGTTATATTAGCATAATATGCTACAAGTATGTTGTATGCGTAATGTGCACAGAATGCTAATTTTACTCAAATGACATTTGCCAGCATACAACAACATGCATTCTACCTCCATTCTATGATCTGACAAATGTGTCAAAAGTAAAATCAGCTATTTTTAACTTTTCTTTCTTGACTCATCATTTGATATACTGGCAAGACTCAAGATAACGTTACATAAAGTTTTATTAAAAATGCAAAATAACCACATTTCCGAGATACGTAAAGTATGGTCATGTGACAACTATTGTTATATTCCATATATAAATATATATATATATATATATATAATACAAATATAATAATTAAATAGATTTACACACCAAAATAAGATAAAAGATATGAGATGAGAGAACGCCACGAAAAATGTACACTGAAGTAATGGCTGCTGAAATTTCAGCTTTGCCATCATGGGAATAAATTACTTTATATTTTAAAATATACAACTGAAACCAGTTAATTTACATTGTATTAACATTTTACAGTATCACTGTTTTTCTTGTGTGTATTTTTTATCAAATAAATGCAGCCTTTGTGAGATTAACAGACTACTTTCAAAAACATTTAAAAAAATCTTAATGTTTCCAAACTTTTGACCAATACCGTGTGGTATGTATGTATGTATATATATTTTTATTAATAAAAGTATTTTTACTTTTATAAAAAATACTTTTTATAAAAGTATAAAAGTATTTTGTTCAGTTCTCAACACCCTTCACAGATGCACCCTTGGCATACTATTTAAAGGAGCTGTATGTAAGAAATGTATTTCAATTAATCATAAAATGGCCCTGATATGTCACTAGACATTAAGAAATCATGTTCATTTCAAATACTTATATCACTGACAACAGTAGTCCGGCCAGGATATTGTCATTTAAAAGTGATAGTTGCAGCCCTCAACTGATGTTGATGTTGTCATGTTGTGTTTTGGCCTGATGCCCCACCCTCCACCTATCTACCAATCACAAAGTCAGTAGTGTTTCGGCAGCCGGGTTGCCAGCTCTGCTCTATAGTTACCACAGCTGCAGCTACAAACGTTCGTGCTGGATCCTGCAGCCTATCTGGCAACCTCGAGTCAGGGGGGAGGGGGAGGGGATACACCGCTCTACAGTAATTTGAAAGTGATTGCAGTACCAGTTTTGGCCACAATCTTACATACAGCTCCTTTTAAAAAAAAATATTTATTTGCAGAATACATTGTATACTGCACAGTGTGAAGTACAGTAAGTAGTAAGATAGTATTCCATTCTGAACATAGCTGAAGTGTCACTGAATGTACATTAGAGGCAGTGGGTTCAGAGGTCAAAATTCAGGTGGTGATCGGGTTGAGGTTCCTGCATGTTGTCCCATGCTGCATCATGTAGCCGTGGGATGGCAGCGATTGGATGGGGTGACTCTTAGTCACACCCCTTAATTCAAATAAACAGCCACCCACTGTTCTTCTTTGTGCATGAATAGGCTATTACAATTCCATGCTTCAGCAGTCCGGGTCTGTACGTCCTTGAGGAGATTTTCTTTTACCTGAACCTCCTTATATTTCAATTACATAACCATGCATAGAAACCATTATTGTAATATTCTCATTCATTGAATCAACATTCAAAGCTCCCCTTCGGCTGAGAAACTGAGCTTTCAGATACCCAGCAAGTGAGGGAGGCAATTTACAGTATAAAGCTGAAAATAAACATTACGACTTCTTTCACTCCACGGCTTCAAAGATCCGAACATTAAAGGTATTTGTAGTATAATGAGAGTTTTAGAAATGTAAAATAAGACCTTGGCAATGCAAATTTCAATGCATTAAAGATGCATTAGAGGTTTTTAAGGAATAGTTCTCATAAAATCTCACTCAAAAATCACAATTCTGCCATTCATCCATTCATTATAACCATTTTGTATGTTTTTATTTCTCACAAAGTAAGATGTTAGGCAGGTTTCCCTCTCTCTCCCTCTCTCTCTCTCTCTCTCTCTCTCTCTCTCTCTCTCTCTCTCTCTCTCTCACACACACACACACACACACACACACACACACACACACACACACACACACACACACACACACAGACAACACCAAGCAAGAACTGAAATTTTTATATTTTTTTAATTAGATTTATTTAATATAATCACACTTAGATAATCTTCCAAGATTTCTGAAGTCATAAAGTAGTTTTGTATGTGTAACAGACAGAAGAACATAATTTATGCAGTAAATTCCTCTACACTGTAACTCACAAATCTAATTTGTGCATATTAAACTCATTTCTTGTCACGAGTGGTTATGAAATAGATGAAAGAAATGATTTTGATCTGAGAACTGTGGCAGATAAGAAAATGATTCAGTAATTAATGGCTTAAATTCCACTTGCATTTCTATTCTGTTTGACTTCTGTTTGTCTGAGTTACAAGTTACATAGTTTACTTTCATGGTGCTTTTATGATAATTTTTTGAGGTTGTTTGGCATCCTCTGGTCGCCATCCACATTCATTGCTTAAGAAAAACCATGTCAATTTTATGCTAAACGTCTCAATTTGTTTCACAGAAGATAGGTTAGAAACAACATGAATGTCAGTAAATGTTGACAGAATTAGCATTTTTAGGTGAACTGCTCATTTAACAACATTGCTGAGGTCTTAGCAAAATCAGCCTCATGAATTGCAGTGCTTATGTAAATGTTAATGTTGGAAGGCGAGAGGGAGAGATAGAGATTATGTGATGTGGTGAGGGCTGATGGGTAATTATGGCTGTGCTGAGTGAGTGGGCTCCAATACTCTGAAATACAGAAGCACACTCACTCTTCTGTAATCCAGACAGCACACGCTTGATTTTATAAGTTGCGGTTTTCGTAAAGTGCTTCAACCCCACATAGTGAAATGGAGAAATATCGTAATAATCCACTTATCAGGAAGCAGCACATTCCGATAATCCTGCCTGCTAAAATGGGCAGCTGTTCTTTCTACTTTGGCGTTAGCTTTTGCCCCAAGTCCTTCCTGCGAAGCTTCAAGATGGAGCTGCGGCGTACAAGAAAGTAGAGGTGCCTTTTTGGGAGTGATCTGCTCCAAGGCTGATACTGTGCCATGGAGCAAGAGTTCAGGAGACTACTTCCACAAAAGGCAGTTTGAAATACATGACTTTTTTTTCTCGTCTCTGGGTAGATTTGTCCGGCTCGCGAACTAAACTAAACGTTTTGAACCGATTATTTTTAGTCAACTGTCTGGTTCAGAGTGAAACATTTCGTGGCTCGAGTCAGCACAGATCTACAAGCTCCTCAATCAAAACTCACTTTTGGATGTGCATGGCAGTCAACTGGAAATGAGCCAATATCCTGAAGTATATGATCCTTTGCTATGATGTCGGTTTTTGACAACTCATTCAGGGCTCCAGTTAGTCCAACAGTGCACTGACTTGAGAACGTTACAGACATGACATGCTGAGAACTGAGGGTTTTGTAAAGGGGACAAAAAGTAACAAATAAAATGCACTGGAAATATAACAGTGATCCGATGGCAGTAGTTATCTGATAGCAGTGCTCTCTCAAGTCAAGAGTCGGTTAATGGTTATAACAATTCTGAGTAATCTGAACTGAGGAAAGAGTTCAAACTCATACATTTCCGCGGATAACCATGAGCTGCTGAGTTTTGGTTTCTCATGGTTTACGTGAAAAGCTGAGTTGATTTAGACTAGTTTATTTACTTTATACTTTAATCATATTAATAATTAATAATATTAACTTTAATAATATAATTGCATATGTGATGTATTGAGTACAAGCTGTTTATGTTAGTACAATTTCTTCAAATCCATTATAAAATTGTAAAATGTTATTTTTCTAATACTTTTAAATACTGCTCAATTTCTTATTTGTGCTTTAAAAAAAAGTGTTATGTGCATTTAGTGAATTAGTTTTATTTGGAAAACCTGCGTCATGACGTCATCGCACGCCTCAGTAGCTGGCGCGCCCGTGATGCGCTTCATTCAGAGTAATTACGACGACAAAGGAAGCCATCACTGCCGCGCTCGACTGTATTTCTACTTTAGCCTAATCTTCTTTTTACATACTTCTTTTCAGGTAAATGCGAAGCATAATGCACACAACACGCTTCCGTTTTGAGTATAAACACTATTTAACATAATATTAATTAGTTGGATGGGTTAAAAGCAGTTCGTTTTACTTTAGTAGTAGTGTGTCAAGAGTTTAGCATAGTTGAGCACGTGGTTAGCACGATTAGCGCGCCTGCCCGCCATGTGTAATTATGGTCAAAATAGCAATGCAATTCGAATAAATAACAGTGTGATGTTGATTTAATTTAAACTTGAACATTTAACCCCCTTATGTCTGTTACCTGAGTTGTGGGTTGTATTTAAAAAAAAAAATCAATTTCGTATGTGTCTTTATTGTATGAAATACGAGCATGTGGTTAATATGCCAGCTGCTTATCATCAATTTAATACTGCCATTTGTTTGTAAAGGGTAAATATTAGTGAAAATGCTATGTGGTTTCATTGCTTATGTGTACATTCTAGAAATCTTATTCTATTTGTAAAGGGTATGATATTTAAGTGTCACTGTGACCATTATAAATGCCATACAGGTCTTTTTTGGGCTAGGGCATGTGAATTGTAAAGAGTGTTCATTAAATAGTCTGTTGATCGATCGTACTTGCGTCTAGTGTAAATGGAAATTGTTTGAAGTCACCTAGGTTTATAGCTAGCCATTACTATGCAAATAAGTTACATGTGTTGATAATGTAATGTTCTGAGCTGTTGTAATGTGTGTATGTTTTTATTAAAGGTGTTATAAGCGATGTCACACGTTTTTTAGGCCAAAACATTTTTTGTCACATACAGCAAACATCTCCTCACCATGCTTAGAGCGTATTTCAGAAACACGTGTTTTGCTTTTCTTACCTCTTCTCCACCTAGCTGCCTGTCCCCTGAACACACTGTAAAAACATGCGTTCTCTGTAGACACCCCAGGCTCCACAAACAGCAAGAAAAACAAACTGGGCTAACCCGCACCACAAAACATAACAAACTGTTCCAGCCAATAACCGACAAGAAGGATTTGGGGTGGGGTTTGGGGGGTTAGTGCGCGGATGAGGAGGAGGGAGGGTCTAGCTAGCCTCCGTTTTGTTTGACAATACTTCGAACACCCAACATCACTTAGAGCACCTTTAAGTCATTCAGAGTAAATACAATGACAAGGAAGCCATCACTGCAGCGCTCTACTTTAATCTTCTTTTTCCATACTTCTTTTCAGGAGTACTACACACATACGTGATGTCATTGTGTGATTTACATTTGTGTTGCTATAAGCAATCTCTTCCTTCTCTGAGACAACTGTGTGTTTGAGTAAGGTTTGTATCTTGGGAAACGGAGGAGAAATTTCTTAGACACGTGGGTTTGCAGTTCTTGTTAGTGATTACTCATGGAACTCTCTCCAGTGTTTCCTCTGTAGACCACCTCTGATGCAATGCAGAATAATCTTTGCACACTGAATTAAGGTCATTATTGTTCTCAGCTTAGCTGGTTTTGTCGCTGGATTACTGACTTGGTGTGCTGTGCAGTGGATTTCTCAATTGGGAGGCCATTAAAACCTGAAACTGTGCTGATGAGGTGTTGAAGTGTGATTACACCACATCAGAATGTTGTCTTTATAATGGTCCTAATGTCTTTGCAACCCTGAAAAGCATGACATCTTGATCAATATGGCTATTTACTGAGGATTTGACCCTGTTTAGTGTGTTTACGGTCTATATCAGAGACAGTGTAAAGGAAGTAAAGAAAGAACGTGCTACTTGTTGAAAAATTAATGGAAAACGTTTTAATGCTCATTGGGGTGACTTAAGGAAAGGAAATAGCGCTTTAAAAGAGCTTAATACCTTATTGGCAAAAACATTGTGGTCTTATAGTGGTTGACATGTATGGATTTGCAATAAGCCAATGGCGATGAGGTTAGGCTGTATGCATAATACAATTTAATGATTTTAAATGGTCACAAAAATAAATAAATACAATTAAACAGAACACATGATTTACCCATGTGCAGCATTGTTAGAATTTTGTTAAGTGGCCAAATGTAAGTTACTGACAGACGCTAATAACCTCAGAATATTATTTTGGAATTATAATGTAAAATATTGTCTAATATAGGCAAATAAATTGGTTTATCAATATTATTTTATGACAGTAGCACATTGGTGTGTTTCATTTGAGCACTGCTAGAGTTTTGTGTATAATAACTTGAAATTTTAATTGCATTGATGTTATATTATATTTTCTTGTAAAAAGGATATGTTCAATATGCAAAGAGAATATCTGTGCTGTACTTTTCAGTCTGTTTTTTTTTATTTTGCTGTACAAGCTATTAAACAAAGCAGATGTTTGAGGGAATCAGGAGACTTCATTAATATTTAGTTTATTTGTCCTCAGAAACCTTGCACCTGTCCTCTAGTAATGCTTGAATGAGCGATTAGCCTATTAAAAGTTCAACATCACCTGCACAACTTGTAAGTTCCCTAACAGTAATTGTCAATGCCCAATTCTCCAGCTATCTCAATTCTTTTTTTAATCCACTGCCTTCCAAACATTGGCAGATAATCTTTTTTTTTTTTTTTTTTGATACAAATTTGATGCAATTTTTTGGTCATATTTTCTGTTGAAAAACGATTTCTTTATTTATTTCTGTCTTTCCCTATTGAAGTATCTGAATTTGTGCACATTACTGGAAATAGCCACCCAGAGGCATCACTAAGATGCGAGTTGCCTGCTATAAAAAAGACTTTGTCCGTATTTGTGAGTGTGTGTGGATGGAGCAACATGGAATGATGTGATTCACACTGATGGGTTATGACCTTGTAAACTGGCCTGTAGTCAAAAATCTCATCGAAAACACAGACAGACTTCCAGTAACTGATGTTAACTCATCTTGCAACTACACTAAGCTCAATTTTCTTTAAATCATATGCATATGCTGTATAATTGTGCTGTACAACAGCAGTCTTTGTCTTTCTCTGTATATCTGTGGACTGTTATCGAGCAGCCAGTGTTAGGATGCAGTGAGAGTATAGCAGCTAATTGGGAGTGGTTACATATTGAGAGTTCAATTGAATGAGTGTTTTCTGGAAACAGCCTTGGGCCAGTCAGAGGCAAGAGGAACAGAGAGGGGGGTCTCGCTGCGCACACACACACAATCAAGCCTTTGAGTGAAATAAGAAATGTTGAGCTCTTTGGAGAACTATAATGTATTTGAAATCCAAGGGGGAACAGTTTTATTTGTAGTTTTATAGGAGTCTTGGGGCTGCTTGCACTGATGATGGACAGGATGAGAGAGAAGTTTGTTCTTGCTTTGATGTTTGAAAAGAATTGTGTAAATTGTGTGTATATTCTGTGAGTGCTGGTTGACAATTACCCGTTCTTACTGTGTGGATGGCATCGTATGGGGTTTGATACCAATGTGCGATTGTATCAGTGTTGGGGAGTAACTAAGGCCATCCTTAAAAATATTCTTGTTTGCCGTAACCCGACCGACCCTGTCAATTTAGTACCGACCCAATTATTTATTTTTTTCCCCTTTTAGTCCGACCGACTTGCCGGTTGTAAAGTGCGTTAAGACCGAGCGATTATTATTTTTTTTACTCTTCAAACAACTAATACAAATGCAATAAAATAATATTAGTTTTATTAAGTATTGTGAATATAAATTGCCTAGACCTACATACAAACATAAGCTACGTTCTTTCTTTTAAATAAAAACCTGTGGCGCGTCATCTATGATTATGTTTACTAGGGCTGGGGCGGTTACCGTATTACCGCAATACCACGGTCACATGATGCCTACCGTGGGTCTGAGCTCGTCACCGTCATCACCGCAAAAAAAAAAAAAAAAGCATTGGCCTGCACATGTGTGCACGTTGTGTCTAATTACATTGATTCTAATGACATGGATTGTGTCTAATGACATTGTGTCTTACATAAGTTTTGTTTAGAAATTTTAAATACCGCGGGAATTTCTTGCTTTTCAACCGCGGTAAGAAAAAATCCATACCGTCCCAGCCCTAATGTTTACACCATTGGTTTACTTATCACATACGGCCTGTAGGCTAAGTTCGCTTCGTTTCATTCACTGTCAATGGTTCGCGCTTGGTAATGATGGCTGCGGCTTTACTCTAAAGATTATTTCATTTTTATATGTTGTTGAATATGGTTTATTAAAAAATAAACATATGAGAGCGTGTTATAGGCTATATGTCATGTTTTAGTCAGATATGACGACGCTACTGCAACACGTATCGCTGCAGATGAGAAGCTGAGCATCAACGTGCTATCGCAAATCAAAGTGAAAGTAAGTCGCAGACGCTTAACACACAATCATCTTCATTAAATGTAAAGAAACGAAATGATCTTACCAGGGCTGTTTCCGCTTTCTCTTATTGCGGGCTTTGATTCAGAAATTTTAGCTGAAGATCAATAAAATAATGTATCTCATTACTGTTGCTTTCGGTGACGTGCACTCCATTAAATCTGCATATAGCGGGAATTGAAGATCGGATTTATATCCGCAAAAAAAAAAAAAACACATTTGTATATGTAACCAGGTGTAAATGGAATCCAAAATGGAATTTTGATAAATCAGATTGCAATCCGATCTGAGAAAACGCATGAAGTGGCCTGGTGTGAACAGCCCCTAGACATCGGTGAAAAATGTTCTCCCCCCCCCCCCGACCCCCGATTTTTTTTTTTTATATATATAAAAAATATACTTTTTTATATATATTTTTTATATATATATAAAAATATAGACCTACCTACCAACCTTTTTTTTCTTTTTTTTTTGCTGTTACTGCAAACCAAAATATTTTTAAGGATGGCCTAACTGAAAGTATAGTTTGTTAAAATTATTTTCGGTACAGTGTTTAAAAATTCAACACATCTTTAGTGACTATTTTATTTTTTATTGACTGTGAAGTATTATTAAAATTGAAAATAATAATTTTCTATTTTAACACATTTTATTTGATATAATTTAGGCTATTATACATTCCTGTGATGGCAAAGCTGAATTTTGCCATTACTCCAGTCTTGTCACATTCAGAAATCATTCTAATATGCTGATTTTGTGCTTAGATGTTATCAATTACAAATGGTCCTCAACTATTAATGGTATTAAAGTATTAATGCTGACAACAGTTTTTGCCATTTAATAGTTTTGAGGAAAACCTTATTTTAATAGAAAGTTTAAAAGACAGTTTAGAAAGACTGTCACTTTTAAACAATTTAATGCCTTGCTGAATAAAACCATTATTATTAATGAGCATAAGAGGCTTCTTTCAAAAACATTTAAAAAATAATCTTATTACAAACTTTTGGCTGGTAGTGTATATGCATGCAGTAATATCATGCATGCCAAGTTGTGTTTATAGTCCCAAACCACTATTATTTGGCACAAATAAGAGCTAAAACGTAAATTATAAAAACATACTAAGTGCAGTTTTATCTATTTAAAATTGTCATTCGATTTTTAAATACAGCATTTGCTTTTCATGTACACTGCTTCAAAACACATTTATAGCTAATCATAAATGCGAGCTGGAACATAATTTCTATGCAAGCAGGACTTGCACACACCCACAGTTGCCTGTAATGACAGTAATAATATCAGATGCCATGCTTTCAGCATGCAGTGTGACAGGTCTCTATTGTGGATTTGCGTCTGTCAGACCTGCTTTGACAGGCGAATCCCATCCTCTCGCCCCCCTCAGCACTGTCCTGCTGACCCAATGGGTCTCTCATCTCGCCTTGAGGGTGAACATGGACTTTAAATGTGCCATATCCTTCCCAGCAGCCAAAGTTATTCTCATAGACATGGTGTCTTTGAGGGCTCATGTCCTGAGATCACCTCCCAGTCTTCATCTATCTGTCTCTGCTCACTTCTCTCACGTATGTCCTGCTTTTCCGCCTGAAATCTGCCACATGTTTGTCTCGTAGAGGTCACAGGATTGGTGTCTTCCCAATGGTTTTGGTGTTACTGAGTCACCAAGGCAACCCAGGGACACGTCTGCAGTCCCTCATCCTCCAGCACAGACCCTTATTTCTTGTCACTGGCATGGTCTATTTCAGGGCAGAGATCTGAACAGCCCTGACTCTCTGTATTGATTGTTCAGCACCAAAGGCCTTTCTATAAACTCTCTTTTGTACCACAGACCAGGTTGCCAGCAAGCTGAATCCCTTCTCTGACAGACTCTCTGACTTATGCAGCACCGCTGAACATTTATGCTAATGTAGTCATGCCTCTGTGAAAACCGCAGGCTGTCCTGCTAAAACGTCCTCGTATACTTACAAGGTGAAAATGGGGATGTCATTTAGCTGAGAGGGAAGAAAATATTTAAAATTTTAAATATGAAATTTGTAAATGTGAAATATT
Source organism: Abramis brama (assembly GCF_963993115.1). Classification (NCBI taxonomy): domain Eukaryota; kingdom Metazoa; phylum Chordata; class Actinopteri; order Cypriniformes; family Leuciscidae; genus Abramis; species Abramis brama. Next base: position 29,101,946 of record NC_139971.1, read on the forward strand.
TAAAGCAAACAAAACCGTCAAGTGTACTGTTTTACAAACTTGCTGGTAGACAAATTTCACTCAAAAATAAAAGGTTCTTAATTGGCATCTGTGGTTCCATGAAGAAGCTTAAACATCCATGGAACATTTCTATTGCACAAAAGGTTCTTTCATAGTGGAAAAAAAAAAGTTATTTAAATTATTAAAATGTTCTTCACACTAAGAAAGGTTCATTGCGGAACCTATATATATATATATATACACACACACACACACACACACACACACACACACACAGTCAATTTGAAATCCGGAAATCAACACCAATAGAGTTAATTTCAACACTTTAAAAGTGTATATATGGGAACCACCCACAAAGTGTTAGTTCAACACTTACAAAAGTGTTGCCTCTCGCAACACCGACACAGTGTTACAATATGAACACTAAGAGAGTAAAATATTAACACCAATGCAGAGAACAACAACACTGTTACAGAGCTGGGTGCAGTTAAAATTCTACACTGTTCTGGTGTTGACCTAACACTTTTGAAAAAATGGAAATCACAATCTTCTCAACCTTATAGGAGTCAAATATTACACCATCCTGGTGTTGATAAAACACATTTTTACAAATAAAAACACTAAGGGAGTTACCAGTTTTTCTTATTAGTGTTCTGCATCTGCCACTTTAAAGAACTGTAAAATAAACTCTTTGAAATAAACATCACTCTATATTACTCTTTCAAACCTTTATTTCAAAACAATCCAGAAAGTTAAATTGTAACCTCAGTCTGGGATCATAGTAGAATTCTGTTCATTGTAAAGTTAAAAATAAAGGCAAAATGCAAGCAGTTGTTTTAACAAACTAGTTTTTTATTAGTCTTTTAAAATAAATGAAGGAACAATATAGGCATTTCTGTCACCAGAATTATATGAAAGCTGCTTATTCAAATGGTCTGCAATACCTCAAGTCCTGTACATGTCAGTGAATGTAAGCTCTGTGTCAGTGAAGTTGATTCAGTACCTTCGACTTTGCAACAGTACAGCAGTGCTTGGGTCAACAACATTCAGCAGATGAAAAACAATTGCAGAATATGAGTGGATCAGTTGTGTCCAGTTGCTAACAGTAAAGTTCAGTGCATAGTTGTTTCACAGAGAAGGAAAGGCTGTGCAGATACAACTTTCTCGAAAAATCCTGTAGTGCTGGTTCCTAGACAACACAAAACCAGACCAATTACAATCAATACAATTTGTGTTTTATAAATACAGCAAGTTTATGGTGGAAAAAGTTCAACCATCTTAGACTTTCGTGACTCAAACAAGAAACTATTTTGGTAAGATTAAGACTTGAATTTACTGATTTCCAAGTAAATTAAATACTTTATTCATCCAAAAATTTGTATTGTCATTAATTATTCACCCTTATGTTGTTCCAAACCAGTAAGAGTTTTGCTCATCTTCGGAACACTTCATGATGATATTTTTGTCCCTTGATCGACAGCCTATTCAACTATCACTTCCAAAGCCACGGAAAGGTATAAAGAAAATCACAAGTAATCCATGTGACTCCAGTGGTTTGACCTCAATTTTACGACTTTTTTACGACAATTTTAACTCAACTTTATTTACAAAATATTAATCTTCAATGCACAATCACACAACAACATCTGCTCTCGCATTAACAACATGCAGGTGTTGTAATTATCTCATGAACGCATGTTGGAAATTAATATTTTATAAATTAAGTGGTAAATGTTTTTTTTGCTGCAAACACAGCACTTGCATAGTTTAATAAAATGTATATGTTAAACCACTGGAGTCGCATGGAGTACTATAATGATGTACCTTTCTACCTTTCTGGGGCTCGAAAGTGGTAGTTGCGTGGACTGTCAATGGAGGGACAGGAACCTCTCAGATTTCATTAAAAATATCTTCATTTGTGTTGTGAAGATGAAAGAAAGTCTTACATGTTTGGAACGACACGAGGGTGAGTAATTAATGGCAGAATTTCCATTTGTGGGTGAACTAACCCTTTAAAGGGATAGTTCACTCAAATTAAATTTTGGTATGTTTTAGCTTACCTCAAGGGCATCCAAGATGTAGGTGTCTTTGTTTCCGCAGTAGTTTCAATTTTGATATTTTTAGGTCAAACCGTTCTTGTCTGTCAGTCGTATAATGCAGGTCTATGGTCACCACCTCAAAGAGCATGCACAGAGAAGTCCAAATTAAACAATTCCCCATCGCAAGTACACATTGATGGCCAAAGACACGAAACGAGCGGTTTGTGTGAGAAAACTAACAGTATTTATATAGTTTTTACCTCTTGTACACAACCACGTCCAAGTGATCTGAGGGCGCATGCGCTTCCTTCTCTGGACTTCTCTGTGCATGCTCTTTGAGGTGGTGACCATAGACCTGCATTATATGACTGACAGACAAGAACGGTTTGATCTAAAAATATCACAATTGAAACTACTGCGGAAACAAAGACACCTACATCTTGGATGCCCTTGAGGTAAGCTAAAACATACCAAAATTTAATTTCAAAGTGAACTATCCCTTTAAGAATAAATTAAGACACGCACCTTAAGAAATCTCACTAAATAGTCAGCTGCCGGAAGAATCTTTGCTCCGTTGTTGTGGCTTTGTGATGTTGGGGGCAGGTGATGGGCAGATTTTTCCCAATCAGTTGAGTCTAAAATTAAACAGCAAGAAAACATATACCTGTCAAATCATGAAAAGGTTTGAAAACTCATTTTAAGTAAAAAAAAAAAAAAAAAAAAGAAAAAAAAGATTTACTTTTGTAAAATAATTTGACTGGACAAATTCAAAATGAGTGTTATGAAACACAGAAAATCTACCAAATAGCAACAAAGCTATGATTATTTTTTATGTTCGTGCCCATGATTCTCTCATACATGTATGTTATCTGTTAAATCTTACCATCACCAGGTTCTAGTCTGTCTTTAAACACCCAGCCTGCTACTCTTAGCTACTTGGTGCATCATAGAAATGCTCCTAGCAAACACAAATAGCAAAATCAATACATTTAAAGCATATCCAAACATCAACCATAAGTATATCTGATAAATACTTTTTGCATACATATTTAATCTGAAAGAATTACTTACCAATTTTAAGAAAATTGGTCCACCAAATAAGGAAATAAAGTGACAATTTCATGTGCATTGTCGGTCCGCAGTTTGTGGAGTTGTTCTTCTGTTTTTCAGGTGTGAGTTGTTCTTCTGTACGTTAGGTGTGCTGGCAAACGAGAGTAAAAGATAGTTTGAGGATAAATACATAGGCTACTTTATGATATTTGCACGTCACAAATATTATCATAAAAAAATATAACATAATAAAACACGTATTGTAAATATGTTAAAACACTTACTCTGTGTTTTCACTGTTAAAAGCAAACTCCGTGTCTGCACTGCGTCACGAGTCAAAGAAGATGGAGGGCCTAACGTTAGTCTGTGAGAAAGGTTTAAGCGCGCACATCACATAAATATCGTTACAAAACAATATAATGCCATGAAATACATGTTGTAAATTAGGTAAAAACACTTACTTTCGGTGTTTTCCCTGTTAACGTTACAAGCAAATCTCCTCGGAGATGTCGCCTTTGAAAAAAGTTTCGGCTCGTTTAAGCGCGCAGAGCATTTAAATATAGCTATAAATCAATATGTTTATAAAATAAATATTGTAAATTAGTTAAAACACTTACTCTCTGCTCCACATCGCGCGTCATGGAAAATGCCCCTCTGAGAGCAGTTTAGCCATGCACAGCACGTATATATTGTTATAAAACAATATGATGTTATAAAATGCATGTATAAATGCGATAAAACACTTAATTGATGCGTTTTCCCTCCTCGTATGCCTTGCATCGCGAGTCAAAGAAAATGGCGTCTTTGAAAAAAGTTTCAGCTCGTCTGGTCGCGCCCAGCGCATAAATGTCCCGGATGTAACTAATTACACTCTCTCGGTGTTATTAATTTAACTCCACATATTTTCACCACCCAGAGGGTGCGGTTTACACTAGCAGTGTTAATCCCTTGCAATTCAACACCAGAAAATTAACTCTTTACTCTAAAAGTCCTTAACACCAGGATTTCAACACTGGAGATTTTACTGTGCACACACACACACACACACACACACACACACACACACACACACACTTACTTTAGTTTCAAAAAGTGTGGTGGTTTCCTGTACCTTAGAGCTGGTTTAACTGCCAGGAATGAGAGTTTTATGAAGTCTCCTCTCCATAGAGTTAGTCAAGCTTAAAGTGAAAATCAAGCTTTTAATGTTGTTTATATGTCTATGTGGTGTTTTTAATATGCTTTAAATGGACAATGTGTAGTTTTTTAGGTATTTTATTATCTAAAATCAATATTTTTATTCTTAAATATGTCCTCAATGGTGTACAAATACCTCTGCTAATTATCTGACTTATCCTCGTAAACGAAGAATTTATTATCTTTATATACATGGGACGGGTAGGTCCACGGAGGCTTCCATGTAGTTCCGCCATCTTGAAAAACTATAATAGCAGAGATGGACAAAAAGTACTAGGCCAACGCGTTTCCACAACGCGTTTTCGTTCAGAGCCAGCGTCACATGACTGAAACCAGCAGAAACGGAGGAGCAGAGCAGTGAGAGGAGCTTGTCACTGCCCCGGCATGTTTAAAAGGCTGCACTGTACGGTTAGTCACAGGATAAGGAGTCCTCGTCGTCGAAAAAGTCCAAAGTAGACCGTAAAAACGAAACGTGACCGGAGATTACAAAAAACAAGGGTTAATGTCGTTAAAAACAAGGGTTAAAAGGACAAATCCAGTGAAAAATGAACCTGGGCTTAATTAACACATGGTTACCGAGTCGATCGTTCCCTGCGATGCGTTTTCATGAAAATCGAATGTATAGAGTTTTATCTTTAAAAACAGATTAGCTCATAACAGTAGTATATGGGGCACAGAGTAAGTAAAAATAAATCGCTAGTTAATACCACTAACAAGGCTCAAAATAGCCTCACACTAACACGGTAACATAATGAGGGTCCTTACATACAAACCGAAGCATTGAGAACTTTGTAAGTGTACAGACAGTTTAATAAGAAGATACTTTATAAAGACAGTACATTACGCGTTGACATGCAGGATCCATCTTGGAAAACAGTCTCGACTAAATCGAGCCACGAACGCCGTCGATAGGATAGCTGGTCGATAGGAATTACGTTTGTGAAATCTAACGTAGCACGGCGTTCGTGGCTCGATTAGTCGAGACTGTTTTCCAAGATGGATCCTGCATGTCAACGCGTAATGTACTGTCTTTGTTACGGTCTTAATTACAAGCTTTTTTTCATTGCTTGGTTGTGTACTTTATTATATAGACAGACAGTAGAACTTGATGAAGTGCTATTAAAAGACATCCTGTCATAGCTTTATGGTACGTAACGGCTACCGTAGATGCAACACACATTTGAAAAAGCGAGGCGCTGGAGAGCAATATTCGTTTGAATGCAAATTACAATTTCATCACTAGATGGGAGAAATTCCTACACATTGTCCCTTTAAGACAAACCATGTGCAAATTCAAAAGTCAACACCATTGCTGAGTATTTTCACCTTAAAACTGCAGTGAACCAAAGACACTCAAAAACACTGTTTTAAAATCGCTGGTGTTTCAGACGTCACAAACTACCTTGAAACCAATCACGTCAACGTGTGATCTCAATGAGTGTATCTCTGAGCTGGTGTGAGTAAGTGGAGGTGGGGCTAATTTGCATATGCATGGCAAGGGTGTAGATTTACATTCAAGCTATTTTAAGACATGAATGCATTTTTTTCCAAGTAAAAAACGTTTAAATATGTCATTTTTGTGATCAAAGATGAGTTTTAAGGGATAAAATTTACTACAGTGAGACTTAAAAAAAAATATCTACCCCTTAATGCTTTAAAATGGTAATAGGACACTAAAGTGTACCCTTCGTGGAAAGTGCAAGTTATCTTGCTGTGTTATTAATATTCATCAATGAGGATCTGTTGGATATCTAGATAAGATGATTTCTCACTTTGACATTTGTATATTCGAAATGCGCAGTTATTTATTGCAATTACATAATTTTAGAGCTTTCTCTGGGTTTATGTTAACATTTCTGTCATTATCTCAAATGTACAAATCTTAACATTTGCACTTAATTTATTTACATGTCTTTTAGGGGACGGAATGTTGATGGAAGACTGAGGAGATTAGGTTAATGGTAGGTTCTGTTTATAAAAGCGTTTTGTTTTTGGTGAATGTGATTTATTCACTTCAAAACTGAACTTGAATGTGGTGTGTGTTGATCAGATCAGTTAGACATTGGGCACAGTCAGGTTATGAGCTATGTTCTGGGTCGTGGCACTGAAGTTTCGCTCTGCTCCAGGCTTTGGGCCAACACTAACTCTTTCCTAAGTTTGTCATATTTCTCTCTCTCTCTCTCTCTGATGAATGAATTAGACACAGCACAAACTTAAATCAAGTTTGCTAGTGCTTTGCTATGGTTTTATTCTTCCTTTTCACCCTGTTTTTGCCTCCAGACTCCTTGTAGTCTGCAGGTTTGATTCCTTTTGCCATTAATTGTAATAATCCAGTGAGATTTTTGTATTTGATAACAGCATGATCCACATGGAGATCTGATCTCACCATCATCGAGTCTGTCTGTCATTACATGAAGAAACAGAAAAAACTGAGACAGACTAAATCCAGAAGAACTATGGCAACGTCTCAAAGACGCTTGAAGAAACCGACCTGCAAAGCTATAGTAATGTGAAAGTGAGTACTGAGATTTGGTGAGACCAACCTTTGTTTAAAACAGCTTTTGTCCTATATTTGCACATAGTTTTTCAGTTAGCTTTGCAGGTGGATGTAGGAACATGTTCCGTGTGAACAACCGGTACCCTGTCTAAAGAAGATCTCATATTAATGTATAATTTTACAGAAGTGACAATAACTGTAGTGACTAGTGATTTTGGCTATAATGTTGGATACTGTAGTACATTTTTGTAAGTGGAATCAAATTTATAGTTTAAATGTATCATCACTAATTCGTTTAACACAACAGGCCTTGTTTTGGATTCTCTGCTTTCCATCTGTCTCTTTTTGGACCATGATACTGCTTTTTTTCATTCTTCTAGCAGAATATCTTCTTCTGTCATTCATATCTATCTATCCATCTATCATCCATCATCCATCTATCCACCTATCCATCTAAAATCTACAATGCATTTAATTCAGTTTTTACTTTAATAAGGACTGGTTATTTACAATCCAAGCTTCAATCTCCCTGAATAATTGCGTTTGTCTTTGTCGCTTTGGCATCTGAAATATATTAAATTCTTATTTATAGATTTTTATTTAGGAGTCATAAAGAAATATTTCCATAACCATGAATACAACTGCCAAATTAAACTTGATTAAACTCTGCAGCATTTTATAAACTTCCTTTTTGAGGACTGAGGGAAAATCTGTCTCAGTAAATTAGGAAAGGGACAATAAAATGTTAGACCCCTAAATTATAATTACACTTCCTCTCCTTGTGTTTGTATCGTGGTAGAATGATTTATAGTGTTCCTCTATTCCTGATTTGTCTGTCATAATCATTTCTGAGCTACTTTACTGCTACCACTTCTCTGTATTTTGTACTCTAACACAACAAAACATCAAACATGTTTTGTTTCTTCTCTGATATAAAATTTTTAGCACCGGACTCCCACGCACAGATGGTTTCTAACAGTTAGAGCTGACCGGAGAGGGAGTTGACAAATGATCATGAAATCACAGAATAATGGACACATATTGATATTTGTGAACAATTAACAGTGCTTGCAAAGTGAGATATGGATAAAAGTGCTATGGACATGAGTTTAAAAATCAAGTTTCTCAGACTGAATGTTCTTAAAGCTAATACACTGCATTTTCCCTTAAACATAGTCCTTTAAAGGGGTGGTATAATGCCCTTTTCACGATGTAAAATAAGTCTCTGATGTCCCCAGAGTGTGTATGTAAAGTTTTAGCTCAAAATACCCCACTGATATTTTTATATAGCATGTTAAAGTTGTCACTTTTTGAGGGCGAGCAAAAATGCACTGTTTTGTGTCTGTTCCTTTGAATGCAAATGAGCTGCTGCTCCCGGCACAGGGGGTGGAGCTTCAACAGCTCCTGTCATTTTACCTCACAGATATGCACTGAAAATTTCAAAAACTTTTAGCTTTTATGTTCGAACCGGAGTCAGATGATGTCAACAGAGTCAATGATGGAGAGACTCAAGAAGAAGTGACATGTAGAATTCAACAGGACATTTCTGAATGGTTAGTTGGTGAATTTATGTAGCTGATGTGTAGTTATTTTTTAGTCATTGATTAGCATATTCTGTCTTAATCTATAAATCGTGTTTCAGGGGCGGGGTTTATGTAAATTCTAGGGTTGGTGATGTCACTAACCCAGGAGGAATGTCTTGTAGTTCCTTGCAACGCATTCTCATCCCAAGGCGTCATATACTGACGCTTTTGAAATTTCGTCTACATTCGACGCACATGGCACCCTTTAGCGTCAATATGTGACGCAGATTATGGGTAGGTTTAGGTCTGGGGTAGGGTTAGGGTTAGACCGCTAGGAGGCGCCTTCTGGCCCATATTTATCTGCGTCTCATATTGACGCTAAAGGGTGCCATGTGCGTCGAATGTAGACGAAATTTCAAAAGCGTCAGTATTAGTGTTGCACGATGTACCGATACTTCAAAAGTATCGCGATACTCGGAAATTAAAAACGTCACGATACCTAAATTTATCAGTATCGATACTTAAAAAAAAAAACAACAAAAAACGCCTCCCTATGGACGTCTGTGTTTTTTTCCTGACGCACGCAGCAAAGAACCTGCCGCTGTCAGTGTCATGTGACACTACAGAGATGGCTGCATGTGCGAGCACAATCGTTTATATAGCCTACTGTCTATGAGCACAAGTGGTCCACGACTCGTAGAAAAAGATGACGCGAGGAGTGACATATGGAAGTAAGTTGCCTACCTTGCTCTGGTGCACGGTGCACCGATACTTCAAAAGAAAACCGGAAATTAAATGCGTCACGATTCCTTAATTTATTAGTAGGCTATCGCTTCTAAGAATGACCGATTTGTAAAGGCCTGACACACACTTGGCTGCGTGTCGTGTCCGTTTTTATTTCGGCTCCCATGTTAACTGCCTGCGTGACACACGCGTCTGGGTGCAGCTCGAGACGCGCGGAAAACGCGTGCATGCTAGAAATAGAACCGACGCCTATTTTTCACGCGACACGCACCCGTGTTGGAAGCGTTTCCAGGCAAAATAGAATAGGAAAAGATGTTTCTATGTCATTTTGACACGAATACATATTAATCAATGACATTTTGATGTTTGAAAGTTTTGACAAATACAATATAAAATGTAATTTAAAAAATATGATCGATTTTCAAATATTGCACCTCTCAATACAGAACGAATTATTCTGTAGCCTATTTTGCCGTCAACACTGCCAACGTTGTCTTTGCTGCTATATATTTATGTTTAACATGAAGTATAGGCCTTCCACAACTCTCTCCCCACGTCAAATATATCACCAATAAGGCTTATCATACCAATATTAAACATTGTTTAATATAATTGCTGTTCATATTTTTATTCAAAGTTCAGAATCAAGATAAAGCTCTTATGTTTCTTATGATAAATGAGATAATGCTGCTAAATTTATATTTTTTTTACCTTGAATGTCATTGCTCTAATTTATTTTTTATATTTTGATATTTCATATTTTGTTCAAATGTTTAATATATCTGCTGTTCATATGTTCATTTATTAGTGTGTTATATGATTAGAATGTTGTCCCGGTTTTAAAATAAAGCACAGCAATGATATTTGAGTGTTTCTCCCTTTTCAGGAAAAGTATCGAAAAAGTATCGAAATCGCAATACTTGACTTGGTATCGGTATCGAAACAATAATTTTGGTATCGTGACAACACTAGTCAGTATATGACGCCTTGGGATGAGAACGGGCTACCAGCCGTTTGTTGTAGTCCGTAAAAAGCAATTTGTTTAAAAGAAAAGATCTCCCTTTGCTTTGAACTTTGAGCATTGTAACTTTGCAGATGTTGTTTGTACTCAAACAGCAACATTACACATTAACTAAAGTTAGAAAAGTGAAATCATAATCAACCACCCCTTTAATATCAAAGATGGAAATTGAATAAAAAAAAAAATTCTAAGTTACATAGGTTTATGAGGCCCATCAAAGAATGTACTTGAATAAAACATGAAATAAACACTAATTTTACTTGTGCATGCTATTCTAAAGAGGAAAACAAAAGTTTTCCCATAATCCTTCTTAGAAATGTAAAAACTTTTAAATTAGTTTTCAACTGATGTAACCAAGGCCAATAATAGCATAGCCTACTTTTGCCGAACCAATCTAAACCTGATGGAGAAAAATCATGTTCTATCTTATATTATTTCCCACTGACTGTTTTGAGTCACTTGGAAATACGCCACTTTACAGAAATTAAATGTGTTTCAGTGCGAATATTGTCTCATGTTGTCTTGAAAGTCAACATAAAATCATAATGTAGTCTATTGACTTCCCAAATACTTTTTGGTTTTATTGTGAATGATTAACCATTGCACATTATAAATGATACATAAATGATAAACAAATTTTTCATTTTGGTTGAAGTCACAAATCCCTCTTATTTTCCAGCCCTTCTCCTATACATTTACCTTCATGTTACCTTCATATACATTTGTCTTCAAGCACAGAAGTGTTTTGGAAAATTGTATTTGTATCTCTCTCGACTCTCACACAGAGTAACACGGTCATGCTCATTGTAATTAGCACCCTTTGAGTAATGGGCTGATTCAGCCTGGAGGTGTTGTGCCAAATCAGCACTCAGATAAGTTTCAGCTCCTTCAGGAAGGTCTGTTTGTAACAGCCTGCCAACACACACACATTGCTCTTGCCCTTTAGTAGTGAAAGTGTAATGATTCTGTTATGAAGCACATACAGTGTTACAGTATACACACACACACGCACACTTAGGGGACTGCAGAATGTATAGCTGTAAGATCAGGTCAGAGCAACCAAACCCCAATGTAATATGCCCTGTCTGGAAAACCACAAGCTCTTGATCCCAAGCTGCTTGTATCTCTGAAAGAAACGAAAAGATTGTGTGAGGGCGCATAACTGAGTTTACTAGGGCTGTCATTTAATTAAGTGTAATTAATTATTTTTATTTTTTTTATGAAGGTGTGGTAAAAAATGAATGTAATTAATCATGCCACATGACCCATGCAAGCAATTCAAGCTTGAAGTACTGTCAAAAATTGAAAAATTGCAGACTGCATATTGTGAACAGCTGCTAAATCTACCTTTTAAAGCCAATACAATGACTTCCATTTAAAGGCCAATAATATCATAGCCTACTTTTGCAAAACCATTCTAAACCTGTTGAAAAAAAGAAAATAAAAAAGAAAATCATGTTCCATCTTATATTATTTACCAATGAATATTTTGTGTCACTTGGAAATAGGTCACATTATAGAAGTGACGTGTTTAAATTAAATGCTTAAACCTTCTGTACCTGACACACTCTGCATGAGACACACACACATCAAGTCAATTACAACATATGCCGATTAATTTATTGCAATTAATTAATCAAATATCAATGCAAACCCTAGAACTGACACATCATTTTGAGAACACAGACAAATGTGATTTGAGTCTGCATGCTCAGGGTGTGTACAGGTGCACGTGTCTCTCTCTGTAACTGCGTTTGCATTCCAGTGCTTTGTTGTCTGAGTAAATGTCCTTCAGATGCAGGATTGGCAGCTATATGTCCTTGTGACAGTAAGGACACATTAATCCTTTGTGCAAAAACTTGAAATTGAGATTCCTCTCTTTGTTTGTTTGTCTTTGATATTCTCTCTGAGTCCAGCTCATTTGCAAGCTTTGAAAAATCATCATCATTATTGACGTCCAGCCTGGAGTCAGAGACCATGTATGATTCTATAAATAAACAAGCCAAGGTTTTCAGATCGTTATTTGAATAACCGTATAGACGTAGAGCATGGCAATTACAGCTTTCCTCGAACGTTCTTTCATTTGTTCTTCATTCAAGAATTCTTAATAGTGAATCAAGAATACTACATAATGAAGAAGATTTGCATTTCCTAAAAGAAATAGGCTAGTAAGGCACTTGCAAACACTCTTAGTGCTACAAGGCAGCACAATAATAGTGTTGCAATCTTTAAAATGTATTAATTTGGTCATTTATTTAAATTATTTTCTCCTATCGTAGATTAGGAATAGTGAGTTCTCAAAAAGTGTAAACATTGTGGTTCTGTTTCATACTGACCGCCAGAGGCAGTGTAAACACTATTGGATTATCGCAGCGCCAGCCAGATCGAGGTCGAGAGAATATAACAAGGTCACATGGTGACGTATGCTGAGCCTTGGTTTTATCTTAACTGAGCTTGGTGCAGGACAATCCATTTTTCCAACCCAATTTAATGAGAAAATGTAAGTCTTACGTACGTTACGTACATTCATATTTAATGTTGCTTGGCTTAGTCATTCCATTTGGAATCCGCGGAATCAGGACTTTTGCGTGGGTAAAAAGGCTCCTCGCGCAGATTTCATATTGGTCACTTGAAATCAACACGTTGACCAACAGAAAGCTGCTTGGTTTAAAAGTGAGTTCTATGTGAGCTGTGCTTTATATGGTACCGGTCAATAGTTTTGAAATATTACTATTTTTAATGTTTTTGAAAGAAGTCTCTTATGCTCATCAAGATTGATTTAAGAATACAATTTTTGTTTTTTATATTGTGAACTATAATTGGAACTTAAATAATGGTTTTCTTTTAATATACTTTAAAATAGAATTTATTTCTGTGATGCAAAGCTGAATTCATCAGCCCACAACTCCAATTTTCAGTGTCACATGATCCTTCAGAAGTCATTCTAATATGCTAATTTATTATCAATGTTGGAATTTTTTTTATAACCTGTGATAATTTTTTCAGGATTCTTTAATTAATAAAATGTTAAAAAAGAACAGCATTTATTTAAAATAGAATACTTTTGCAACAATATGCACTACTGTTCAAATGTTCGTGGTCAGTATTTTTTATTTATTTTTTTGAAAGAAATGAATACTTTTATTTATTAAGGATGTGTTAACTTGATAAAAAGTGACAGTAAATATTTATATTGTTTGAAAAGATTTCTATTTTGAATACATTTTTTTTTTTCATCAATGAATCCTGAAAAAAGTATCACAGGTTCCAAAAAAATATTAAGCAGCACAACTGTTTCCAACATTTATAATAACTGAATGTCGAATCAGCATATGATTTCTAAAGGATCATGTGACACTGAAGACTGGAGTAATGATGCTGAAAATTCAACTTTGCTTCACAGAAATAAATTATATTTTTTGAAATATATTAAAATAGAGAACCATAATTTTAAATTGTAATATTTCACAATATTACTGTTTTTTTCTGTAGTTTTTATCAAATAAATGCAGGCTTGATGAGCATAATAGACTTCTTTCAAAAACATTAAAAATAGTAATTTTCCAAACTTTTGACCGGTACTGTATAACACTATTGACACGAGACAATTGACATTTTTTGCCCAAGAAAATTAGCTGAAATATCGCTAATGTGACTAGACCTTAAAACTGCAAGTCTACGGAACAAAAGTTTGGATCAAGTTTATATGATACAATTTCAAGCTAAATTGCATGAAATTTTCCAGAAGTGAAAAGTGAAAGAAGGCCAAAGCAGACACAATGTAATATGCAAATAGATTTAAGACGGCCAACCACAATTCATTATACAAATATTAATATAACATCATTGCTGTTGAATCTGTTTTTAAAGTCAATGGTATTTTTTTTATAAAGTATATCATTTATAGACGGAAATTATCTACAAAACAAAATTTGGAGTCTGTACACTAAGTGTTGCAGGTCGAATTAATTGCAGAAGTTGAATACCTTGTGTTGTGTTTCGAACAAACCCTAACCAAAACGAATATCAGTACAGTGCTGCTTAGCAATGTGTGTTATCTCATGTCTGTTAAATGAATGCTGCTGGACCACATTGTGCATTAATAAGTTCAGCTTTCAAGCGCTAGGCTACAGGGTGCACGGCTGGCTGAATAACCCTTAAGGCTGAGGGTGGTTACCATGCCAACGGGGGCCTCGGCATAGGCAATGCCAAGGTCACAGCGCCTGGAGGAATGGTAGATTAAATTGTGCAGTGGTCAGCGCTTTAATTCAATTAATCTGTGTGGAATGGATGGGAGGATGTGTGTGTGACGAGGGATAGGACTTAAGGTTATGAGGGCACACAGCGGGGCTCTCAAACATTGGACGGATACATATTTTGCCCATCGACTCTTTGGCCCCAAATCCCATGCTGAAATGATGACCTGCTCATGCTCTCGCACAAACAGTCCATAATTAAAAAAGCCTCAGAGCTTATTGAAACGACACAGCCTGAAAATGAATTAAACATGACGGGAGGTCTTATTATTCTGCTATTGTATAACAAAATAAATGACTGTTGGTGCTAATATGGTTAAAGTAACAAAATAGGATACACAAAAGAAATATTGGCGTTTCGGGTTTATTATGGCTCCAGAGAAACATTACAGCTACCGTATTTAATGAGATTTGTGCGTTTCCTAAGCTGTTTTTCCATTCTGACTGTTTTAGAGGACTTGCAAGCACTTTGGGGGCTCATCATAAACCACAATGTCATAACTGCTAGTTTTATTACTCATTTTGTTAAATAAAAGCAGATATATTTACCTTATTAACTCTAACAGTAGGCTTTCGCTTTAAGTAAAACTCTCATTTGCCAACTGGCCTTTTGAGGGACTTTGAAAGAAGGAAGACGAAAGCAAACACAATTTAATATGGATGTAGATGTAGGAAAGACGTTATTGCAATTCATTATGCGTATATTACAGTAACATCATTGCGGTTAGTTTTGTTGTGAATGCTGCACATTTATATCAATGTAAGTCAATGGTAGCCTGGCAAGCCAGACCTACATCAAGATGTTAGGTCTGGCAACTCACCATGGCACGGCTCAATCCGAGGGGCGGGATAAACGGCTGTCTTTCAAATTCCCTCTGCACGCAATAGGACAGCGCTTCAACCAACCAGAGTGTTTTCCCAACAGCGGAGCTAGTTGATAGATTCAACTTTTGCCATATCTGGCCGGCAAAACAACAAACACATCTTCCTTTTTTTAAGAATGACTTAAGTGCCGTTCTTTGCTCTTTTCTCAAAGAAAAACTTAACTCCAAGTCCTCCAGAGTCACGGACAAAGCCGATTCGAAAGACTGTTCTCCAGCAGCCGCAGCCAGGGAACCGTCGCAACTCTGTTGTCATATGTTAAGCCCGCCCCGCCTACTCTATACACGACGTGATTGGCCTGACCCAATTTAGGTTTTTGCAGCTCGAAAGTCAATGGAGAGTTGCTAGACTGCCCTGGCTGCAAAATACATTTTGCTGCCGCTAAGGTGCGTCTAGATTTCTAGGCTAAGTCAATGGTAGATGGTCAGACTTTAATGTAAAATGTCTTGACTCTGTAAAGACTCGGGTTACTCCACTGCTTAAAAAACCAACACTAAACACATCAACTGTAGAGAATTACAGACCCATCTCCCTCCTACCATTTATTGCAAAGACACTTGAAAGAGCTGTTTTCAACCAAGTAACATCCTTCTTGTCTCGAAACAACCAGCTGGATGTCAACCAATCCGGCTTCAAGAAAGGCCATTCTACTGAGACTGCACTACTATCAGTCACAGAAGCCCTACGGATCGCAAAAGCTGCTTCCAAATCTTCAGTCCTCATTCTCCTGGATCTGTCTGCTGCCTTCGACACTGTGAATCATCAGATCCTTCTGTCCAGCCTCTCATCACTGGGCATCACAGGTACTTCACTCCACTGGTTTGAGTCCTATCTCACAGGTAGGTCCTTCAAGGTCGCATGGAGAGGCGAGCTATCCAGATCGCATCAGCTGACCACAGGGGTTCCCCAGGGTTCAGTTCTTGGACCCCTCCTCTTCTCCATCTACACCGCATCACTGGGACACATCATACAAGCGCACGGCTTCTCCTACCACTGCTATGCTGATGACACACAGCTCTTCCTCTCGTTTCAACCAGATGATCCCACAGTAGCTGCACGGGTCTCAAGCTGTCTGGCGGACATCTCGGCATGGATGAAGGAACATCACCTACAGCTCAACCTGCCAAAGACTGAGCTTCTCGTCCTCCCTGCCAATCCATCTCTACAGCACGACTTCACTATCCAGCTAGATTCATCTTCAATCACCCCATCAAGGACGGTCCGAAATCTTGGAGTAACATTTGATGACCAGCTGACCTTCACAGATCACATTTCAAAGACAGCTCGATCATGCAGGTTTGCACTGCACAACATCAGGAAGATCAGGCCTTTCCTAACTGAGCATGCAACACAACTTCTCGTCCAGGCCCTGGTCATTTCTAGGCTTGACTACTGCAATGCTCTTCTGGCCGGTCTTCCTTCAAGTGCAACTAAACCTCTACAGATGATCCAGAATGCTGCAGCTCGTCTTGTCTTCAACGAGCCCAAGAGGGCCCACGTCACTCCTCTGTTCATCTCTCTGCACTGGCTACCTCTCGCTGCTCGCATCAAGTTCAAGGCATTGACGCTTGCTTACCGATCTATCACAGGCTCAGCTCCCTCCTACTTTAACTCATTCCTACGAGTCTACATCCCTACCAGACGCCTACGATCAGTCAACGAGCGACGTCTCGTGGTTCCATCGCAGAGAGCCACAAAATCACTTTCCAGAACATTCTCATTCACAGTTCCATGCTGGTGGAACACTCTCCCCTCCCTCATCCGGAATGCTGAATCCCTGACAACCTTCAAAAAGCATCTGAAAACCCATCTCTTCCGTGAGCACTTAACCACATAAAAAAAAAAAAAAAAAAAAAAAAAAAAACCCCTCCCCTTTCCCTCTAAAAACCTCACTTATCGGGCTTATGCTACTCTGAATAATGCCTGAACTTTGTATCTTGAGCACTCCTTGCGTAGCTTTGGTTTTTGCCTCTTCATGATGATTCGCTTAATCTAGTCCTGCTTTGTAAGTCGCTTTGGATAAAAGCGTCTGCCAAATGACTAAATGTAAATGTAAATGTAAAGCCTGACATATGAAATGAGTCATAAAATCGTATTTAAAAAAAAAAAAAAAAAAACAACCCATTACAACTAAACCTTTAGATGAATGAGAGAGAAAAAAAGAGAGATTTGTGCTTTACCTAGACGTTTTTTTCCATTCGGACTATTTTAGAAGACTTCAGTGCACTTCGGGGGCTCATCATTGTTACATCCCATGTGATAAGTGTGACTTCAGTTTTGTGTTTTGGAGTTTTTTTCTGTAAATTCTTATTATGGGTTAATTTATTTTCCCATTGTAATAAATACTGATACTTAACCTTTAAAGGTCCCATGACATGAAATTTTCACTTTCTGAGGTTTTTTAACATTAATATGAGTTCCCCTAGCCTGTATATGGTCCCCAAGTTTCTAGAAATTTCAATCGGTGTAAATCGAGCTTTTGCTATCTTTCTCTGCCTTTGAGAAAATGGAGGCTCATACGCGCTGATCTTGAATCTCCTCTTTATGACGTCATAAGGAGGAAATGTTACCTCCCCTGTCTCTGCTTTGCCCGCCCAGAGAATATTTTCCGCCCATGAGAAAATGCGCTAGGAAGTAGGAACGCGCGCGCGCACGATTTTAGTTTGTCCACGAGAGATATCATGACTTTTGAGCGAGCGAAGCATAACAATTGCTCAATAATTGGATGTACAAATGAACACCGAAGGGTCAATACAGAGCTGGGCTTGCTGAACGTCTGAAACTAAATTCTGGATCACTCTCTTTGGCTCAGCTACACACCTCGGACAAGTAAGTCAACTAATGATATATAAGTGTGTTGCTTTACTGTTTATGGTTACCTAGATTGTTACACGTAGAATGTGGCTGTAACATTAGCTATGCAGTTTATGTGTGTGAATACACACACTGTAACGCGAGTGTTGTACACTTCTTTGTTATTTGGATAACCGTTTTCCTGTTGGTTATATGGCGCGCGCGATATCCGCATTTCAAGATCGCAGAGCTTGATGTAATTGTAATAAGATAAACACAGACGTTACAGATCTCTCATGAAAAGGCAACAGTAGGTTCGCGTTAGCTACATGATGATAACTGTAAACCATCCGAATAAAGTACCGTATCCAGACATAATATTTTAAACTAACCATTCGGAAACGTCCTGCTGGAGCCGCTGAGTTGCAACTTCTTCATCCGTTGCTTCTCCATCCGGATCAGATTCTGGGTCAAACTGAAATGCTTGAAAGACTGCGTGTCTTTGTGCCATTGCTATATCCAACGTAAACATGCACGCCACATCTTGCGCAAGATGGTCAAGGCCACACCCACCCTCCACCTTGCGCCGCCTTTCTCCTCCTCATTATCATCAAGGCTACAGACACCGAAACGGCCTGTCTGAAGGAAGCTCATTCTGGGACTGGCTTGTAGTGGCTATAATTCTGCACCGAGGCTGAATTTTTGGAAAGAGATTTCAGATACAGTACTAGGGACCACTAAGGCCTATATTAAAGCCTACAAAAAGTAGCATGTCATGGGACCTTTAAAATAAACTCGCTTGTGTGATTGCTTCCCAGTACATGCACAGTGTTTTAAATGTTGCACCCTAATTCCTCTAGATCAAAAAGTGTAACATTAATGGGGGCTCGTCTGGGATACTAATTTTCTTATTGGCTTGTCCTGAGACTATTTAATACTGCTCATGTACTGGAGGTATAGTAATGGTTACGGAGGGTTTGTATGTTGGATTAAGGTTTTTATGTTGTGGATTATATTGTGTTGGATAGGAATAATAACCATGACTTTTAGTTTGCAAACCTTTATTGACAATCCAACTGTGGAGCAATTTGATGGATTTAGGAATGATTATTTATTATCCATTGCAAGTCATTTTCAAATTCCTGTATCGAGCCAAGTTTCAGAGATAGTTAGATGGTGTGGAAGGGTTTTCTCCTAATCCTGATATAACGGATAGAGACCGTTCGGAAGTGAGTTGTTATCTGAAACTGTGGTTGAGACCGAGGGTAGGACAGTACTGCCACCGTTCGATCCATTTTCACCTGTTTCTTTGGGTTCCAAGGAGGATACAAGGTTAAAAGTGTGTTTAACTCATTTACAAAAAGCTCACACCCGACAGGCTGAATTGGATTTGCGTCTTAAGGTACGCACCCTTGAGATTGAGAAGCAAGTAAAGATGCGACAGCTAGAGCGGGAAGCAATGAAAATTGTTGGCGGCGCAGCCGTGCAACTCATTCCCCTTAAAGTTACGAGTGCTCCCTCTCAAGTCACGAGTGCTCAATGTCATAACCACTAGTTTTATTACTCATTTTGTTGAATAAGACCAGAGATATTTACCTTGTTAAATTCAACAGGAGGCGTTCGCTTTGATAAGTAAAACTCTAATTTGCCATTGGGCCTTTTGAAGGGAGCTCAATGAGAATGTACTGCGCTCGTCTTTTTGACTCCCCCATTCGCAGTGATGCAATCGCAGGCCAAATTGCTTCATTTGAAATGGGTTTAATCTTTCCTCTCGCATTACCATCAGATTCGCCTGATAACGTTTGGTCATTGTCGATTTGGACACGGCCCCCGTAAATTAGGTCATACCTTGTTTGCTGCACGTCTCTCTGTCTGGCTGACAAATTGATTTATTTCCTTTTGTTGCTGATGTGGGCTGCCAGATGGCTTGTAACGAACAGTTCACCTGAACTGGGGCTTCTCGCAACCAGAGCGGAATGGTTGAGGCATGCGTATTAGAGTGGGGCCGGACCCTGGACAAGGCCCTTGAACAGATGCATTAGGACTGAATGAAATGTTGATTGAGATGGAGGTAGAGTTGACTGACAGCCGTGGCCCAGTCATGCTGCCTCTCTGGTGAAGTACCGGCACTGTCAAGTGGAAAATAGAACATACACTCGAGAGTGTCTGCTTTTAAGCAGCGCCCTGGAACACCGGGAGTTTTAGCAGTGCAGGGGATGTACAGAAATGTGTGCCTGAGTGGTAGGTTTTTTTTACAGACTCTATCGCACCTCTCATCTGAAATCTTTGTATATACAGTACCAGGGCTTCAGCTTGTCATCCTGGAGAACAGGTTCAAAATTCCTCTTTTTGATGCTCAAATTTTGGTTACAGATTGCTTACGTGAGCAATTTCTGAGATAACGTTCTGTGTGGCAATCATTAAAGTTGTAGTAGAGTTCACACTGCTATAGCTGATATAGATCGATTATTAAATCACTCACTAGAAACTCTCACAGCATTTTGTGGTCAAAATATTTCTGTGTAATGACCTCATAACCTTATATAATTGACCATTCTACAAGGCAACGCATTTCCTACATATCTGTGCTGTGTTTCTGCAGCCTCTTTATTCCTCTATAATATATTGATTTGAGTTGAAATTATTCATTTTCATGTTCATCAATGCCAAATGTAAACCCATTAATGAATACAATCTCCACCATTTCAGTAAGATTTCTGTGAAAGAAATTAACACTTTTACTCTGCAAATATGCATTAAATTGATCAAAAGTGACAGTAAATATTTATACATTTACAAAACAATGCCCATTTTAAATAGATTTTTGTTCTTTTGAACTTTGTATTTTTTAAAGCATCCTGAAATTTTTTTTCATGGTTCATAAAAATATTAAAAAGCGCAAATATATTACAGCCATTACTCCAGTCTTCAGTGTCACATAATCCTTCTGAAATCATTCTGATGTGAATTAATGTAAATTATTGTTATTAATATATTAGTTTTTATGGGTCAAATAAATTGGTGAGCAGAACATAATTCTTCCAAAAAAAATCTTATGCGTTAATGTAGCCTATATATTATATGGTTATACGGTAATTGTGCGGTAATGTATATAAAAATGGCATATTATATACAGTATACAGCATTATTCTACAAACAGCACTGTCAAATAAAATACACACACACACACACTATGGGCCCTATCTTGCACCCAGCGCAATTGACTTTGTACACTGACGCATGTATCATTCCTATTTTGCACCCGCGCAAAGCGCGCTTTTCCCTCCACAGAAGCACGTCGCTAAACTAGGGAATGAACTTGCGCTCCCTGGGCGGTTCAGCGCAAAAAAGGAGGCGTGTTCCGGCGCAAACGTTCCTTCATGCTATTTTGCAGGTTTAGAAAACAATTGCGCCACTAACCAGGAAAAAATAGTTTAAAGTCAGTGGCGCGTTGCGCATGTTATTCATATGCTATTTTAAGGGCGCATGCTTGGCCATAATCAATGTAGTGTGTGCACAACGCGCATACACTTTGATTCTCTCATCTACACAGAAGCAGCAGTTTTCATTTTTGCAAATCATACATTATTATGATGGATAGATAGATAGATAGATAGATAGATAGATAGATAGATAGATAGATAGATTTATTATAAAAGCATACATCTAGCTTACACATTTACCCAAATTATCATACGCCTTTTTAACCGAAGTTAATTTGGGTGGGTTTCTCCATCCCCAACGTCCCTGACGAGAGCGTTGCTCTCCTTGGCTGTGAACCGCTCCTGGCGCGCGTCTGGCAAATCCGCCGTTATAATAGGAATCCGCTTTAGAACAAAGCGCGTCTGCTCTTACAGGGAATGTGAGATGACGCTCTGATTGGTTTATTTCACGTTACGCCCAAACCACACCTATGAATAATGAAGCTACTTCAGACCAACCCATTTTAGATTTGCGCCTGGCGCAAGAGTCATTTATCCCGCTGGGAAAATAGCAACAGCGCCAAGACCCGCCCACAAAGTTACTTGCGCTTTGCGCTTTGACACTTGCGTTTCAGATCGTTAAAATAGGGCCCTATATATATTAGTGGTGTAACGGTTCACAAAATTCACAGTTCGGTTCGATACGATACACTTGTCACGGTTCGGTTCGGTACGTTTTTGATACAGCAAAAAGAAAGAAATGCCAGAGAAATTTCCTTGATTAAATTTTTTTTATTCTTTTTTTATTTTTATTAAAACTAACATCATAAAGTATGATATTTTTTTTTACTTTGAGCAATTCTAGAGCTATAATTGACTATTCTTAGGAGCATATAAAACAAAACAGCTACAAAAATGAAATGTAATATTGTAGTAGTTATAAGCAGGTTTATTTTAGTTCAGATTAACATTTGAGGGCAGCAATTGTATTCATAATGTCAAAATAAAACCAACGTAATGTTACTTGAAGGCATTATAGCCTACTATTCCTGCCAAACTTCCATGGTTGCAGTTAGTGTTACTACAGTAAATCCATGGTGAATGTTGCTGATCTGTGGACACTGGATAGTTCATTCATGCACAATGTTTCTTCCAGGTTTCCACGTCAGCGCTGTTTGATCCGTTAATAACGGAGAAATGTGAATGTTTCTCACTAGATCTCGCAGCGATGTTATTACTTAATTGGCGAATTCAAATGCTTTCTTTACTGGATCTCTTATTAGCGCTGTGTAGTAACAGTGTCGCATGATCACGATCGGCTCGCGCTGCATTGGTCCAAACTGATAAACGGTCCTTCAACCACACAATAACGAGCAGTTTCGTTCCGTTTGCCATTTGATGTTGGGCAATGTTGTGGTCGCGCCGGCGTCTCTTACATTATGAGCGCGCTTGCCACGCGCAGCGCACCTACATTTGAAGTAATGAAATTTTGGTCGGCAGGAAAAATGGTCCAACGAACCGTTCGGTTTGAAAATGCGTACCGAAAACCGAACCGAAAGCCTCGTACCGAACGGTTCAATACGAATACGTGTATCGTTACACCCCTATATATATATATATATATATAATATTTGACAGTGTTGTTTATAGAACAATGTTGTACATGGGTTAGGGTTAGCCTGAAAGCACCTGAAGACAAGGAAGGCTTATCTTTACAATCCTCCAAAATGAGGTCAAAATGTTATCAGAGCAGCATTTTGTTTTTGGGACGTTTCTCGAAGAATGAGCTGCTTATACACACGAAAGGTATCCTGGATGTTACATTCTGAACTGACTTTGATGTTGGAAGTTTCCCTGTTTTTTTCTTGAGGTTATAGGTTGGCAGGTGTCTTGTGCTTGGGTGTCGTGCAACTGAAGGTGAACAATCCAGGTACTTCATTAGAGTGTCTCAGGGTCTGATTGTTTTAAAGGTCAGGTAGAGAGGGAAGCCTCACAGGGTTGGTTGATCTCTCGCTTTCTTCCTTTCTGATTTGAGGTGTTGTCATGGAAAAATCTTCTCCCAGACACTCATGGGCAAAGGTCAAACCTGAATCACTGACTGTTATCATATCTGAGATGAGCTCTTAAAAAAAAACACCTGCAGAGGCGGAGACTGATATGCTGCTGTAACTCAAATTAGAATTCCACCCGTATGGTTGGCAAAATTTTAAACCTACAACATCAGTCTGATTCTACCACAAGACATTTTTGTTTCTATTGAAAATATCTTATTCTGTTCTATTTTAATGAAGGAAATAGCCTACACGGGCAAATATCATCTTCAGAATAACAATTTATAATATAAAAATGAATGTTTATATGTATGTACAATATTCATTGCTTGAACATTTTCTGTTAATAATTGTCTTTTTAAAAACGTTTTTTTGTAAAAGAAAGTGTCAGCAATTAGATGATACGTTTAAACAGAAATTATGATATTTAAAGATTAAATATCTAAAACTAAAACATTTGCACTTTAAAATATATTCTGTTCTAAATATATTTTTTATCTAAAATAGTATGAGCAAAGATTTAGCTGTAATATGTGTCTTATAAAAAAGTATTGTATTTGAAAAATAATTTTCTAAAAAATTTATAATAAACGTAAATTAATATTTTAAAGAGTTTTTTTTAAGGAAACTGATCATCTGAAAACTGATGCATCAATATTTAGAGGAGAAAAAAAAAAAAAAAAAAAAAAAAAAAAATATATATATATATATATATATATATATAGAAAATATCTGGAAAACTGTATATAATGTTTTAATGAAAAAAACATTAAATTGTTCAAAATATTTTCTTCTACATACATTATTATTATTTAATGGATGAGAATATATGCAGTGCATATATTATCCTTCGGACAAGTAAATCTGTCAGTAAATCGTTTACTTGTCAAGCTTGTAAGCTTTTTGTGAAAATGTTAGTGACTTAATTTTAACTGAACTGTTGTATGGAATCAATGTTACATTTAAAATCATGATGGTATTAACGAAAACAGCACTCGTCGTGTGAGGTTGCTTAACTGTATCACATGATAAAATGATAATAACTCCACATTTAGATTTTTTATAGGCAGTATGTTGTTAACTGAGTTTCTTTTGTGTGTGCTGCTCATTTGTTTAGATTTCTCTTTGAAGCCTCAACAGCACAACATTATTACCGTCAGTAATACATTTATTATCCACTATCGATCGCAACTTACAATAGATGTTATAAAATCAGAATCATCCCTAGTTAATTATTATTTTATTTAGATTTTTTTTTGGTTATTGACGTTCTAATCAGGCTACTTGTCCGGTTGGGCAAGTAAAATTCACTTTTACTTGTCCCTTCAAAAAATACACTTGTCCCAGACAATCGGACAAGCATTAATGTCGAGCCCTGATATGGATAAAGAACCCTGTTTTACTACATATTGCAGCATCATCTTAATAAGAATGTTCTTGACTGTTTCTTCAGGCCAAGATTATTCAATCTTCAAGTTCTTCTGTGTTATACACTATTATCCTCAATGTGACCTTTGATCCTAGTACTCTCCTGATAAAGACAAGACCAGCTTGCTTTTTTTCCTGGTTCTTGTTTCAAAGGTGTTAAATAGCCTGGCTGATGTGATTTGGCCCGTGGCACGTGCGTTTGCCCCGAGACGTGCCGGTTACTGCAGTGCAGAGGACCTGCCGTCAGTTACGCACAACTTTAAACCCGTTTCCCAGGCAACCAACATGCCTGCAAATCGACGGCATCTTCCCTCAACAAGTCCCTTTGTTATTGCAGTCACGATTGTAGAGAGAAGGGGCTGAGGAGAAAAAAACAAAACAAAAACAAATGTGAAACATTAACATGGCTGCACTGGCGACAGATGAGTCATCAGAGAGTGTTACAACTGAAACTCTGTCACGATACATTCAAACATCAACTGTAAAGGCGACTTTTGGCAGCCAGTCACAGCACTGGATCTTTACACAAAACTTTTTTTAGCTCTTTCATCTGTAAAGCTGCAAAAAGGGCACAAAAGCACCATAAACATAGTCCAAGTGTGTGCACTTTTTTTTCCAAGTTTTCTGAAGTCATAAAATAGATTTGTTTGATGAACAAACCAACAGGCACTGTAAAGGGGATCTTTCATGCCCTTTTGATTTAGTTTTTGGGGTCTACTAGAAGGCAGCAACTATTTACACAGTGTAAATAGCAATTAGATGGCATTTACACTGTGAAAATAGCAATAGATTTTATTTACATTATAAGTGAAACAGGTTTTCCGTTGTCCGGTAATTACCGGACGTTGGCCGGAAAAAAAATGAAATGTCTGACAAAATTAAATCTCTCCGGTCAAATTGTCCGATTAAAATGGCCTAATAATCCCGCCCCCCTAACACAATCTGAATTTGAGAATAAGCCTAAAATGTATAAAGCAAAAATACACCAACCTTTGGCTATGTTATAAAGGAACAGGCTCTACTGTTTGAAAGTTATCAAACATTATTACATGGCTTGGTTGAATTCCAATGTGGAATGCGGTCTGTTATTTCTTGATATCAGACCGCTGCGAAGCACTAACGGCGCCAGGATTTTGATTGTAGGTGGGCCTCCAGAAAACTGCATGGGCCAGTTAAAATAAGCCAAAAAAATAAAAAAATAAAAAATAAAAACGGGTTCCCCTTCATCTCCGTTTCAGCGCTTTTCTGGGCACTGAGGACAGCGACTCAGTAGCCTACCTGAATTTAATGCGTATATTAGCATAGGTAAAAAAAAAAAAAAAACTTAAACAGGATTTTTTTTTTGTTGCCTTTTTAATACAATTACAATTTCATTTAATTTATTGTTTAATAAAATTATAGGCCTATTATTTTCAGTTTTTTAACAGCAACAACAGCTGTAAAGATGAAGTTGACGATCGCCATCTCCGTATGAACGTGCCTATAGAGTAATGCACATCATCGATTACATAATCAGAGAGTAGCCTATTTCTTTTCGTTTTAAATTGTTAAAAATACATTTCAAGCTTTCTTAAGATATATTTCATGTCTGTGAGGGTGAGGCCTACGCTGAGTTTCATTAAATTAGGATGAGATGCGCTCCAGTTCACGAGCAATGCAAGTGACCGCGCGGGCGCCTGCATGATTAGGCCTATCGTCTGCTATATTTTATATTTCTTATTTATTAAATCCAGGCAATTGGTTGATAAAAAAATAAAAATAAATTAAGATACAATTTATACAAAACGAAATTCAATTCAAAAAAGTCTTTCTACAAAACACAACTTAATTAAGTGGTCAAAATCATGTCTGACCCACTCCATGTCTCTCGATATTGCGCATCCTATCTTACTTGTGCGGTTTACTTTTCATAATCAACATAAATTAAAAAATAACATTATAATATTTTAACAAATATTAAACTAAATGAGCTTATTTAATGGCTACAACATGTATAGTAGACCTAGACTCTATTTGTACAAATTGCTGCACATTCATTTTATTCTGAATTTTGCACACATAAGTTGAAAGGCATTTGTTTGTGCATGCATAGCAAAACATATCTGCAACATTTATCAAGTTCACTGATAATAATGCGCGCATTTATTAATTATTATCTTAATGAATAATGAAACAAGGATGAAGCATAAACTGCGTTGTTTCGTTTAGAATGGCATGGATCACAAATAGATCCGAATGAAGAAACGTACAAAACCATAGTAGAAAATGGGTCTCGAGTGTTCCTGCAGAGAGGGGGTTCTCGCTGCAGAATCGGATCAAGACGAAGCAGCGAAGTCGCCTTGCGGAGAACAAGGTTACGCGGCTTATGCGCATTGAAAGTTGTGGAGAGACACTGGGAAGTTCGCTTGAGTAAAAACAATAGGCTTCAGACATTCTATGTGGGGAAGGGGGATTGGTTTGTTAAACTATGAATGTGAAACCATAGTAAAAACAATTGGCGTTGATTGACGCCAATCGGACGTTCATGTTTTTTCCATCTATTTGAAAGTTAGGCTAATAAACATGTTGCATTCGGCCTGATTATGTCATTTTTTAAGTTACATAGCCTGCCTCCAGTTTTCCTCAACTTGACTAATTAAGAGGCGATATTTGACCGGCATATCATCAAAATGTCCGGAAAACGAAACTTCTGCCGGTCACTTTGACCGGCACCATTTTTTTCTAGCGGAAACTCTGAAGTGAAAATAGCAGTATTTTCTTAGTGATATGCTATTTATACTAAGTGTAAATAGCGATAGATTCTATTTATACAATGTAAAAGTAGCAGTATTTTATTTGCAATAAGTGTAAATAGTAGTTAGATACTATTTGCACATCAGTATTTTAGTACATTATAAAACAGTATGCAATAACATATTGAGCGTAAATGATATTTAATAAATACATGTCACCTTATTGGGACAATAAAGCCCCCCCCCCCCCACCCACCTCTAACCCTACCCGATAAACACTTTATTATTAAATAAAGGCACTTTAATTCTACTTTTCACATGTTTTCTTCATATTTATAAAAAATAAATGCCTTTTCAATCTGATATGCAATGAGAAAAGGGAAAACAAGAACGAGTTTGGCAAAAGGGGGATTAAAACTTGAGTCGATCGTGTCAAAAGTATCTACAATGTGTCTTAGACCCTACGCCACTGCTTCTGACAGATCACAGGCATTTTTGTACTTTTGTCTGGCCCAACCAGACTTAAGTGGGTTGAGTTAATGCAGTGGTTCTCAATTCCAGACCTCGTGACCCACTGCTCTGCACATTTTGTATGTCTAACTAATCTGACACACTCAGTTCAGTTCATGGAGTCTCTCCTAATGAGCTGATGATCTGGTTCAGGTGTGTTAAATAAGGCAGTCCCTCCAGGATTTCGCGATGTTGCGATCGCAACTATTAACGCAACTTCAACAAATCCCTGTGAATTCAGTGCGACTTGCAATTTTGACCAATCACCGCAACTTTTCTGCAACTTTGACCAATCATCGCGGTCTCCAGCAAAGCGTCGTCCACTTTCCTCACGTAGCGGCTCACTCTCCTCACACAACACGCACTCGGCACACAACGAGCGACTCACTTAACGGGCGACTCACTTTCCTCACACAGCGAGCAACTCACTTTCCTCAGCTGGCGACTCACTCATGTAAGCTACATTGACCTACTATTATAATAAAATCTCTACCTTTATAAAATCATGTGGTGGTGCAATAACTAACTACTTCAGTAAAGTGTTCAATTTTTGTGTTGTAAAATTTATTCTGAACCAATAATCTTAAATTGAGTCTCATTGCATTTTTTTTAACATTTATAAATGTAATTTCCCCCTAACTGTCATCTTTCATGTCAAATTCTATACATTTTAAGTCACTACATGGCTTTTACCAATCAAATTGACTAGTATCAACAAAAAATATTTTTTTCCCACTGCAGAGAAAACAGAATCTGCATCAGAGGTGGCATTTATAAAAATGTGAATATGCAAAACAAGAATAAAACACATTGTTTGGCCACTTTAAAATAAACACCCGTAAACTTTTGTGGATTTTATAAATTATCTTTAAAATAGAATATTCTAAAAATTAACATTGATATCAAAATAGGTAAAACACATTTCAAAGTTACATACAACATTATGTTTTGCAGCTAGGCGAGCATTATGTGTGTTACAAAGTGAGCACATTTGTCTCTGAAGTAAAGGATGGACTACAATAGAGCAGGTGCTGAACAGTGTTTTCTATGGGACATGGTAAGTCCCTTTGGGGTGGACTGGACTTTGGGCTTTTTCACTTTGTAAACCTATAACATGCACAAAAAAAGATAACACAATAAAGGAAAGGGGAAAAGCCAAAAAGTATAATATGAGCACTTTAAAGGGATACTTCAGGTTTAAGGATTAAGCTTTGTAGCAGTAGAAAACCTGTAGTATTTTCAAATTACGTGCTTCCCTCAGTCATATCCCCCTGAGACGAGAGATTTATGTATTTTTTTTGTCTGTAAAAAATCCTTCGATGATGCAAAAATTTTAATTTTGTGTCATCGGAGGATTTTTTGGCCAGAGGCTGAAAACTACAGCCAGTAGAAGGTGCTAGATCCACATGTTTTCAACCCGCCCATAGAGGGTGGGATCTCACTCACAGAATGTACAAATAGTGTCAGCCATCTTTTTTTGGAAGCTAAGCTAACAGGTTCTTATTCTGTGGAGAAAGCTTAGTAGGGGTTACCATCCTCTTTTTCCAAGACATGTCCGGCCATTGAGATCATCCAAAATGTCCGGGATTTGGCTTTTGTTTTCTGCAGTCGCCATTCATTGTTTACATGCACACCTTTTGTTTCAATCTAACTGAATTCATTCCGATTGGTGAATCTGAATGTAGCGTTTACATGAACGCTAAACAAGTGATCGGTCAATGTGCATTTTAACATTGCTAAGAAAATTCCCGCTCATCGTTCTCCCACGGCCCTCAGTCCCGTCCTGCTTGCCACAGTAAATATAATGAATGGTGACTGTAGAATGCAAAAGCCGAATCCCGGACATTTTTGGGGATCTCGAAATCCTGTGCAGACTCGTCACAGAGACTCACTAGTAGATAGCTTTGTTGTTTAACTGCGCTCTCTTACTGGTAGTAGGGCATGGCTTGGGAGTGGCCTCGTAGGGCAGCAAAGCAAGTGCATTCTGGGAGTTGTTGTCTTTCATCCACATAAGCCACAAATACATTTTCTGGCTTTTCTCAGTCTAGAAGTCTCCAAATTCAAAAATAATTTCACATTTCTACTACATGAATTACCAATTTTAAATACACATTCGGTCAATTCCGCGCAAAAATGTCACATCCATAACGCCAACTAAATACAATGGCATTGTGTTGGCGTTATGGATGTGACAGTTTTGCGTGGAATTGCCCATTCATCTTTACAGAGGTGAAGTATCCCTTTAAGTAAAAATCTATCTACCTTTGCCGTTTTAACCTATAAAAACAAATGCCAAAGAACATCGCAACTTTCATCGCAACTTTTTAGAAAAGTGGCCGCAACAATCACAAAAAAGGACCGCGAAATCCTGGAGGGACTGAGGGAGACATACAAAATGTGCAGAGTAGTGGGTCACGAGGACTGGAATTGAGAACCACTGAGTTAGTGTAAATAGCCTCTGCCAACAAGACACACAGGTTCTCTTGCTTGAATGTTCATAAACAGCATTATTATTCACATATTTTGAATTATATATTTTGGGGGGTTTGGACCCCCAAATGGGGGTCCATGCTTTGGACGGGATTTATTTAAATGAGGGATATTGTGATGTGTATGTTTCTGGAAGAAAACTCAAGACTACAATCGAGAGCCACATTTCCACCATCGAGCCGAACCGTTCTCTTTACTTAACTGTTTCATTCTGTGCCGATCATGGCCAGTCGGTACGGATATGCTTTATTTTTCGTGGTGAGGCTGATAATGGCCGCTCTTTGAATGTTCAGTTGTTGCCTGTAACGCTACTGATGATATGAAAAATATCGTAAATATGTAAATATCGACCGCTTTATGGAGGATGATCAGATATTTATTTCAATTTTATTATTAATTTGAGTTTGTCACTTAAATAGCACGCTTAGCCAGCTACAGAGAAACTGGTAGCCAGTTTGTCTATTTTTAAAAAAAAAATTCTGAAGAAAGACAAAATAGTGATGACATACAAATATTAATTGTCATGAATGTATATTGACTCCACTATTATTGATATTTGATTATATATAATATAATATAATTGATTATTGATAATCCACTATTTTGTCGAGGCAATCAAAATATATTTTTTTTACCTGAGATTTGGAGCAAGAGAAGTGCTTTTTTTCCCTTTTTGAACTGTCACCATTGGCGTATAATGCAACAAAGATTGTTAAAGTAAACAGATGTATCTAATGAACCTACCAATCTCTGTGTTAAAATAAATGAATAATGCTGCCATCTTTCTAAAGTCATTTTTACCCCCTGTAATTTGCAGGTGAAAATTGTCATTTTTACCCACTTGACAAAAATAATTGATTACTCAGTGAATATACATTCATGACATTTAATATTTTGACTATCTTCATGACTTTATCAATATAAAAGTTTTGTTTTTGGTGTACTTTAATGGTGTTT
This sequence comes from Abramis brama, assembly GCF_963993115.1. Lineage (NCBI taxonomy): Eukaryota > Metazoa > Chordata > Actinopteri > Cypriniformes > Leuciscidae > Abramis > Abramis brama. The sequence goes on from NC_139971.1 coordinate 29,133,535, forward strand.
GCTGGAGGGGAAGGTTATCAGTGGATAACTTCCTCACATAAGTTATTCTAACTTACATTTGATATATTCTGTCCTGTGAATATTGATCTTCTTATAAATTGTTTGCACTGTTCCTAATTTGTAACTCAGTTTGAATAAATTATTTGCTGAATGACTAAATTAACTATAACTTCACAAAACTTGGTGTGTATTCATGGAATTGTATTTATTATTTTTAGTTTGACATGCATTATGAAATGGGGTTGTATGGAAAACAGAATATTGTTCAAAAATGTCCCGTTGGGTTAAAAATGAAAATGATAGAATTAGTTTTTTTCACTGCTTTATTCTAGTTAATCCCTTTGTTTCTTAACATAAGGACAGACAAACACAGTTTTTTTTTCCCTCCCCACTTTACAGTGGTGCGGCCCAAGAGGGTGCAGGCTTTGCCCTGATACTGTAGTGTTGCTTTGTGCAGTAAGCTCTGACTCACTCTTTGCTTGTTCAGTGGGAGGCTTTGGTTTCTGTGTAGGGGAAGGCCAGAGATCGGGTCTCCAAGGGGGGAGGCGGATGATGTGGTCTTACGCAATCAAACGCCGCCTCTCACCAGCTTTAGTGAACATTATCAACATCATCCACAGATAGCTGGAGGGCAAGTGTTGTTTCCAGGCTTATGCTATCTGGGTGGGCTTTAACAAACACAATATTAATATCTAATACCCACAATGTCTCTTTCCACTGTTCTGTAGCATGTCAAAGTTTTTCAGTTTATATTCCAGAAGTTCTGAAACTCACGAATCACAAGTAGAGGGTCATGGATTCGCGTGCATGAAGAATACAGTGTGATTTTCAGTCCAGGTTCATTGGAAAAACGTGCCTGTGTTGACAGTAATGTGGAATATTAAGTTACTTCTTGCAGATGTGTACGAGGTGAGCTACTGAGAAAGTTACTACTGTACATCAGAGCTGTAGAGCTGTGGCATGTCTGTGGCAACATCGAGTTGCTTCTTGCATATTTCACAACACTTTCAACGTGAAATATCCAGTGATGCTTAAAACATGTTCAGCTTTATCCAAAACAGATGAATGTGAATCTGACAATGTTTTAGTACTACATTGGTTGTTGTATGTCACAGCAGGTCGGAAATTAAATGTCCGGTGTGTGGCTCTAAAAGATTAATTTTCTATTGTGCTTGAAAATAATGTAAACCCATACCCTAATCCAAACTTAAAGTGTTAACAAAACTCATTTGCTGATGCAACCATGACATTTTAACAGGCTTCTTTGAGCTCTTTTATCTTGATTCACAAGACTCGCTTCATTGTAAGTGCAGTGCTGTAGCATGTGAGCTGCTGAAGATCTAAGCTCAGAAAATCCATATGGAGCTGCATATGTGATGCAAACATTAAAAAAAAGTGTTAGTTATCGGGATGCAATGTTATTGGTATTTTACTGCCTATAGAGGTCATTTTATGTGGGATGTAGGTTGAGGCACATTTTCCCAGGTTGGTAATTATGGCTTCAGCTTCCTCTCACCTGAAGAGCGAAACTCGCTTTGCCTCAATCCTCCTAATGTGATCCTAATTTAAAGTTTTGTGTTCCAATCCTCAGCCAAAAAGGGAACTGTAAGCTCTGGAGGAGTTCCTTGTGCACATTAATGGATTTGGCCTGGTTTTTGGGTGGTTAATTATATAATTTTAATTGTGCAATCTGCCTTTTTTACTTTCTTTGTCTTTCCCCCTCCGTCTCTCGTTTCCGGAGTCATTCAGTGGCATAATGCTCTAGGATACGCAGTGATGCAAGACTAGGGAAATCTATGTTCCCAGACTAAGGTCGGCTTGAAGACACAAAGCACCTGGGTGATAAAGGGAAAGGCTTCTGACAGCCCCTGGTGTGGACTTCATGCCGGTGTCGTGGTTCGGAGTGAATGTCTCTGTGGAGCCAGCGCCCGAGGTCACGGTTTCCACAAAGGCACTGATGATGCCACCTCTGGTCTGAAGCAGAAGGAAATGAACTCCTGCCAGTGGGGAGACTCTGCTCTTATTTGCCTCCTCCTGAAGCATTACACCCTCCAGCGTGATGTGCTCTGCCTTTATATAACACTTGCCCTTAGACGGTTGCACTCGAACAAAATCGACTGACTCTCATGAGTGGATACGCCACAGAAAGGGCTCTCCCTGGTTTGTGTGAGAACTATGTCGCTTGTTTAAAAGGGATTGCGAAATCGTGACTCGTTTTAATCCAAAGGCGGGGATGAAATATTTAACTGCTTGCTGCTTTGTATGACCAGTGTATTTGGCTCTTTTTCAAAATCTCTCTCACTTTCACTCACTGCAGAATTCATTTCTTTCAGGGCTAAAGCTGTTCCATTTCCCCATTAAGTTTCCTCTTTGTACGCTCAATTGTCAGCCTGTTCAACTTCTTACCTACCTGCGCACTGTGAAATGCATTGCCCCAAGAAATGCAGATTAATTTACAATGAGATTTGTATTTCAAACTATGACAATGAAGGCATTAGCCTTTTAGCTTGGTACTATTATATAAGCCTCTGGCATACTAAACTTTCTTAGGCTCTAGTATGTGCCTTTTAAGAGTGAAGGCACTGTGCGTGTGTAAAATGAATATGCATATGTCTATATTCATAGTCTCGGAGGAAATAATGAGGCTCAGAATGAGAGCAGATGAGCAAGTTAGTGTGTGTCATTATGCATGTGTTTTGACTTACTCACTCCTTATGAAATTGCAACAGGATGCAACCGTTTATTGAGCCGCTTTCATCAGGACAAATTTACTCATCTTTGAGAGTCTCATTTCACATGCCTTTTGTCGCTGAATCAAAATGGATGCCTGAAGCTGAATGTAAAACCACACTGGTTCCATTCCAACACATTACATTTCAGTAAAGAGCTCTTGTAAGTGGATTAGCTCAATATATACATACCCACACCCTAAGATGCATAATTCAGTATTTCACACCGTCTTAACAGAAGACCCACAGAGTACCTTAAGTTAATGCTAACATGGTCATTTACAAATGACATGTTTTTTCATCTTTCATTTTAAAGCTCAAGGTCAGGGATTGACAGATAATTTATTGTATTTTAGAGCCTTTTCTAACTGTTGATTGTTGCATCGTTAGCTACTTTTTATTTTAGCTTGAGTCTATATATTTTAAAAAGGGGCATTATGTTAATGATTTTACTATGAGTGCCAAGGGGTGTTCATAATGCTAGAATATTGCTTATTGTACTCTCCACTACTTTTTTAACAATTAATGGATAACATACAGCCAGTCCTGACATAAATCAGCGGGTTTTACATCATCCTGAAGGGGTTTATTTTGCAAAAAAATATTGGCTGACTGTACATTACCTCACTTATTACACAGCAACTTGCCAAATAAATAAATAAATACACATGAAATATTGATTTGAGCTGAATTATTTTACTATGTGAGAAGAAAGTGTCCAGGGAACAGTACAAGAGACATGAAACTAACACAGTTTGTGTATGCCAGTCAGTTCAGCATTTATTGTGATTTGTTTTTTTGGGAAGCTGGATGAAACTGACAAAAATGCAAGAAAACTTTCGTCTTTATAGGAAATCAAACCTTTTTCTTATTGCTAGTGAGAAGCAAACAAATTGAAACGTTGATATTCACGTCTAAGTGATTGGAAAGTCATTTGGCTGGGCAAGACATTATTTTACATGACCTCTAAAAAGCTCTTAAATCATAAATATCCATCATGTCTGAGTTTCTCCTCACTCACCATCCTTCTCTTAACACTGTGTCCTAACTACACGCGTCGCGCGATAAAATGTGTCTCTTCCATGTTAATCAGAGTTTTTGTACTAACCAGCCGAAACGGCGACACGTGACGATTCTATTTTAGATACGGTTTCTATTTTTCTGTGACGTCGCGGATGGAACAACATTCACAAAGTGTGGCAATGATAATCTCAGGTACTGTTTGTGCTTTATTTAATGTTAAAAGCATGCAATGTGATTTTGAATATCATTTAGTGCTCCAGCTTTGTAGCTGTAAAAGCAACCATGGATAATTCACCTCAGATCTTGAAATTAAACAAATGGTAACAAGAACGTTCAAACTGAACAAACAAGTGTATTCTTTGACAAAGATTGTTTTAGCAACTCAGTAGCCTATGTATTTTTAATAATGTTTAAATGGTGTAATATTTGTCAATTTGATTATGTAGCCTACTTATCCATTTTCTTGCGAGTGCCGTCAAGATTACTCTCTGGTGCTGTGCACTTGCTGCTAGACTCCGCCCACACGCTGTTCTGATTGGCTGTGGGGTTTGATTGATTTTGACGCATCTCAAAGTCGCATCTAGTGTGGACAGGCAAATTATTTGTCCCTGGAATCTTATCGCATCGCATCTGGTTAGGGTACGGTGTAAGATTTTACCAAGTTTCAGAGGGAGTTCAGAAATGCAGGGTTCATTTAGCACACTTGTTTTGTGTCTCTCTTCTTCCTCCCCTGAGATCTGGAGACATCATCTCAAAAAGTCTGTTAAGAGTCCTGCATTTGTAATGGAAATCATATTTCCCATCAAGAAAACTAGTTTGCTGATGTGTACCATTTAAATGCTAATTTGCAGGTCTACAAAATGCTGACAGGTGGAGAAGTCTCAGTGAGTTGCTTTGGGTTTATGGGTGATCTGTTGTCAGGTTGAAATCACACTGAAAGTATATTTGAGTTTTTCACTCAACTATACTTTCAAAAGTGAAGTGTGTCAAAATTACAGTTTCCAAACACTCCTCCCATCTGCCATTGGTCAATCAAAAATATAGTCCTGCCCAAAACGTACAGCCGTGTTGGGCCTTTTTGGATGCTCAGTAGTCTAAATGATAAAGGAGAACATTAATGAGAGACATCACAGCAGCAGGTTTATTAGGCTGCTGTCACTTTAAGATTTGAGGCACATGACTGGATCTGACACATCTAATGTCCTCACAACCCTTTACGGTCATATAAGACCAGTTCATTTAAGGGTACGTTTACAAGACAACGATGTACTAAATACGGAAAAGTTTTTGTGCAGATGACAATGTTAACAAAACGATCCCCGTTCACATACAAATACGACTAACGCTGTATTATGTATGCCAGACAAGTAGTTGGCAATGTCACTTTTTAAAGAAAGACTACACACCTGCGCACATACGCATTCAAACGCGCATGCCTATAGATCAAACACGTGCATGCCATCACCGTTTTCACAGATTCGCGTTTTTGTAGTTTACACTGAGACGATAACTTTTATCAGTTATCGTTTTCTAAAACTTTGAATTGAAACCTGTTTTCAAAAGTTCGCGTTTTCAGGCCAGCAAAATGCTGTTGTCATATAAATGAACGGCCAACACGCGGCATAAATATTATGTTTTTAGCTGAAAACGGTGTCGTGTAAAAGGCCCCTAAGATTGTACTTACGAGAATACTCAACAAACTGGCCATTTTGGCATACATTTGTGTGTTTTTGTCTGTTCAAGCACGAAAGAGAACTCAATGCGGCCGGCTCGATGTCTGAAGTGGTTTTCTGTGTGCAAAAGTCGTGAGTGTCTCAGACTCGATGCTCAAATTATTTTTATTTAAAAAAAGTTTAAGTTATCAGTCAAATTAATTTTTACTTTGTTTATATAGTTTTTCTTTTTTACCCAACAAACATAAGGATACTGATAAACACAAGGCACATGCATTTTTACTTCTTGCATACTCAATCTATGGCAAATTTTTGTGAAGGAAGACAAGCATGTGAAGTTTATCTGGTTTTAAACTGAAGCCAAACACTATCTGAAGGTTTCCTGAAGAACTGAAAAGCTCTTAAACCTATTGCCAATAAAGTCATGCAGATAGCAGATTTGAACAAAAAAAATCAAGTGCAAATACAAATACAAAAATAAGATGAGTAAAGAAAACAGGGTTCTTAATTTTAATAATCACCCTTTATTAAATATATGAGAACAGAAACCCCCTGTTAACAGATAATGTCACGTTTCCCATTCCATGACAAGTAAAATAATAGCCGCGTCGCGTCTATGACAACTTGAGGTATCGCACACCGGACACGCACTTTCTCAGTTTATGGCCAGCAATATCATTGTTTAAGGACATTATGGAATTGAGATAATGTCTGTACTATGTTATGATTATACTGTACAATTAAATACAATAGTTGCGGAGTCTGTCATCTGAACACTTTACCCCAGAGCGTCTGTTAACTGAATGCATTGAGAATATCACCTGAAAATCCGATAACATCAGCAATTTTCATTCAAGCAGCTGATTTCTGTAAATAAATGTAAAATTAAATGTATATTGCAGCACAGGGTGAAATCATTTAGGATGATTTGAGACAAATATAATGTAAATTTAATATAAAACGATGTAAATGGCGCTCTGTGTCGCAGCAGGATTTTGAACAAGGTCCTGAGCCGTTGCTGGGCGCCGCCGGTGTGTGTACACCATAGACTGTAAAAGGTGTACACTCATACAGAATGTGTTCTAATTTTAAATACGTGGCGCTGCGCTTCTCGTCCGGTGTGTGACCATCTTTAATGTGCTGTTTTCTTTGATGAAGTCGAAGAACTCTTTTCTTATTACTGGCGAGCTTACTTTTTTCGGTTGTGGACAGAGTGTTTCACTCTAGCTACGCGAGCGTGGACGAGCGCTGCGTCGTCTTCTTATTTGACAGGTGTTCGCGGGTGCAATACTGCCACTTGAGAGGTCAACCAGGTACTGGCACTGTAGTATTTACGTGTCATGTTATCATAAGAGTCCTATTCATTGTGGTTATTATCGCCAATTCCGGTATATTGTCACACTCTAAATTAACACGATGTCGATATTTCATGCTTTGAATATCACGATTATCGTCAACACCGGTATATTGCGACACCCCTAATCTGGACCTGTCGGCGATTCAAAATCCTGCTGTGTAAAAGTGTTCTGACAGAAAACTACATCGGCGATGACCTACAGCCAATGAGAGAGCAAGAAACAGGGCAGCGGGGAGTTCGGGGAGGAGTTATAGACCAGAATATCAGTATTTTAATAGATATATTTACAATATATCAAACAGAAACTAAGCACAAACATTTGCTTGACCAGCAGCAACAGCAGCACATTGCAAAATTATTTATTTGCCCCCCAACTCTCTTTGCAGAACACACAGTCCTTGCTCCCCTCGTCTTCCCAACCATTTCCTCCTGCATTAACTGTTTATTTTTCTCCTTTTCACTGCAAATCAGCACACAGACAATTTGGATCGCAATCTTCTTGCAGGCTATCATTTTTAATAACAATTTCAGTCTCGCGTGAGAACTCACGTGTGATCTTGCGTTATTTCCTTATAACTTCTCGCGTGTGTTTGGTTGTGAAATGTAGTTTGCCGACCAGACAGAAGTTGTCGGTGATTCTTTCTTTTGTAAAGTCATGCAGTGTAAAATCACGTGAATCGTGATCCATCGTGCAGTGTGAACACACCAGCAACTGAATGTTACCCCAGATAGTCATGCAGTGTGAAAAGAACAGTGACCCAACATGTGTGAACTCAGCATTACACTGTAAGTTGATTTATCTGCGTTTTAATATGCCTGTGGTCATAGAGCTTTTTAGTTGGATGGCAAGGCTTTTTAGTCTAGTATAATCTCCCATGGCTACAATACTCTGTGTTTTTCGCCAACTGGTAACCTGGGGTGTGGAAATGCCATTGGGTAAACTGGTAGTGGGAGGGATCACACAGCCCAAAACAAAAACAGACATTCCCACACAGAACACAAATTTCAAAGTAGAATAACTGGCATTTATGCATTGCTTTTCTGAGAAACAAGTCTGCAAACATATTATGGTGGTGTTATGCTTTAGTACAGTCCAAAAAAAAAAAAAAAACATATATATATATATATATATATATATATATATTATATTGAGCACCTTTAACTGCATGTCACTGAATCTAAGACATCTTAAAAATACTTAAACAGCCTTGTGTTGTTTTCATAGTCTTCCGGTGTTTTATAATTGAACAGAGGCAGCCTGCTGAAGAGTCTTTGTTTTGAATAGTGTCTTGCCAAACGGAAAGGAACTCGAATGCATATCCTGATTTTTTTCTTTTTGTCCTCTTTATCTCAATGAAGAAGAGGAAAGAAGCCACAGACCCCCCATGGCTGATTAGAGAATAATGCTGGAGCCGATTGTTTGTGGCAGGTTTTATTGGAGCTGGTTATTGGATGTGTTTTATTGATGGCTCTGTTCAGGGAATTCCAGGTAATGAATGATTTATGCACAGTTACATAATTCAGGTCTTCACACATGCTGAAACTTCACATCACATGCAGATCACATGCATTGTCTATACTTGCTGTGGAAAGTGTTTCTGCTTTGGCAATGGTCTAACTCCTTTATGTATCAAAAGCTGATGATAAAGGAGACCACATGCCACAGAGACTGAATCAAACCGGCCGTGAATTTCATTATGTGTTCTGTCCTCTCTCTCTCAACACTGGAGTTGAAGGAACAGTATAGTCAAAAATGAAAATTCTGTCACCATTTGCTCACTATTGTGTTGTTCCAAACCCATATGACTATCTTTTTTATCTTTTAATATTCTTTCTTTTACAGCAAAAGCGTTTAATGACCAGAGTCTGACAAGCTCCAAAAAGAACAATGTAGTGCCATATATATATATATATATATATATATATATATATATATATATATATATAAAAATAAGAGTTCAGATGCAAAAGCCTCTAAGTGCCATCTGAAATTTTCTTCTAGAATGATCATTTTTATCAAGCTTGTATATTTAAGTTCAGTAATTTCACTTAAATTACAATTAATAGGTAATTTTCATTGTCATTTAAGTGAAATTACTGAACTTAAACATACAAGCTTGATAAAAAAATATCATTCTAGAAGAAAATTTCAGATGGCACTTAGAGGCTTTTGCGTCTGAACTCTTCATATATAGCCTACACTGTGGGCCCCACAAATATTAACAGCCTTGGTAAATGAGCAAAACTGACTGAAAATTTGTTCTTGCCATTTCTTCTTTCATTCAAAATATTCTACATTCTATATAATAAATATAAATATTTATAAATATATAAATATTTCATTCTAATAATCTAACATTTAATTTAAGTTCATTTACACAAAATATAATGTGGAATAAATATGGTTTTCTCCAAAATATGTGTGCCAAAATTATAATGAGTAAAGTATATTCAGTTATACAAGTGTTTTTAAGTTCACCTTAGTGATCAGGAACACTTAAGTGATAAGTCATGACATCACTGGGCTCTAAATATAAGTGACACACAGGCCAAATTCCTGTAGTCATGCATCACTATTGGAAACTCCTGAAAATACAGTGATTATGTATGACAAAAGGTTGGTGAGATGCACAAATCATGAAATGGCTATAAGATAATAGTTTCATTGTTAAAATACTCATTTCCACTATCTGGGCAATAATTAAGAAGTTGAAATTAACTAGAGATGGTAACAATCTACCTGGAAGAGGACATGTAGCTATATTTGCCCCACACATACTGAGGGAGGATGGTTTGAGTCGCTAAACAAATTGTAAGGATCAATGTTGGAGAATTGCAGATGCTAGTTGTGTCTTGGGGTCAAAAAGTCTCAAGCTATGATTAGACCAAGCATAGCCATGTTGTACAGCCACTGTGAAGTGGTGGATCTTTAATGCTGTGAGGCTAACAGAAAATAAATCAACACCTGACTGGCCTGTCAGGTAGTGTAAATGTGGTTGGATCTTCCAGCAGAGCAATGCTCCAGAGCACATCTCAAAATAAACAACAGAGTACTTAACTGACCACAGAATGTTTTGCCATGGACAAAGCAGTCCCCTGACCCAAACCCTATAAACAAACAAATTAACTAACAAACAAACAAAAAAACCTTTGGAATTGAATGAGCTAAAGAAAAGATTCCACAAGCATAAACATCTGAATCTGAAGAATCTGAAAAGAATCTGTAAGGAGGAATGGTCTCAGATCTCTTGCCATATGTTCATCAACCTTAAGCACTGTAGGTGAAGGTCCAGAGCTGTTATCTTGGAAAAGGGAGGTTGCACAAATTATTAAAGGTGAACTAAGTAACTTTTTTTATCTTAACCGAACAGCTTCGGAGTCATTGGAATGGTTATATGACTGTTTTCGGGTTGAATTGTGGTCTTCTCGCACCCCCCGAGCGCCTGTGAGCGGAAAAACCACACTTGCAACTTTGGGTCCCTGGGCCGCAGCATCAGGAAGTATCGCGTGATATCAGGTCTCGCGATGTAACGAATTGCTTTACGGCACTGCACACATACACTATCTAAACATTTATATGCTGGCCTTCTGTGTATCATACTTACCTTAGTGGACATGGCTCCGTGCATTCGCCGGCTTCTTTAAAAAAACAAATGCACAGGACCAGCGGGAGAAGATGGTAGGGGGGCGAGTCGCCAACGAGTTTTGACGACAGTGTTGTCAAATATTTATTCCGAAGCTGTAGGGGGAGCTCTGTAGAGAAACCCGCGAGCAAAAATCGAGAAAACAGTGAAGAAATCGGCAAAGCTACATAATGCTGCTTTAAGTAAAGGGGTGCCAAAAACAGTGGAATACATTAAAAAAAGTTTAATGATTGATTTTTTATTTATTTATTTTTTTACATTTTTAAAAGGTTATATTTTTGTGAATATTTTGAATGAAAGACTATGAGGAGAAATTGCAAAAAAAATTATTACATTTATTTGATGTTTTTGAAATAAGTTTCTTATGCTCACCAAGGGTGCATTTAATTGATGAAAATACAGTAAAACACTTTAACACACATTCAACACTTTAATAATCATAAAATAAACCAACAAAACTAACGTAAAGACGGCAGCCCCTCATGGACAACTGCCGCCACACATAAAACAAAACATAAATTATAGGCCAGGCCCTCTCTCGTCCTTCACCGTCGTCGCTCCTCCTTTTTTATGCCTCCGCTCCTCCGTGAGAGATACGAGACCGGTGCGTCGCGCAGGTGTCGCTCATCAGCAATCACGCCACCGGCCTTGCGCCGTTCTCCCATGGCCCTCTGCCTCGTCCTGCTCGCCACAATTACTTTTTACAGTGAATGGTTTCTAAAGGATCACGTGACACTGATGGCACAATATTATCTTTGAATCATCTTTTTTTGGATGATTTTCTCAGCAAATGTGAATATGCGGCTATTTTAAACTTCAACCTCACTTTATTAATTAACAATACAAACGTTTGTAGACTGTAGACTATTAAAAAGTATATCACATCAGTCACAGTCTTGCTCTTGGCTTCCCTGCGTTGTATTCATGAATGTTTTTACTTTAAAACCTCCCGTATTGTCACTGTATGTTTCCTCTTGAGGAAGACTAGCTTTGTCAGGAGACTGGTTATCGCACCATGTTTGATTTGTCTGTCTCTTATCTGAGCGTGGCGATAAGAAAAAGCATCCGCCAGAATGCAGGATATATCAGGACAGGCTGAAAGACTGCTTTTCCTCTTTTTCAGTCAGTCTTCGGAAACCTTATCCAATGATGTGAATACCAATTGGCTGTGTTATAAGGTACAGCCAGTATTATGTCTGTATTCTTCAGCTAAATCAGCATATATGTTATTCCTGTGATTAATTTGTGCAAAGCAGCTCTACATTCTGTCTTGCTGGTCATCACTGTTACGCCCCTTCTGCACTTGAGAAAAATGCCGGAGAAAATCACTGCATGTTCCACCCTCTGAGCAGGCAATTGTGCATTAATGCGCCAGTCTCAGTCTCTGTAGCTAGCAGGACGTATTGCCCTTCACCTTTTCGTATCTGTAAATGCCTATGAACGTAGGATAGTAAAATAATCTTAATTTATTCAAAGGGCAGCCAAGGTCTCAGATTAAAGGAGGCATTTGCATGAACTGGAGAACTCTTCAAATGATCATGTGACATTGATGTAGTACCATTCACAAGTGAAAGAATTATTAATTAAGATTTTATTAGAGAAGGGATTGTCATGCATATTGAATGTGTTTGGTTTATATTGTCTGACATTTCATGGGCCTTGGAAGCAATATTTCATCACTGTTGAAAAAAAAAAGTGCAAAAAAGTGTATATACTGTACTAACATCTGTTTATTATAGTCACACTCACGTTTATTTTTGTGAGACCACCTAAAAATGGTTGTGGTTAAGAATGTATTTGCAAAAATAAGATGAGGGAGGGGGTCACAATTATTTCTCATCGTCGTTTTTGGCCTGCCCTAGTCAGGATGCTTTCTGCGGTTCATTCATGTCTTTGCTGCACCATAAAATCTTATAATTGTCTTGTTAATCTGTATTGAGGACAAGCTGTAAATCATATTAGTAAATGGTGATCATGTGATTGAATGAGTGCAATATCACAGTATAGCATTGCAGTTTATCATGAAAGTGTCGTTGTTATGACTGTCACGACAATGGACGTGAAAAGCGCACATTCGCCTTTTTGCAAATGGGCAGTTTTGTGTAATTAGGATGGTGAAGTTGGCACTCAAGGTTTTTTTTTTTTTTTTTTTTTTTTGTCAGTACTTGAAGTACAAAGTACTTGAATATTTAGATTGAAAAATGATCCAATTACACGGGGCATGCAGAGTTCATTCTGGAGCATTATGATCACGGAAAGTCTCACTTTGTGTCAGTTTAGCAAGTCCGTAAATGCTGGGTTGCCAGCCTGAAGGCATCCCTGTCAAAATCTCTCTCCGGGTTCAACACATCTCACCCATTAGCTTCAGCACCATACATTCATCCTGTGACGGCCCACAGATGGCTCCTAATTAGCAGGGAAATTAAAAACGGTAGATAGAGGCTGGAGAAAAGGCCCATGGCCGCATTGAAGGGTCTTTTTAAGGACTCTGGGTATGGTCATTCAGCTAATGCATCATTTATGCAGATGATGGTGTCAACACAGTGGCTGTAGGAGCTTTTCTGATGTCCTGATGTCTCAGAGGACAGGACTCTACATGAATACATCTGTCTATAGCAGGATTTTGTCTTGCACAATGTAAAACTAATGCACTCTTGTCCTTATTGCTTAAGAGTCCAGGATAGTTTCCCTTATAGATTATATTTGCCTAGAACACCAAATAAGCCAGGACCACCACTGCGAACAGGGCATTGTGAAGCAACAAGTTACACTGGACCCTTATATACAATACAACGACAGCATAAATTCACCCATTCAAAAAGTTTATAATATTTACTCTGCCTCAAACTTTCGTGGTGCGTCATGCCAAAAAAAATGCGCAGGTGCTGATACGTTGGATGGGTTTATTATAAGTGAATTGCTCTCGTTCACTCTAAGACAGAGTGTTAGCCTACTCAGTTCTGCCGTCCAAAGGCAAAAGGCTGTAACTTAGTTTTTGGTCGAAAATGAGTTATTGATATTTTTGGCATATTCAAGACCTTCTCTATCATGTGGATGTATCTTGAGTCAATTTCATTGTTTTTTCGAGAAAATAATGGGTTATCTTAAAAGTAACTTCCAAAAGCCCATGAGAAACCAAGGCAGAACACCGTAACACCTGTTACCGCTCTTTGGCTTTGTTTTGGAACGCTCAAATTGAGTTACGGTACTCTGCCTTTGTTTAGCCGTGCGTCAATATGAAGTTACTGTGTCGGTCTTCTATTAAATAATGCTAGCTATCAGATTGTACGGTGTTCTGCCTTTGTTTTACTGTCCATTAAAATTGAAATTACGGCGTGGCCTGCGTACTTTGTACAGCTGCCATCAGTCCCTGTAACTTCTGATGTCCTCAGAGCTTTGTCCTAAACAAACGTGGTCAGAACATTTAGTCTGGTCTGAACCCGTTCCATCGACACACGTGCAATATCGATTGCGAAGGATAAATGCAGAGTTAACAGGAAATTGTTACACATGCCGTAGCAGGTGAATACAACAAAGAAATAAAGCCCTGCCTCACCCAGTTCGGGTAGCGGACCTGGTTGAAAAACACTCAAGTACGGTCAAGCCAACGCTGGACTAATATGCATACTGAAAAGTCGTAGAACACAGAAGGTTGTGCTATAAATGCAGTAGTCATCTTGGTAGTCCAGAACGCGCTCCCTACTGAGTCTCAAAGGGGAAAGCACTGCGTTCATACTTTTCGTGAACGTACGAGGAGCGCGACACCTCACGAATCGAAACACGAATCTCAGGAAGCGCCTGTGATAAAGGGGCTATCTGACTGTGAAATTGTATGCGTCTTTTAGGTCCACCGCTATAAGTCCCTGGGTCGAATGTGCGAATGTGGATCTGTTTTATCATGATCATTTTGAACGCGTGCTTAGCAAGTCTTATGCCACTCGGGTTCTTATGCCACTGTGTACCAATCAAGATACTCTTTACCGCAATGGAGGCATTTTGTCATGTCTAATGTATTATTAATGCCATCAGAATGCAACCAAAGCACAGGATAGCAATAAGTAGATGGCTATAAATAATTATAAACATACAAAATAAATGCCATGATCACTAGATTTTATACAGGTGTTACCATAGTGATTTTGTTGATGGTAATCGGCAACCAAATATTGATAATGTGGAAGTTACTGCCTTTTGCCTTTGACATGACTTCTCACTTTTTGCTGACAATACAAAGGCAGAGTACAGTAACTTTAAAATAGTGGTCAAAAGTCAAGTTTGAGCTCAAGATTTTTTTATGTAGATAATTTAAGGTAAGGTAATTTTTATCACTAATACATCTAATTGGCAGATTTCCAGTGTCCTACCTATAATTAATTTGCGGGACAACTAAAAATCTTTAAAGTAATTTTTCTCAGTTTCACACTCTAGCGAGTTAAGGTCTTGCCTTTGTAGGGCAGTGTTGCTTTCTCATGACACACAACTAAAAGCATTCCTAATATGTTGGACCTTTTATTGAAAGTAGCCTTCTTTTTCCTGAGGCATGCCTTCACAAGCACCCATATAAGCTCTATTTTTGGGCTCTAAAACAAAGCACACTAAGCAGATTAATCTGCTAAACTTCCTGAGATCAGTGTGTACATTGTCTTAGTAATGAGTCCATCACCGTGTCAGAATCTTGACAACCATCCACCGCTAGTGACCTTGATGCTGTCGCACAGACTGGACAACTGTTATAGATCAATCAGAGCTGATGTATTAATCTATTACACCTGTCAGGCTGCACGTCCACTCTCACCGTGCATGAAAAAGCGGATGTGAGTTATGACACTGCAGTTTAGAGAAGCATAGATCAAGACGGATGACACGGGTGACACTTGAAAGTGTACTTTGAAGAAAAGAAAAAAGAAAAAAAGAAACGAAATCTGCTTTGTCACACCAATGTCTTTGCAGGGTAGATTTTGTTTTGTACTTTTTTTTTTTTTTTGTCTTGAAAGAAAAGATTTTTAAATGGGGCTGTATATGAATATTTAAAAGAACTTAAGGCAGAACTTTACCAACTGAATCATTCTTGGCCTGAAAATGTTGTGGGCTATTGTTTGGCAGGGCTTCTGGTTACAAGAGGGGATTGGGTTCTTTAGCAGATGCATTTTATCCAAAGACATTCAGAGCATTGTCACTGAAACAAATAGTCATTGAACAAGCAGTAAGAAATAAAACTGATTTAAGTTTTACTGTATTTAAATTTGTAACACTTCTAGTACAAAGATCAAATAAATGGTTCTCGGCTCATTGTCTGTCAGACATAACCTTTGAACAAACAAATGAGTCATCTGAGTTAAATCAGTTATGTGTTGAGTTATCCAACTGATTCTACTCATGATTCAGTCTAATGACTGTTGTACTTACAGTCTCATTTGCCGGTTTGTTTGACTGATTCATTAAGAACCACACTTAATTGAGCAATTCAGTTACCAACTGGACAGCACTTCACACGTTTTTTTCTCTTCTTTTTTTGTTTCTTTTTTTTGCATGCAGTAAGTACAAGTCAATAAAAAAGTTTACTTTTTTTCAATGTTATTTTGCAGTGCCAAGTAAGATATTTTTTGGTTTTGAAAAAAATATATGTCTTGTGCTCACCAAGGCTGCATTTCTTTGATGAAAAATACAGTAGATGTGCCCTGAAGATGGTCATTTGACCGAAAGCTTGATTAAATTTGCTTAAAGGATTTAAGTATGCAGACAGTTTATTTTTTGAGATTTTCAGTCTTGTTTGTCTGGCACCTTGGTGATCGTGAGTGCGGTGTAACTCCTTCAAAAATGAAAAATACAGTAAAAATAGTAATGCTGTCAAATATTATTGTGGTTTTTTTTTTAATGTGTACTTAAATTTTAAAATGTATTCTTGATGTTTTTGATGGCAAAGCTTATTTTTCTACAGCCATTACTCCAGTCTTGGAGTGGTCAATCATTTAAATATACTGATTTGGTGTTCAAGAAACATTTCTTATATATCATCACTGTTGAAAACAGTTGTGCTGCTTAATAGTTTTGTAGAAAGTTCAAAGTAACAGCATTTATTTGAAATTTTTCTTTACTGTATCTTTTGATCAATTCAATGCATCCTTGCTGAACTATATATATATATATATATATATATATATATATATATATATATGCTTCTATATATATATACAGTGAGGAAAATAAGTATTTGAACACCCTGCTATTTTGCAAGTTCTCCCACTTAGAAATCATGGAGGGGTCTGAAATTGTCATCGTAGGTGCATGTCCACTGTGAGAGACATAATCTAAAAAAAAAAAATCCAGAAATCACAATGTTTTTTAACTATTTATTTGTATGATACAGCTGCAAATAAGTATTTGAACACCTGAGAAAATCAATGTTAATATTTGGTACAGTAGCCTTTGTTTGCAATTACAGAGGTCAAACGTTTCCTGTAGTTTTTCACCAGGTTTGCACACACTGCAGGAGGGATTTTGGCCCACTCCTCCACACAGATCTTCTCTAGATCAGTCAGGTTTCTGGGCTGTCGCTGAGAAACATGAAGTTTGAGCTCCCGCCAAAGATTCTCTATTGGGTTTAGGTCTGGAGACTGGCTAGGCCACGCCAGAACCTTGATATGCTTCTTACAGAGCCACTCCTTGGTTATCCTGGCTGTGTGCTTCGGGTCATTGTCATGTTGGAAGACCCAGCCTCGACCCATCTTCAATGCTCTAACTGAGGGAAGGAGGTTGTTCCCCAAAATCTCGCAATACATGGCCCCGGTCATCCTCTCCTTAATACAGTGCAGTCGCCCTGTCCCATGTGCAGAAAAACACCCCCAAAGCATGATGCTACCACCCCCATGCTTCACAGTAGGGATGGTGTTCTTGGGATGGTACTCATCATTCTTCTTCCTCCAAACACGTTTAGTGGAATTATGACCAAAAAGTTCTATTTTGGTCTCATCTGACCACATGACTTTCTCCCATGACTCCTCTGGATCATCCAAATGGTCATTGGCAAACTTAAGACGGGCCTTGACGTGCTGGTTTAAGCAGGGGAACCTTCCGTGCCATGCATGATTTCAAACCATGACGTCTTAGTGTATTACCAACAGTAACCTTGGAAACGGTGGTCCCAGCTCTTTTCAGGTCATTGACCAGCTCCTCCCGTGTAGTTCTGGGCTGATTTCTCACCTTTCTTAGGATCATTGAGACCCCACGAGGTGAGATCTTGCATGGAGCCCCAGTCCGAGGGAGATTGACAGTCATGTTTAGCTTCTTCCATTTTCTAATGATTGCTCCAACAGTGGACCTTTTTTCACCAAGCTGCTTGGCAATTTCCCCGTAGCCCTTTCCAGCCTTGTGGACGTGTACAATTTTGTCTCTAGTGTCTTTGGACAGCTCTTTGGTCTTGGCCATGTTAGTAGTTGGATTCTTACTGATTGTATGGGGTGGACAGGTGTCTTTATGCAGCTAACGACCTCAAACAGGTGCATCTAATTTAGGATAATAAATGGAGTGAAGGTGGACATTTTAAAGGCAGACTAACAGGTCTTTGAGGGTCAGAATTCTAGCTGATAGACAGGTGTTCAAATACTTATTTGCAGCTGTATCATACAAATAAATAGTTAAAAAATCATATATTGTGATTTCTGGATTTTTTTTTTTTTTAGATTATGTCTCTCACAGTGGACATGCACCTACGATGACAATTTCAGACCCCTCCATGATTTCCAAGTGGGAGAACTTGCAAAATAGCAGGGTGTTCAAATACTTATTTTCCTCACTGTATATATACATATATATATATATATGAAGAGTTCAGATGCAAAAGCCTCTAAGTGCCGTCTGAAATTTTCTTCTAGAATGATCATTTTTATCAAGCTTGTATATTTAAGTTCAGTAATTTCACTTAAATGGCAATGAAAATGACCTATTAATTGTCATTTAAGTGAAATTACTGAACTTAAATATACAAGCTTGATAAAAATGATCATTCTAGAAGAAAATTTCAGATGGCACTTAGAGGCTTTTGCATCTGAACTCTTCATATATACACTGCTCAAAAAAATAAAGGGAACACTTTTTAATCAGAGAATAGCATCAAGTCAGTTAAACTCCTGGGATATTGATCTGGTCAGTTAAGTAACAGAGGAGGTTGGTAATCAGTTTCAGCTGCTTTAGTGTTAATAAAATTAATAGCAGGTGCACTAGATGGGCAACAGTGAGACAACCCCTAAAACAGGAATGGTTTTACAGGTGGTGGCCACTGACATTTTTTCCCTACTCATCTTTTCGGACGGTTTTTCACCAGTTTTGCATTTGGCTAGGGTCAGTGTCACTATTGGTAGCATGAGGCGGTACCTGGACCCTACAGATGTTGCGCAGGCAGTCCAGCTCCTTCAGGATGGCTCATCAATACGTGCCATTGCCAGAAGGTTTGCTGTGTCTCCCAGCACAGTCTCAAGAGCATGGAGGAGATTCCAGGAAGACAGACAGCTACTCTAGGAGAGCTGGACAGGGCCGTAGAAGGTCCTTAACCCATCAGCAGGACCGGTATCTGCCCCTTTGTGCGAGGAGGAACATGATGAGCACTGCCAGAGCCCTACAAAATGACCTCCAGCAGGCCACTGGTGTGAATGTCTCTGACCAAACAATCAGAAACAGACTTCATGAGGGTGGCCTGAGGGCCCGACGTCCTCTACTGGGCCCTGTGCTCACTGCCCAGCACCAGGGAGCTCGATTGGCATTTCCCATTGAACACCAGAATTGGCAGGTCCGCCACTGGTGCCCTGTGGTTTTCACAAATGAGAGCAGGTTCACCCTGAGCACGTGACAGACAGGAAAGGGTCTGGAGAAGCCATGGAGAATGTTATGCTGCCTGTAACATCGTTCAGCATGACCGGTTTGGTGGTGGGTCAGTGATGGTCTGGGGAGGCATATCCATGGAGGGACGCACAGACCTCTGCAGGCTAGACAATGGCACCCTGACTGCCAATAGGTATTGGGATGAAATCCTTGGATCCATTGTCAGACCCTATGCTGGTGCAGTGGGTCCTGGGTTCCTCCTGGTGCACAACAATGCCCGGCCTCATGTGGCGAGAGCATGCAGGCAGTTCCTGGAGGATGAAGGAATGATACCATTGAAGGGCCACCACGCTCACCTGACCTACATCCAATAGAACACCTCTGGGACATTGTGTTTCAGTCCATCTGACATCACCTGGTTGCACCTCACACTGTCCAGGAGCTCAGTGATGCGCTGGTCCAGATCTGGGAGGAAATACCCCAGGACACCATCCGTCGTCTCATTAGGAGTATGCCCCGACGTTGTCAGGCATGCATACAAGCACGTGGGGGCCATACAAACTAATGAGTACCATTTTGAGTTGCTGCAATGAAATTTCAGCAAAATTGACAAGCCTGCTGCATCATTTTTTCACTTAGATTTTCGGGGTGTCTTTGAATTCAATCCTCTGTAGGTTGATTATTTTCATTTCCATCAAACGATGTGGCATCCTTTCGTTCATAACACATTACCCAGTCCATATTAGTATAGATATCCAGCGTGATATTTTTCCCCATTGAGATCTGATGTGTTTTCAAAGTGTTCCTTTAATTTTTTTGAGCAGTGTATATATATATATATAATTTATATTTATTTCAACATAAACAATTTTATAAAAACATAAACCTGAACCTCAAATGGCAGACAGTATCTGTAATGTCACGACAATCTTGTCTGGAAACGGAAAGTGATAGTGATTCTTCTCGGTTCCTCAATCTTGTTACTCTACCTTGATTGCTTTAGAGTTTCAGATATATTCAAATTACATACCAGTAATTACTCGCTAAGATTTTTGAGATACCACTAATTATTTCTAAATCAATTAATCCATTTGAGGTTGATGAGTCTGAAGTTTTTTGCATGGTTCCATTTATGGTCTGTAATGAAGTTCCTGAAATGAATGACAGTCAATTACCTGTCAAATTTCAATCTGTAGCTATTTTGTAGTCTGGTATATCTGGCTTGCATCTCTGATTATCATTGCTTAGGATTCTACATGAAATAGTAAAACAAATCTGAAGTAATCCATTTTCCATGAAGGCAACATTTACATTTTGCATTAACAATGACTTTTCAGTGATTGGATAACCTTTTGACCACATTAAAAGCCACATTTAAATGCACTTAATATGCGCATGTGTTGCGATCTGATTGTGATGGATCACATAAGCCACATCGTAGGTAAATAGTAAATTACACATTTCACAATTTTCCTATGATGTAAATGGTATTTAACATTTTACACAGTAAATGTGACCGGTATAAAGTAAATGCTTTCCAGATATTCTATCTGGACACAAAATGCATTTTAACAGTGTTGGTAATGTGAGTTATGTAATCAATTACTTTTTTCAAGTAAAGTAAAGCATTACTTTTTAATTTAACAAAGTATACTTTTTCAAATAAGTAACTCAAGTTACTTGGTTTTTTCCATTTATTGACTGACAGCTCTCCTGTCCCCATGTTGAGCGAAATTAGGATTAAGTGCAGAGGCGTTGTGTAAACATGATGGTTATTGCAGTTCTAGACTAAATGTGAGCAGGCATTTACTCATCTTACTTGCACAAAATCAGTATTCTTCAAGATGAATAAAAACCGTCAAATGAAAACCCAGAATATTATGCAAACCTGCAATAATTAGGCTAAATGTTAAATAATACAAATATACTTTATGTATTTAATAGGGATGTGGCCAAAGCCTAAATCCAAAAAAAAAAGAAAAGAAAAAAAAAACATTATATGGAGCCCCTAAAGGGACATGGTTAAGCTTGCTGCAGTAGTTGGTTTGGTTACATTATAGTACATCAGATTTCACTATATTGTGAAGATGGTGAAGAAAGATGACTGGCAGGATGATGTCGGAGGATTTGGTGCACAACAGATCCAGAGCATCATTGACAAATATCTTATCTTTTTAAATATGCGGTCAGTACCACCACTACCTATAAATAGAGTATGCATGATCGTGAATTCGGAAGTAAAAGTAAATATTGAGTGTGTATTCCACAGAGATACTCAATCCATCCAGGATTTCTATCCCTTCAAGGGATAGTTCACCCAAAAATTAAAATGTTGTCAATACTTACCCTCAAGTTGTTCCAAATCTGTATGAGTTTCTTTCTTCTGTTGGACAGAAAAGATATTTCAAAGAATGTTGGTAACCAGTTGACAGCACCTATTGACTTCCGTAGTATTCCATAGTATTTAGTCAATGGCTACAGTCAACTGTCTGGTTACCAACATTCTTTAAAATATCTTCTTTTGTGTCCAACCGAAGAAAGAAACTTGTACGGGTTTCGGAACAACTTGAGGGAAAGTAATTAATGACAAAAGTTTTATTTTTGGGTGAACTATCCCTATACAAGTGCTAAAGTGAATCAGGAGGCGCCTATAAAGGCTGTTGTAAACTTTTCTGTTTTATTGTAAGTTGTTTTTTAGGGTTTTGCTTGTCATTTTAGACTCTTAAACCATTTTAGATGGTTTAGCTGCAGTACACTACGCACATACCTTTTTTGCTAAATATTTTCCTTTGCCAGGTGTGTGGTACGGAGCCCTCAAGGCTTTTAACACGTACATAAACGGTCCTTACTGACATGTTAACATTTTGGCATTTAAATAAACCAAATGCTCAAGGCACATTACTACAAGCAGCTGTGGTTATTGGCCAACTGTTTTATAAGGTTCAGATCAGTTTCATGATGGGGGGTATAAACCTTTTTTATATAGGGGAAAAAGGAAGAAAATGCTAAGCCACAGCTGTGTAATTATCTAAAATGTCTTTAAACCAGCATTTCTGAGAGGGTGTTCAGAATCGATTTAAATCTCATCCAGGCGAGAGAAAGGCAGAGAGTCACAGCACATTACGGAGCTTTTATGTGGTCTTTGATGCAGCTTTGCGTGTACGTAATTTGGTGTCACACTGGAGAGGAGGGGACCTCTGACTGTGACCGAAACAATCAGCAGTCCTAAAGCAAGTCTTCCGCTGGAATAGAAGTGTAAATGGCATTCCAGCGTGTATAAGTGGTCCACTCATACCCTATGAGTGGACCACTTATACACGCTGGAATGCCATTTACACTTCTATTCCAGCGGAAGACTTTACCTGCTGGTAAACCCAGACATGGTTGACAAACCCTCACCCTGGTTGCACGTCTGGCGCTGTTTTATTGAAGGAAGTCCATTTCAGATGTGGAGTTATGCGAAAAAGTCAAGCTTATCTACCACGCCTTATTGTTTTGATTAGAATATTATTGAGGAATAGGGAGGATGATGCATTAAAAAAATGAATAGCTCAGAGAAAATTATCAAGGAGGAAAATTATGAATTTTGCATGAGTAGATCTGGAAGGAAAGAACAGGTTGAATGGATGACCAAAAGATGGATAAAAGAGACACATGGTCTTTGTTGAACAAACCTGAATAATGCTCTATTCATTGGGGATAATGTATTCCAGTGGCAGGTCTTGCTCAATCACTTGAAAGACTTGAAGTTAAACGCAATTCCATTGGTTCTCTGAGGACAACACTTAAGTTCACATTAAAATATTTTATAAAGTAGTTTAAGCTGAAACCTAATTTCGCTACTCTTTTCCTGTAGTTTGTAGTTTTAAGTCATATGAACCCAGTCAGAAGACGGTGCCTTTCTAAGAGAAAACAACCAAGCCTCTAGGGAAACTTATTAACGTTTTTGAGGAAATATTTAATTTAATTTATTTTTCATTCATTCATTCATTCATTCATTCAATATCTAGGCTATACTTCTATTCTTATGTTACATTTATTTATTTACAGTACTTACAGTACTTGTGTGGTAATGCTGTAGTTTGATGCTTTATTCCAAAGTAGACTCGTTAGAAAACATATTGACATAAGTCACAGAGATGCATATCAAACTTGCAACATTGCTTTGGAAGGATATTTTAATAAATGATACTGAAGTGCACTGCAAAAGTGTTGCATGCTAACTTCACTGAGTACATATAGTAGTTAGGTAGCTACAATTGTCAGAAAATTCACAATACATTTATTCAAAGGGATTGTGTACATGCACAAAACCCAACTTACTTTTTTTTTTCTGTGAGCAGTCAAACTCTGCTGGCTCAGTCTTCACTGTTGTGCTGCAGAGTAGTAATCAATACTTTATATGTTCATTTCCGTTTACACTTTTGATTGACTTTCGCCTATGAGAGCCAGGCTCATCCAGAGGCACTCTGGAGCTAAGCCGGAATGAGCTGGAGCGGACTGGATTTGAGCTGGGCCGGGTCAAAACGGGGTATGTGTGTGCCCAGGCTGCGTCTCTGCATCCTGCCTGGTGCCAGCACCCCATAATGCACTTTTTATAGGCACCTCCTGATTTCCTGGATGGAGTGAGTATCTCCGTGGAATATCAATGACTCTCTGCTGAAACGATGCAGTCAGTGGGGATGGACCGCACTGGCTCATAGAATGTGTCTGTGTGCATGCTTGTGTATGAAGTACAGAGATGCATAGTAGTCTGTGAATGTTCTATCATCTCTGTACTGTTAATCTTATGTATGTGGTTGTCCTCCACAATATCTTATTGATTTCATCAAAAGAACACACACACACACACACACACACACACACACAGGAATTCATACAAGCTTATACATGAAAATCTCTCTGGTCTTTTTTTCAGTACATGTTTTTATCCTTTGTTCAAAAGATAAACTATATATATACACATATATACATACAATTTTGGCACCCCTGGTAAATATGATCAAAGCTGGCTGTAAACATATATCTGCATTTTTTATCCTTTTGATCTTTCATCCAAAAAAATCATAAAAATCTAACCTTTCATTGAAGTAAAAGAATTGAATGTGAAATTTTGACAGATGTGATAGCTATGTTGGATTTTTGGGTAATTATAAAAAATGCTAGAGACATTCAAAATGATTTTTTATTTTGTGGCTTAAATAAATTACATGTTACACAGAGAATGACATGTTTGGCTTGTCAAAAATGTTACATTCAGCTGTTGCAAATTTTTGCAAAAGTTTTGAAGATCTAGTACATTTATTTTTTTTTTTACCAGGAAAGTTGTTTTTGTCTCTTGTAACAAACATATTTTATTTAAACCCATGCAAATGTAGATACTGTTATAAATAATAATGAAAAATCACTTTTTAAAACTTTTTCCATTATTACCCCTTAACATTTTTTGATATACGTATCTCTCTCTCTCTCTCTCTCTCTCTGTAGGGGTGAATGTAACTGAATGTGTAAGTTTGAGACAGTAGAACTTAGAAGCAAAGGATTCCTACATGTTTCTGTGAGCTATACCCTGCAGGGATGGCACCATGAATAGCAATAGCTTTAGCAGGCCAGAGGTTCCTCTCAATCAAACTCGACTCTTTCCCACAGCTACATATGGAGGATTTATGTTTGAGTTTGTACAAACCAGCCTTTTCTTTTCCTCTACAAACAAACACCCTCTTATAATGCATGCAATTTAAATGCGTTAGTTTCTTTTAAAAATGCTGTTAACTCTTTTTTTTTCTTTTTTTCAGTTAAACATAAGTGTTTCATTCTGTTCTGAACATTTGCAGGCAAATTGAATCTGGTCAAAAAGCTTTGCAAATTCACAAATGTCCTTAGCTCAACACTTCAGTAAATGAAGTACATAGCCATTTTTATGGACGATTTATTTATACTTCAAACTCTGATTTTTAGCAAACATCTTTTTTATAAGCATCGGAGCTCAACAATTGAAATATTACTTAAGCAAAACATGAAGCCAAAACGATCTTTACACTGAATTATTGCAGATTTGCATTGAGATCCAGTATCTGCACATCAACTGTATTTTGATAGTTATAGAAATACAGAGTCTGATATTTTTGTGCAAGTAAAAACACTGCTGCGTAATTGTTTGCATTCATTTTCTGTTCTCTGAACTAAATGTGTTAACAAAGAAGTGCTAACTAAGAAAATATTATATTATAATCACAAATAAATATTATAGCCATTTAATGGACCTAATTTAATTGTATATTGTGAAATTAGATTTAAAGTGTTCTTTGCTGTGAGGGTTTGAGAACAGAGGCATGCTCGTGCTGGGTGGAAAGTGGGCACTTGTAATTCAACGATGTGTTGGTGTGCTGGGGACTAAAACTGGCCAAGCCTGCAGGAAGTGAATTATAACCTCTCAATTAAATCTGGGCATCTATGAAATATTGAATTGGAAACTCTTGAAGATTCCAGTCACGCTGTAGTGCTGCATAAAAGCTGACTGACTGCCTCCCCGGGCCTGTCAGAGGCAAGGCTGGGGCTGATCAGCTTGGCTTTTGCGCACACACACACACACACACACACACACACACACACACAGAGGAATTCATACAAGCTTATACATGAAAATCTCTCTGGTCTTTTTTTCAGTACATGTTTTTATCCTTTGTTCAAAAGATAAACTAAGGACTTAGAATTCACACCTGTGTTTAAGTGTATTCTAGCTATGTCATTGCTGTCATGCAGGAATCTTAGACTCTAGAAAATATGTCAAGATCCTTTCGAGGGAACTCGCGATGCGTCAATGACGCTTTGGGAACGAGAATGCCGAACGCCATACAGCCAAGAACCTGTCGTGTTAAACTGTCATGACACGACAACTCTAGACCCCGGGGCATCCATGTCTAGGTCATAAAATCTGACAAACGTAAGCGGCGTAGACCAGCCAGCTGCATCACAAACTTCTTGAATGGACACCCCAGAAATTAGGGCCTTGGAGGCCGCCATACCCCTTGTAGAATGGGCTCTAGAGGCCAAAGGTGAAGGATGGCCCAGAACCTCATATGCAAGAGAGATAGCCTCGACTATCCACTTACTAACCATCTGCTTGGATGCAGGAAGGCCTTTCTTAGGGGGCCCAACGCATACCAATAATTGATCAGACTTTCTCCACTGGGCAGATCTGTGGATGTAGGTATCCAGTTCTCTTACTGGACAGATGAGGTTCAGTTTCCCCTGGTCTAAGTCCTTGAAAGGAGGAGGACAGAACGCCTGCAGTACGATGGGCCGTGGTATATTGGTTGGAACCTTAGGTACATAACCTCCATTTCAGGACGTAAAGCTTCCTCGTGGACAGAGCTCTGGAGTTTAGTATGGTCTCTACAACCTCAGTTCAGAGACGCAGCTCCCCCTGCCTGAGATAGAAGGTCCCTCCTGACTGGCAGCTCCAGGGGAGAGCCATCGAGAAGGGATATTAGGTTCGAGAACCACACTCGGCTTGGCCAGTACGGAGCTACTAACAGTACACTTACTCCGTCCTGGCGGACCTTTTCCAGAACTCCTGGGAGCAGAGCGATTGGGGGAAGAACATACAGATGTAGCCTCGGCCACGTCTGCACCATGGCGTCCAGACCCAGTGGGACTGGATGCGTGAGAGAAAAACAAAGTGGACAGTGCGTCATATCCTGAGACGCAAACAGATCCACCTGAGCCTGGCCATAAACTCCCCAAATGTGCTCCACCACCTCGGTGTGGAGCCTCCATTCCCTGGGCCCCTGAGCCCCTGTCTCGACATGATGTCTCCTCCTATATTCTGATGTCCCGGAATATAAACTGCTCTCAGGGAGAGTAACTTCCCTAGGGACCACAAGAGAATCTGGTGCGCCAGTTTGCATAGTGGATGTGAACGCAGACCCCCTTGATGATTTATATAGGAGACCACCGACGTTGTCTGTGCGAACAAGCACGTGATGAAGACCGCCATCACCTCCAGGCAGTTTATGTGCCTAGAAAGATGACGACTCCTCCACAGACCTTGAGCTGAGCGGCCTTCCATTACCGCTCCCCAGCCCGTGAGAGAAGCATCTGTTGAGAGTGAAACTCGATGGCAAAGAGCTCCTAACACTGGACCCTGGGATAGGAACCAAGGTTTCCTCCATATAACCAAAGCACGGAGACACTGCCGTGTTATCTTGATCATATGGACTGGGTTCCCCTCTCAACCCCAATTTCTTCATATGCTCGAGAACGACATCTCGATGCCGAACTGCCAGAAGTTCCGACTCCGCTAGGATAAGCCAGTCGTCTATATAGTTCAGAATATGTATGCCCTGTAGCCTGAGCGGAGCTAGAGCTGCATCTACGCATTTCGTGAACGTGCGGGGTGATAGAGCTAGACCAAATGGAAGAACTCGATACTGGTAGGCTTTGCCCCCAAAAGCGAATCTTAGGAACTTCCTGTGTTGTGGAAGGATGGAGACATGAAAGTATGCATCTTTCAGATCTATCGTAACAAACCAGTCCTCGGATCTGATTTGAGTCACGATCTGCTTCAATGTCAGCATTTTGTATTTCAACTTTTTGACTGAACGATTCAGAAGCCGAAGATCTAAAATAGGACGCAACCCTAAAAACTCCTATTTTAGGACGCAACCCGTCCTAAAATAGGACGAAGAGCTAAAATAGACGCAAATAGACGTCGTGGGGACGCTGAGTCGGAAGTTCGCCTCCTGAAATCTGTCTACAACAGTGTTGACTGCTTCACCGAATAGACCATGAGGCGATAACGGGGTGTCCAACAGAAAATATTTGTCCTTTGTCTTTAATGTCTGACAAATTTAACCAGAGGTGCCTCTCTGAAGCCACATTAGCTGCCATTGTAAGGATGGACTTCTACTAAGACTGAATTCAAGAATTTGAACCTGCAATAAAACAATAAAACTCACTAATCTGAAGAAGAGATCTATGGGACAGAGAGCACAACACAACTGCCCCTATCTCATCTCTTCCCCCCATGCTGAGTTCCTGACCCCTCACACTATCTTCTCCCCTCCAGGTCTCATTAAGTCATGCAAAACACACAAACCTACTGTCTCCAGCTGTTTATGAGAGGTCAAAATAAATACTTCTGGTGCGAATGGTAAAGAAGTTTCATTCCCGCAGCAGCAGAACAGTCATGAAAAAGAAAACAATGCCTGTTCTTCTGATGTGGGAGATGCCCCAATAAAGATTGTTGATAACATTTGTCTTTATCCCCCAAACTCAGGCGTGACCACGTGGGGCACGAGAAAGGGTCCAACGAAAGCTGAATAAATATTTGGGTGCTAGATGTTTATTGTTCTTTTGTTCCACTTGGGTATTTAAAGGGAATTGGCAAACCACTCAAGGAAGCATCTGTAAACAGAACTTCCCACACTGTTGTTGTGTGTCTCTATTGCCAGGTATGCTGTCTCTTTGAAACTAGTTTTGATATTGCATTTTGAATGATGTCTCTATTATATGCTGATCAGTTGTGTATTATGTATTCTTTTTAATTCTTTTTATTTGATGTTTAATTCTGCCTGGCAAAAATAAATGTTAACCTTGATTTATTCTGAAGTTTCAGAAATCATTCATTTTAGTAGATTAAAAGTGTAGTCTGGTGTTTCCGCAAATCTTTGTCCAGGATAGATCAAACTGAAGGCACTTTGAATGGACCATGGGGCACATCTTAGGAAGACCTTCTGATTTCTGACTATTCCCTGACTTAGCATGTTGTACGCTGCAACTATTATAATAAATTACACCTATGGGTCTGCAGTGAATGGCCGCATAGGGTAAAATTATTGCACTGCACTCTCTGACTATTTCAGAACTGGCTAGTTTGTGAGCGTGAGCGCACATTCGCGACGTGACGTCTCAAAGTGACACTAGGTCCGTAATGAATGAATATTTGAAATTATGAGATGCCCAGAATAATACTTGGTCTAAATTAAATCACAACTAATCCGAGGATCAGCTGTTAAGATAGAAAATTTGAAAAAACAAAGAGTCACTTAAATTTGGAGTCAGATTAAATTATTAATGAAGTCAGAATTAAAATTGGAAATCAACTGTTTAATAAATTAAAGTGATTTTTCCAGAAGCGCCCAAAAAGACATACACGCTGAATTCCCTTCGACCACGACACCGGACACCGTCTTTGGGCCAGTGGGTGGAGTTTACACCATCGACCGCCCAATAGCACGAGCGGTCTCTTTTGTGGCTCGAAGAGACAGATCGGTGGTCCGACGCAGTTCTCGAACTACGTCAGGCCCCGTCCCCTCGCTAGTCTCAAGGTCCCTCAGCAGGTCAGCCTGGTAAGCTTGTAAAATAGCCGTGGTGTGAAGGCATGCACTGGCCTGACCTGCTTCCATATATGCTTTACCCACTAACATTGATTAAGTTTTCAACGGTTTTGTGGGCAGTATTTGGGACTTCAAGGCCGATGCTGGAGAGAGATATGAAGCAAGTGGTTGTTCTACTTTCGGCATTGTCCTATAACCATAATTATTTAACCCCCTGGGGTCAGCGGTCGAACACCAGCTCAATTTTTTTCTTATCAGTGCAAAAGAGACTCAAAATACTTTGTTGATTTTGATCTTACATATAAGTGTTGTACATCATTCAATCCTGTTAAGTGTCTATTTTTTTGTGTATACTCACAATAAAAACAAAGTGTTGTGCTTTTCACCAAATAAAGACAAATAAACATGATGCGAGTTCTGCCTTCTCTCTGTCAGTGAAGTCCACTCTGAAACACTTCTGAAAATGAACTGTAACTCAGCAAATACTTGTCACACAGGAACCAGTGATATGTCTTTATAAAGCTTGAATTCTCTTCTTATTTAATCTGTATGAAAAGAGAGAGATGTCAGTCGTTCTCAGTTCAGCTCATTATGGCTCATTATCTGCTAACGTGAACACGCCCACGGAGAGCGCGTGCTATTCAAACGCAAATGATCTGAGGCAATCCATGCAAACTTGTGAACGCCCACATCAATTCAGATTAATGTACTTTACGTCGTCTTGCTTCGCTGTGAGGAATAATCCTGGGAAATTTACCTCAGAAGCGCTGGTTTAGTTTAATTTTGAGGAGCAACGGATCCAGCTGAGGATTGTGAATGGTAGGCTAAGTTCTTTATTCCTAAGTGCTTTGTTCTAATCGTGATGTGGAATAGTGTCTGTAAACCCAAAAATACTGTTTAAATATGAATCGCGTGTCTGTGTGTGAATGAATGAACGGCACAGCTGTAGTAAACAACAGCGCGCATCTGTGCCGTTCATTCACACTTGCACTTACATTAGTAAACATTTTATGTTTACATGAACACATCTACTAGTTTAGTTTTTACCTAACTATATTGCTATACTGAGATGAGTAAAAATCGACTGAAATATGTTGAAATAACATGTCTTTGTATAAGCAATGTATTAAACTGCAAATTAACATTTAAATGCTAATATATCATGTTATATGATTTGTTATAGACAAAATATGAATGTTTAGACAAGATTTTGTTGATTAGTTTTGGATAGATTATAAAGTTTTTACTGTAAAAAAAGACTACTGCCACATCAAATAAGCTTTTGTTTGCCAATTTCTGCTCATATGTTAAATATATAGTATTGGATATTTGTCAAAAATAAAGTAGGTATGTTGAATTATCAACTAAGATGTTATTACAGTGTTTGTTCCAATATTCAAACTAATGAATCCTTAACTTTGAAATACGTATGATAAAATGTATACTTTTTACAAAGAAAGATTACACTTGAAATATTGTTAGAATTGTAAGTGTTGTTGTAATTGGAACCTTTGTACTAAAATAGCAAAAAATTATATTTACAAGGTAAATCTAAAAAAAAAATAATAATCTAAATCGGTCAATATAAGCCTTCTCATTAAATTGTTTTTATTGTGTTTTATTGGTGACAAATTTGAGGTGAGGATACATATCCCGTATGAGAATCAACTGCACAATTACTAGAAATGTTTATCTTGGATATTATACAATTTGCATGCATACAAAATTTGTGGAAAAAGACAAAAAAAAATTCAAGATGTTTCTAACTCTAACTTTGAACCAATTCTGTTCAATTTTGAACCAATTCTGTAGAATATATATATATATATATATATATATATATATATATATATATATATATGTGTGTATATATGTATGTGTATATATGTATATGTATATATATATATATATATATATATGTATATATATGTATATGTGTGTATATATATATATATATATATATATATATATATATATATATATATATATATATATATATATATGTATATGTATGTGTGTATACAGTGAGGAAAATAAGTATGTGAACACCCTGCTATTTTGCAAGTTCTCCCACTTAGAAATCATGGAGGGGTCTGAAATTGTCATCATAGGTGCATGTCCACTGTGAGAGACATAATCTAAAAAAAAAAATCCAGAAATCACAATATATGATTTTTTAACTATTTATTTGTATGATACAGCTGCAAATAAGTATTTGAACACCTGTCTATCAGCTAGAATTCTGACCCTCAAAGACCTGTTAGTCTGCCTTTAAAATGTCCACCTCCACTCTATTTATTATCCTAAATTAGATGCACCTGTTTGAGGTCGTTAGCTGCATAAAGACACCTGTCCACCCCATACAATCAGTAAGAATCCAACTACTAACATGGCCAAGACCAAAGAGCTGTCCAAAGACACTAGAGACAAAATTGTACACGTCCACAAGGCTGGAAAGGGCTACGGGGAAATTGCCAAGCAGCTTGGTGAAAAAAGGTCCACTGTTGTAACAATCATTAGAAAATGGAAGAAGCTAAACATGACTGTCAATCTCCCTCAGACTGGGGCTCCATGCAAGATCTCACCTCGTGGGGTCTCAATGATCCTAAGAAAGGTGAGAAATCAGCCCAGAACTACACGGGAGGAGCTGGTCAATGACCTGAAAAGAGCTGGGACCACCGTTTCCAAGGTTACTGTTGATAATACACTAAGACGTCATGGTTTGAAATCATGCATGGCACGGAAGGTTCCCCTGCTTAAACCAGCACATGTCAAGGCCCGTCTTAAGTTTGCCAATGACCATTTGGATGATCCAGAGGAGTCATGGGAGAAAGTCATGTGGTCAGATGAGACCAAAATAGAACTTTTTGGTCATAATTCCACTAAACGTGTTTGGAGGAAGAAGAATGATGAGTACCATCCCAAGAACACCATCCCTACTGTGAAGCATGGGGGTGGTAGCATCATGCTTTGGGGGTGTTTTTCTGCACATGGGACAGGCGACTGCACTGTATTAAGGAGAGGATGACCGGGGCGATGTATTGCGAGATTTTGGGGAACAACCTCCTTCCCTCAGTTAGAGCACTGAAGATGGGTCGAGGCTGGGTCTTCCAACATGACAATGACCCGAAGCACACAGCCAGGATAACCAAGGAGTGGCTCTGTAAGAAGCATATCAAGGTTCTGGCGTGGCCTAGCCAGTCTCCAGACCTAAACCCAATAGAGAATCTTTGGAGGGAGCTCAAACTCAAAGACACGGGGTGGTGATGGCGCAGTGGATAAGACACATGCCTTTGGTGTGAGAGACCCGGGTTCGAATCCACTGTGAGACACCAATGTGTCCCTGAGCAAGACACTTAACCCCTAGTTGCTCCAGAGGCGTGCGACCTCTGACATGTATAGCAATTGCCATATCACCCTGTAGCCCAAGACTGGTTGCCCACTGAAGCTAAGCAGGGCTGAGCCTGGTTAGTACCTGGATGGGAGACCTCCTGAGAAAAACCAGGTTGCTGCTGGAAGAGGTGTTAGTGAGGCCAGCAGGGGGTGCTCACCCTGTGGTCTGTGTGGGTCCTAACGCCCCAGTGTAGTGACGGGGACACTATACTGCCAAAAGAGCACCGTCCTTCGGATGAGACGTTAAACCGAGGTCCTGACTCTCTGTGGTCATTAAAAATCCCAGGATGTCCTTCGAAAAGAGTAGGGGTGTAACCCCGGCATCCTGGCCAAATTTGCCCCTTGGCCTCTGTCCATCATGGCCTCCTAATCATCCCCATATACTGATATACTGATTGGCTTCATCACTGTCTCCTCTCCACCAGTAAGCTGGTGTGTGGTGGGCGTTCTGGCGCAATATGGCTGCCGTCGCATCATCCAGGTGGATGCTGCACATTGGTGGTGGTTGAGGAGATTCCCCCTTCTATGTAAAGCGCTTTGAGTGCCTAGAAAAGCGCTATATAAATGTAACGAATTATTATTAATTATTAATTGTAAGTCGCTTTGGATAAAAGCGTCAGCTAAATGAATAAATGTAAATGTAAATGTAAACTCTGTGTTTCTCAGCGACAGCCCAGAAACCTGACTGATCTAGAGAGTGGGCCAAAATCCCTCCTGCAGTGTGTGCAAACCTGGTGAAAAACTACAGGAAACGTTTGACCTCTGTAATTGCAAACAAAGGCTACTGTACCAAATATTAACATTGATTTTCTCAGGTGTTCAAATACTTATTTGCAGCTGTATCATACAAATAAATAGTTAAAAAATCATACATTGTGATTTCTGGATTTTTTTTTCTTTTGTCCTCTCATTCTTACTTGTGGTAGACTACCCTCTCTAAGGTGTGAACCACATCATTATTCATGATCATTCACGCCCCCACGCATATTGCCTTTCCAAACAAAAAGTGTCTTACAAAATTTAAATCAATGTATTGTTTTATGTGAATGATTAGGCGGGATGATTTTCAGATCATTTTGAAGCAAAAACTCTAGGCGACAACTTTCATTAGTCAAAAGTCTTGTGGACACATATTTAGTATGTGTTTTGTGGCCTTATTTCAGAAACTTTAATTTTTTGTTTTTTCAATAACCATGCATAAACTTTATTCTCTCAAAAATACAAACATTACATACATGTTGTTCACATATTATGGTAGCCCTGTTTGTGCTAAATAGAGTGTAATGACACCTTTGCCATTAATATGTTTATAAGCAACTGAAAAAAGTACAAATGTCAGGGCATGTCAAAACATCTCAAGGACCCCAAAAACACCTCAGACCCCAGACCCTTTAATCTCTGAATAAACGTCAACTTGAGGGCTAGAAACTCTGGATGAATAAGGTTTATTCCATGTTTTAGATAACTCTTTATGCAAGTCAGGAAAGAATAGAAGTCCCCTAGATGGAGGTATTGTGCTTGATGTAAGAAAACGTTCATCTAAAAGGCTCTTGGGACGAGCGCCTTGTTTCTCGGCTGGCCATTCAATATTCAACTTAGACACAGCTCAAGTTAATACCTCCACCAGCTCCTCATGCGCTGGGGAAGAAGCTAGTGTTTCTTCTTCCCCCATCTCGATGCTCAGCACATCTAGTTCCTCGGAACTAGACAGCTACCTGGGATACCCGGGATACCGCCGTGTGATCCATTTGCGATCCCCACGATAAGAGCTTCTGTGCTGCCTCGGCAGCAACGGGGCCCGAACCGCCAGGAACGCTCACTTAAAACACCCTCCTCGAAGAGTGACAGAGCATGCTCTGCTCCCAAACAAATCACACAAAGTTTGTGTGTATCCCCACCTTGAGAAAACGAGGGCAGGGAGGAGCACACAACTTGAATGTTTGTTTGGACGCCATGATATGAAGCTGTATGGTTTTCGTGACAGACAACAATAAATATAACAGACAGTTTTGACATAGAGCGCTTGCTGAGGCACAGAAGCTAGCGCGGTTCTAACCGGGTGTGCATTTATCCTTTCCTGGTCATGACGTCACCCGTCTGTGACGTTCACTCTCGCCATTGGACTAGTTGATATGTGCTTCAGATACAATCACACAGGGGTGTTCCCAAAGCGTCATTGACGTATCGCGAGTTCCCTACTCAGGGAACTTTAAGTAATATTCCCAAGAATGAATGCTTATTGGAAACAATTATAGTAGATAATGTAAAAAAATGATGAGAGACCTTGAATGTTTCTAAAATACCACTTTTTTTTATTTTCCAAGTTAGTGTAACACCACCCGGGTATCTACACTTGACTTAATTGTGTTATTGTGATAAACATAACTAATATGATTTCCTTCTTTAAAAACGGTGTGTTTAATATTCTATGCATTTTATTAAGACACATGATGGGGATATGAAATGTACTGCATGGTAGGAATGACCCTAGTCAAGGGAATTTAGCTAATTTCATGTGCAAGGGGGAACAGATACGGAAATGCGTGGAACAGCTCCCTTATTTCTCTCGCACAGACAAAATATATAGAGACATTTTTAACAAAGCTTTATCAGTTAAGATTCCTACCGGTTTTTATGCTACACACTAGCAATAAGCAACATGAGAGACATTTTTATGTGTTAAGTAGGCTTTGTCCTAGGTGCAGAATGAGTCTGCTTTGACTTGTTTTCTTGTTGCAGAAATTATAGCCAATAAAATGGAAGACTGTGAAAATGGCATACTTTTGTTATATTCTAATAGAGTGTTTTTATATTGCTTGTGATACAGAGACTTGCATGAGTGTGTGTTTAAGAGAGTAAGAGAGAAACTCGTGCAGGATTTGAGCTGTTGATTCATAGATATTAAGGGTTTAAGAATCTCACTCCATCTGTGAGGATATGAATTATTTATCTTGCAATGTAAATGTGGCATATCACCAGAATACTCTGGCACATCAGGGACCAATTGTATAGAAAGAGTCTCCTTCAAACAGTTTTTATTTGACTCCTGGACAGTATGGCGTGTGCAGGAAACCTGTGAGGTACAGAAACATCTAAAAGAAGATTCCTGTGTATAAATACTTTTCCAACGTAGTGACATGAAAGGCAGCGTCATCCCTTGAGATTCCTTATTTAAAATGCATGCAGATCTTAGTGGTTTGTCAATGCTCGCAGACCATCTGCGGTGGGAAAACATGCCGAGATGTTGATCTCCGGGCCACTACCCCTCCTTAGAGTTTATAGTCTTGTACAAGCCATACATTAAACAAGCCAGTCCTTCTCTCAACAACCTCTTGTGGCTCTTCAATGTAAGCTTTGCAATAAAGGAATCACTGTGTGTTTTTCTAGGAGGCTGTGTTGGCTGTGCTGGCTGTGCACAGTGGTGCCATAATGCCTCAATGGCCGGTTTTATGATCGTCCATCAGCGTGGGCCAATGTAGCGTGTAACATGGGTGTGATTCCTGCAGTATCTCGCTTAAACATTACACCCGGTGAGATTCTTTCACTCCATTCAGCAATCTCCAATTCTCCAATCGGGCTCCCTGCTCTCACATGCACCTGCAATTTGCATCTTTTTGTGCTTCTCATTAGCTGTCGCATTAGCCAGGATAATATATATATATATATATAGATAGATAGATAGATAGATAGATAGATAGATAGATAGATATAATTTGCTAATATACTTACAGTTGATCAAATTGCTATTTTTTCAATCAATTTATACTGTTTTTTTCTTTAATATTACATTGAAATTTATTTACCTTTTTTAACTGTACAGCTATCTCTCTTTTATTTTTTTAATCTCATTTGTCTCACTTTCTCTTTTTTCTTAATGGGGAAAAGACTGTACTGATTTGGAGAGCAGTTTTGGGTCTGAGTTTCAGGCTGAATAATTCAGATTACAGTTAGAGAAACCTCATAGCTGAAGGAGATGTTGACATTGAGAAAACTGGCAGACGTTCACATGCGTCCACACACACACACACGCATGTGCTCACATAGGCAGGCTGGGTTAGTTTACGGGTTAATGCATTCACATTACACCTACTGGATATGAACCATGCTTAACTTTGAGTCAGCATTATGCCTCATATGCGCTTATTTATGTGTGAGGAGCGTGCTGGTTTGATATCGCTCCAAGAGCACACTTTCTAATTCCTCTCAGAAATGCCTGAAACAATTTGGAACGCATAATTTCTCAAACAGCTCTCAGTTCCTGTCCCTTTCTTGAATAACATGATTTGTGAGCATTCATACAGTGGCCTCAAGTATTTGTAATTTTTTGCTGCATTATGGAAAACTCAGAACATGGAATTCTCCCGACCTTCTGCTTGAATACAGCCACTAGAATGATGCTCTCATTGTCAGATATCTGATTTTTAAAATTAGGGCAGATCAATCAATCTTGGCTAACTATATGAGAGAAGAATAATTTGACATCATTTCCATGATAGCGGAATGATGTTTTGTTGGTTGTTTTCAAGTGGAAATGAGAGAATTTTGAGATTCGAGTTTTCTGGAAAGCTTTGAGTTCTGGTGTGGAATTCCTAGACTAGACATACGGAATGTGGTATTACACTCAAAAATGAAAGATTTGTCATTACTTACTCACCCTCAAGTTGTTCCAAACTTGTTTGAGTTTCTGTCTTCTGTTGAACACAGAAGAAGATATTTTAAATAATGTTGATAAACAGATAGTTGACGGCACCCATTGACTTCCATAGTAGGGGGAAACAATACTATGGAAGTCAATGGCTACCGTCAACTGTCTGGTTACCAACATTCTTTAAAATATCTTCTTTTGTTTTCAACAGAAGAAAGAAACTAATACAGGTTTGGAACAACTTGAGGGTGAGTAAGTAATGACAAATCTTTCATTTTAGTAAATGATGACGTTAAAATATGTGATTAATTCAAAAGCCTTAACTCTGTAA
Source organism: Abramis brama (assembly GCF_963993115.1). Classification (NCBI taxonomy): domain Eukaryota; kingdom Metazoa; phylum Chordata; class Actinopteri; order Cypriniformes; family Leuciscidae; genus Abramis; species Abramis brama. Next base: position 29,171,484 of record NC_139971.1, read on the forward strand.
AGTAATTTAACGCAAATAAATGACTAAAGCGCGTGAAATTGCGCCATTAACGCAACGTCGCACAGTTAGCTGATCTTAAAATTTGGGAGTTTATCACACTGAGCATCTACAATGGTGCAAGCACCTGTTACCCTGTGGACATCTCTATTCCAACCATTTAACCCGATTTCCCTTCTCTGTTTGCAATCAGATCATTTTAAGCTGCTAAACTCTGTGAAAGTTTTCAGTCCAGTATGTAAATTCATTCAAACAACCAGTCCAAAACAGCACTAATGTAAAGAAAACAAGGCCAAATATAGCTGCAAGCAGCAATTACCGGGGCCAAGCAGAATAAGACGAGAAGACATGCCAACATGTCTGAAAGTGTCAGACCAACTGCAACAATGAGCAATTAAAGACTTTAAAGAGGATTTTATGCAAAATGCCTGAAAAATCATAGAAACAATAATTAAAAATATGATTTTATGGATTATCACTTTCGACCAATAGGTGGCGCAGTTACAAAACTGATGTGATGTGGTCAGAGTGAAGTGACAATGACACATACAAAGTTTGGTGTTAATATGTCAAGGCATTGCAGAGATAAAGCCTGAATAGTGCTATTAGCATCATGCCTCAACTTTGCTGCTGCGCTATACGAAAACGGTTTCGTCTATCGTCACGAAATCCATAACTTTTAGTCGGCACGGTCTGGAGATGATACGATTCGATTTTGGTGAAAATCGGACAAACGGTCTAGGAGGAGTTCGAAAAAGTAGGTTTTGACTGAAAATCAAGATGGCGGACAGGAAGTTCGGCCAAATAAGGAAAACTTGGTATCTATGTTCTCGGCTTGACCCAAGGAATCTATTAAGACCAGTGGCATTTCAATAGCCAGATTTATTCAAAAGTTATTAGCCTTTTTGGAAATTTTGTTATAACTTTTGACCACTAGGTGGCGCTGTTTCAAAATATTTTGAGTACCTTCAGGGGATGGTGCTGAAGGCACATTCTGAGTTTCATAATATTACACCGATGCATTTGTTTAGTATAGCATTTTATTTCACAAAACTGTATTGAAGTCAATGGGAATTTCATGTTTTGTTCTATTATAGCGCTACCAAGAGGCTCAGTCCCACATTTTTTTTTATGTGTCCTCAGAGTGAGCCCATACATATGTGTGTCAATTTTGGTGAAAATATCTCAATTCACTTCAGAGTTATAGACATTTATATGGAAAAACACGTAAAAAATGACTGACACATGACTTTGATTGAATTTTACTACCCCTTACTATCAATATTTTCGCATTTGGGCATTAGTGCTTAGTTAACAAGCTATGATTTCAAACTTCTGACGGTGGTTTCGTCTCGATCGGACAAACGGTTTCAAAGATATCGCCTAATGTTTTTTAAGCGCTAAATCACAACGCTACACAAACCGTAAGGCGAAACCTAGCATGTTTGGTATCGTTGGACTCGGCAACGATTCAGGAGTCAAATGAGATGAGTTTTGTGAAAATAATTCAATCACACCCTAAGTTATAAGCATTTGGAAAAAAAATTCACCACTAGGTGGCGCTGTTTCGAAACTTCTCACGCTCCTTCAGGACATCGTGCTGATGACCCATACCAAGTTTCGTAACAATTCGTTCATGCATTCTTAAAATACAGCATTTTAGCACATAATTCAAAATGGCCGACAGTCAAAATGGCCGATATGGTAAAATTGGATATCATTCGAATCGGCATGTTACCCTGAATCTAACGAGACCAATTTTATGAATTTTGGACAAACTGTTCAGAAGTTATAAGCAAAAATAGCCATTTTTCATATCTCCAGACCAGTAGGTGGCGCTGCGCCGAAATGCAGCATGTTGCCTCAGGTCATGCTTGTGATGACATGTACCAAGTTTGGTCTGAATCCGATAAAGCGTTGCGGAGATACAGCCCTACGACTGTTTTCGCAAGCGCTACATAAAATTTGTTTGTGCGTTTATTGAAAACGGTTTGACGAATCAATTTGAATTCCATAACTTTTTGTCAGCACTGCCTGAAGATGATCTGGTTCAATTTTCGTGCAAATTGGACAAACCGTCTAGGACGAGTTCAAAAAAGTAGCTCAAAATGGCGGCCATATTTTTATTACGGAAAATGAAGTCATAGGGTGCAATCGAATCGACATGAGCTCAGGAATCAGAGGAAAAAAGAATTTTGTTGATTGGCCGTACGGTTCAAAAGTTATTAGCAAAATAAAAGTGAAACTTTGGACAGGTGGTGGCGCTAGAGGGAATGAAACACCAAAATTGGTGTATTTAATGTTGGGACTGTCCTCTATCAGAATGTCAAACCAAAACAACTTTCCCGCAATCGGTTCTATGGGCTGCCATAGACTCCCATGGCGGAAGAATAATAATAAGAAATGGAACAGCCTAACTAATTACATCAGAGTGTGCAGAGAGAATAGAGTCTCTTTGAAAATGTTGCGTTTTCAGTGATTAATTCATTCCAGTATGGGTTTCGCTTTAAAACCCAAACTATGTCATATTCTGTGATTGTTTCTGAAGAGTTTAGTCTCTAATGCAATGACATTCATGCATTATAATTAGGGCTGTCAATAGATTCCGATTTTTTTATTGTGATTAATTGCACCCAATTGTACACTTATCGTGAAATTAAGCATTCACCATTTGGCTTGTTTAACAAGTTCATTTTGTCATCACTATCAAACCAATTGGCATTTATGCGTTATATTTGCGTAATCGTGCAAACCATTGAACACAAAGAAGTTTGTTTCAAATTGAATACTATACATGTACATGTTTATATTCGCCATGAAATCAAAATTCACCCATCTATTTTACAAATGCATATTATTGATCTTGGATTTTGAACAATTAATCCATGCAGTTTTAATTTCCATTTGTTCTTTTCTTTTGTTTAAATTTTAAACCAAAATGTCATAACTTCTTCCAGACCTCTGTCTGGCGAAATATGCCAGACTTTTCTTATTATTTAGTCTGTTTTTGAGTCCAATGTCCAAATCTCAAAATCCAATCAAACAACCCGAAGAATAGATCCCATGCTATTTATACTTTTTTTCTTGATTTATTTTTCAATAATTTATTATATTCAGATTGTACATCACTATATGGAAGAAAAGATTTACCGCTTCTTCCATTTCAACAAGACTTCAAGATAAATAAAATCTGGACCCTTTCTGGTTATATAAATGTAGGATGTATAAATGTTTACATGTATTTCACATTTAAAACAATCTATTTTTGATCATGTCTAAATATTTATTCAAATGCAAAAGACAGCTCAGTTAATGTGTATGGTCACATTTGACCACCAAGGAGTATGAATGTGACCAATAAGTAAGAAATACCCGAGGGTTAATCGCCATCACTCTCCAGAATAAAATGATACTGTAAATGTTGTCGACGTAATAATCAATGCACACTATGCTGTGATGTTTACCAAAAACTGCTGCAAAAACCTGAATATTGAAGCTGTTGTCTATCCTGCTTAAAGCCATTCAAATGTATTGACAGCACTGGACGCTGGTTTGTTGAGAACTATTTAGAGCTCCATGAAACCATGTTGACCGTATGGCGGCGACGCCGACAAGATCAACTCAACTTTGTTTATCAACAGCTGTGGCTTTAACTAAGTCGCTGTGATCTGTTATGCCACATTAAGTGCGACAAAACGGTATTTATTGTTTGAATTTCATATTAAAACTTACACAATTTGAAAGCTGAGACTTTGTTTCATATCAAAAGCAGTGTTACCAATATGGCATGAGATTTACTTGGGTAGAGTGAGAGCGTGAGACAGGGCCTGAAAGTGTGTGATCATGCCAAATGTGTGAGAGTTGGTACGGTAATCCTGATTTGAGTCCTGCATAGAACGCAAAACTGACGGGAGCCACTCCAGTGGAGAACAGTGACTGGATCTCGAACCTTCAGATGACACACAGCTCATATTTTCGTCGCTGTAAGTTACTGAAAGCAAAACACACACAAAACTCCTTAGCAGGGCAACTCTCTCACACTTTGACGTAACAGACAACTAGTTGTCCAGTGCGGTTCCTTTCACACAATGAGGGTATTCAGAGAATGCGGTTTACGCAAAATTTACGGGTCTATGTTCGGTAGTAGAATGCGGTTGTCGCTCCCGTATGTAACCGTACCGTGTGTGAACGCCATCGCATTAATAAGGACTCAAATACAGGAAAGACAACCGTATTCTGCTGCTGTGTGAACGTGGCAATGTACAAAGTTAAAGTAACTGGTAATTTTCTTTATTTTTAATTTTCTCATTTTAGTTACATAATGCATTGAAATTCATACATTACATTAAAGTGTCCATATATTTTGGGGCTGCAGTATTTCGTGCTACTGTGTGGCTTCTCAAGTCAAAATCCCATATTTGCATTTGTTCTTTTTTTTATGTCTTTTCTCACACCTGGCTGATCTGCTATGTTAGGGCCGTATGTAAATTCAAGAGTCTCTTGAGTATTAGCTCAAGGTTGTGGAGCTCAACCCTGCCTCTTCACCGAGTCGCATCGCTCAAAGTTTCCACTCATCAGAATGTTTAATTATTATTAGACTGTTGCTTATTTGACAGTGTGTCAAATCAGCTTAATTAATACTGGCCATCTGCGGTATTTAATGGCGGCCTCAGATTTGTGTGGTCTCTTGACATGCATACGGTGAAGGAAAAATAGCTTAATAAAAGAATCCGTACAGTGGATCAACCCTTCATTATCCATCGCTATTACTAGCTGTGGGTGCCTCGGGCCGTGTAGATCTCTGTACCTCATCGAGAACGTACACCTGTCACGCTAATTTGGACGAGAAACAATGGGGTGAAGACCAGAGGTGAGGGGAGACGCTGTGAAAAAGACAGCCATTATTACAGAGACTCGAGGTCCGCTTAGAGCAGAGCCGGCCCTAGGGAGAAAGAGAGAGATACTGATCATCAACATATCCACCCCCTCCATCTCTAAATTGTGATGTGCATCCACTCTGATGGCATTCTCTTGATGTTCAAAATAAGTCTGAATCTTATTACGGAGAGTGAATGCCTTGGGAACACTTGAAGCTGGTTTCAAATAAGTTACTAGTGAGAAATAGGTGTTGCTTGAAAGGGTACGACCCAAATGCAGAATTTTTATTCTGATAAGATATCCCTTCTCCCTTTTAGCATAATACTTGTAGGCTGAAAGGAAATCTATGGACAGATGGAATCTTTACTGCAAGGTGTTGCCTAGAGATGGGGACAGAGACAATGAGCTGTCTCGATAAAAATATTGCAGGAAAATATGACTCAACACTGAGCGGTGCTTAAAGGCAGCATCATTCTGGCTAGGAGAGCTTTGTTTAAAGGAATAGCCTACGTCATCCAAATTCTTTCTTATACTTAACCTTATGTTGTTCTAATCACTTATGACTTACTTTCTTTTGCAGAACACAAAAGGAGATGTTTTGCAGAATCTCATAGCGGTTCTTTTCCAAGGGTTGTTGTCAAGCTTCAAAAAGGACTTTGAATTTCATAAATATTGTATTCATTATTTATGCTTCTCTGCCATATTCATTCTTCAAAATGTTATACTTTTGTGTTCCACTGATGAAATGTCATGGTTTGGTTGCAGTAAGAGAGCATAGCAGTATCTTTTATAAAAAAAAGAAAAGAAAAACATGTAGGAGAAACAGGCGGATACAGGATATGAAGAAAACCACTGATAACAAGAAGAACGGACAAATGACTATTAAAACTGAGTGCTACATAGGCTAACTAAGCATAATAGAAACAGGTGTGCAACTAAATCAGTAACCATGGTAACAAGTTGCCTTATTTCTTTCCTTTGCCTTCATCTATAACTCACTTAAAGTTAATATTGAATAATTTAAATATTAATAAATTAAACACTAATTTAATAAAACTGCTAAATGTAACTTTGGCTTGTCTCAAATATTCATTTTTTCATACTATGCATTATAATGTTGTGATACCTAAATTCTCTTGTAGCATTCAATGTGTTTGTTTTATTTCTTTATACATAGTAGTGTAAATTTGTAATATTGTCCATTTATTGTTTATTGGTCGTAACATGAAAAATAATTATTCACTTATTATTGGGCAGATTTTTTTAATCCCATTGCTCAACTCAAATTAAGTCGAGTGAGTTTGGAATGGCATGAGAGTGATTAAGTTAAGACAGATTTGTTTTGGCATGAGAGTGATTAAGTTAAGACAGATTTGTTTATTTCTGGGTGAACTGTCCCTTTAATGACTTATGTTGTTACTTGTTTCTGTTCTATTCTCAGTCTCAGTCTGATTGTTTTCTTTTCCATGTAGCAATTCAGTGTTTTCAACACTTCACCAGTGGGCCGACAAAACTCTTTAACACTTTAAGCTGCTGATGAGAGCATGTTAGCGACTCGTTCTGTTTGCCCTCCGTTCAAGGCAAACACACAAACACACACACACACATAATCACGCATCGGCTATAGAACGAGTGTCTTAGACATAGATGACATTTCCCCAATTTCACACTAAGCTGCCTGTAAGAAGGCAAGCGAGCAGAAACACGGTTGAGTGTGAATATGCCAAAAAAAAAAAAGGAAGACTGGGGTCAGGTACAAGAGAGAATGTCATTAGAAATGTGTGAGTTTGTGTGAAGCACACAGACAGCATGTGTGTGTGTATACGTGTGTGACGCGGTGCAGAAAGCCATGTTATCTTCCAGAGTTAATCACCTTGTGCTTCTAGCCTGACTGCAGCCGTGTTCATTCCCCTGTAATTCAGTCAATGTGAAATTGGCTGACTTCGGTTGTGTGTGTGTGTGTGTGCTCTAAAACATCACAGGCTCTGTCCTAAGTTTCTCAACCCACTTTGGCCGTCGGACTGCCCGATTCTGTATGCTCAAGTCCATACACTTAAGCGCAAGTGTCTGTGAATGAGCAGGGAAGGGAACACAGTAAAAAACGCAGTGTCAAATTAACACTTAAAGTGTTAATTTTAACACTACTCCGGATCATATATGGTCCCAATCTATCTAGTGTAAAAAGTACACTGTTTGTAGTGTTGAATTTAGAGTGTTAATACAGCACCTTTCAGTGTAGAAAAATTACACTCCGAGTGTAAAGTGTTGTTGTTCAAGTTTACACTATGGGGTTTTAACACCCCTGGTGTTGATTTAATTCCATTGAATTACACTATATTAATTCCACTGCATTACACTATAAGTGTTATTAATAAACTATTCTGTTCAGTGCAAAAAAAATTACACTATTATATAATCAAGAATCTTCAGACAAGATGTATAAATCCAAAGTTTATTAACAAATGGGCAAAATGGCTCTTTTAAAACATATGCCAGATGTGTAAAGGTCAAATTTTCACATTCACGAGGTGAAAAAAGTCAATAAAACACAAAAAATAATCAAATTTGCCTAGACATGAACAAATATGACAGGTAGATTTTAACAAGATTGCAGAAAACTACTTGTCGACAGTTGTGTAGCATCCATGAATGCAGTTCCTCTTTGTCCCATCAGCGAGCATGTAGTAGTAGTAGTCTTTGAGTTTACTGCCATATCAGCATCACCGGCAGTGATCAGGTACGCTGTGTGGTCTCTTCAATGCAATCAAGGTGTTCTTGTATGCTGGTCCCTGCCAAAGACAAAAATAACACTCAAAGTCAGCTCTCCAATTGGCCGTCTTTATATTAGTTTTCCACAGTACAATCAACCCAAATGGCAATATTTTTAGGCAGACGATAGGTCCAAATTTACCTTTTTGATGACGACAAGGTGTTGTTCAGCTTGATATGAGGACATCTTTCCAGGTCTCTTGCAGCCTTGTGGTGATGGTGGAATCAAATCAAGGAGGAGACGAATCGATGCAAGATCGCTGCCCCATTCTAAATAACAGATGTGACAACTTCAGCAAAAAATGCATGAACGCGTATAGATAATCTTATTTTGAACTATAGTCTAACCTGAATCATCGGTTTCATCACCTTTTACAGCAGATTCTGCAGTCAATCAGGTCCTTGAAGGTCTTGGGAGAAGCCTTTCCTGGAACTTAGCTGAGGTCTTCTAACCAAAAAATCAAAACAAACAAAACAAAAACATCATCAAACAGTTACAAAGCATAATGACAACCATATCTCTCTCAGGAACCATTCTGTTCAGATGATCGTGTAGTCACAGAGTAGTGCCGTTCACACCTGGCATTAACATTCATCTTGGTTGACGCACAAGTGAGCAATTCAAAGTACAGGTGTAAACGCACTCAAGACGCATTGAGATTCGATTGTTCTGATGAGGTCTAGGCCATGTTCTTTTATTAAATGGTTAGTTTCACTCAAAAAAATGTATTCTGTAATTTACTCACCCTCATGTTGTTCCAAAACCTGCAAGACTTTCTTTCGTCTTTGAAACACAAATGAAGATCTTTTTGATGAAATCTGAGAGCTTTCTACGCAACTACCACTTTGATGCTTCAAAAAGTTAATCTTAAAATTAATCCATATGAACCAAGCAGTTTAGTCCACATTTTATTTTTCTTCTGTTTATGTTTGTTGATTAATGTTTATATGCGAATAAAAGTCTAAATTCAATCTCATCACAAAGCGATCGAGTCTCTTCCGAAAATTTGGACTAAACCGCTCAATTCATATGGGTTAGTTTTATGATTTTATGGACTGTCAATAGAGGGACAGGAATCGTTAAGATTTAAAATATATTCATTTGAGTTTCGAAGATAAACGAAAGTCTTTTCATGACATGAGGGTGAGAAATGACAACAATTTTACACTTTTGGGTCAACTAACCCTTTAACTTTTTGTTATAGTGTTTGATGTGTCATCATGAATTATGGCAATCAAGACACATCAATCACCCAAGACACATGTAAATTCCAGGTCTGAACAAAGGCATTGTGTGGTTGCCCAGTTAGGTTTAAATTTGTAAATTAAAATTAAATTTTACATTCGTCATGTAATAAAATTTGTACTGCACAAAGAATAAAATATAATGACACTCACAATTCTGGATTCATCTTCAGCATTCTGTTGCTTTCGTCTTCATGTCTGTTGGTTGCTTTCTGTTGCAATCTCATGAGAGGAGCTTTCTTCACTTGACTAGTCTAGGCCAAATCTATTGAAAAAGGATTTGAAAAAAATATGTCAGTTGAGGCTAATATTTCCAAAATTCAGTTATGCAATACAATTTAAATTACGGCTGTAAATATGGTCAAATAATTGTGATTACCCTTTCTATAAAGCATGGGTGTCAAATTGTAAAATTATTTATATTTATATACATATTCCCACACATATTCAAGTTAATAGCCACAAAACCTTGTGCATTGTTCACATGGAGGCCTGAAACAGTTTAAATATGCATTTAATCTGGTTATTAAATACATTTATATAATTTAAACGAGTAAATTGAGTGATAAGGCATCTTAAATTAAACTTGGTGTACTACGTTAGATTTTAAGACATGTTTAGAATTTTTTTTACCCATAATTTATTAATGATATTTATAATGTGAACAGAAAATACAGATTCATAATAATAAAATACAGACAGATAAATAGTTAGGACAAAATGTATCCCAAAATAACATGCAGTATGGATTGATAAAGAATGATTTCAAGCTAAAGTAACTTACCTGTTTGCTCTGCCAGTGCTTTCGCAAATATCTGTAAACAGAATTGGAAGACAGACGGATTTACAGATTAGCTTTAACTCACTTTCACAATGTTTGAATTTAACAGTAATAAAAAAACTTGATGGTAGTAAGTTTGTCTTGACTCTTGACGCAGATATGACGACATGATATTCAGTGCTAAGAACAAAATAGAGATTATGTAATTCACACTTAAAGGGCGAATAAAAAGTTTTTAAACGCTTCCCCACCTCAGTCTACAAAAAGACACTTAACGTAAACAAGCTGTTAATAATGTGCATGCGTCACAAAAACGGAATTCTTAACGCGTTTATGTATAACACACAGTCACTTTTATACACACAAAACAAATATAAAATTACCATTTGAAGAATTCTCTCATCTGCGCAGAAAAATAGCCCAAATGGTGCTGCTTCCTCATGAACTTAAGTGCCAAGCTCGTCGTAAACCCAGGCCTCGGCGCGACTGGAGGCGGGAATGCTTAATGTTACTTTCATGAAGGCTGTCAACAAACCAAAATGAAAGAAGCTAAAAATATATATAACAAATTATAAGCACATTCCAACACATTTATTTTAAACGTAAAAGCACCTTCATCCAGGAAATCAAATCGGCATGAGAAACTTTCACATTCTTCTGTAGGCTACATCTCTGCATCTCATGAACTTGACGAGCTTCCTTAGCTAGTCCTGACAAAAACACGCAGTTAATCATTTCTAAATGTGTTCACCACCATATTTTACTAAAAATGTTGACAAATGTATTTAGCTGCTACAATTTAAGTTTAGAAAGATAAAAGCAATTCAACCTACCGTCTCGGTCGCATGAAGATAAAATGGCGTCGTCGTCTTGTGAGGCAGCAGTCATCGAGGGGCGGAGTCAATACAATTCGGCGCGTTCTTTTGCACTTTCGGTGTAAAAATAAAATTACACTACAAAACTACACTGAAGAGGAGTACTTTTTAACATTGTAGATTGTTAATTTAACTCTTTGGGAATTAATAACTTTTAACACTGCATTTTTTACACTGCCGATTTTACTGTGAAGGTTCTACAACACTGAAGAGTTTTAGTGTGAAGTGGAAAGGGTCAGTGGGATTTCAAACACAAAATAGCTGGACAGTATACAGGTCACATTGTAGCCTACTGTATATTTCAGCTATAGACCATTTGGGAGAAGACGTCACAGAAATGTCAATGTAGTTGCGTGAGCACAGTGGTAATATGTAGAGGAAAACGGACAAAATCCATATAGAATAAGAGAAAAGAAAAAAAAAGTTGTGTGCCTTTAGATGTCAGAATCGGAATGCAAAAAAAAGATGGTCTTCATTTTTAAAGAATATCATTGTCAAAGATGCCCTTTGAAGCTAAACGCAGACGACAGACTGGACTGATGAAATCTGTGAAATTTACCTTACAATTAAAAGCATGCATTTGAAGTAAACAATAGATCAACATAATATTCAAATATGCAGTTCAAAGGGGGCATAATGTATAAACCCTACAGGTACGGTGTGAAATAATATTTAAATCTATTGCATTTTGTGTATAAGATAACACTTAAACTTATAACATATTTATTGCTCAATTCTTCTTTTTATTTTGCAATTATTATTTATCTTGAGTTTATATCTCCAAATTCGGACTTAACTCGCAACTGCAAAGAAAAAAAATCAGAATTGCAGGATATAATATTGCAGTTTGGAGGAAAATAGGCAGAAAATATTTATCTTGCAATTCTGATTTTTCTTAGAAATGTTAGATATAAACTCTAAAAAATTACCTTTTTTACTCTTTTATTCCATGGCTTCCATAGACTGCTACTGTAGAACTGTCATTTTCTGCCACCAGGTAGGCTCCGCCCACAACACACTTCATTGCTTTAAGTAATTGCAAACACTCAAATGTTCTATAAGGTATAGATGTGCTGTATTGTGAATGGCCAAAGGCCATTGTTAGTCCTGTGTGTCTGAAACCTGTGTAATCGTAAATCTTTAAAACAGCCTTGATTGCCTTATTGCTTAACACGTTTTTTTTTTGTTTTTTTTTTATAAAAAGCTGTTTTTATTAATTAAATTAAAAAAAGGAATCAAAATTCAACATTGACTCACTTTCAAATCTGAAGAAATCCATATATGACTTACTTCCTTCACAAAAAAATACATTAATATCAGAAGTCTATTTTTATAGCCTACAAGTACTGTCACACACAATTTTCAAGGAATAATAACTTGTATGCATTTCAGTCTTCAGTATAATGATTTTTTAAAATTTATCTTTCTTTCTTTCTTTCTTTCTTTCTTTCTTTCTTTCTTTCTTTCTTTCTTTCTTTCTTTCTTTCTTTCTTTCTTTCTTTCTTTCTTTCTTTCTTTCTTTCTTTCTTTCTTTCTTGTCGGTAGCTGTTTTTTTAAAATAATTTATAGGTAGCTACATTATATTGTTTAGTATACGCATCCAGGACTGGCCCTAATCACTTTACAATAAGCGTTACATTTACCAATGTAGTTCCTCATAATCTGCACATGCAACTATAATGTACTGTAATTTTGGAGCAGTTTATTCATCTACTTGCATACAAGTGTAGCCAAAATGCACAAATTTAGCCAAATCTTCTTTAAAATCCCAGTTTATACAGATGCAATATGTTTTTAGTGTTATGTATCATTAGATGAGGAAATAATCTTGACTGTACTCTAGAAAAGATGTGTTCATTTATTTGCATGAGCCACAATGAGTTGAGGTTGATGTAGTGTTGTGCATAATGTGATCTACCGAAGTAGGACATGTTTTTGTTGCTTTTTGTACAACAATGTCAACACACAAGAGCAAGACAAATGTCTTGCCAACCAAATCAGAACCCCAGTCCTGAAATCAGAGGGCAGTGATTGGATTTTTGGAATGTTTTATGCCCTACTTATGTAAATCAAGTGTATTGTTAAGCTTTGCACTTATAATCTATATGTACATTTAAAGCACACATACGCATTAGTAGTTACACTATATTTGCTTCATGTGCACATTACATTTAGCATAATTAAGTGTGACTATCTTTGAGTAGACAATTTCTACTGACTTCTCAGCAGCTATACTGGCACTCTTGACACAAGCTGTGCTAAAGGTCAATGACCTATATTTAGTTTTCTTTGTGCTGCTTTGGTGACATTACTAAGCCCGTTCAAGCATGACCTTGTGAGTGGCTCACTCTCAAACCACCCTCTTTGCATTAAGTGGATGGATACATATGCATAGTTACTTCCATCAATGTACATCATATCAAAACATGGATTCGTGGGATTGACATGCATACCCCCCCCCCAACCACACACACACACACACACACACACATTCTCTTTGCATTCTCACCTCATTTGGTTTTAACAAGATCATAATCATGTCTGTGGCCTGCACGCAGACCTGTCGTAAACTGTGTGGCGGAAAGCTTTACGAGCGGAGGGGCTTTACTGATGGAAGGCATCTGTGGAACATCTGTGATAGGTGCTGAGTTGACACTCCTGTCATATTGGTCACACACGTGGAGTGTAATCCGCTAGAAAAACCTCTCACCCAGAACACCCTGCTCTCTGTCAAATGCACATCACTTTGAGACTGACTCGCATGTCCCCACCGCATCATTCGCTTGATATGAGCCTGTATAGACAGATGAGGAGGACATTCTTTGTCAGTGTTGGGAATTCTTAAAAAAATCTAAACGAGTGTCTTTTTTTTATTTTTTAGTTTGAATGAAAATGATGCAACACAAGTACACACTAGCATTCTAATCTAAGGGTACGTTTACACAACAACGATGTGCTAAAAAAGGAATTTTTGTTTTCTTTGTATAGATGACAACATTATCAAAATGATACCCGTTCACATGGATCTGTGAAAACAACTAATAACGCTGTATTATGCATGCCAGACAAGTAGTCGGCGATGTCACTTCGTAAAGAAAGTCTACAAACCTGCGCACATACGCATTCTTTTACTACAGTGCACTCGAGCCGAGCACACATGCCTACACAAATTACATAATCTATAATTGTTTGTGCAATTTTCATTCTAAGGATGTTAATCTTGATAATACTGTATTATTACTTCTTCTGGGTACATTTCATCCTCACAAAGCCATAACCATTCACTGAAATTCATATTTTTGAATTTTTAGAACACTAAAACGCTGTTGTCGTGTAAATGAATGGCCAAAACGCATATAAAGTCTTCCGTTTTTAGTTGAAAATGGTGTTTTGTAAACAGCCCCTCAATGACTGCAATTAAATCTCAATATGGATAGTTCATCCACAAATATATTAAATTTCAGATTGTTGATTAAGCACAATATCAAGCAGTTTTGTAGTGTCATACAAATCAAAGTCACAATATTAACACATTCTAAAGAAGTACTATATGATTATATATGAAGTACTACATAAAAAATGGTGTATGCTCATTTTACTTAAAGAAAACAAATTAATCCAACAAATCGTTTTTCCAGTTTATGTAATCCATTCGAGTTAAGACTAGATTAATAATTTATGTGCGTTAAAGTATTATACCATTGTGGTAAAGTGTTGAGCGTGTACTTGGGTTAAAGACCTGCTAACAAGAATTCAGGTTGCCTTTAACAAAAAAGGCAGTAACTATGGGAGTGTTATGGATGCAACCAGTATCATTCAATGCCTCAAGTTAGTGGGCTAGTGGACTTGAGTGAAATTATTAAATGTTAGTTCTATGAATGTATATATATATGCAAATTCTTTGAGAAGATTTGAGTTAACGGTAAATGTGCTATTCATTTTATTAAATGAAAAAAAAAGGATAAAATTGATAGTAATACAATAATAGTGTAATACAAAAAGTAGGCTATAATTGTAAGACCAAGGCTAAGACCTGTTTTACTTATTTTCAGTTGTAATGGCCTGTCAATGATCTATCATCCCCTCATCACAGCAATCAAAATTCATTGCCGCTAAGGTCATGTTTGTAAAGAAAAGTATATTTAGCCTGCTAGTTTGAAGACATTTCCAAGAAACTTGATTGAGTTTAATTGAGTTTTCTCAATTCCATTTAGTTCATTCTACATGAAGTATGTGAGTTGTGATGACATGCTTCCATCATGTTGGAACCAGTTGTCCACGATTGAATCAAGTTATATTTAACATGTAAAAATGAATATTTTCAGTTGGTTAAAAAGTATCTGAGATTTATTGTGTGAATGTTAGATACAATGCTTTCATAATAAGGTGTTTATCTGACAGTTTAATACTGATTTATGACCTTCGATCCCCACACAGGAGACTTTAGTAGTCATTAGTAGTCATGTTTTTTCGTTCACAGACACGCCCCATGGTGGAGAGATAACCTTGCACATCTCTTGCATTCCATATGCACATTATGAATACTTGATGAACTTGACAGAGGGGTCCATCCCGAATGCATAGCACTTTCTTGGGTAATTCAATCATAGATGCAAAGAAAACAGGTGGATAGATGGAACGAGCCTAACAATATTATTATCTACAGGACCCTTTTCCCAAGTCTGCAAACATTGTTCTAAACAAAGTCCTCTAAATAATGTTACATGTGGACTAATAGAGTCAAGCTCTTCAAACAAACCCAATCAGCTCATTTCCAGCCGTGTTCTCCTTAAAGATACTATAACTAGACACCTCATGTTCCCTTCGTAGCCACGGGCAACAGATTCACGCGGAGAGGCATGTGGCTTGACACGGTTGCGTGTTGCAGGGGTTTAAAGTCAGGGACTCTGATGTTATGGGCTTTTTAATGAGAGGAGAGATGCAGGCTGAGAGGCCACGAGTGTGATGGAGTAATCCACTGCTGAATTATTCATAGCAACATGTGAAATGAAACATGGCCGAGATTAGTGCTTTTCTGCTCATCACTCCTGTCCCCTGTGGACTCCACAAAACCACCACTATGGACGAGATTTAACTCACTTTCTTCGAAGTAGCACCGGATCACACGGATGAGCGTATACGCTTGGCTTCAGTTGCTTGTCATTATGGTGGTTTGCGTGAGCATTTGTAAATGCTAGGATCTGATCGAGTTAGACTGGGTGAGCCTAATTCCCTTAGATACAAAATACGGCACTCATTCTAATTTATTGAACAGGAGAAATACCTTTTAACGGCTTGCATAATGGCTGCTCTCAAATTTGTAAAAAGCTGCATGCAAACTTTTAAAGAAGTGATCTATTAATCCTTAACTTCGTTCTCCGAGCAAGATAACAAACATGATTAAATGTTGTTTGTGACTGAATATGTTCAAGGTTTTTCACCAGGAGAGAAGCAGTAAATTGTTTGCCAGATGAAATGAGTCACTCCAAATGTCATCGCGGATGCCACTGAATCTGAGCCCTGCAAATTGCAGCACCTTTATGAAACATGGATCCTGGCAGATTTTGTTTACATCTATTAAGATGATGGTTATCTAATGGCATATGAACAGCTGGGGGTTAATAGCTGCTGGAGAATTGACTTGAATAAGCAGGGCACATCTCAGTGGTCTGGGGAATTGGCAGCACAAAGAACAACACATTTACAGATTCATGGTCTTTGCTGAGATGGTATACAGATGTGACACCTTGTTTTGTCCTTTCTAGAAAGTTTTTTGGTTGTTCAGGATTTCACTCTCCATGCTATATATTTTTTAGTAAGTCATATTTCTGACCTCTTCCTGGAAGTTTGAGTTGTTTGGTGCCAGAGGCGTTTCTGGAGGGCAGCGCTTAGAAAGCCTAGTCACAACTTTTCTGCAGCCGGACATAGAATCACCTATAAAGAGCCTTCAAACGCTTAACTCGGACATAACAAACATGCTTTTGTGTCGTCAACCCATGGTGTGGATTGAAATCATGAACACATGGCACTAACACAGTAGAGAAACCAAACAAAATTATTCATTTAAAATGTAAATAGGCCTATGTTATTATATACATAAAAATAATCATTTTAATCGTCTGGTGCTCTACAGTAATTTTTGACCGAAACATTTTACTTTTTTTAGTATACGGTCCAATTCTCACTTTTAACAAGTTGCTTATTAGCATGCATATAACTAGGATATTGGCTTTTTTTTAGTAGGCTATTTGTAAAGCACATATTAATGCCTTATTCTGCATGACCATATTCTACATCTCTTAATCCTGATTAAAACCTAAACTTAACAACTACCGTACTAACTATTAATAAGCAATTATTACGAGTTTGAGGTAAAAGTAGTAGGTAATAGTTAATTAATAGTGAGAATTGGACCCTAATCTAAAGTGTGATCTTTTTTTTTTCATCGGAATGGTACGAAACTTAGTAAAGGTTTTGACACTTGCTTTGTGAACAAAAAAAACAATGGACATGATTTGTAAAGATTAAAAAAAGAAAAAAGAAAAAAGCTAGACTTAACGCATTGGAAATGAATGGGAAACTAATTTCATCTAGATGAAACGTTTGGTACTGTGCCCAATCAAAATCTTTTTCACAACTCAATTTGTTTAGATTTATAGCTTAGATTTTCTCACAGCTTAAGTTAAACATAATTTGGAAAATATATATTTCATATAAAAATAAATTACAAATAAATTTAAGATTGTATTTTTGTGCATTTTTTCATGACAATAAACTTATCTTATAAAAGATACATATTCAACAATTATCTGCCAAGCATTCAAGATTTGACACTTTAAAGGCACAATTTATGTGCGATTTTTGCATTAAAGTGTCCAAAAACCACTAGCACAGTGTTATATATTTAAATGCTGTCGTCATAGACCATTTTTCATTATCGTTACAGTAGGTTCTGTAGCCAAAGATAACTCCAAGAAATGTAAATGTAGGGGTGAATCAAATTTGAAGAAGAGCAGGGACGTGCACAGGAATTTTGAGGGGCAGTTGCTCTGACCTGAAAAAAGCCCCCCCCCCCCCCTCCAAAAAAAAGGGCTATATGAAGGACTGAGAATTACAGGGTCTTTATTAAAATACTGTATATATACGCAAAGAAGTAAAACACTGAAATACAGCACTCAATCACCTTAACTAGTACTAATAACACAGATTTGATCAATAATAATGCCACTGACGATTCTGATTATCGATCCGATTCTTTAACGATTCTTCTTGATAGCACTGTGTGGAAAAATGCAGTCATATGCTTTTTTAAAAAAAAACAAGAGGTTTTATTTATTTTAAAGCTTAAGCTTGAGTAAGCAAACTGTACTTTTTATGTAATTTATGTAATAAATAGAACCTTATTGTAAAGTGTTACTGATTAGTTATACACCGATTCAGACGTCTCCTGAGTTCACTGCTGGAAAGAGCAGTTGTTTTAACCATTCATTAAAATGAATCGGTTCAAAGGAGTCATTAGTTCGCGAATTGGACGTGTCATGCGCGCTGTGTGATTATCCCAGCAGTTAGGACATGGACATCCAAGATTTGTGTCAACACAGAAAACATTTCATCACTGGATAGTTTTTTTCGTTTGATTAAAGTGTTGTTTTATGTCAGCTGAATGTCCGGAACGCTTTTCAGAGAAGATAAGGCAACTTATTTAGCACAATTCACACCCAGCGGTAATTCAGGAGAGAAAAAAAATCTCAGAATGCTCCACATTAAACTTTTGGTCTCCCGACCTTTTACCACCGTGTCGATTTATTTTGATTAATATGTGCGAGGGAGAGAGAGAGCAAGACAGCGCTTAGTTTGGAGACGGTCTTGTTTACACTTTCGCCTGGCTCCGAAGAAAGAGAGAGCGCGCGCGCAATCGGGTCTCTCTCTCTCGCTCTCTCTCTCTCTCTCTGCTCGTTCTTTCAGTTAAACATGCGCTGTCACAAGCGCAGCAGTTCATCTACATTACTCACCGATCAAATAAGACTTTGGCGGGACAAAAATTCACTTTGGCAGGCGCTAAAACAAGTTCAATGCAGGAAAATTCATGCGTGAATTAAACTGAGTACATGACCATGCACTCGCACAAATGCGACCACATACAATTTTTAACTCGCACATTCTCAAAAAATGGTCACAGTCTGGAACCCTGATGATGATTGTTCGTTTGTTATACATCACAAACTCACTTTTTCCGACAACGTTGAGTCTCACCCGACAACCGCTATAATCTCCTTCTAGGGCCGCTAATGCAGGCTCAGCTCAGGTGCCGGTCGTGTGCAGCGCTGCAGCCACATAAACAGAGTTTGCCCTTCCCCTACTGACTTTCACTTTCGGTGCCCGAATGGAATTGAATGAGGCTTTGCGATTTTTTTTTTTATCTATGCCTACGTGAAATTCTGCATCCATTGTACTTTTTATTTATTTATTTTTTTCCCCCTTGGAAGGGCAACGTGAGTCGAGAAGGGCATATGGGCAGTTGCCCGGGCAACCTGAGCAACCCCCCTGTGCACGTCCCTGAAGAAGAGTTTTGAACAAGAAGGGAAATAAAACAAGGATAAATTTTGATGTCTGTTAAACAAGTCTGATGAGCAAGTCTATGGTAGTGTAATTAAATGTATAATGTGTTATACATAAATAGTAAGTCAGCCTTTTTGCAAATGCTGTGGATTTACTTCAAATGTACTTTTAGTATGATTGTTTTGAACACGTAAAACTGTGCTGCGTTTCCCCACCATTTAATCAACAAATAAAGTGGCATGTATGAGTAGTAACAGTGTTAAACGTTATCATTAGAATGATTATAAACGATTAAACAAGTTTATTTCATTACCTCATCCATGAACAGGATTTGTGAATCCTGTCAGATTGATTTCCATCGGCAGTGGATGTGAAGATCTCCCATCATTCCACGCTCCTTCACAGCTTCATCAAGCTATGCCTTTGTTATTGTCTTGAATATGCGACCTCTAGTGGTGAAAATTACATACTGTGCCTTTAAGTTGGAAATTTCATTTTCAGGTCCATGCTCAAAAAGTGTTTAATAGGTAATAAATGGATTATAACTACTGCATAAAAATTATTTAGTACCTTAAAATACAAAATATTAAATAAAAACATTATCTAACTAAAATATAGTAGGCTATATTCATTTCATTGAAATAAAGAAAATGTCATTTTTGACCGCCATGCAAGGAGCACCAGAGGGTTAAAATTAATTAGAAAATAATTATAATGTTGTGTAGTCTATAATAATAGACAGAGCCAATTTTGCTTATTGAGAGATTTATTCATGAGGTAATAATTATCTCTTAATTTTATTTAGATCCTTACAGACATTACATACAGTTAGTATGAACAGCGTATTCATTTGAATGGTGACAGCTGTAGGTGTGGCTTGATGCAGTGCAGATAACTTGTCAGCTGTGTCTGCTGTGCCATTAGAAACATGGGTAACACTTTAGAATACTGTTCCGTCATTAATGAATTACTACACAGGAACAAATGAGTAGCACACTATTAGCATTCTAGTAACTACTATTAACTTACAAGATACTCTGCTTAAGTAATTAGTAAGTAATAGTCCAAGACAATGTAAGCTTTTTAGGTTTTTGTAAGGTTTTGAATAGTAATGACTCAATGATTACTATACATCCTTCTAAGAGGAATTGCTAATTATTTGGATCAGTATTCTAAAGTGAAGATCAAGGTAACCCAATAGTAATGACTTAAGTGTTACCAAATCCATCGGAAGCAATTACTATCCAAAAGATTTAAAAAGCTTAACAAAAAACAGTAATTACTAGTTAAAAATTAAAGTAATTACTAGGTAGTTATCATGCTTTTCACTTTAGAATACTAATCCAAATAATTAGTCATTCCTTCTGATGGGTTTGATACTACTTGAGTCATTACTAGTGGGTTACCATCTTTTTTTGGTCTGCTTCGAAATGCTTAATTAATCCCAACTGCTTTCCTTTATGCCCTGGGATGAGGTGTGTGTACTGAACATTAGTTAGATTTGTATAGATTTGCATGGTTAACATGGTGGTTAACATCTCTGCTGCTGTAAAGCAAGGCTTAACCAAAGGGAATATCCCTGTAATTTCAGAAGGCGTTGTCATTTACTATAGAGAGCAACAGTGCCTTGCCCCCCTTTTCAGCGCCTTTGGTTTCCGGAAGTATTTCCTTTCATTCATTTCTCCCATAGGGATTTAAAAAAAAGTATTTGTTAAAGCAATGAACCACGCCAATCAACTACGAGATGAATCACATCACTACAAACTTGGATTTGAATCAAACAAGTTGTTGGAAATCGGAAAAAAAGACGAAGGTACAAGATTGTATTTTGTGGCTTTGTGGCTTAGTGTACTTAGTGCTTCATGGAAGTGGGAGGAGCTACAAAGCTATTTTTTCGACTCTCTGATTGGTGTAATTTTCTGCAGCATCATGGGTAATGTAGTTTTTCAACAGGAGTTCCACTGATTATTCTATAATTATTGAAAAAAAATAAGCTGAAATAATGCGGGCTGTAGCTTCAGCAGAAGCAAATGCCATGGATTAACAACCTTGCAGCTCACAGTAGGTCTGTCTTTAAAGGTTTAGAAGTTATCGTTAAAAATAATAATAATATGTTTTATTTATATAGAGCCTTTCCAAAGCTCAAGGACGCTTTAAAATGTAAATACAATAAATAAAAAACATATTAGCACTAGAGTAGGCAATGAGAACAGACAATAGTACAAGCAATGGATAATAGATAAGAAAAAAAAAAATCCCTATGGAGAAAATTAATGGAGTTTTTACTTCCGGAACCCTACTGTTGGACTCTATTAAGGCTGGTTTTACAACAAATCCTGATCTCAACAAATACATTTGAATATCCTAAATCTGGCGTACTTAGAATGTTGGGGAAATCAACTGTTATTTTTACACTCTGTTAACAGGATTAACGCAATGAGACATAAACATTTTTGGGGGATATGCTGTAGCCTTAAGTTGCTTAATATTACACGGGTCTTAGTTGAATGAACCTGGTAGATCTGCAGTACCATGCCATATACATCTCTAGTCTTCATATACAATATGGCAGAGTTCATGAAGAAGTCAGGCTGTCCGGGGCTTAATTAACCCAGCCATAAAGGACAGCTCATTGCAGTGGTGAATGTCATTGAAGCCTCCACTGCTGTGGTTCCCAAAGGGATCAGGGCTAATTGCAAATACAACCTTAGCATGGGACATTGCCTTGAGGAGACATGGAAGTAGCGCTATACGCCTGTTAATGAAGCTATGGAGAACGGCGTCGCTCGGAAACTGCCGTGCGCTTCGAGATTGGATGGCTGCAATTCGCAGACTTCAATCATTTTGTTGATATATGTGGTATTCAACTAGATGATAATTAGGTCTGTTTTAGCGAGGCGGATAACGAAGTTACTGGAGTGTGATGGTGTATGTGGGCAAAGGACCGTAATCTGACTTTAAAATGAAATAATAAACAATAAAAAAGATTTATTGAAAATGTACGAGTAAATAACGAAAATAGACGTATTTTGCTGGATCTGTTTAGATGCCATCCCTCTCTCTTCATCTCCCATACTGACTGTCTCACACACATTAAATGCATTCACTCCCACACAAACATAACCATCAGCTGCGTTGAGAAAAACAAACACCCTTCTAAGGAGGTCATGTTGATTCAGTCAGTTTTCAAAAGTGTCGTGTGCACCGTTGTGCCCTGTGTGGGTGCGGTAGTGTTACTCTCACAGGGACTCAAATGTGAGGATTAAGCTAAATGAGTTTGTCAGGTTCACTGTTTCAATCCCCTCTACTCAACAAAAGAAAAGGCACTTTTGGGATTTTAATATCCTTTGCTCTGCAATCCTGCTTTCTTGCAGCCAGCAGTTTATGAGGCTTATTTTTCTCCCCTTTGCAGTGGCGAGATTAGTATGAGACGAAGAAAGCCGCGTTTGAATTTTAAAAGCTGTAGGGTAAAATGGATTCCCCCTTTTTGATATCTATCTTTCTGCTTAAATAAGTCTTTTCTTACTTTTTATATATTTCAACCAATTTCCTTCCCTCTCTCTTTCTGCTTAAATTATTGATCTGATGACATTCACGAAAACAGCCCACCTTAACACTGTATACAGAGAGGAAAGCATGATTTGAACAGTGTGGCAAATGTAACACTTTGAAGAAAAAAAAAGAACCTCCTCTCACATTTTAATGCAGAGTAAATCAATAAAGTGCATGTGTCACCCATATAACAGTGATGTGTATTGGCCTTTTGATTTGTGCATTGTTGTGAGTGTCAGCCACACTGTTTTTGCCCTGAGAGCTGCTATATTCGCTCCATTTTTCCATTTTTTATGTCCATCCAGCTCACTTTTTTCGATATAGCTTATATAGCAGTGTTTATAGAGTGGTGCAGGTTTAACATCAGAACCTGGAAGTCTAATTTGCCGTTGGTTCCTTTGAGATTTTCCTATGGGATTTTATAATGGGTTTTTATTTTTCAATTTATGAGTAAAATAAAGCCTGCGGTAAACATTACGATATTTTGACGTTTTGTTAGTGTGCACTGCACACAATCACACCCCAAGCTGTCTTATCTACTTATTAAACATATTAAACTTATGAACATAACTGCTATGCGTTTTCACTATGGGTGTGTGTAGTTTACGTTGTAGAACAAAATGTCAAAGTATAGTCAAGTTATGTAAACCACAGGCTTAATTTTACACATAAATCGAAAAAAGCAAATTACTCTTCCGGGTTATGACGTCATACCTGCACCACTCTATATGTCACATTTTTGTATTAACATTTTAAATATGCATTGGATACCTAATATGCATGGTAATTTTTTTATTTTTAGTTTTTTGTTTTTTTTTAAGGACAATAACTGAACTTACTTAAGGTCTGTTTCATATAGAAATAAAAACAAAAATAGTAGATTGCATAGGAGACAGTGTATATGACACAGTAAGCAGTATGCTAGTATTCCATTCCATAGACTATACATTGGAGCATGTGAGCAACTGCTAAGCTATCACCTTGACAATATATTATAACATTCTGCCACACTACACTTTAAAAAAATAAAGGTTTATTGGCATGAAGAGCCTTTACCATTCCACAAAAGGTTCTTTTAGTAAAAGATTATTAAAATGTTCTTCACACTGAGAGAGAAAAAATGTTCTTTTCAGAACTGTTCACTGAAAGGTTCTTTAGGGAACCCAAAATGTTTATTTTATGGCATCGCTGCAAAATCCCCCTTTAAACATTTATTTTTAAGAGTGTAAAATGATGCAATGCTTTGATAAAAAAAACCAATACAAATCTTATGTTTTTCCATTTTTCTGGGATTTAAAGAAGCTTTTTGTCTGCTTTGATATGTATAATTGATCTAAACTGCTTTGTTAGATGAGATGTGTGTAATGTACATGAATTAGTTAGACAGGTCCTCAGGAGATCTGACTCAGGTTCTCTGCGATGTTGGAAGCTTTAAGGACTGTGAGTGTGACATGTTGAGCAAACACTGAATCCCTGGCCTTGGTGTTGGCATTGGGTTATCCCTCATATTTCATGCTTAGCTTCAGATTTTCTCTATCTCGTCCATATCTCTTTGTCTGTCTGCTATATTGACACAAATGTAACATTTATGCCATGCATGTTATGTTCTGAGGTTTGAGAGTTGTGGACAGGTTATCTATATAGTGGTGTCAGAAAATTAGGTTGTAAGAAAAAATATTTCTTTTTAGTCTGATCTTTTCAATACAGCTGATTTGGTTCACAAAAATTGTATGTTTAGTTTGAGAGAGAGTTGAACACACTTGCAGCAGTGAAGTTTATGACCTAATTTAAGTGTGTTTCATATGACTTTTAGATTTAATATATATCATATGACTTCTGAAATATATATATATATATATATACAGTGAGGAAAATAAGTATTTGAACACCCTGCTATTTTGAAAGTTCTCCCACTTAGAAATCATGGAGGGGTCTGAAATTGTCATCATAGGTGCATGTCCACTGTGAGAGACATAATCTAAAA
This sequence comes from Abramis brama, assembly GCF_963993115.1. Lineage (NCBI taxonomy): Eukaryota > Metazoa > Chordata > Actinopteri > Cypriniformes > Leuciscidae > Abramis > Abramis brama. The sequence goes on from NC_139971.1 coordinate 29,196,124, forward strand.
AAAAAAAAATCCAGAAATCACAATGTATGATTTTTTAACTATTTATTTGTATGATACAGCTGCAAATAAGTATTTGAACACCTGAGAAAGTCAATGTTAATATTTGGTACAGTAGCCTTTGTTTGCAATTACAGAGGTCAAACGTTTCCTGTAGTTTTTCACCAGGTTTGCACACACTGCAGGAGGGATTTTGGCCCACTCCTCCACACAGATCTTCTCTAGATCAGTCAGGTTTCTGGGCTGTCGCTGAGAAACACGGAGTTTGAGCTCCCTCCAAAGATTCTCTATTGGGTTTAGGTCTGGAGACTGGCTAGGCCACGCCAGAACCTTGATATCGTCGCTGTCGGGCGGAATCCTCGTATCTCCAAAACCATTATTTTTCAGGAAATTAAAAAAACTGCATATTTTTTGAGTTATTAAACATTGTATCGTTAAAGTTGGTATTATAACTTATATTGCTATCATATACTGTTGTATACCAACATTAACACAACATTTCCCCAAAATCATGTTTAATCGGAGATACGAGCTTTATGACTTGGGAGCGGGGAGATACGAGGTTACGCTGTCATTGATTAGAACGGTACAGACACAGACGTCGCTGCTGCCAGCAGTGTTCATCAAAGTCTGCGGTCGCATTGAGCCTTTTGACAAGAGATAAGGCTTTAAGAGCTATTCAAATCTGATGATTGTGGTCACATACATCTTCCTAAACTCTATTTTAAACGTTTAAGAGATATGAGTGCGCAATACCAAAATACTAGGCTGTCTAAAATAGGCGGAAATTAATCTGCACGCAAACAAAGTCGGCGGTCGCGTTGAGCCTTTTGACAAGAGAAAAGGCTTCAATAGTTAACCAAAGCTAACGACTGTGGTTACATACATCTTCCTAAACTCTATTTTAAAGGTTTAAGAGCTATACGTGAAGCAGAACAAAAAACGATGAGGTAACTAGGCTGTCTAATAGGCGGAAATTTGCCTAATCTGCACGCAAACTTACCGTGGCTCACGGGCTTCCTTCTGCACCGAAGCATTACAGCAATCGATTTTTAACAAAACAAGCTTACTCAAATGTATCTAACCTAACCTAACTATTTTCACTCGTTATTGTCTAAAAAAAACAGACAGAGTTATGCAATGATAGGCTTAGCTGCTACTGGCGCCAGAAACGTTAACGTTAGACAGACCCTTTTTCTCCCATAAATAAAACCTGCTACTTGGGGTATTTTACATGCACAGTGCCAACTTCGAGTCAGTAAAATAATAATAAAAACAATAATTTAATGCTGGTATCCAAAACATTTATTTCAATTCAAGTATTATATTAGATACATTTTAAAACAATGCACACGTATAATAAGCCTAGTAATAATAAGCCTATATACGTAGACATTTAAAATATATCAATAACTCATAGTTTAACACAGATAAAATCAAAGTTAAGGCTTGCTTTACGTGTTACTCGACGAGGATTTCTTATCGTTGCGACTTTCAATCCTGAGGAGACAAAATGCCGGATTATGCCGCGTAAACTCCTGCCGCGGAGTGAAGAAGAGGTGGAGTTACGAGGATTCTTAGACAGTTTAAGTGTCCAATGGAGTTACGAGATTTGCTCTCAAGCTATTTTCAACACTTTAGATTGGTTAATAATTTGTAAAAATAACAGAACCACGTGGGGACTGACCAATAGCATCGATTTGTGGAAAAATATGAAATTAACCAAATTTGGACATACAAGGTTTCCACCCGACAGCGACGATATGCTTCTTACAGAGCCACTCCTTGGTTATCCTGGCTGTGTGCTTCGGGTCATTGTCATGTTGGAAGACCCAGCCTCAACCCATCTTCAATGCTCTAACTGAGGGAAGGAGGTTGTTCCCCAAAATCTCGCAATACATGGCCCCGGTCATCCTCTCCTTAATACAGTGCAGTCGCCCTGTCCCATGTGCAGAAAAACACCCCCAAAGCATGATGCTACCACCCCCATGCTTCACAGTAGGGATGGTGTTCTTGGGATGGTACTCATCATTCTTCTTCCTCCAAACACGTTTAGTGGAATTATGACCAAAAAGTTCTATTTTGGTCTCATCTGACCACATGACTTTCTCCCATGACTCCTCTGGATCATCCAAATGGTCATTGGCAAACTTAAGACGGGCCTTGACATGTGCTGGTTTAAGCAGGGGAACCTTCCATGCCATGCATGATTTCAAACCATGACGTCTTAGTGTATTACCAACAGTAACCTTGGAAACGGTGGTCCCAGCTCTTTTCAGGTCATTGACCAGCTCCTACCGTGTAGTTCTGGGCTGATTTCTCACCTTTCTTAGGATCATTGAGACCCCACGAGGTGAGATCTTGCATGGAGCCCCAGTCCGAGGGAGATTGACAGTCATGTTTAGCTTCTTCCATTTTCTAATGATTGCTCCAACAGTGGACCTTTTTTCACCAAGCTGCTTGGCAATTTCCCCGTAGCCCTTTCCAGCCTTGTGGAGGTGTACAATTTTGTCTCTAGTGTCTTTGGACAGCTCTTTGGTCTTGGCCATGTTAGTAGTTGGATTCTTACTGATTGAATGGGGTGGACAGGTGTCTTTATGCAGCTAACGACCTCAAACAGGTGCATCTAATTTAGGATAATAAATGGAGTGGAGGTGGACATTTTAAAGGCAGACTAACAGGTCTTTGAGGGTCAGAATTCTAGCTGATAGACAGGTGTTCAAATACTTTTTTGCAGCTGTATCATACAAATAAATAGTTAAAAAATCATATATTGTGATTTCTGGATTTTTTTTTTAGATTATGTCTCTCACAGTGGACATGCACCTACGATGACAATTTCAGACCCCTCCATGATTTCCAAGTGGGAGAACTTGCAAAATAGCAGGGTGTTCAAATACTTATTTTCCTCACTGTATATATATATATATATATATATATATATATATATATATATATATAGTGCTTGAGTCATATGCACTATTTTATTGGTGCTTTTTATGTTATTCCAACTTTATCTCATGACCAATTCGTACGAGTGAGTAAAAGGTGGCTAATTCGTACGACCTCGTACGATTTGTCTAAACCCACGTGATGGGTAGGTTTAGGGGCGGGGTTAGGTGTAGGTCATTCGTACGAATTCATACGAATTGGGCAACTCGTAAAGTATGTACGATTTAGCAAAAATCATATGAATTTGTATATGTATATTATCCACCTCATAAAATTCATACGAATTGCCGTGAGATCGGGTTGCTTATTTAATTACCTTTGTCTACTTCATTCATTGTTTATTACTCTGCTCTAAGGAGTAACAGAGAGAGTGAAGGAATAAAGAAAAATGGGAAGCTGCTAGCTGATGAAGTTGATGCATGAGAGCTGATCAGAAGCAGGTCTGCTAAAAAGGTTACTAGCTATCAGCCTTTGCCTTAGAATGAGACCCATTAATATTACAGAAATATGCAGTGCTTTTATCGGTACAGTTCAGTGCAGACCACAGATGTTCCATTATTTAATCAATGTTTCCCACTGATACAATTGTAATAGTTCTCACATTAATTAACGCTAGTGTTGTGTATGTCATTAACACCCACAGCATTTGAGGGTGGAAGTACAGTATTATCTTCTACAGTGTTTATTGGAAGTGTGACACATTTTTTTGGTAGCAAGTAGCTAGCTTGTACTAAATTTGATTCAGTAAATATGTTCATGGACCACCGATAATTTATTCAGTACCACAATATTCTAAAGCACGTCCATTTAAGAATAAAGCACTGTTCAATAAATTATTTGATGTGTATTTTATGAAAATAGACATTAAGCTGTTAGTGTCAATAACAGCCCACATGTACCAAATTATATATGAGAGTGTTTCCTTTCTTAAAACAGTGTTTCCTTTCTTAAAATAAATCTTTAATAGCAAGCTAGCTAAATGAATTCCTGTATTTTATTCAACTGAAGCTTTTGGAACAACCAAAGGGCATTTCTGTGGAAAGCATTTTTTTTTTTTTTTTTTTTTTTTTTTTCTTATTTCTTGTGATCTCAGCTTGTCAAAAAGTTATTAGAAATGTATTTTGTGGACTCCAGAAAAAGGCAAATAGCATGCATTAAGTTTTTTTCTCTTGCATCACTGTAAAAAAAAAAGAAAAAGAAAAGTTGCTGCCTTAAATTTTTAAGTTCAATCAACTTGGATGTTTAAGTAATTTCAACTTAAATGACATTACAATGACTTAAAAACTTTTAAGTTATACTTTGTTGAATCTTGTATAACTTAAAAAAAAAAAAACTTTAAACATTTTACTGTGTTGATCTTCATTTTTTGTAAATCAAGATAAAAATAAGTTATTTTTGAGAAAATAACTTTTTTAAAGGCACGATCTCTTAAGCTCCTGTACACTTTACCTGAAAACTACAGACACTTCTACATGTGGATAAAATGTTTAGGTTTTGCAGAAATGTATGCAGAGTTTCACTCTCATGAATTTAATGGAAGCCTATTCTTCCATTCTGAATTTTGCACAGTCCTGCACTGCACATCAAGTATTTTAATATGAACCTTTTTCATTAACAGCAGAGATCTGCCCCTTAAGGAATGATTGCTAATATCTTAAATTATAGCAGGTTACACATTATCCTAGTCTCCGGTTGAGGTGTCATATGGGCTTGATGGGGAAATATTATTCCTCTCTAGCAAACTGTGACCACGGTTGAACAACCAATTTATCACATTCACATGATTCTTATTAAAAACGTCGTTACTTTGGATCAAATAGAAACACAAATAGAAACCCACATGCACACGTGTCATCCAGCAGACTGGTGTGAATTGTGCAAGTTGATATGTGGAGTTTGAGCAGAGGGGACGCCAACCTTGAAGGTGGCACTCCTTCATCCATGAATGCTTCATTCACAACTCCTTATGCTCAAATGTATCACAACTCAAAACCTTGAGAGGACCTTGAAAAATCTCTCTCTTTTCATCTATATTTCACGATGCCTTGTCAGATGGAATTATAGTGTGTTGCCATGTTCTCGTGAAGAATACAGGGAATTTATTGGTGTGGCTTTCCTCTGCCCCGTGGATGTTTATCCTCTGCTGGTTTGCATTTCGTCTGGGTTTGGCGGCACTTAGCCACCGTGTTTGTCTTAGTCCCAAAAGCTTTATAAGCAACAGGAAGATCGGACTTTAAGTAAACAAGCAAACAAGTTCTGTATTTCCAAGCAAGATAATCACGTAGGAGTTTGCAGAGGCTGGTACCCCTGAATACACACTCCTCATCCCTTCCCTGTTTGAGTCACACCATACTGCAAATGCAACACCCACATGCACACACTCATCGAATCTTGTACCTTGATCTAATGTAGCTGGTTCTGTACCTTCTTGTGAAGCGACAACCCTGTTAAAAGCATCTACCAGATACAAGCAAATCACGCTAAATTAAACATGTTTCATTTTCTCCCAAATGGGATTGGACAGGCTTTTAATTTGTCGGTCTGTCAGGAAGCATTGCCACATCTATCCATTACGGCTATGCCTGTCCTCAAACAGAAATCGATAGGAGGAAATTCTAGCTGTCAGATTGTCTTTAAAAATGTAGGAAGGCAGCTCATTCCAGTTATCACTTCAGAATGAAAGCAGAACAATGTTGTTACATCCCTCAACAGTAAAAAACTGTGTTACAGATATATGATTAAACTCTCTGTGGGCATCTGCCTGCTGCCTGGATATTCCTGGGGCACAGAGATATGGCCCTGCATTTTCTTTATCTGATGGGTCGATCGTGATATTTCCTGTGCAACATTCTCTGTACGTTAGCCTTTTGGTTCTTGTACAGTGATCAAGCAAAATATGTGCAAATCTGGGAATGAAAAGCAAAAAAAAAAAAAAAAAATAATAAATCTATATGTTTAGCCCCCACTTAGTTCCAAGCAATATACAAGATCACATTGTTTGAATTCCTTGATCCCAGATGACCTGAATGCCACCAGCTTACATCCTACACTCTTTTTCTTTTTATTTTGTTGGGATGTCACGCTTAATGAAACCTCACTTTCTAGGAATGCTAAGGGAGAACATTTGTATGTGTGTGTATGTATGTATGTATGTATGTGTGTGTGTGTGTGTGTGTGTGTGTGTGTGTGTGTGTGTGTGTGTGTGTGTGTGTGTGTGTGTGTGAGAGAGAGAGAGAGAGAGAGAGAGAATGACACAATAACTTGTTGTAAAAGCCCAATTAGAGCATGCTTGACTGATCGCATAAACAGAGGAAATGAAAAATCCAATCCTATGCTATGCTTAATACATTTGGAAAGAATAATGCATAAATTATTTTATCTGCTATATCAAAATAAAATATAAATATAGGTTGTAGGTTGATCCAGTTAAGCGTCATACTTATTTTGAAAACTGTAAAAAAAAAATAATAATAATAATCTAGAGTGTATATATATTTTACAGTTTAGTTTTTAAATGTATGTTAATCTAGATAAATTATCAACTTTTACAGTATTAATTAATGATACCTAATGCATTAACTAATTAATGCATTAACAAATTTAACCTCTTGTAAAGTGTTACCATTATTTTTGTCCACTACTTTTTAGAAAAATGTGACTGGCTGTTGCATGTTGTTGCAATGTATAAAACAGATTCACTTTTTAAATAAATAAATAAAAATAAATTTACTCTTAGAAAATTCGCCTCTACTATCCAATGAAATTGTACATTGCAATCGATTAGAACTGTACTTGGAACAAACAACTGTGGCTTATTCCTCTCCTTTTTTTTTTTACCGCCAAATCATGAGAGCTAATCTTTCTAACCTAGTAGAGGCGTCACCACTGTAATAATGCAAACCAGCATGCCACTCACCCATGGCCAAGTTTACCATCAGAGCCCAGAACCATTGAAAGAAAAGTCCAGCACAGACACTTCATTAACTGATAAGCATCTGGTCAGCTCTCTTCTCTAAGGTCTGTCTCCCTCCTCATCTCTATCTATCAGTCTACAGAAAGCTAACGTATCAGTCAGCAGAAGGAGGCGGGTGAGGGGAAAATGCGATCCTCAAATCTGTCTGGATAATTGTGCGACTGATAAGTCTCCCATGGAGAATCCATCAAAAATGAGCCTTCCTCCATAGTGGGTCTCACACTGTGCTAGTGTTGACGCAGGAAGTCAATAATGTCAATTAGCGTAATAAAAGAAACGGGAAAAAGGGAAGAAAGTGGTAAGCCAAATGGCGAAAGGCTGTTGTTGCTCTGATGCACATGCTATTCCCATTAAAGATCAAATATGGCTTTGTTATGAAGGAATTCAGAAATTGTGGTTTTGCTTTAGTTTAAATGATTTGGAAATGACAGGAAACTCCCATATAGCATCAACTAAGAAAACATGAGAACAAAAAATAAAATGGTCCAGAATATAATAGAAATAAAAACAATGTCAGCTTTATAAGGCTCATTTGCCTTTTGAAATGGTATTCAGCTGAACTTGGTCCTGGCATTACCATGAAAAATAGATTTTTGGCCATTTTGGCCATATAACCAAGCCATAAAAGCCACGTCACATCAACCTACTCAGAACGAGTCCTACAGGCATTAAAGATTAAATTTACAAGCCTCATCATCCACAGATACAACACCGCAGTGTGCTATAAAGCCTCTTTCCTCTGAATAATGTAAAAACATAAGGACATGTAATGGTCTAAGGGTGTTTTTGTGTGTGTATCATTGCAGCGCTTTGGTGGTGGGTGTGCTCTGGCCTGGCTCTGTTCCTACTGAGGGCAGTAAATTGATGTGTGTGAGGGAGGTAAAGGCAGGGTTTCTGCAGCCACAGATCTACGGGTGCCCCTGCCCCTGATTACAGCCTGACCCTACTCTGTCCCCCATGCTAAAAATGTACAGCATAATGGCACATTAGTGTCCACTGGAGCCTAAAAATGCTCCTACTTTCGATGACACCAAAATCAAATAGCTTATATTCGACACATGCTGAGTTTCTGACGACTGTTGTGCTAAAATATAATCTCTTTAACATTGTCATGCAGACTCTTGCCAGAATAATGCTGCTGAAGGAAAGGAAAACAATACTGAAAAGGAGATTTTTAGATACTGAGGGAATTTGTTTTTTTATTGTAGATTTATTTAATTTCGATTTATGTCGATTTAAGTCCTTAGTTAGGTTGAATGTTCCATCAGAAAACAACCTAAATCCTAACCTTTAAATGTGTCTTTCAAATCTCTCTCTCAGCCTCTAATTTGGTAGATGTCGCAGGTTAAACAGATCAATAAAGGATTGTATTAAATGCTGCACTCAACCCTCTTAACATATGCTTCAGCTGAAGCACACTGCTTCCTGAGCTTTGAACGAGGCAAGCCATAACTTCATTATAAATTAGTAGAGATCACGTTTCAAATAACATTCAATCATTAAGCACTGCATCACAGGAAAATAGGCTGATGAGTTTGTGTGCATCTATGTGTGTCTACATGCACAAACCCATCACATATCTATCGCGATTAAGACATTACCACATTCCTGTAGCCAGAAATGTGACCATATGACAGTTCATTACAGTGTAAATCTAATTAGCTGTATCCGTGAAATAAATTTTCAGAAATGACAGAGAAGCATAGTGTTTCTATAACCTCTTATGTGGTCATCAGGATTGCATAATTAAGTAAATGTCCTACAGTTAAAAAAAAAAAGACAAGAGGAAGGAGTTTAGTTTAGAGAAATACAAACCAAATGTTTTCTTTTTTATTGTTGTAACCTCTGTAGTCTCCTCATAAAAATAGCGTTGCTTAAAATAAGGACAAAAGAAAATTGCTGTTGGAACGATCTCCATAAAGGAAAGTCCATAATTCACACATTCATTTGAATCTCTTTCTCAATAAAGAAAATGAAATCATGTTAATGTATACCTGCAGCAAACCATCCAGTCACTGCAACCGTCTTGTAAGTCTCGCAAACTAACATCCAGTTGAGCCCTTGCACTACTAATCTGAGGCAACTGTTGTAATGCATTTACTAAATTAGCCCTAAAAGCCATTTAAATCAAAATTAACGCAGTACAGGATCTGAAAGAAACAGGAAAAGCAATCAAAATCCAACTCATGAAGCTGGATGAAAAACCAAAGGATAGTCAATCCAATTTGTAAAAAACCAAGAGGAACATCAGAGAAATAGTCAGAGGGTTAAACTCAAAAAGCAAGCAGGATGTCTGTTCTGGAAACATATCGTTAAATGCTTGCTGCAAAACTATGGCGCAGCCCAAAAAAAAAACAAAAAAAAAAACATTTGGCTGGGAGCTGCAGAACAGCAGACTCTGTAAATCCAGCTGCTCCATTCTCTCTTGGTGTCCATCCTGTGTTTTGCAATGTTTTGTTTCCTATCTCTTAAGCCAGTCTCATTTATTGCAAGTATAACATTTGGCACAATACAAATTCTTGGTGCTTTTAGAAGATAAGCCTTTAAAGATCAATCAGTGGACAGTTACTTAGAAAGTTCTCTGTATAAATGGGACTTTACTGCATCATATACAGCATGGTCTAAAAATCACAGGTTGCCCCTTTTCAAACAAATCCGTCTCCGTTTGCAATGTCGTATCAGCATCATCACATTTTCCCATCTTAAATAAGAGTTACAAGTTAGAAAATAGTTTAAATTCATTTTCACTTTTGTATAATCTGTTTCTTGTATCATCCCATAGTGGATTAATTTATATATTTATATTAATATATTTATGTATAAGCATGTACAAGAAAAACAGTCTCATTTTTGCACTGGGTACAAAAGTAATTGCTGTCTTTTCTGTTGTGCATTCTATTGCATGTTTTCATGATGAACAGAATAAAAGACAGAGCAGGAGAAGGCTGTAGGAATGTTATATCTGTGTTTCCTGTACCTTCTCCTTTGTGTGAGTTTTGATCAGGTAGGTGTCAGGAATGGTGCTGATGGTGGGGCGGGGACGGTGCAGGGAGTTCCCGATGTTGTTTTCTGCCCAAGGAGCAGAGTGTGCTGGTCTGTAGGAGCTGTAGCTGGGTTTGTAGGTGCTATTGTGATCTCTCAGGCTAGGTAACATCATCCCACTTTCACCTGGTATACTTGTCCCTGCATGGGTGGTAGGAACATTCTCCTCCATCTGAACGACCTCTATAGTCCTAGCAGCTGCCACTGTGCTCCTTTGCTGGTGCCGTTTACGCAGCTTGTAGAAAGCAATAAGCATAGCGGCAGCGAGCAAGGTGACTGCCACAAAGCAGCCTATGATGATCTTGGTTGTCTTCATGACCTCGTCAAGACTGGCAGGTGGGCGTGTCGTTCCACGTACAGTCGGCACAGAGACCTGTCGAGGTGTTTGAAGCAAAACTGTCGGTGTAGAGATAAAAACTGGCTGAAAGACGGAGGGGGAGGCGGTTACCGTCTTTGGCTTGATCACTTCCTGTGAGGTGGGCTCTACTTCCTCCACTGTCACCGTAGTGAAGTAACTCAGGTTAGAAGTGTTGAGCTCAGCCGCAGTCACATTCAGGTAGGCCGAAGCATTGGAGTTTCCAGCCATGTTGGTCACCATGCAGGTGTACACACCTGTATCTGCTGGGAGCACATTGGAGAAGTTTAGTGTCCCATCATTGAGCACTGATATCCGTGGGTGATTAGAGCCATGGGTCAAAACTGTTCCATTAGGCAGGAGCCATCTAACTGATGACATGGGGGCCGTACGACATTTTAGCTCAGCTACACGTTCAGCAGAGATGTTAAGATCCCTTGGGGCATCCAGTATGAAAGGTGCTGAGCACTGGAAAGTGCTCTGGTCCACCTCCACCAGGTAGCGGCCACGTAGGTAAGCAGGGGTGTGGCAGCGGCCACAGCAGGTGGAATTTGTGGGAATGTACTCCCTCAGCCACCAAGCCAGCCACACAACATCACAGTCACACCGCCAAGGGTTGTGGTGCAAATGGAGCTCCACCAGGTAACTCAAGGGCGCAAAAAGGTCATGCGGCAAAGAGCTAAGGTTATTATGGGCCAGGTTGAGCTCAACCAAGGCCGTGACATCATCAAATGCATTTCTCTCTATAGTGGTGATCCGAGAGTTCATAATCCACAGCTTTTTAAGGGATTTCAAACCCCTGAAGGATCCAGGTTTTATCTCTGGAAAGTAGTTCTCAGACATTTCTAGCTCCTCCAGCCCCACCAAAGGGGTCAGGACTGGCATCTCCCGCAGGTTACACATTCCAAGGTTTAAGTATTTCAAGTTGTATAATCCCTCAAAAGCACCCTCAGAAATATACTCCAGCTTCTTTAACTCTCCCAGATCCAGACGCATTAAAGAGGGAACGCGGTTAAATGCGTAGGAAGGTATGCTTTCGATAGGGTTGTTCCTGAGCCATAATTCCCGCAGTTTAGACAAGTACTCAAAAGCGCCACTTGGGATCACTGTCAATCGGTTGTCGAACAGCTCCAGTGTGTTGAGGCTGTTGAGGCCGCTGAAGGCCCCCACCTCAATTTGCCGAATAGAGTTCCTACCCAGTTGCAGTACCTCCAGGTGACGGAGGTGTTGAAATGTTCCAGCTTCAATTGTCTCTATGCTGTTCTCCATCAGGTTTAAATGGCGTGTGGTGGCAGGGATGCCAGGGGGCACTCGAACCAGGCCGCGCCTGGTGCACACTACCTTAACAAACTGGTTACCACAGGAGCAAACAGCAGGGCAGGTCAGTGGTCCGGAGGGGGTGGCGCACACACTCCACGATCGCACCATGAGGTAGACTGCACAGAGCAGGGCTGCGTTCCAGGCACGGTGCACAGTTACCTGCCACAAGAGACTCATGATGTGGCGCGTTCATAATTCAACATCGCGTGGGGATTCGGCTGGGGAACGGAGAACAGTGGCCCTACCCTGGTTTGAGCAAGACTCTGCATCTGTTTGCCATCGACAGTGCAGGATGGTGCTGTGTTAAACACAGAGAGGGAAAGAGAGGGAGAGATGGAGGAAGAAAAAGATGAGTGGAGAAGGGGAAAAAAGCTGACCTACAGAATAAATATGTTGAAATAGAAGGCACCTACCTCATTAGCTCTGAGTTGTCCTTAATATAATCCTTTATTTTGAAGCAAAACTCCAGCACCATTCACTCATGTTTCCCACTAAGATCACTGCACAACATTTTCAGTTATTTCTCTCATAAAAGTAAAGTGGAGCATGAACTGATTTGACAAAATGGCCCCTATTAATTCCAGAGAGAAGCAGCATTTAGTGAAACTGGTTCAAGGGGTAAGGCCCAGTCAGTTAAGCAGGTGCACGCATCCAGTCAGCTTGGAAAAGATCTCCTCTCAGCTCCCCCATTGATTGTCCTTGGAAGGCGACGCTGAATACCACTGAACAATTTTCACAAGACTCCATTGCCAAAGTACATGCACATTAAACCAAGGAAAATATAAAAAGAAAAAAAGAAAAGATAAGGGGGAAAAATCCCAAAGTCTTCTCAGATTTGTCTTTCTCCTCGCAGTAGACTAAGTCGCTTTTTTTTTTAGTTTGCCATTGTCCACCCCCCACAACACTTGTTCAGCTGATTAGCCGTGCGCTGATGAATCCAAAAAGGCTGACAGACGCACACTGCGGTCATTCCGTCTTGCTTTTTTAACTCACTCTGCTCTCCTGTCTGTCGCTGTAGCAGCTGCGGACTGCCGCGTGCACAGTTAGCAATAATCCATCAATTTCTCCGGAGGGGGGCTTGGGGGTGGTGTTGTGGGAGCAGAAGGGGGGGGAGGAGGAGGATGGGGGAGCAGCAGCAACAGCAGCGCAGCAGCGGTGAAGCTCTCTCCCTATCCACCGATCGTTTGCTCCTCGTGCTCTCTCTCTCTCACTCTTTCTCTGTCTGGCTTGCTCTCTCTCCTTCTTCCTTTCTCTCTCTTTTCCGTATCAGGAAAAAAGGATTGATGCCGCCTTGTGACGTGTGGCTAATTTCAGAGAGATACCTTGCAAAGGATTCCGTAGTTTGCCCTCCCTCCCCCCGTTGTGGATCCTGCGGTATTCCTTTATTTTCCCTTGTCTTGAGGTAGTAAGTTGTGGCAGTTCGCCTGCTCTGGCTGTGAGGCTGCGGGTTGGCAGAGGCTCTGCAGTGGGAGGTGGGCAGCAGAAAAGCACGCGAGGGAGAGAGAGAGAGACGCGCAAACACACACGCGCGGCAGAGAAGACTGTCAACGGTGGCAGTGGCGAGAGCAGTGGTCCTCACCTCCAGCGCTCACCCTCCTTTCTGTATTTCTCTCTGTATGACTGGGTTGCAGGCGGCAGAGTCTTTCTCCTCCTTTTGTCCTTCAGTGGAAACGTGAATGTACTGCTGACGCATCCCGCTCAGAGCAGTGCATTGGTTTGATGCAGTGTTCTTGTGTATTAACACATTCTCCCCCTCCTCGCTGAGTGTACTGCCTCTCTTTCTTTCTCTCAGACACACACCAATACACTCTCCCAAGTCTTCCTGATTCACTTTTCACAGTTTTTACGTCTCATTCTTAGATTGTTTTTTTCATCTCCACTTGCCTCCTTTCTTTCTCCTCTCATTATTTTGTTTCTCATTCATCTCTGTCCAAACTTCTCTCTCATGCTGTCTTGTGCACATACACTTTCTAAGACTTTCCACTGTACACACTCTTTCCTCACATTTTCATTGTTAATTTGTTTTGCTATTTTTGTCTATGCTCCATTTCTCTTAGTCTGACTTTCTTTCTCTCTGAAAACCTTTCTGTTGTATACTGTACATGGTGTTTCAGTGTTTCTATGGAATGGGAGAGATGCTTCTCGGAAAATACCATTATGTAAAGTGCATTTGCATTAAGAATGTATCTTCATACTTTCATTTGAGTTCTCCAGATGACAACAGACAAGCAAATGAAGATAAGCATGATACTATAGAAGGCTTCCAAGGATCACTGGTGTGACACCATCTTTGTGTGTTTGCTGACTGTGCTTGCATTGGTCAATCTTAAGGGACACCACAAAAGCACAGACTAGTGAGAAAGAAGCACAAAAAAAAAAAAAAAAAAAAAACTGTGAAGACTGGTTTGGTGATACAATAAAGCAACTTGAGTGGGTAAGGAAATAAGGTGGAGGTGTGTGCTGAAATTACAAAACTTGAACAAGACAATTTCACATTTCCCTGCCTAAGTGTAAATGGCATTGCCATAATTTACTCTCCCTTATGTTGTTTCAAACCCTTATAAGTTAATTTTTCCAGTGTAGCACAAAAGCAAAATGTTCAGGTTCCATACAACAAAAGTGAAGTAAAAAAAAAAAAAAAAAAACACTGTTTCGCTGACCGATATTTATCTTGGATTTTTGCTGACACCTATCTGTCTGGATGTATTATTGCATAAGCTAATGTTTTTAGTAACTGATGCCATTGTAAAAATGTGCAGTTTTTCCACCAGGAGAAGTGTATGCTAGTAGGTGGGTTACTGAGAGAAATTAGTAAGATTATTGGATATTTTATTTTCATCACATCTGCCCCCATGAGGCAACCAGTTCCACATAAATTGAATCAGTTTTATTTAGGCTAGGCTGCTGATATGACTCGATTTCATGCGAGTGTACATTATTTTGAACTCATTTTTCAACAGTACATTTTCTTTGTGCAAAACTTTTTTAATGGCGGAAAATGTGTTTATATTGTTTTTCCTGTCTTCAGACATTTGCACATTTGTGCATGGTACAAATTAAAGTGCAAATCTCTTAAGCTTTACCTTTTGTTGCATTTATAATTCACAAATTAAGTTCTTGCACATGTTCTCAAGTGAACTCGAGCTGACATTCGTTTTTCTCATGCTTCCAGTGGCTCTACAGGTTTTAGACCACTGAACTGGCCTTCTGTGCTGTCATCTGGAGAATGAGCAGCAGTGCTAGTTGACATCACACAAGAGACAGCTCTCTCAGGGGTCTTAACACCTCAGGAGCCCAGCTGAGTTCAGTCAGGACCACTGCTTTTCACATCAGCACGTCCATATTAGCCACACATTACATTTCTACTAGGCCTACATGCTACATATGTAGACTTTGGTGCTAAATTTATTCATCCGTCAAACCAAATCACTTTTCATAACATTGCCCATCACTTCCCCTCTCCATCCTAGCTACCAGAGGAAGTGACATTTTTAAATCCTGTGCACCAGACCAAATCACTTTAAACTGCACCAGAACCGGTGATGGTAAGCTCTCTCACCTCCATTTGTTATGGTTGCTGAGTAGAGCTGCCAAAATCACAGAATGGTACTTTTGGACGGTGTCTTATCATCTGTTACAGAATTAGATGAAGAGTCATAGCACTGTTGGCTGAAGCACCATGGAGCTTTTGCACACCGGGGAGCTGTATGAATTACCCTAGTCTGGGTGTACGGCCAATGCTTTGACCCCCTATTTAACAACTCACCAGTGGAGGTAATTGATGTCCATGGTGCAGATCTTAGTGCTAATATCATTATAGAGGTTGTATGCATGGAAAGGTCAGGATAGAGCATGCAAGTTCTTCTACGATTCGCTCTGCTTCACAGTGAGCTGCTGAGTTTATTGGAGGTGTCAAACGGCAACCATATAGCAAAGCAGCAAGGCGGAAAAGCTACACTTGCTGAAGGGACTGCTCATGATTGATTGCTAATGAATATAGGGGGAAAATGTAAATTTTCCTTCCTGACTGACTAC
This sequence comes from Abramis brama, assembly GCF_963993115.1. Lineage (NCBI taxonomy): Eukaryota > Metazoa > Chordata > Actinopteri > Cypriniformes > Leuciscidae > Abramis > Abramis brama. The sequence continues at coordinate 29,211,798 of NC_139971.1, forward strand.
AAATCTACCATCTTTCTTTTAGTATAAGTAGTATTTCATCACCTTCCTAAAATAACTGCCTAAGTCATTTTTTTGACAAAAATGATTTTTTTGCATAAGTCATCTCCTCATGATGCCCACATCCTCAGTTGAACAGATCATTCAATTCTACCACTGTAGTATAATGGTAGTATAAACTTACGCCGTTTTATTTTGCCAAAAGACAATGAGACTTAGGCAATTTTACAAGCTTTTCAAGATGGCAGCTGCATTCAAAAAGAACGAAAATCTACTCAACCTCTGAAGTTATTTTTCAGTTTCTTGTGTTTTCTGAGAAACCTGAAAAAAATGACTTTATTACATTAATTCGCTGTATGTCCAACAAGACTACACAAAATTGATTTTCACTTTTATATGGTGCTAATTCTTTTAGTGGTCACAAAGTGTTCAGATACTTGAAATTATGCTCGCATAACACATTTTACACAAGATAGCATTGCTATATTCAGTCATACCGATTTTATTTCATAATAGGCGATGCCACTCTGGCTTATTTGTGATTGAAGAAACTTTATATAATTGCCCTCAATCTGGCCTACTAAGAGAGCTAGCTCTACATGGAAAAAAAGTAGATATATTTTATACCTAAAACTTTTTTTAACCCAACACAATGCTAATTGGGAAAATAAACTAGCTCAAAATGTTATTTTTCAGTGTCATGTGAAATTGTAAAATAGCGAGGCTCTCTCGGGGGACTTGTGATCAAATATTTCCCCTTTCGCAGAGATACCATCACAAAACGTTCACCACAGATGAAGCCGGTGTTTAATATTTTATTAAATAATAAATTATTATTATTGTTTTTTATTTTATTTTTATTTTTATTTTTATTGCAGAACACGGTCAACGTATGACAAAAATGAACTATATACAAAACCAGGGATTGCATAAGTACAAAAAAGAAAAAAAAGAAAAGAAAAAATAGTGGTGTTCTGTATAATATATTCATTTCTGAATATTATTCATTTGGGGTGTCAATTTAAAAATAACATTAAAAACTGAATAGATTTAGTTACACCCCTTGACTTGAAATGTTAATCTGTCAGGTTTTTTTAGATGTTCGATCAGCATATCAGATAATTAATTTGATTTGGATTTTTAATCAATTAAAAATCCTAATATTACTGTATGCACCACAAAGTGAATCTATGATCTTGGCTGCAATGACTGCAGTTGCTGTGACAACAGTTTGCATTTAAATATAGGTTTTGGTCGCATTATTTTATGTTTTTAACATTGAACTAAAATAAACAGGGTGTTTTAGATCAGTGATTCCCTACCAGGGATGCATGTTTCACTTGGTTATTATTATATTTTATTTTATAACATGTTTCAGTTCCATTTTAAGGAAATACAATTTGTAAATATGTGCAATGCAATTGACCTATGGCTAAGCCACGCCCCCAAACGCGATGAGCCAATCACAGTGCGCATAGCTAACCCAATACACTCGGACATTCTCTGCTTCCACGCAGTGTTGCCAAGTCCGCTTATTATAAGCGACTTTGGGCTTGTTTTTCTGTAAAGTCGCTTACAAATATTGGTAGTCGCGGGTCGCGGTTTTTTTTGGGCTTGTTTCTAAAGTGTAGTTGCTTATTTGGGCTTGTTCCCAGCTCCATAATAAGTTGTCAAGCAGAAATTTTCGATATGTTATTTAAACGTGGGAGTTTGTCTTGCCTGTTCCCTCCCTCCCCTTTCCCCATACACACAGCAGAGTGCAACGAGTACTAGCCAATCAGAGGCAAAGTAGGGCAATCTGTTTTTTTCTGGTTCGGAAACGTCAGTGAGTGACGTTTTGAAAATACGCGCGAGTCGCGACTGATGGTGACTGGACTGTAGGAGTTTTTCGAGGAACAAAAATGCCAGTGACAAAGTGGGCGAAATATGGGAAGAAATATAACAGACTGGGAGAAAGAGAAAGATAATGGTGGTGTTATTCTTCATTTATATGAGGCTAAAGTGTTATCTTAAGAAAAATGTTTTAGACCAAGCCTCATCCTCACCTGTTCAAATAGTTTTGACTGGAATGGTTTTAGTTTATTTAGTTTCTCAGTTTAGTTTATTTAAGTCTTTTCTAACTCACTCATTTGTTTATCAGAGCAGGAGCCACTTTATTGCTGCACACTAGATTATCAATAATTTCTCCTGTTTGTGGGTTATAGTTATTTAAAAATGGGATCTTCTGCAGTCCCTGCAATAATAAATAGAGAATTTGTGAATTCAGGATGATGTTTATTTGTGTGCACATTTTAATTTAGTTTAATTTTTAATTATCATGTTTACTGTGTATATAATGTCCTGAAGCTCAGGGGGGAGAAAAATAAATAAACTCTACCGTGTGTACAGTTTTGCAAAACTGCGCACAGTTTACCAATCTGTCCACATGGATGTAAATTGACAATCTGTACCCACAGTTTAAAAACCGTGCACACAGTTTATTTATTTTTCTCTTCCCGGAACCTAGGGGGGCTCCGTAAAAAAGTCGCTTGTTTTGGGCTTGTTTTCACAGGCCTGGTTGCTTATTTGTCTCGCGAGATCTGGCAACACTGCTTCCACATCCATTGAAATGCATTGCAGTTAGTCAGTTTTCATTCGTTTTTATCTGTTTTTTCTTGTCATTTTAAGTTTAAAATGGTCAAACGGTGTGCATGGGGTACATTCAACTCCAACACTAGGTATCCTGAGAGGCTGTGCGACGGTGTGTATTTTTTACCCTTTCCCAAACCACATCTCAACCGAGAAGTGTCTGCTCTGGATTAATTTATGCAGTAACTTAGACCACAACACCAACTAAACGTGGATAAATTAAACAAGGATGTCTACATCTGTTCTAAGGTAAGTCAACAACGTATTTGAACGTTATCTTTAACATCTCTAAAGTAACGTTAGCCTAGCTTCTAGCTGCGTTGCAGTTTGACAAGAGTACAGTTTGACAAAAGCACATTGTTGTGTTTTACACAAATATAAGTAGGCTAAACACTTTGCAGTTTTAATGATGTCCTGTATGAACAAAATGGAGTATGCTTTTATGTTTCCACTGTTCGATCGCGATCACGCCCGCGCCTCTCTCTCTCTGACACACACACACACACACATTCCAGCATTGCAATCTTGACATCGCAGCCTGTTCATTATGCTGCGTTCACACCAAACGCGAATAGAGCGTCAAATTCGCGCGTATAAAGCGAGCGTTTGAAGCGAAATAGCACCAAACTATAATGTTTACACACTGACCTATAACGTTAAATCTTTGTCTGGAGCTGAAGCATTTCATCGACCTTCTCAAAATAAAATGATTAATATAACCCTCCAATGCATAGTTAAGGCCCTTTTGGTGACTTTGAGATTATATATAATCTTTCTGTCTCCAAAAATCATCAATTGCCTCCTGTGAAATGTCTCCAACTGTGACAGCTGCCAAAGCGCCTGTTACCGAATGTTGACTGTTTGTCCGAGTGAGTGGAGGGGGCGTGGCTTAGCCATAGGTCAATTGTGTGGATTACTCTTGTAGCTAAATATATGTGTACTTGGAATAACTAATATATAGTGTAAAAATATCTTATAGAAACTCCCATTGGATTGTAATGTTTCCGTGCCAGCTTATAGATCAGCTCTAGAGACCCTATTTGTGTGTTTGAGAACATGAGCGTGGTTTTGTTTGGTGACCTGGTTGTGGGAAGCTGGTAACAAACAGATTCTGGAGGGGTGTTTGAGGGGTAGATAGATGGAGGATGGCGGCTGAAATGGGCCCATGTCAATATCATTCCCTCTGTTCCACATCCCCAGATACCTCTCTCCCATGCAGATTGAATATGTGGCATGCCGTGTCCCAGTTTCTGTGGCAGTCATATTTGGCGGTCACTGTGAAGGGTGTTAGTGAGCCACAGCGGCCGAGGGGAGTGGATTGTGATGACACCACAGCGCATTTAGTCTGAATATCGGTCAAACTCTGCCTCTGTAACATTTAATAGTACTCGTCGTATACACACTTCATTACGGTAATTACTGCAGAGTGCTGATCATAAGACATGTTGTTTGTTCCGGTTGGGAGGGGAAGGGGTTCTGATGGGCGATCAGTGAAAGTGTTCAGAGTGAATGAATGAATTGGCTCTTGGCTACGAAGCTGTGGATCCTCTATGCTTAGCATAGCATGTTAGCAAAGTGCTGCTCTCAGTACTTTGGGTTCAGTAGGATCGATCTGGGCTGTAATGATGAAATCCCTTTCTGCTCTCCTCACCCTCCATTTTTTTATTTTTTTTGGAAGAGGGAGGTTGGTTTGATTTATTAGCTGTCTGAATTTGCTTACCCTCATCGACCCTGCTCATGGTGTCATGTAGAGATGTGGATGTTGTTGAAAGGTTAGGGTCGACACTACTTTATCTCTCTATTTGCCCTATGATCAGTGCTGCTTGACTTACAATGAGCAGTGGTGCCAGTATCTGTTTTCACATCCAACTATGAAACGCAATGCACCTAACTGGCCATTGTCCAGATCTTTTATAATTCAGGTCAGTTTTATCAGAAAATTTGATTTTCTGTCCTGATCGTCTGACAGTAACAGGATATGAGATTACTAATATTTTCTTTTAATTGGTATGCTAAAGGTGAGCTTGATTCAGTGCTTTAAATGGACGTATCATGAGGATATATAATATTTCCCTGCTTCTTTCGAAATAAAAGAGCTTAACTTTCAGAACTCAAAACTTTACGTTTTTAAAAGACAATTTATTGCAGAGTATTTGAAATTATTCTGTCGATAGTTACATTACCTTTTAAAAGTTTGGGGTCAGTTAGATTTTTTATGCTCATCAAGGCTGCATTAATGTGATAAAAAATACAGTAAAAAAAGTGATATTGTCAAATAATATTACAATTTAAAATGGCTGATTTCTATTTAAAAATATTTTAAAATATCATTTATTCATGTGATGGCAAAGCATTCTAAAATAATGATCTGATGCTTGAGAAACATTTCTTGTTATCATCAATGTTGAAAACGGTTAATATTTTTTGTGGAAAATTAGCTAAAAAAATTTCCTGGATTCTTTGAACAGCGGTTATTTTTTTTTTTTTTACATTATAAATACATTTACTGTGACTTTTGACCAATTTGATGTTGCTGAATAAAAGTATTAATTTGTATCATTTTAATTGATATGCAATTTATGCAAATAAAACTTACATTTCTTTTTCAAACTTTCATACAAAGTTTCTCTTGACAAATTTTAATCATGTAAAACTGAATTGCATTAAAAAAAAGTTTTACTAGCATTATTAGTTGACCTCAGGGGGATATTAATAATAATAATAAAACATACATATGTATGATATGACCCTTTTTAAGTCACTGATTTACTAACCATCATACTACCTTACTAAATAGCAATAAAAATAAGTTAAAGCTGTTGTTTCACTTTCAGCTATAAGATTTCAACATTTTCATATCACATTTAGGCCTACTTAAATGTGCACAATGCAGCTTGATGTATTGCATGGAATTTCAGTTGAGTGAATTCTGAATTAGCTCTTTAACAAATGTCTGGTTTTCTCAAATATCCTTAATCTGCACTCTCAAAATCTGCTTGCAGCAGTTGCCTGCACGACTCATTTAACATAAAAACCCTTTGTTTCAAACAGAATTATTCATTCAGACACAGTGGGAGTGCAGCTTAAGATTTCAGCAAAATCTATAAGTCTATGAGCTTGTTCTTAGCAGCGCCACTTTATCTTGCTTTTGTTTTCGTCCCCGACTACTCAAGCCTGGCTAATCGTATTTGTGATTCTGATTTCTTCCGTGATTGATTTTGCATGTCTGAATTAAAACTCACTTCCTGCTTCCTGTTGATTAATGCTGTGTTTGCAGAACAGATTTAGTTGATCTTGTTGTTCGTAGACTAATGTCCTTAATTATTTGGGGACCTCATTTGGTGTGGCGTGGTTTTGCACAGATGATTAAGGGCGCCTGCACATCAGACAAAACTCTGGGTGTTTGACAGATAGGAATGGCAAAATTGCTTATTGAGATACTGGAGAAAAAAAAGAAAAAAAAAAAAGGAAAAAAAACACAACCGGCTCTATATAATTCTCATTGGATGCCTACTTTTGAGTGTTGTAGTTTTAATGTTAAAGTTAAAAATGTTAACTTTCGGCCGCATGAAAGAGCATCACTTTATCAAACCCTTTTAGTCCAATCAATGGATTTGTAGTGTTCTCTGAAGCAGCGTTAACACTAATATGTAGACACCCTAAGGCTGAGTTCATAAGAAAAGAGCAGAACTCTTGGTTTCAGTTTTTGCTGCATATTCACTGTAATTAGTCCCCAGAGCTGGTGGCAATACCAATAGCAGGATGATGGTGGTGGTGGTGATGAATCGTCCATTTATGGTTTCTGCACTGTTCACTATCCATTTCTTGTAATGAAAGCATGTTGATATTGAAAAATGTTTATTGAAAAATGTTATAGCAATCATGTTAGTGTAATTTGCATCAAAATTAACATCGAGTTTGAAAATCAGATCAGGGAACTTTTATGAAATAAACAAGAACAACCATGCACCTTTGGTGTAGTTTTAATGGGTCCAGTAAACCAAATCCATCAGTTTTAGTCAAATTATGTTAGGTATAGTATACAGAAGAGAGATATTAATTGAGTTTCCTTTGTTTACATCATATTTTCATAACAAATTATCATTCATGTATTTCTCCTAAATAAAAGCACTCTTAGAATCACTTATTTATTAACTATCATGTTTGGTATGGAGAATCTCACCAAATATTTTTCTGCTGCGAATGAGTCGTCTGCAGTCAGATTCTGCTACATCCACATAAAACAAATATATTTTTGTGATGAGAGTCTATGTAAGTGTAATGATTCTAGCGAGAGGTATTTTATATGAATCCAGTTGCAGGAGCTTTATTGAAATTAACATAGGACAAGCAAGATTACTGGACCGGTGAGCAGGGTTGCCAACTTTGGGACTTTGGCTGGAGTGAGACTTTTTGGCAACCCTAACCCTAATTTTAAAAATGTCAGTCCTTGTTTACTTAGTATAAACCCTGATTTATGGGAAAAAAAGAAAAAAAAAACTAATAGAATGGAAACGTGTTTTCAAAATGTACAATTAATTTATTGATTGATCGATTGATATAATATAATTTGTAAGTCGCTTTGGACAAAAGCTTCTGCTAAATGACTAAATGTAAATGTAAATATAAAAAATGAAGATAGAGGTGATTAAATAACAAACATGTAAAACAACAACATAAAAACAATAAGAAATCTCAAAACAAAAGGGACACATAATAGTTACTCCATCTCCCCAGAAAACCACAACACACAAGTTTCACACATTAGGCCTGTTGTAGCCTGTGCCACAGTGGCAGAGTTGGCCTGCTCTCACCACCTCTGCAGGAGGCTCGTATCTGAAGCAGGGTTCAATCCGTTCATGAACGTTCATTGCATCTGTCACGTGACAAATGAACGAAAGACTCTGAAGGTAAAGTAAGTATTTATGTTCCCTGTAAATTATTTTTGACTGCATTATATTGATTTCTTAATTCAGAATATGATAAAGACTGCGTAGGTGGATGTGTTCGTAGAATTTGGCTGTTAAAAGTATAACATTTAAAGCCCCTTGCCATCAAGTGACAGTCTGTTCCTGGTGTCAGTCTTGTTTAGGCCAATAACTGAAAAGGTTCACTCAGCATCCGCATTTGGCAGACTCAACACAATCTGGGCAACCTTTCATAATTTGGGGAATTTTAAAATGCCACTTGCCCGATTTGACAAAACGTAATTTGTACCATGAGCCTATTTTTATTGAGCAAATAGCTAGCCCACATAACGCACGTCAGACAACATTCACAACTATAGTTGAAGTCTGTACTCCCGGCACACATACTGATTAGGCAAGGCTACGTCTGTAGTGATAAGGCACACCATTTTATTATCTGCTTACCTTGATTGTCATCCAAACTTTCAAACGCGCATCAGTGGGCTCCGACTCCAAACCTATGCTCTGAACTCTCTCGGAACTTTTCACACGCAACTGACGTATCAGGTGCAAGGTTTTCAGCGAATCAACGATCAGAGAATACTGCAGTGAGAACGTTGTAGGCAGATGTTACAGCTGTGTGCCTTAAACTCCTCTCCTGTCATTAATACGCTGTGGTCTAGTCTAGTCATCGACAGAAAATTAACGGATTGAGAGGGGAGAAACGTGGATTTTGGCGTGACATTTCTTGCGTGTGCGTGAGAGCGTGAGATTGATGCTGAAAGCTTGAGTGTCACGCCAGATGCGTGAGAGTTGGCATACCTGGGTGAGAGTAAACAGATTGCACAGCACAGACTTGATACAGGAAAGTTTTCACCAGAAAGAGTAGAAAAGGATACAATTCTTATTCACAGATAAATATTCACATTCAGGTAAGGATTCACAGGTAAGGCTTTATATACACTGTTAGACTTTTCAAGGTTTTTTTACAGTAACTTACTGGCAACACTGTTGCCAGTAAGTTACTGTAATTAAGATTTACAGTACCTAACCGTATTTCAGTATGCAGTGCATTACTGTAAAAAACAAGCTAATCAGTACACTACTGTTATTATTTTTATTTGTACTAAATATAAATTAGATTTCATAATTTTGATATAGAATTAATTTTATTTGTATCCTACATAAGTACTACTGATATTCAAATCAATTAGACAAGGGGTCCCTGTTTGAGACAAATACACAGTAAGACACATGCAAGAAATCACTGAGTGATGATCGTTCTCCTTCCTACAGTAGTTAACCCACCTGTGCGCTGATATTAGGACCTTCCTGGTCAGGTGGGACTGTAATGGTAGAGAATCTTCTGCCTAATAAAATATCAAAATAATGTTAAAATATATATAAACTTGAGTTGTTAAAATGCTAGATTTGTTATGAATGAATTAGTGAGTTTACTGCAATGCTTACCTGGATACATTTAATCTGGTGAGACTGAACATAGAAAATGGTCCATCTTCTGATTTGTTCATTTGCTGTGTAATAAATATAATGTTAGACATGATGCAAAGGTAACTTAGCCTATTTGATATAAAGTTAGCCAATTTTATAGAGATTTTATAAGATATTGTATGCTACCTGCACCAGTGGCTCCAAAGCAATTAGGCCTATCACATAATGCTAATCATTTTAGCAAACTTATGTCAAAATATATTTAAAAAAAAATTATTTCAAGTAACTTACAGTTTAGGCTTACCTCAGGAATCTTGCTAAATACAAAATGCAGTAAATATTAAATTCCTTAAAAAAAAAAGAAAAGAAAAAAAAGGTGGCCGCTAGCCATACAACTTGTTAGCTAATATATAATGTTATTTTCTCAACAGTAGGCCAACATTAGCTACAACCAACAGAATTTCACACATTAGTTAATGTAGCCTAATGTTAATGTAAACTATAAGCGTTGCTCATTGGCGTATTTTAAAAATTCAATAATCTAACAATTTAATAATCTAACAATGTCTGTAAAATGAAACGTTAGCGCAGTTTACCGTGGTAAAGTTCGTTACCGCCATGTTGACCACGAGTAACGTTATAACATAGGTTAAACTGGGCACAATCCTGTCAACACACACAGAATGTTTTTTACCTTGCTTGCTGGTCTCTCTCTCTCGGTGAAGTGAATTCCTCTTCCCCGGGCCGGACACGAACGGCCCGGTCCAACAAAAGACAGTCCAAGCGCTCGCGCTATTTCTGACAAGGGACAAACAGGTTTGCATTTTGCATAAATGATCCAGTCGCTTCAATGTGTCCAATATAGACAGCCTTTGACTGTTATAGACATGCGTTGTAGACATGCGGTGTAAGGCAAAAATTAGGAAATAAAAAGCACGATGGAATAGTGCCAGTCAGAGAGGCTGTTATGTCAAATACAGTAGTATACTGCAAATTTAAAAAATACAGTAAGTCTCTGTATGTGGTGTTATGTCAAATACAGTAGTATACTGCAAATTTAAAAAATACAGTAAGTCTCTGTATGTGGTGTTTGACGTCACAGAAAATTCCCATGATGCAATGGGAATCACAGTTATTTACTGTAAAGAGAAATATCAGTATAATACTGGGTGATTTAAAGTAAATAACTGTAGAAATTACAGAAAAGTCTAACAGTGTAGTCTTTGGAACAATGCATCAAACATAACTCTGGTAAGTATCCACAGGTAAGATATCTCACAGTCTTTGAAACGTGGCATCAAACATAATTCAGGTTGGTATTCACAGGTAAAGTCGTTCAGTTGTGACACGAAGAACAGAATGCATCTCAAGTAAGTTTTCACTGGGAAGGTTCAGAATCAAACTAAAACTTAACCTGTGTCCTTCGGAGTATCAAACGTCATAACAGGAAACATTTGGTGAGGTTGGTCCTTTGCAGACGAGCGCAGTAAGTATCCTTTACAGCATTCAAAGCCAGACCAAGTCTGATCTTCATTTCAACGTTTATGTATGCTGAGCGGGTGAATGACGGAACCGAGTCCAGGACCAGGCTGTGACATTAAGATTTAAAAAAAACATGATTGAAGTAAGTTACGTGCAGTGTGTCATTATGTAGTTTTCATAAGATTCAGTACTATCTCTGAAGTGAACCTGATAGTCCTCAGTAACTGATTCCATTAGTTTTGGCTTGTGCAGCATCTACTTCACTTTCTCTCAAGGCCTGTGGAGTGGGTGTTTCTACACTCACTGAATGACTCTTGGCACCATCAATGAAGCCCTGTATATGGACCTTCACTAAGTCACGAATACAAATATCTATGCCAGCCACAGTCTCTGGGAGCTTAATGAGGAACTTGCCAGGCATTTCATTTTCACTCTGTTTTTGGGGCCATTGAGTTACCCTGCTCAGAACTGTCCATTGACTGTTCTATAGAGTAGTTGGTCCCTGTATAGGAAACGTCCCCTGGTGCCTAATTATGAAACTCTTCTCCTGTCTTTAGCTCAGAAGGAAAGTTCAGGTTTCCTGAAGCTCAGAAGGAGAATGCCTGTCGTGAAGTCCTCCTGTGTGTCTGGGCTCTGGTACTCCAGGACTTGAACTGTTCGACGTCACAATGCTGTTGTGTAGATTCATCTATCATCTCTCTATCTATATCTTCACCACAAATACTTATTTTCTCATGAGATTTGGTTGTATCTAGGAACGTGTTCCAACGTCATAGCTGATAATTTATAAATTTGTCAGCTTGTTAAATATATTGTAAACCTTTTTATGTTCATGAAAGTATAATTATTGAAGGGTAGCGTTAATGTTAGAGCTTTAGGCTGTGTAGTAGACCATATTAATTTGGTAGCAAAACTAGGAATGAACTAAGCCATTGCTGTCAGTAAAACATGAGCTATGGATCTCTCCCCAACAGGACTATGCAAAAGTCTGTGAACCTGTGGCTCATTTTCATTCTAATAGCATGAGTCTACCCTACATATATGCCCGACATATAGTCTCCGACATCTTGAGTCTGGTATTCCTATGTGCCGTCGGAAATGAGGGAATCTCCCATGAAACAATCAGCCTCATAGTTTCAAGGATCCTTTTTATATTTTCTCTCCAGTCATATGCAAATGCTACATTTGCATGCAGAACTGAGATTGGCTGCTTGCAATTAACATTCTGGTAATGTCTGAATTCATTATCCTGGTGTTGCTCTGCCAGCAGTTTGCAGTAAAAAGGGACTTTGTCAATGTTTGATGTTTGGTAAAGAGATGTTAATTACAGTTGCACGAGACCCTGATTCTCTCCGACTTTCAACCAGAGCACAAAAGGCTACTGTGAATGATTTCAGACAGCAGACTTTTGCTTGTTATTTGGCGATCCTTTAAAGTAGTAAGACACAATCAGCATTTTCAGCTTTACTTCGGTGGGAGGCCATAAATGAATAGTCAAGTAAATTAATTAAACACTGACTGAAGGAGCCCAGAGTTTCTGTTGATACATGAGCCTGGTTTTGCTGCATATGTCTGTATCTGTAGTTTCTGTCATAAACAACATGTCTGAAATTAAAACTCTCTCTGATATTATATAAACTGATATAATATATACCATACAAATATATAATTTAGTGCTTACATGCTAACCTGATAAAGCTTGAGTATATGGCAATGAGAGAGAATGAAAATATTTCATGTCATCCACAAATTGTTGCCTGGCTCATCTAGAAGGATTTTAATGCAGTAAACCTGATACTTTTAAACTTTGGCACAGACATTGAGAGTGATTGGTCCTTGTTTTTGAGATGTAGAATGCTTGAAATTTGGAAGCCGAAGACTGGGAAAAGAAGAGAATATGTACTATAGTCTCCATCAGAAATCTTACTGTGTTCCTGTAGCTCAGCGGGTGAGGATGACGTTAGCAATGCCAAGGTCAAGAGTTCAATTCCCAGAGAATTCATTTTGACAATAAATGCATTCTAACACATTTGCTGTACATTTAGTATGAATACTATAGGAATTTCTTTTTCTTTCTTATCTTTTTTGGAAAGAAGCATCTTATGCTTATTTGATCAAAAAGTAAAAACTATTATTAGAACTATTATTACAATTAAAATAGCTCACTATAATTATTTCATCTACAATAAAATCTTTCTATTTTAACATTTTTAAAAATGTAATTTATTCCTATGATGGCAAAGCTGAATTTTCAGCATCATTACTCCAGTCTTCAGTGTAACATGATCTTTCAAAAATCATTCTAATATGCTGATTTGTTGCTCAAGAAACTTCTCATTATCAATGTTGAATATCGTTGTTGTCAGGTTTCGTACAAACGAAGCAGGCAAGATGGTAAAGTTTGATATTTTAATAGCAGAATGGATCGGACACAGCGTGAAAGGTGAGTAAACAGGAAGTAGATAATTGGATGAAGCTTAACTGAATGATAACAAAGTCTCTCTTTCTCTTGCAGATGCAGATGAAGATTCTCTGAAGATGGACTGAAGACAGGCTGAAGAAGATCGGGATTGACGGCAAGTATGCAGGTAGGTGAAGTAGAGAGTCTGTGTGTCATGAATAGACATGTATTGACGAGACCAGACGAGGAGTGAAGGGAGAGTGCTGAATATATAGGGCTTGTTAACGAGGGAGTGCAGGTGATGATGATGGCTGAGGTGTGCCAAGGAGGATGATGGGAAGTGTAGTGCACACAGATGAGGAAGACAGACGGTGGATGTGACATCCTGGAGTCCGTGATGGGGAGGTGGACCGGGTGTAGAAGGACGGACTCCAGGATGGTCCAGACGGCCATGGTAGCAGACTGGTCAGGGGGCCATGGCGGAGTAGGCTGAGGAGGTGGCCATGGCGGAGAGGACCCTTCGGGCGGCCATGGCGGAGAGGACCCTTTGGGCGGCCAGGACGGCATTGGGAAACGTGTCGGTGAGGCCTCCACGGTTCCCCCAGAGGACTTATAGCCCCCCCCCCAAAATTTTCTTGGGGAAATTATCAGGCTCTGGTTCAAGGCTGGATGAGACGGGGGGGGCGAAGGCGGCTCTGGGCTGGACGGGAACAGGGGCGAAGAGGGCTCTGAGCTGGGCGGGACCAGCGGCGAAGAGGGCTCTGAGCTGGGCGGGACCAGCGGCGAAGAGGGCTCTGAGCTGGGCGGGACCAGCGGCGAAGAGGGCTCTGAGCTGGGCGGGACCAGCGGCGAAGAGGGCTCTGAGCTGGGCGGGACCAGCGGCGAAGAGGGCTCTGAGCTGGGCGGGACCAGCGGCGAAGAGGGCTCTGAGCTGGGCGGGACCAGCGGCGAAGAGGGCTCTGAGCTGGGCGGGACCAGCGGCGAAGAGGGCTCTGAGCTGGGCGGGACCAGCGGCGAAGAGGGCTCTGAGCTGGGCGGGACCAGCGGCGAAGAGGGCTCTGAGCTGGGCGGGACCAGCGGCGAAGAGGGCTCTGAGCTGGGCGGGACCAGCGGCGAAGAGGGCTCTGAGCTGGGCGGGACCAGCGGCGAAGAGGGCTCTGAGCTGGGCGGGACCAGCGGCGAAGAGGGCTCTGAGCTGGGCGGGACCAGCGGCGAAGAGGGCTCTGAGCTGGGCGGGACCAGCGGCGAAGAGGGCTCTGAAGGCTCTGGCGGGCAGGCGACTGGCTCTGGCGGGCAGGCGACTGGCTCTGGCGGGCAGGCGACTGGCTCTGGCGGGCAGGCGACTGGCTCTGGCGGGCAGGCGACTGGCTCTGGCGGGCAGGCGACTGGCTCTGGCGGGCAGGCGACTGGCTCTGGCGGGCAGGCGACTGGCTCTGGCGGGCAGGCGACTGGCTCTGGCGGGCAGGCGACTGGCTCTGGCGGGCAGGCGACTGGCTCTGGCGGGCAGGCGACTGGCTCTGGCGGTGGATCGTCAGGGCCGATGAGAGGAGGAAGATCGCTGAAGTCATCAACCTTGGACATAGGCTTGGCGGGCACGACGCTGTCAGTCACAGGCACGGCGGGCATGACGCTCTCAGTCTCAGGGGCGGCGGGCACGACGCATACTGCCTTGGTCTCGGCAGCTCTGGCGTGAAGTGCGGGCTCGGCTGGACTGGCGTGAAGTGCAGGCTCAGCTGACTTCCGGATGATGATGGGTGGCGTGGTGAAGATGGCTGGAGATGGTGGCGTTCCGGACCCGAACTGGAATGCCGGCTCGGCAGGAACCAACCGGATGATGAACGGGGCTGCGTAGAATAATGAAAGCTGACTCATCCTGGAATCCGAAGGATTCTGCATCTTGGTCTGGTCTTCTGTCAGGTTTCGTACAAACGAAGCAGGCAAGATGGTAAGTTTGATATTTAAATAGCAGAATGGATCGGACACAGCGTGAAAGGTGAGTAAACAGGAAGTAGATAATTGGATGAAGCTTAACTGAATGATAACAAAGTCTCTCTTTCTCTTGCAGATGCAGATGATGAAGATTCTCTGAAGATGGACTGAAGACAGGCTGAAGAAGATCAGGATCGACGGTAAGTATGCAGGTAGGTGAAGTAGAGAGTCTGTGTGTCATGAATAGACATGTATTGACGAGACCAGACAAGGAGTGAAGGGAGAGTGCTGAATATATAGAGCTTGTTAACGAAGGAGTGCAGGTGATGATGATGATGGCTGATAGAGTGCAGGTGTGCCAAGGAGGATGATGGGAAGTGTAGTGCACACACAGATGAGGAAGACAGATGGTGGATGTGACAGTTGTTCTGCTTTAATATATATTTGTGTGTGTGTGTGTGTGTGGAATCCATGATACACTTTTTTTAAAGGGTTTTATTCAGAATAGAAAGTTCTAAATTTATTTGTTTTGTAACAATGTAAAATGCTTTACTGTTACTTTTGTTCGATTTAATGCTGAATAAAAGTTATATATAAACTATATATATATATATATATATATATATATATATATATATATATATATATATATAAACTCACCCAAAACTTTTTTGTATGGTGACATTAACTAAGCATGAATATGAGTCAAAACATTTTTTATTGTTATGAAAAAAATAGTTTCCTTTCCTATAAATGTCTTATGTTGATGTCTTTTAAGTAGTGAACATTTAACTAAAAATTACATACGGGTGTCAAAATATCACACAGTTTTCTCCAAACTGTGATACTTTAATGGTTTTTCTCTCCTTTAAAGTGAAACCAGCCTTTCAAAGATCTCAGTGTGTTTGTATGGATGGAGGGCAGCCTGACTCACTCCAGCCACACAGAAGCTACAGTGGGGCAGTGAGAGTTGAGACAGGTGAAAATATGATTGAGGGCTCAGCGATAAATCCTGTAAACTGGAGGTTCTGACCTGTGGTAATATGTTTCCTATGACAATGCAATTCTGGATTTCCCCGAGGTGCTCCGGGCCTCTATGGAAGAAAAGCATTCAGCAGCTTTCTCTAAATTGAAGTCAATAATGGCAAGTCGTTTATTAAGTGTTCTCAGATACTCTGGGCAGCTTCTGGAAGGGCCGCGATTGAGTTTAGAAAATATAGCAGACAAATAGGAATTGATCTATCACCCCACAGATGAAAAAGGCAACAAAATACAAATATCAGCTTTAGAGCGGTAATCAAATGTTTCAGCCAGGCTGTTTTATGAATATATTCAATACAAACCTTTTCATGATCCCTTTTAATATATTTGGCTCTTTTCTTGGATTACAGGATTACAGAAGATTGTATTGGCTCTCTAGTGACTCATTCCACATACAAGCTTAATGTGTCGAGCCTTTAAGATTCATACAGGAGAGCAGAGCAAGTGTGGAAGGAAATATGTCTTGATATTGAGATACAGCCAACCTCATTCAATCTCAACAACAGTGCCAGACTTCAATACTTTTACCTATTGACCCTATGAATGCGTTATAGGTACTGAGTTCATTGTTTTCATCAGCCGCTTTAAAGCACTTTTCCCTTTTTTTTTATGTATGCAGATTTTACAGTCGACTGATCCTTGAGGACTGGAACGTAAATAAATTATTTTGGATTAGTTTGTTTAACATTAATGTGGTAATCTCACAAAAAACATCAATATTTGCCAACACCATTAGATACAAAAATAATGTGTCAAATATTTATTATAAATATTGACAAATCTGGTAGTGAATGAATTAATTTCAAATCTATTTTCAGCTCTGTTTATTGAATTGTCACTACAACTAAACAATATAACTATGTTTTACTATAATTTGCTTGTCACGTATGCATTAAATGCATTCGGCAATATATTTATTATTTGTGTGATGTAGTTCACCTTATGTTTGTTAGACGTCTTATTGAACTCTTAACAGGTAAAATATGGAAAGAGTACATCAGGATGAAGATAGACTTTGATATTGCATTAGTGGTTAGTTGTTAGCATAGCTGTCTTCCAAGAAGTTGACCATTTGCAGCCAACGAGTTGCCTTTAGCATTCTTGTGGCTCAAAAAGTACAGTATGTTGCTAGTAACACCAAGGTCATGGGCTTGATGCCCAGGCAATGCTTGAATTGACAAACATGATACCTACCTTCGATGCAATACAAGTCACTTTGGATAAAACCATCTAACAAAAGATCAATTTACTAAAGACTTAAGATATTATTGCCCGGTTTTACAGACAAGGTTTAAGGCTAGTCCCAGACTAAAATGCATGCTTGTTTACAACATCTGCCAATGGGGTCAAAAAAATAAACTTGTTTTCCTTTTGATTTAAGTTTATTTTTCTTGACCCACTGACATATTTTTTGTTCTTGTTTTAAGCATAAACTCAATCAAAACTTTTTTTTCTTCTTCATTTTTTTATGTTTTTTTTAAACAAGCCTTTATCATAAAACAATACTTTTTTGTTTCTCACGTAAATGTATCTTGATTTAAGACATTTTTGATGTTTTTTATTTAACCTTCATTTATTTAACCAGGCAAGTCACTTAAGAACAAGTTCTTATTTCAACAACAGCCTGGCAATTACAGAAAATGGAAAACAAGAAAAAAATATTAAGCAAGGACAACTTTTTTTTTTTTTTTTTTGCAGTGTAGTTATAGTGCCATTTTGATAAAATAAGGTGATTAACTGATTTATTTTATTGGAAATGTTATTTTTGAAACTAATAATATGTAAGGTTGTGGAACAAGAATCAGTAACCTGCTGTTGTGACAAGCCTCGAATTAACCAAATACTTTGTTACTGCATCTTGTCATATTTTGTACTGTACCAGTCTTTGACAGAATGTATTTCTAAGTTAACTCTCACCTGACAAAGGCCATTAGCTTGATAACATTAACATTTCATTTCAACACGAAGGGCATTGGCACGGCTAAATCCCGCAGGCCCTCGGCCTAAATGACTGGACAGTTGCATGAGGGCTTTGTTGGGGGCTTTGGAAGGGAGGGCAGTACGAGTTTAGCATTGCAATTGGAATTGATTTCCAGACATGGCCCATTACATGTGGATTACAGGATGACACGCTCTCATACACAGCACTAAAGCTTTCTCTCAGGAGACACGGGCTCTGTGGCCTAACCTGCCTTATAAGTAGCATGCCTTATACTTGCATCACATTCAGCTGATGGCTGTTTATGACTGCTTACATGCATGAAATATGACAGGAAAACGTGGCTGTCACAGAGGCATGCGTGCCATTAATTATGGACGATTCAGTGACCTTTGAATTTATCTGCATATTCCAGGGCAGTTATTAAAAGAATAGTTATGTTTTTAAAGGGACAGTCTCCTACATAGCCTTTTTTTTTCTTTTCTTTTTTTTCTTTTTCTCCTACATAGCCTTGTACAGTGATGATATCAGTTGTTAATACCATGGTGTAGATTTATTGCCCTATTATTACTTGTTCCATGGTATTTATATGGTACTTCAAAGATATAACGCCTACTGTACAAAAATATACTGTGATGGTAACATGATGCAGTGATGGTAAAG
This sequence comes from Abramis brama, assembly GCF_963993115.1. NCBI lineage: Eukaryota > Metazoa > Chordata > Actinopteri > Cypriniformes > Leuciscidae > Abramis > Abramis brama. The sequence goes on from NC_139971.1 coordinate 29,230,237, forward strand.
CCATGTCACTTTGATATATGCCATAGATTTATTACATTTATACAGTACTTCCAATAAAAACAGGGTAATAGCACGGTATATGTAAAAAATAAATCAAATAAAAACATGGTACTTTTAATAAATGTAATACATTGGTATTTACATTGTACTCAATGGTACTTCCAAGAATACTATAACCATGGTACATGTTCAACAACAACAACAAAAAGGTACCATAGTATGACATTGTTTTGGTCATGTAACATAGTATTCTTTGATGTTCCATGTAACAACCTTGGTAAATTAATTTCAATAAAATAAATGTTTAGAATTTTTATTCAAAATAACTTTAAAAATGCTGTCGTAAAAACCTGCTTAACATCACATTCTAATTAATTTTAATCATTTTTCTTTATTTTGGAGGTACAGACTATGAATTACTGTATAATTTACGGGGAAAATTACCATAAAAAAGGACATTCCCTGCACGGCAATCACATTATACCTATAATCATGATTATACCTTGTATAAACCTTATGTAATTCCAGGGTGTTTGGTGTTCTAGTAGTTATTTGTTAATGTTGGGTAATGTTTATTGCATTATTTCAGTAGCTTAGTTTTATGTTATATTAAATCCCTTGAATTAAATATATGGTTAGAAGTTATAAAATATACAGCCACCAATATGCCATCCTGTAATACTGGAAAGTGGCAACATTGTCACCGTATTTAAATTTTGTTAACAGGATATTTGTGTATGGCACATATCAAAGAACAACAGTATTGCTGCAACATTTACTTTAAGAGAAATATGTCCAAAATGGCAATACTGCTATATGGTACATGTCCAAAACAAACATTTGTATGGTACCACGTCCTAATAGTACTACAGTATCTTGTACAAAAATATAAATAATAATAATGATAATAAAAAATAAAATAAAAATATTTTAGCATTGATCCATGTCCAGAATTATTATGTTATCTGAGAAGAATAAATGGCAGTTAGAGTGGCATGGAGAGTAGTTGCCTAGTTTTTAAGCTCGTGGCATCTCTCTCTCTTTTTCTCATGTGCACATTCTCTCTTTACTCAGCAGAAGGTGGCACTGGGCGTTGTGTGATGCCATGTGCCGCTATGCCTTGTCCAACACTGGCATCATGCCCGCTCCCTCCTCTGCTCCGTTGAGGAGCTCATAGCCTCAGGGGAGTGTATGTATATATGTGTGTGTGTCTGAATGAGTGAGTGATTCTCTTCTGCATCTTTTAAAACATGCTATATTTATGGATGAGTGTGTGTGTGCGTGTGTGTGTGTGTGTGTGTGTGCGCGTGTGCACATGAGCATATGACAGCCCCATGGCTCTGGATTTGTGAAGATGATAAATGTGGGGTTGTTTCACACCCTGGCCTGTCTGAGCACTATTTAGTGAGCAGAAGATTGTCCCTGACAGGACATCGTCCCCATCAGCCAGCATCTCCAGGCTTCAGCACTTACCTTCCCGTAGCAAGTCCTTAACACAATTAATACTGAATAACAGGTCCTCTTCCTTTTATTAAGACTAATCGCTGCTTATTAATGAGAGGGGCGCAGTGCTCCGCCCACGAGTGTCAGAGAAAAATGAGCTACTAGTTTCAGTCTACTGGTCTTTTTTGTTCCTGTAGGGCATGTAGTGCAAACTACATCATTACTGCAGAGGTAAAGACATCATGTAGGCCTATATCCAATCAGGGAAACTTTGTACCATCAATGAAATGCAGTATCTTGCTCTGGAATGATAAATGATCATTTTCTAACTTAAAATATATAATGGAAGTGATTTTTCACTATTATATAGGGATCTACATTTTCATGGGTTTAAATAAAGAAACAAAATGTTATAAGAGACAATATAAACAACTTTGTGCATTAAGACCACTCCTTTCCTCGTAAAAATATGAACTCGATTTTCAAAAGTCAACAGGTTGGTGACCACTGAATTTTTGACAAGCCAAACATGCTAGACTCTCGAGTAACATGCAATTTATTTAAGTTACAGAATAAACTTAATTTCGTAAAATAAGTATAATGAACTATGCAAAAAGCATTTTGAACGTCTCCAGCATGTTTTATAATTACACAAAAATCAAACAGTTATTTCTTTTTCTTTCTTTCTTTTTCTTTCTTTTTATTTCTTTCTTTCTTTCTTATACAATATATGTAATTTTTAACAAAATGTTGAAATCGACACTCAAAAGTTTGAAATAACTACAATAAAAAAAATTGATAAATAATGAAAATTCAGCTTTGCCATCACAGGAATAAATTGCTTTTTAAAATATATTCTAATAGTAAACATTTAAATTGTAATAATATTTCACAATATTACTGTTTTTAATGTATTTTTGATCAAATAAATGCAGAATCAGAGAATTCTTAAAATGTCTTATTAAAAAATCCTAATTATTCCAAACTTTTTACCGGTATAGTGTATTTATTTAAATGTACCTTTATATACTTTATGTATTTATTTATTTGGATAATAGTGTGTGTCTGTGTGTATTTACAATATAGTCATTTTTGATGCTTAACTATCATCAAAATAATGTCACAGTGCTTAAAAGTACTAAATCTTAATTTATGCAAAATATTAGGCTATTTCTCACTTTTTTTCTTATTATTTTGGGGTGAAATATGACCCACACATGAAATTTCACGAGATTCACCCTATATGCTTAATATTTAATTTGTTTTATAGTTAATCAGTTTTATAAAAAGCATTGTTCCAGAACATTCTACACAAAGATGGGCACTTGTCTGAGAACTATGTAACTGTCATGTAAGTCAGAAAATGGCCTGTCCTATAAATGAACCAAAGATGTTTCTATGCTCTAGTGGCTACAGAGCAGATGTACAAGATTTGGCTCGAGTTGTCTTGCACATTCTCTCTAAGTGCCCTTCCCACAAGGATGTTGGTTATAATACCTTGTTACTAAGGTTACAGCACCCCCTCCATCTCCCCACATTCACAATTTTCCCTTTCTGATTCATATGACAGGTGAGTCACCCTCAAAACGTGTAACTGTTGAGTCTTACATGTGAAAAAGATACAGAAATGGCAAGAAATTGAGAGAGAAATTAATCTTAGATTGCCCTGCTTTATCCACCCTTCATTTTTGGTCTTATTTATTTGACTTGAGATTGAATTAAATCTTTTGAGAGTTTAAACTTCAGTTGGGATTTCAAGGTGCTTCTTTTATTCCCCAGAGTGTATCTTATTTTACAGTAAAATGATACCTCTCACAATGTCCCTTCAGCTACAATGTGAAGGTCATTAAATTATTCCCATTCAGGGTCCACACTTTCTGTATGAGATGTGTTACAGAAAGTGTCGTTAAATTTATTTTCCTTCTCTTTCAAGATTATAGTTAAAGTCTGTTATGTGGTTTCATGGCTTAACTGAAGCATATGTGTTTGTGAATTATTATTCATTTTCTCTGCAGCATGTTGTTCATTAGCGACAAATATGACAATGTGTGTGTGTGCGACAAACGTGTGTGTGTGTAACCTGTTCGTTAAAAGTGTCTTTGAATTCTTGAGGGTGTTTACAGAACCCTTCTAAACCTTTCAATGTGCCTAATTTGTTCGACAACTGAAAATGACATTTCATTCCTAAATGCGTGTATGCTTTTGCTCGCACTTGCACACACATCCCGTTTTGTATTCTGGTATGGTCTTTGTGAACGCCGTTTAGTCTAATTAGGCTTCTGTATTCATCAGGAGCGCGTGCGTGTATAAAGGAAGCTTTATCTGAAAGTGGCACATTTCTTAAATGTCTGTGACTGCTCTCTCTCTCCTCCAGCATTCCCGTGTCTGTAGTTTGACCGTAAAAGCCAATTTGATAAGAGTATCTCATTGAAACTTAATTGGTGAGGCTCAGGTGAGTTTTTGACCCTAGTCCGTTTATATAGTGAGCAAATTTCCTGTCAAAAAGGCAGAAGGTGAAAGGGAGAGAATGAATGAATGGGAGACACGAGCTGTGGGAAAGCATTTTGATTTCTATAGATGACCCTTAATGTTTTAGTAAGTTTTCTGTTCCCCCCCCATCATTCTAGTTTTGTGTAGCTAGCCTAGTCAAGTCAAGTGACCATTGAGCAACCACATTTTTTTATGTGCCATTTAGGGATACATATTAGTGGTATAAAAATATGTATATATTATGTCAAATATGTGTTTTTTGCCACTGTGGCTAGTGGGTTTCCAAAGTTACTAGCACCTCAGCTTTTTCACTAGCCAAAATTTTTACATCGATACAATGAGGAAAACTGCCATATAGATATTTCTAATATTATCTCATAATTTGGCAGCAGGTATATTAGGCTGCTGTCACTTTAAGACCTGACACACGGATCCATTATACTGTTACACATGCGTTTTCTTTCTCAACTGTTTATGTTCACTTAAAACATAACTGACTGTGTTTACGTGAATATGCCAAGACCAGCATTTTGACATTATTGTGTGTGTATTTGACTGTTTAAGTGCAATAAGCAGTGAAAAAGAACTCCATTTAGTAATGAGAGACGGCTTAATGTGCACACACTTTGAGTATGAGCACAAAATCTTCAGGAATTAGTAAAATTATGCACAATATGCGCAATCCAATGGCGAAATTCAAACCATGTAACACCAACAACATTCATCCGGAGCAAATGAAACGAGTGAGTGAGGAGAGACGAGTTTGTGTGTCACTCGGTGTCTGAGAGATGAGAGAGCGAGAAAGTGCTGGTATTGTGTACCTATTTGATATCTATCAAAAAATCAATAGTATTGATAACACTATTGCACTTAGTTTATTGGCTACACGGTTACAATGGTTACATGCCACTGCTGAAATCCACCCGCATTTGGCTGGTGTTAATGTCAAGCTCTGTGGTATACACATACACACACATACATACACACGTTTAGTTTTCATGTTTTATATTTTTGCACTTCAACTGTATATTCTATCCTCTAACCCTAAGTTTCTACAATTTTACATTTAATAAAAAAAAACATCACTTAGGATGATTTACAATCTTTTCCTCATGGGGATGGGGATTTTGGATATTGCCATCTTTGTGGAGACATCTTGTCCCCATAATGTATAGGGTTTACCTGAAAGACACACACACACATTCCATATACTGTCCAAAGTGTAGGTCAGTAAAACTTTTTAATGTTTTTGAAATATTACAATTTTAAATAATGTTTTCCATTGTAAAATCTTTATATTTAATGTATTTCAATTTTTGGACTGCTTAATATTTGTGTGGAAACCATTATACTTTATTTCAGACTCTGGGGGTGATCTGTGGGTGATGTTTTCACAGAGAAAAAAACATTCCTCTCTTCCCACCTGGGCTCACTAAAAACATTTCAACACTCAAACCGCTCACGTGAGCCCCAACAACCCCTTTTTGTTTTACATATAGCTGTGCTTAATCACAGATTTGGGGTCACAGTCTTACACCAGCTTACTGTGTCTTGCTGATCTATTAATTGCTTAATTCTAATTCTTCGAATTAAAAACCTGGACAGGTTTCACCTGACATGTTCTTGACACTGAGAAGAACACAAGCGATGAGTCAGAGGCCCTGTCAGTTAGCAGAGACACACAAAGGCAGGAGAAAACATATCTCGATAACTGCAGTAGCATAGAGCTGTGAGTGCATCCAGTTGGTAAATCAAAGCTCAACATTTGCTTTTAATGATTACAGGGGTTGCAGAAATGCTTTCTTCATTGTTATTGCGTGGTTTAGGATGTGTATCTTCAGCCGTGACTGGGAGAGAGAGAGAGAGAGAGAGAGCAGGAACGAGACAGGTAGATATGTAGCTCATATAGTTCCTATCCTCCTCACAGGTATTCATATCTGTCAGAAGCAGGCACTGCAGTGATCTGTGACTCTATTGCGTATGCATAATTCAACAAGTACACTCCATCATTGCAGCTTCACTGTGCTGATGGACACCACCATATGCTTCCATGAATAAGCGAGTGGGAGAAAGAGATTTGGGATTGCTGTTGATGCCATTGTGTGTGTAATGATAAAGGATGTCTGGAAATATCAATCTTGCTCATATCTATAGTGGGGTCCAAAGTCCACATTTAAAACAAATGAAGTAATAGGTAAGGAAAGAAACACTATAATGTAAAATGACGAATAAATGTTAAGGTTAAGCAATTTTTCTAGGTCACCAACCAACTAACTAACTATTGTTTTGCCTCTTTTAACTCTCTAGAGCTCTTTGTTCAATTTAAAAATAATAATAATTAATTTTATTTTATTGTATGTATTGATTTATTGTTACATTGATTTTACTAGAAAAAAAAGAGTTTTCGGACACTTTTGACAGGAAGGTGTATGGTGTGACCCCTAAATGAGGAGCACCAGAGGGTATTTAAGGGGCTTGTTGTTAGTAAAGTTTTATTATTATTATTATTATTATTATTATTATTATTATTTACCAATAATAGATTTGTCACTTTGCACGTGAAATTGCGCATACTCAAAAATGCAATGTTCTTGCCTCTTGTTTCCTTTTCCCAAAGACTTAGTAATTACATCTTAACAGGGAAAAATAAAAAAATATTTAACTGATCAGAAACCTTGTTAAAAATAAGCTGTACTTATAGCCAATTGTAGCCAGGAACAACAGAGTGTCCCACATTTTACTTTTGTTGTTCTCTGTTCTTGCGTTTCGAAATAATAGTAGCAGTCTCACTTGATCTCACTGTGATTGGGCTGACCAATTTTTTATTTAAAAAAAAAAAAAATTGTATCACCCATCAGGCATTGTTGATATTGAAATGTGGGCAATGTGTCAGTTATTTCAGTCATTGTTATGGCTAAGTTATTTTTCCCAGTGGTGATTTCTGAAATTTACTGTATTTATGCCATTGAAGTCAGCCTGTACATGATCCTGTACATATGTACCTCTTTCCCTGTCAGAAATTCCTCAGCACTGCTCTTGGAGCTTGGAGGGGTTTAACCCTTAAACGCATACCTTGGGTCTTTAGTGACCCGGGACGTCATTCACTACCCTCCTCCTCATTCATCATAAGTTAGACATCAACCTTCTTAGTATTCCTCAATCAATTCATTATAAACAATATAACAAGAAAAGATAAATAAAATTATAAAAGAATCCCTTTTTTCCCATTCATTTTTTGGTAAAAAAAACGTATAGGGTCGCTAATGACCTGATGTGTGTAACAGTGTTTTTTTTTTTTTTTTTTTGCACAACAACAATTGATTTTTTGATGACTGAATAAGTGCATTTCACCTTTATTCCACAAGGTGGTGATGTCTGATACACAATGATGAAGTGACGTTTCACTCATAGTTACCACAGGCAGAAAACAAAAGGAAGAAAGGAAGTATCATCAGCAAAACTTGAAATGGCTCAGCGATTTACTGCAGAGCAAGTACTGAACGCAAGATATTAGCATCACTGTCACGTGATGGTGGATCTCGTGAGGAAGCTATCAGCTATAGATATATTGATTTTGAAGATGTTTTAAATGATAGTTTTGAGAATGTTTAAGACCACGAATATGAGCCAGAATATACTAGGAAATGAGCTCTGACAGTGATGATAGTATAAAACGTGCTTAAACGGAACACTTCCAAGCTCCAAAAGCTAACAAAATATGTTTTATTTTATTCTTCTGTAATTGCTACTCTAATATCAGGAGAGTGTTTATTATCATGACAGGAAGAGATCCATCCGTGTTAGTGTCACATCTGTTTTTGGTTTATGCATGTTATTTTGATACTTAGTCACGTTCCATGTCATATTGCCATGTCTTGTGCTTCCCTAGAATTGTGTCATGTTCATTATTAGTTTATTTATGGGTACCAAGCTCCAGATTTTATTGCAACGTCTGCAGAAGAGTTGTTGTGGACTTATTTATTTGACAGCTATGAGGCTAAAAGCTGCTCACAGTTTACTCTAGTTTAAAGAACATACAGTACATTATTTGGTTTGGCTTTGCTCAGAACCTTTGGTGGGGTTTCCCTTGATAAGCAATTGTTTTTGATGTCCTTGCATAGTGGAAATTGTATATCTGATATAAAATTCCATGTTTTTAAGGAATTTAGACAAGAGAATGCCATTTTGGCCTGAATGAACCACTGTTTTATACATTCCTTGGTGGTAATGTCTGTACATCTAAAGCTATTGTTAAAACATTGTAGAGAAGGTATTGACCAAAATTGTACATTTGATTGATATTACTTCCAGAAAATGGAGAGCACCAGTGGAAATATGTGATCAGGTAGGATTTAAATCTCTGAGGATGGTGAAGCAGCTGCTTTTCCTTCTCATTTCCTCCTGTTTGTAAATTGTTTACTGTCTGGTGCCTCTACACAATGTTCTTTTCCTAAGTTAGTTGTGTCTTCAAGAGTGTGTACAGAGGGTGATCAAGAATGGAAGCTGTTGACGTTCAAGGGGCTGCAAGAGCTTGATTTTCAGACAGTCGGAAAAAAGAGATCTTTATCAGATATTTGTAAATACTGATTATTATAAAGATATCAATCATAGTCATGATACAAAATGGAAGGGAATATGTCATGGTTCCTGATGATCTTCCTCCTTGGAGGCTCTTATATAAAGGTCTCCTGAAAGGTCCCTATATAAAGGTTGTTTCTAAGTTCAATACGTTTTTTGCTGAATGTTCCAGGTTAGTACCATTATTTACTTGATTGGAAATTATTTTCCAAACATTTGTCCCTTCTCCCCCACTTCCTTCACTTTACACATTCTTCTATTTACTTAGTTCACTTATAAAGATTATATACAAATTCTAATGTTTTATGTCAATGCAAGTGATTTAAATCCATGTTTGGTATAATTTAAAATGTCTCAGTGCGACTGGTACAATGGTCTCGTCTACACAAAAGTAGACTAAAAAGTAATAAAGGTTTCAGGAGTTCAGAGATACTTTGCTTAATGTGGTGGCCCTGTGCCAATTTCCCAGTGTCCTCCGTTCAAACTACCTCTCTGTTCCTCGACAAGGTGCAAACTCCCTAGGTCTATGACCATAGTCAATGCAAATTCCTATTCATGCCCCAGATTGGGGGATGTTTTGTCTTGGTCTGGGTATTTAAAGAAATGCTGAAAAAGTCGATTTGTAGTCAGATCAGCCAGTAATGCTGAATGGCCTCAGTCACTCAGCATAATCTATTTTTTCTAATGTCAGGTATGCATATTTTACTCTTTATTCCAAAGCATTTGATGTTTTGTATTGATTATCTTTGAAATGATTATGTAATTGATACATTTACCTGACTATTAATAAATGGTTACATTTGGATTTATTCTCAAAATTATTAGCTTTAGTAGATTACATTAAATCCATAACACCACAAATTTACGTTCAGGTTAGTAACAGACTAAAATACAGCTTAGGTGGAGCAGAGGAGCACGCTGACTGAAGTTTTAGAGCTCCGATTAAAACATTGGCATTAGTCATGTATACTTAGACTGTAGAGGCTAATAATGGGTTTTCCTTTTAGAACAACAGAGTGTTGTTAGACCAATCTAAATAGGGTGAGATCAACCTCTGATTATTGTAATATTATTCTAACTAAGTATACACTGGAACCCATGGCATGATTATACAAAGTTACCATTAGAGGAAGTTAAGTTGGTCAGCTTGGTTGATAATGGTCATGACCTCTGGTTAGATATAGTCTTACCTTAATTAAGTGTGTTCAGATCTATGGGGACTAAATAATATATTCTAGAATGAGCAAGTAGAGTACAGCCATCTAGGATCTTAGTCAGTCGGCTCTGTCTAATGACCAATACTGACGAGTTTGTTATAATAAGATCGTATACCCGGCCGGTGCGAGACTCAAAGTGTTATAGGAATCCGGATGAACGGGTTTAATTTCAATAAAGAGTTAAATAGAATAATCAACTGCGTAGCTAAACTATCATACAAATGACCGATAATCAATTGCCATTCTAACCTTCATTCAAGGTCATGATAAAATGGAGTCAGATAAAAGTTTAATTGGAATTAAACTACTCTACCACACTGAAAAGACAAAACACGCAGGAAACCTTAACCCGCCTATCGGAAACTATCATTGGACCGATTGGGCGGGTCTTACTGTAGTATTGCATGTGTAGACTATATGGTATTTTTGTGTTTTAAGTATGTTTAAATTAAGACAAAAAACAAGCAATGCTTTATATCCAGACTCTAGCATTTAAGTGACATAAGGGGATACTGATGAATGTCCGCCCCTTCTCCTGCACTCTTCTCCCGTTTCATTTCTTTCATTTCATTTTTTTTTTTCTTGCTCTGTTTTCCCCACATACCCACATTCCCTCACGCACAGCCCTCCGTCCCGCACTCACACTTTTCTCTCTCTCTGTCAGAGGACAATAGAGTGAGGTGGACAGAAATGGCTCTTTGAATGACACAGGTTGGCACCTCATTCAGTGTGTGTATAAGAGGCCACTGGGATGAATGATGCTCTCTCTGTGAGTCCCCTGGTTTGCTCTGACACGCAATTCTACCAGCATCAATATCCATAAACCCAGGCTTCTGGTCTTCTAACCTTAACAAATGTTCCTGTTTTTCCCCACGCGGTGTGTATTGTACGCTTGTGTGCTCAATCATTTGATTAGGGATGATGAGATTTTAGATATCTCCAACCTTGCTAATGCAGTACAACGCCAGTGCTCAAAGTCTCCGTTGGATGTGTACATAAGCCCCATATCTTGTTTCTCTTTTATCTTTGACTTGACTGTCAGATCCAATTAGAATGGCAGGCTATTGAGGACATTTCCCTTCTTTGTTGGCTGCAGTCTTCTGGAATGATTTCATGCTCGCTCCTTTTAATCTATCAACATGTCAACGGCTTTCTTCGAGGCCAGAGAGAAGAGTCTATAGGTCCTGCCCCTACCACGTCCTCCGTTTGAGTCCGTGGGATCTAGCAGTCATGAAAAATGTTAAGATTTTTTGAGCCTGCCCTTGATAAGTTTAATAGTCTTATAATGTAATCATATGTTACAGAGTTCATATGTTACATACAAATGTCAGCCAAGCAAGGAGCCATAAAATGCAGTAGCCATAATAGGCATTGTGTCAGTTCTGATTCAAGATTATACAGGGAGGTTCAGGGACCATGAAATAAAATCTATTTCTCTCCACAGACAATCATGTTTGAGTTATTTTTATATTAAGGTGCAGAGTTGCTTAATAGTGAGTTGTAAGGTCCAAGGCCGTTCGGATATCATGCTACCACATAATCTATTTATGCAGTATCCAGAATAAATGTTGTGCACAGTATGCACATTTTGGTATGCACAGAATGACCTAAATGTACAGGATACAACAGCGTACACTACACAGAATACTGTATCCCATAATGCAGTGCACTCAACTTTATTATTTTCAGTATGATGAATGAATTGGAATCTTCTTTTTTGCACAGCTGATGTTATAGGAATAAAATATGTTGTTTTTTACAGTTGATATCACAGAGAGAAAAAAAAAAATCGACCCCCTGAAGTTATATATTTCCCCCACAAAATTTAATAAAAAAAAAATCAAAATATTTTTAGATCCAATATGACTGTATGCCAGTTGCAATGAGACAGTCATGTGGCAACAAGGTAGCATGTACTATGATAGTTGAAAATCATGAACAATTCAAATGTCTCCGTTGTAAGTCAAAAAGTGTGTCACTGTTAACAAATGTTTATTTTTATTCTTATACGAAATCCTGATGCCTGACGCTCAAATGGAAATTATGCACTAAAGTGTAATTTGATATCCATTGATTGGCTCGAGATCCGTTCAGAGAATGAGGGATTGCAGTTATTGGTATTGATTTCAATAACTAGACTGTTACAATCCATTCAATATGGACTCACTCATTAGAGTGGAGAAATGAACTATGGTTTCTTTCAATGGTGGATTTTCCTCAGTTGTGTCAGCTGAAGTAAGCCCCTGACAGAGCTCCCTGGGGGTTTTTTTTATTGATAAACCCCAATCAGCGTGTGCATGCTGGGCAGGAAATGACCAGTTAGCTTCAGACCGACTAAGTAAGTTTAATTGGAAGCACGGATATATACAAATCATCCCGGTTAAAGGAGCCAATCACGCACTGGTCCTGAGGGACCTGAACCAATCCAATAGCTGACATTAGTATTGATCGCTTTTGCATAGGTCGTCATTCAGACTTTTCTGTTTCCCTGGAGGTTCAAGTGACTTGTTACATCACCACTGAATCATATTAAGTAGACTCCTACACAGTGGATGATTCAAAGCACAATATTGAAAATGTAGCTTTTCAGTTCTGTTTAAATCTGAAGGTCACTGGCTATTTAAGAAATCAGTGTGATTGAAGAAGAGAATGATAGGTATAATAAAGTATTTTACAAAATTACTTTTTTTTCTATGCATTAGGTCTTAAATTTCAGTCTTTCATCACTCAAAGCTATTGTCTGACTTCAGAAGACTTTTTGTCATTTTTGACCTTGATGGCCAAGACCATTCGGATTTTGGTAAAAAAAAATAAAACGAAGAAGAAAGTGGCCAATTCCTCTCAAGTTCCACAGAAGAAAGAAAGTCATACAGGTTTGCAGTGACAGGATTCATATTTTAATTAAAGCGATAGTTCACCCGAAAATGAAAATTTTGTCATCACTTACTCACCCTCAAGGTGTTCCCCCCATGATGACACAATTTTCATTTTTGGGTGAACTATCCCTTTAACTCTCCCTTTAAAATTTGGATTTCTAACTGGAAACAGGTGTCCATGCTTAGGCAGCTGGTCACTTAAGTATGCAGGCAGTGGCTGAGCACATTAATATGACTATGTATGCGTCAGTGCATAATATGTGTGCTGCCTGTGTAAAGCACCAGAATGTGCTGCTATGATCTGTATGCATCCAAGTGTTCATCATGGCATGTGTCCGCCTGATGGGTAGAAATATTGCATATTGAGACAACTTGTGTATGTACAAAGACTTATCCACCTCTCTCGCTCTCTCTCTCTCTCTCTCTCTCTCTCTCTCTCTCTCTCTCTCTCTCTCTCTCTCTCTCTCTCTCTCTCTCTCTCTCTCTCTCTCTCTCTCTCTCTCTCTCTCTTATATATTTTAAAATTTAATTTATTCCTGTGTTGGCAAAGCTGAATTTTCAGCATCATTACTCCAGTCTTCATTGTCACATGATCCTTCAGAAATCATTCTAATATGCTGAAATGGCTCAGCTCAAGAAACTTCTTAATATTCTTAATATTATCAATGTTAAAAACAGTTGTGCTGCTTAATATAATGTCTTACTGTGTTTTTATACTAATCATATAAATACTGTATACATTTTCTCAATTACTCAAACCCTGCTAAAGTATTAAATGAGTGTTATTTTCATTTACATTTCTAGACCTCTAATCTCACACTGAATTTGTTCCAGACTGGAGGAAGGATAGCAAAAATATTTAGTTTTACAAACTGCATAGTGCAAAAAAGTGCAAATGAATTAAAAGTTTTTGTTTTTTACTGACATGGGGATTATTTGTGTTGTTTGCAGTATTAGTATTTGCATATCTACTGTTGTGTATTTACGTTTTTGTATAGCTGTCATATACTGTCTTTGAATTCTTCTCCTGTTAATTGGATCCGGCTTATCCATAATTAGTATAAAATAAAGGGTGAATAGTTGTTGTAATGTGAGTACTGAAGAAAGCAATGTGTTGAAACATTTGCTCTTCGTTATCTAGCTTTTAATTCACTTGCACTTTGCACTTTTTTGCACTATGCAGTTTATACAATAAAATATTTAGCTAGACTTTTTTACAGTCTGGATCTAATTTAGTGCGCGGTTAGCAGTTCCTTTATTTGTCTGCACTGACATTTTTGGCTCTACGCACCAGAAGCAAAAGGATTTTTACCTATTTGGAGCACAAACATTTCCTCTAGTAGGCTTCTAATCTACATACTTACACATTAGCCTAATCCATTAACATCCTATGTAATGACCGCTCAAAAGTTTGGTTGAGGTGTCAGGGAGAAAGACAGTTGATGCGATGGCTACAAAAATTTATTAGCTGCTGACATAGAGAAAGCGTTGATTCACACACAGCCGTAAATGTACAGTTAACTTGAAGAGCTGTATGCAGCACAGTTGCCTTTGCTTGATATTGAAACTCTCACAGCACTGCGTAAAGATATCTGCAGTGGATTAATAGCTACCATGTATGGCTTTTAGTGGGTAATACCTTTAGGGCAGCCTGTAGTTAAAGGGATAGCTGACCCAAAAGTGACAATTTTGTCATTGTTTACTCACCCTCTTGTTACAAACCCATTTGACTAACATTTCGATCTATATCTCACACAAAGCTATTGAATGGTTTTAGAAGACTTGGAATCTGACACCTAAGCTACATACAGTAGTATGTGCCACTTTTATTATGCTTTTTGTCATGTTTGAGCTTGGCAGCCCTAAAAACATGACATCTGGTTGAGTAAATAAATAATGATAGACTTGTCATTTTTTTTTAGCGAACTATTCCTTTAACTACTAGGCTTCAGGGCGCAGTGTGGTTTGGACAGACTTGTACTGTCTTTATTGTCAATGCTTCTGATTCGCTTATCTTACACATGATCAGAAATGCCAAATCATTGTGATGCTTTTTGGCAATTCTAAAACCCCAGTAAATCTAAAACAATGCACCAGTCAGCTGTGTATTGAGTGTTTGGTGTGAAGTCTGTTTTTAATTGAAGCAAATCTACTCTAATCTTCACTAAGGATGGTGGATTAAGTTATTTCAGCGCAAGAGTGTGAATAAACAGTTTTGTGATAGGGCTGGGGACGCTTTTCCCTCTCTATTTAAAAATCCATTACAGCAAAAAGCCTTTGTGCTGCACAAGTCTCTCTCTCTGTTTACTCGCTCATTGTTACATCCAGCAAGAGCAGCATGGAGCCACATCTGCTCTATTGAGATGTTCTCGCAAAACTGGAGTGTGCCTGGCTGTGTATGGAACTGGGGGTCTTTATTAGAGGAAATGAACAGAACAATATAGTTTAAGTGAGCTGAATGATTTAACCTCAAATGAACTCTGTAGTGTGAATGATTATCACTTTAGCCAGAGTACATCAGTCCTCCGTGAGGACATTGATTTCAGATGCGGTGTTGAGATCTATATGTGCTTGACAAATGACAGCGGTGGAGTGTGGATGGTTATTTATGGTATCTGTGTTAATTTCTGCAAATATATACAGGTATATATAAAAAAATTAAAGTGCCCCTATTATGCTATTTTAAAGGTTCCTAATGTTGTTTCGGAAGTCTCCTACAATAGGTTTACATGTATAAGGTCAAAAACACTTTATTCAATTATTTAATGTCTGAAACTATTCCATATTGTGACAGTACTCCAGACTCAGGAGTTTCTCTCACTGGAACAGACTCAGGAACATCACTCACTGGAATGGATTCGTTACTAAATTCTGGGGCTGGAACAGGCTCAATTGCTGGTGCGGACTTCACTGAGACAGACTCGGAAATCACAGGAAAAATGAGTGGTCTTTCAGAACTAGCTCAGCTAAGTAGAAGGGCGTAGAGAATATATTGCTCTAAAGTGCACCTTTTCACACCCCATGGCATCTTAGAGTATAATGGTTCATCCAAACCTCTATGAAAAATCTCCATCAGCACAGCATCTTCTGTATATACCTTTCAAGCCAGCTCCAGGAATTCCCCAGCGTATTCCTCAGTGGGGCGGCCATCTTGAGTGCAGGAGAGCAACAAATCTATTGGGGGGATACATTGTTGCATGGTGGTTGTGTTAGCTGTTGGTTTGGTCTTCTGTCATGGAACAGAAGGCGGCAAAAACAAGTAATATCCAAACAGTGGTTTATTGCAGGAAAGTAGTGACGGGAACATCCAAACCTCTATGAAAAATCTCCATCAGCACAGCATCTTCTGTATATACCTTTCAAGCCAGCTCCAGGAATTCCCCAGCGTATTCCTCAGTGGGGCGGCCATCTTGAGTGCAGGAGAGCAACAAATCAATTGGGGGGATACATTGTTGCATGGTGGTTGTGTTAGCTGTTGGTTTGGTCTTCTGTCATGGAACAGAAGGCGGCAAAAACAAGTAATATCCAAACAGTGGTTTATTGCAGGAAAGTAGTGACGGGAACAGGTGAGTTCTGAATTGGTGGATCAATACTGATGGTGAATGACACATCTTATCTATTGTAGGTGAAGATGATGGCAGACTGGATCACAGGAGAGGACGGATGACTGAAGAAGATCATACAGATAAGTTACTCAAAGGTAGGTGGTCCGGTTGGTGGTTTTTGGTTGGAATGACGAGATGAGACAAATGTGAACTGAAGAGGGACCGCTTATATGGTGCGTGGGTGAGTGGCAGGTGTGATTATGGCTGACTGAGTGCAGGTGGGGACCAGAAGGGATGCTGGGAAATGTAGTTCTGTGGGGACTGGGCTGGTGACACCTTTACTGTATGTCCATACCAAAATACAAAAAGTGAAAATTGATTTGTGGGCCAGATTTCACATAAATGTGACCTGTGGGACCCCAAAGTTTCTACATTCAGTGAATATGCACTGCCAGTCAAAAGTCTGCATCCACTGTACTGGAACATTTCTCATGATCTTTGAAACCTTTTGATCAAAAATAATTTGCACCTGCTTATGAGTGTTATGTTTTATGCCATTTTTGTTTTATTTAAGATATATAAAATATAGTCACAAGTGAAGTGAGTAGTTGTGTCCAGATTTCTTACTGGGAATGTATCATAGAAACAGTTTTTTCTCTCTTTCATCATGCCACTTTATCACTCTTTCTGGTCCAAGTACTAGTATATGGATCTATATTTTGATCTCACTCCTTGAAAAAGGGAGGAATGCTATCTGGGTGAAATCAAATTTATGATGAAATTGATGTAACCAGGGCAGAATTGGAGATTAATGGAGAAAATAAGCACAGCAGTCGTAATCTAGTCATTAGTTCTTCAAGTCATTAGGCACGAGTCACAGAGTGGCGTCGACAGGATTTCATCATAAATCATTGTAATACGCAAGGGCCTAACAAAGCAGGATCATCTTTGTAGCGCCACTTGGCAGTCATCCAGTCATGTACAGCTTCTATATACTTGAATGAGAGTAGATGACATTTCAAAAACTGTTTGCAAGTTTGTTTCAATAACAAATCAAATTATGGAAGCTTGTTTCCGCCACAGAATAAGAAAAAGTGTAAAGAAAGATAATCTCACAAGTGTGACTGTTTTTCTTGCAACTGTTGGTTTATTTTAGATTCTAACTTCATAAATTGTGAGATTAACCAAAAAGTGCAAAAAAATAAAATAAATTTGTTGATAAAAGTTTGCTATTATCTCAATTCTGAGAAGAAAATAAGTCAGAATTGCAAGTTATAAACTCGGTTTTGTGAGAAATAAAGTGACAAATTCCCAATTGTGTGTGGGAAAGGTAAGAATTGTAAAATAAAAAGTCAAACATTCATTTTCTTTTGTTCCATGGTGGAAACAATCTTTCACACTGTAAATCACCAATCATAACCATTTATTATTGTTATTATTATTAATATTATTATTCAAATCAGGCTAAAAGAGCTGTTTTTTTAGAGTTTAATCTAAATGTGAGGTGCACCTCACGCTCTTTTATTGGCGAAATCTGACTTTTTTTTCTATAGTGATGGTCTCAATTGGGTATGGCAGGGTATGGCTGCCTGGTCAGGTCAATCCAATTGTATCCAATCCAGTAATATATTTTTATTGCATGATTAGCGGAATGATATTGCTACGTGTAACACATAATTTGTAATTGTTTAATAAAAGATAAAAACAAGTAAATTATCGGTTGTTCCGTGTCACCTGAGTCCATGTTAAACGGCGCTGGAAATGTTTCTATTTACAACGTGATTTTGCAGCGTTGAGTATTGTAACCAATCAGGCATTTCTGTTGAAAATAATGAGGTGTTTAAATGACTAGCTGTGAGAATCCGCTCAGTATATCTCAAAACGCTGAATGATCTGTTACTAAGTTCTACACGTGCCCAATTATAACAAATAAAGCGGGTACACCATGTAAATAAAATATTCATTGATTAACTCAGGAGTTTTCGTACTCAATGAGTTTGCGCTGAACTGACTGACAGCTTCAGTGATTATAAAGGAAGCGTTGTCCTGTTTAATTTCAATCACAATTTGAAGAAAAGTTGTTGTTTTTCATGAGACTTTGGGACTTTCTACAATTATATACTTCATACTTTGATACAAAAAAAGGACAAAAATGTATTTTTAAATGTTTACAATAGTGATTTTGATAAGCAAAACATGATTTGATAGGCAAAAATGTTTTAGGGAGTGGAGAGTTTTCCTATAGGCTACATCGTGAAAATTTTAGTTATATGGGGATGACCTTTGAAGGTTGACAAATGGGCTTTGAAGTGCTGTAAAAAGTTGTGTGAAGTACTTCATTCTTAAAACAGTGGTCTTTAACTGACTAATTTGCATCTTTGGATGCACCACACACACTTGTATTTTAATGTCGGTGCTGTTATTAACAGCATTTTGGTTGTTTTTCTCTCTGCTATTACTATACCTTTGCATGAATTTCCATTTCATGAATTTCAATTTGTCAAAAGGCTTCAGTATGTGTAGATGTGCTTGCTGTGATATTTGAGGATGTATGTATAGGGTCAGAAATGAAAGAAAATATGTGGGACTGTCACATCGAGGGAGTAAGATTTGATGACATCAACAGAGTTCGCCATACCTTGGCTTTTGGTGAATTGACACCACTGTCTATAGTCACCATGTTGAGCATCAGTACCAATTTTTTTGGAGGGCTATTAAAAGCATAAAATGGACTTCTTTCTAAAGATAGTTGCTAGTTCTGTAATAGTAAAGCATCTTCTATTCTACAGGTACGTCATAAAATCAGACTTTTACTCAGTGGTAGCACATACTTCTACATCTAAAGATTCAGTTTTCTCAATGGCTTGTTTGAAAGCAGTCAGAGGTATTTCCAATTACAGTGGAGAAGACGAGAAGTCTTCTTTGCTCCAGAGTAATCAAACAAGAGGTTACTACTAATACAGAAGTTCGACTGCTTCAATGAAATTCTCACCAGTGGAGAAATGCATTAAAACATCAAACGTAAATTGATGCACAGTGCATCTGAAAGAACTCGCCAGCATCCGATCAAACCACAATCATATCAAGCCGTTTCATCTTTCAATACTGCGTTACACTGAGCAGACATTTGGCATCGGTACAAAACTGACAAAGCCTTTCTGATATGATCTGCGCTGACAACAGAAGGTAAACCTCTTTTTTATAGTCTCTGTTTCTCTTTCTCTTGCTTTCTGTTTCCCTTTTCCTTCTTTTTCACATATATTCCAGCTTGTTATTCCTTTGACAACATCTAATACTTCCTAATTGGAGGAATTTAAAGTGCAAACGTACAGAGATGGCCACAGACAGCTCTAGTCAGAAGATTAGCAAAGAAAAGTCAACTGTGATCAGGGACTCAACATGACAGGCACTTGGTTAAATATGCAGAACCTCTACTCAATAATACAAGGTGCAGTGGGTCTATTAAAGACAGAGGGAAGGAAGTTTATGTGCGTTTTGGGCAGAGTGTGAGAGCGGGTGCTGGAGATAACTGAAGAACAAGTGCAGCCCAGGGCATGATAATAGAAGGCTGTTTCTCAGTGGGAGGAATCTAGACACAATGGCTCAGGGGAGGGAAAGTCAAAGTATTTCAAAATTATCCTAGGATGTGAGTGACTTTGTGCTTATGTGTGTGAGTGAAAAAGTGAATGTCTTCACAATTGTAGAAAGTGCCTTGATATACACTTCCTTTCAAAAGTTTGAAGTCATTAAAGTTTTTAAAAATAAATTATTACTTTTATTCAGTAAGGATGCATTAATTTGAAATGACAGTAAAGACATTCATAATGTTACAAAAAAATTCTAGTTCAAATTAATACTGCATGTTCTTTTGACTTTTATTCAAGAATCCTGAAAAAGAAAGCATCACAGTTTCCACAAATAAAAAAAATAAAGTAGCACAACTGTTTTCATCATTGTTTACGCATCTTCTGAATGAGTTCTGAATCTCCTGATTAAAACACAGGTGAAGAAGAAGCAGAAACATGCCATATCATATGTAAGCAGATGCATATGTAAAATAACGAGATCATCAAAATTAAACGGCATATAAATCAAAACTGCCTAATATTACCGAATGAAATGTCATCCCAGGAAGTGGTTAGGACTGTGAAGCTTTGGAGGTGTTTGTGGACTCTATCTACTATGAATCCATTACAGACGTACTAACAAAAACGTGATTTTCTTAGCTTTTTGCTCAAAATGTTGCTTTTTTAATTAAACTTACCCACATTCAAGTGTTGATAAAAAAGAAATGCATGAAGCTATAATTTTTTATTTTTTTATTTTTTTAAGCAGAGGGTCTGTTCTTTCCAGCCTGATCTCACGGCAATGCATACGAATTCTACGAGGTGGCTAATTCGTACGAATTCATACGACCTCACTTGTACGAATTGGTAAGATTTTTGCTAAATCGTACATATTTTACGAATTGACCAATTCGTATGAATTCATACGAATGACCTACCCCTGACCCCGCCCCTAAACCTACCCATCACGTGGGTTTAGACAAATCATACAAGTGAGGTCGTACGAATTAGCCACCTTTTTATCACTCGTACGAATTGGTCGTGAGATATCATTGTTCTTTCTTTTGATATTGTATATTTAGATATTCATACAACAACATTTTCTGGGAGCCATGAAACTTTTGTGAAAATGATCAAAAATGCTGATGGTGACTGGCAACTTTTTTTCAAAAACATTTTACTTCTGTAATCCCAGTTTAATGTACACAGACAATATCAGTAAGCCTTATTAAGTTGATTTTCCCCAAGAACAGCAAATGCTGTGGTTCTGCGACTCTATTAAAACATTGTTCTGTTTGTTTGAGCATGCCTGACACAGCAAAATTGACTCAACCAGTGGTGTGAGTATGGAGCAGGACTCTCTGTTTGACTAGCCAGTGGAAAATAGTCTGAGTAACCTGTTTGAATACTGTCATCATTTTGCATGCCACCTTTAACATTTCATTAATGATTCTACATTAAAGGTCCCGTTCTTCGTGATCCCATGTTTCAAACTTTAGTTAGTGTGTAATGTTGTTGTCAGAGTATAAATAATATCTGTAAAATTATAAAGCTCAAAGTTCAATGCCAAGCGAGATATTTTATTTAACAGAAGTCGCCTACATCGAACGGCCCGTTTGGACTACATCCCTCTACTTCCTTCTTTAATGACGTCACTAGAACAGTTTTTTGACTAACCTCCGCCCACAGGAATGCTCCCTCAACTCTACCGAAATTCGTTTATGTACTTGCGCACTTCTTATAACTTACTGTGTTTACTCAGCTCTTATGCTGATTTTCTGAAGTAAAACTGATGCTTCATCTTTTGTGTGATGTACAATAAACTTTATTAAACTCATCATGTATATGTTTGATCATCATTCGGACCTGGTCCGAAACAGCAGACTTGTAACGTTAGGCTATTAATAAATAATGGATACATACAAGCAGATGACAAATACGTTATAATAACCATAATTAAACTACTAAACTATACCTGTTCCATCTCTATACAGCACTCTGTAGGCATTATTGTCCGACTCGAAATGAACACCGTTACTGAGAGTTTCTGATATTATCATCATTCCGTGAGATGAAATTGTCCTGACAGACTGAGCGCGAGCTCATGAAGCTCCGCCCCCTGGGTCGTCCAGCAGCAGCTTATTTGCATTTAAAGGGCACACACTAAAACAGCGCGTTTTCTGAGCCCCAAAAAATGACAATTTAAACATGTTGTAAAAAATGATCTGTTGGGTATTTTGAGCTGAAACTTCACATACACACTCTGGGGACATCAGAGACTTATTTTACATCTTGTGAAAAGGGGCATAATACGGGACCTTTAAAAACGTTCATTTTGTGGGTCCTACTCATGTGTTTTGTTGTATTCTCTGTAATTGCTCTGTGTGTCAATGTTGTTGCCACAAAGGGAAAAGAAAACCTCATTATTTGCTTATTAATTAGCTTTTAGCAAGGACTTTAGTGCAAAGACAATTGTGAGGGGATTTGGCACAATGCTAATCCCAGCTTGTCCTTAAACACCCAGAGGTGTTTTCTTTTTGAAGGACAATAAGTTTTTTAGTATGATTACCAATATTAGCATTTAAATCATTTAGTGTTCAATTTGCTGACAGATTTTTTAGCAGAGTAAATAAGGTCCCAGGTGATTTGGTTGGTGAATAACTTAATGACCAGTTAAATATGTATCACTCATTTACCAGTATGTTGTATGTTTTGGGTGTTTTATAATTGCTATACTAGTCAGGCTGGACTACCTGCCAATTTAAAACCAGTTAAGAATATCTAAGATGGTTAACCTAACAGTTCTAAGGGCCTTAAGTGTTAATGCACCCCAAAACGAAAACTCTCTTTTAAGAACAAATTAAGAATGTTCATTTTAGTATCAGTGATATACTATTGGACTATTTGACATTTATTTTTTTATTTGTTTTTAGTTTTTCTGTTTTCACTTTAATCTTAAAGTTTTAGAAATGTTTGTAATTTTTTGTCGATGCCTATTTTTTTAGTACTTTAACTAAATGAAAATGTGAAGTATTACCTTGGCAACTAGCTGAAATAAATAAGTTGAAGTTTTTTTTATTATATTTCAGTAGACTATTATTTAATTTCAAGTAACAAAAAAATATGTTTTTAGTTTTAGTTAATGATAGAATGAAAGTATATGGGAAGCAGGTGTTGTGAAGATTCAAAATAGCAAAAAAAAAAAAAAAAAAATCACAAAAATAGCTAATACAACTTAAGTGCGATATTTCTTCTGAAGTCATTTTATAGCTTTATGTGAGGAGCAAAAGTCGTTTCTCAATGGCAATCTTCTTTCAGCTGTAACTTTTTCATTGCATTTTTTAACCGAAGGACACTTGGTGACATTTTATCCACCTCATGAAAGACCTGTCACTGTGTCCTACACACACACACAATCTCAATGAGCGTTAACCTCTCTGAGTTGCCATGTTCTCTGAGTAAACTTCTAAAGCCCTTCCGTGTCTTTTCATTTTCTGCCTTGACTGTGTTAAACCCATTAGTGATTCTCTGCCTTCAAAACACTCCAGGCATTGGGTACTGATTAAAGTCGCATTGCTTTTAAGAGAGGCCATCTATAGATAGCTTATCAAGTCAGAGAGCAGAAGATCCTTTACTGTAGGTTACGCGCATGAATACAAATGGCTCTGGGGATCTTCACATCAGCCCCAGAAAATGCTGTGCTATTCCATATGACTTGCTGGAGCATTTCACACAAAATGTGTTTGTCTTTTCTAGCTAAATAAATGGAAAAAGGCTTTTTAGGCTGCGCTGGAGTCAATTATAGAAGAAAAATGCGCTTGCCATGGGACCCTGAGCACTGTAAAAGAAAATGCTTTGGGAATGATTAGAACACTTTTTATTGACACTGTAAATTTGTTTTATCGAGGCAATGAGCTGACACCGGGAACAAAAGACTCGAACAGTCAACAGCTCGTACTGTTGGAAACTTCACTAGACATTCATTGTTAGTTCTTGCACTGTTTAAAATCTGTTTAAACAATGGGACGTGGGTGAAACGTAGTGAAACCTCTTTTGAATTGGTAATTATGTGTATCCTTACTGCATTGAAATATCTTGGTGGTATTTGCAAGATAAGATGAGCACACCCCTGGTTAAATGGCCTTATATATTGCAATATATCCACTGAGCACATGCAGTCATCAGGCCTAATGACTCCCATGAGATTGCAGCACATGCCATTATGGATTTCCCATTATGTTATGACAGTTGGCAAAATACATTGTGTTGAGGGTATATATCCATTCACTTTCTCGGAATGTAAACTCGGTTGAACCAGAGTAAAAAGCTTTTGGAGCCTAGCTAGGTTTTGTGCTTTTGGATAAAAAATGTAGCTTGTAAATGGAAGCACAGGGTGTACTTTTTTGTTGTGACATGCTGATTCAGTACTGGTGTACTTTTAGGGCAGCTGTCCTGTGAAGTGGCCAGTTGTTATTTTGGTGACGTATTGTGACATTTTCTGCAAGTATTTCAGGGAGTTCCTCCTGACGCATCAAATAATTTCATTGTTTTTGTGACTGATGTGCCTGTCGGGTGTAATGTGCTTTGAGTATTTGGCCTGGTACTCTGTCATTGCCTAATGTTTGCTTTGGAAATCCATATTTTAAGTTGTAAAATTTATGTTGTAACTGATGCATGTTGCTAATTTGCAATTAACTAAATTTGATTCAGCTTTGCTGCTGGATTTTGGATTTAGTAAGTGATTTAGGTTTTATTCTGTTTTTCCATGCTGTGTTTATATTTGTTTGTTAACTTATGTGCAATATAACGTTTGCAAAATCTGCATCCACTCTCCAACACCTGCAGGGAATGAGATGAAACTTAGCCATTTTATTTGGGTAGCTATCTGGGAACGAGAAAATATTTGACATTTATTAGAGGTTATGTCCTGTTCTCTTTATATTTGCTTCATTTGGCTTCTATTTTTCAGCACGGATGGGGTTTCATTTCATTTTTTTATGCTGACAACATTCAAATTTATTTGCCCTTGAAGCACATTCACACAAAGAAGGTTTAAGTTCCTTAGCCACATCATGGGTTTCTTTAAAAATTTTACATCTTAATAAGAACAAAAAAGAGGTTATTTTGTTTGGCATTCCGACTGCATCGCTGGTTGTTATTTGTGTGATTTATTTATTTATTTTTTCTCCTACGTAAAACCTTTTGTGAAAAACTTATTTTTTGTCATTTTGGTGTCATTTTGATTCTTCACTCAAATTTGATAAACAGATAAATGCTGTTGTCAAAACTAGCTTTTTTTCAGTTAAGATTGCTATCCAGCTCCTGCAAATATTATGTTCCTTGCACTGGTTCCCGGTCTTAATTACAGAATTAATTAAAAAAAATGTTTTAAAGCTTTGACAGGATTGGCGCCTCAATACCTCTCTGGCCTTCATAATCCTTCTTAATTGATGTACTAAAACCGGAAAGGTTTTTATTTTGCGTAGAGATGACAACATTGTCAAAACAATACTCCTTCACATTCATACGCTAAAACAACTAAAAAGGCTGTATTATGCATGCCAGGCCAGTAGTTGGCGATGTGTAAAGAAACACTACGTGCCCATTGACTGAACATGTAATATGCATGCGTATGATGCAGTTTTAGTAAAAAAAAAAAAAAAAAAAAAGGTTATGCAGGATGGTAATACAAATATCTTATTTTTAAGATTTTATCTCCCTTATTTTTTATTATTATTATTTTTTTCCACTAAGAATACACTTAACTTGTGTAATATTTGTAAGTAAATGTTACATTAGCTTGTTAGGGCAGTCCTAAATAAATAAAAAAAACTAAACAAATGAATGCAGTTATTTAAACTTATAGGCAAAACCGTATAATAATGATATTTTACAGATTCGTCCTGTCTTTTAATATGGATCTTTATTTGCACATGGGTTCTATGGTTGTGACTCTGCTGGTTTTACTTTGCTCAAGAGTAATAGACTGCAGAGGTCATTTGTCATCATAATCACTCGTGAGCCCTTTTTCAGTGTCAGGAGACCCAGAGTTCAGCCGTGCCTTCACCCTGTTGCTTAAATGATGGATTCTCACTCTCCTTCTCTACCATCTCTTTCTTTTTGCATCTCTGTCCTCTTCTCTTCTTGTCATTTGAATGTTAAAAGCATTTTGGGACAGGGTCAGTGGGTCACTGTATGTATTGTAAAAAGGGTGATCCATCAGAGATTAGACAGAGAGGTATGTCGAGCTATCAGGGAATATAAATAGCAAAAGAAACCCAAGGAGAAGTACTAATGGGGAAAAACAGAAACAGGTGGAACTTTTGAGGGCACCTACAAGTGTCTCATGAAGCTGAACGTAAAAAAAAAAAAAAAGTCTGAGAAATAGAGTAACATTCATGCTCCATTAAGTTCAGATTTGGAAAGTTCTGGGGTCAAGTATTTATTTTCTACTTATGTATTATGTGGGTTTCTGGACGACTGTATTCTGATTGATCAATATTGGCATTGATTGGACACATATATTTGTATAATGACCACTAAATTGCATATTTGATAATTTTCAATTGCAACACATTCATCTCTGTGTTGTGTCTCTTTTTTTGTTTTTGCTAAAAAATGCAGTAAAAATTACCTGCAGTAGTAACAAATTTTAATACATTTATTATTTTTTTAGTTAATAATAAGAACCCTACCTGGAAGACTTAATATTAATTTTAATATGGTGAATATAACGCAGTACCTTTAATGAATAGAAGCTCAAGGGTCTCCAGAAAACGCTACTTGGAGGAACTCTATCTGAAAAAGACTTAAAGGCATACTTCATCCCCCCCCCCCAAAAAAAATGTCATCAATTACTCACCCTCATGTCGTTCCAAACTCGTAAGAGTTTCGTTCATCTTCGAAACACAAATGAAGATATTTTTAATGAAATCTGAGAAATTTCTGTCCCTGCATTGGCAGTCCACACCACTACCACTTTGTCTCATAGTTCATAAAGAGATCGTAAACTAATCCATATGAATCAAGCGGTTTAGCCCAAATTTTAATAGACATGATCACTTTTTGATGAACAGATTGAATTTAGCATTGTATTCACATAAAAACATTGATCAGGGGACATAAACCTCATTTGTTCTCGTATGTCAAGCAAGCATGCTTGAGCTTCCATTTACCATAACTCATGTGTGTGTTGATGAATGTGAAGAAAAGCAGATTAAAAGCAGATAAATAATAATATATATTAGTATTGTAATATAGTTGACAAACCCAATTGATTTTTTTAGGTTGTCATGGACTATTTTTCTTAGCAGAAACATTAATCTAAAAGAAAATCGAATCAATATTTCATGTCCAAGTATTTTTTTCATTATGTAGTCTTGATCGTGATACCACTCAGCTTTGCGAAAATATTGGATGGAATGTGTGTTGTGTGATTTGAAACTATCAATATTACAGATCAAACACAGCAACAGTTGGTGGAGATGCAGCCAACATGAACATAAACATAATTACCTAAACAGACTTGATACATTCACATCCATTTAGCAAATGTACCATCATGTCACGTACTGTAATTATCAGAGAGACAAACTCGAGATAAATTAGAGTAGTCATGGTGTGGACGCAACAGATCTTCTATATTGAATAAGCCATATTCAGCGAGGATCTACAATCACTGCATGAAAGTAATTGGTTCATTAAATGTGAATGGCTGACGCTCAGCCGCTGCCAAATTTTAGTAGTTTGGCACAGGTCTGCAGCTTCTAATGGACTGGGTTACCACGAATGATTAATAAACACAATTTATATAATATCTAATATCTCTGCATTTTAGCACAGATATTCATTAGCATGCAAAATGTTGAATATGGTGCTTTTCCACAGGACTTATACCTTGTAATTCTGGCATCAACCCATTACAACTGAAGAGGAAATAATGTGTGGGAAGTTGTTTGCTTCTGTTTTACAAGTCACTGTAATTTACAGAGAGAGGCTCTGTGCTCAGCAAGCGCTTCCATTATGTGAGGAACAGATAAAGCTAAATAAATAGATTTAATCGTAGAACATGCTGTATTCTCATTTCTTTTCTTATTTCTGTTTTCATTTGTGTTTAGCTAGTGTACAATCAGCATTCAGAATCTGCACACATGTGATGGACGTCTAGAGTTTTGTTGTTATAGTTCCTCTTCTGCTGTCGTAGATAAGCACATAGGGTGCCATCGACGTACTTTTCCTTGCAGTACAACACAATCTCTTCCAATTTTTGCATCTCTCCGGTAAAAAAGTTTTTTTTCAAGGTCTATTGTGTTGATATTCAGAGCATGTCAGGAGGGAGCAGTACTTTCCTTTGTTTCTTCTTCTCTGTGCCAAAATGTGCCAGTGCCAAGAAAACCATTAGCTTGACAGTGTCTCCCCAAAATGTGTATTAATATACCTCCATTACCTTTTCCTCTCACATGCTTTCCAGTTGTAGTGGAGTGCCATAGGAAGTGTTTTTTCAATGGCTGGCTCCGGCACATCACAAACTACAGCATCACTGTGACTGTAAGTGCAAGTTTGTAAGGGGCGCTGAGAGGGATGGTGATGGGAAAAAACAGGGACAAATAACTTGCAGAGAGAGTGAGAAAGAGAAAGAGAAAGTGAGAGATGGAAAGAGAAGCTGCAACTGATTGAGTACCGAGGCCAAATGGACTACTAAAAAAGGTTTATTATTAAATTATTTTGGATTAATATGTTCATACATTTTTAGGTCGCCACAGTCAACAGAAAATTGACAAATTTACCATATTTTGTGTATAATACATGCATTAAACTGCTTTTCTTTTATGGAGCTGATATACTGTATTATTGTGATGATGCATGTTATTGTGTATATCAGTATATCAGTAGATTTAAAAAAATATATATATATTTTGAAAAGTCTTTTATGATCATCAAGGCTGCATTTATTGTATCAAAAATACAGTGAAGACTGTAATACTGTTGAAAATTTTTACAATTTAAAATAACTGTTTTGTATTTTGATATATTAAATAATACATCTATTTAAAGTCTATCTAAAATCTATTTTAGTATATTAAAATGTCAGTTTTCCTGGCAAAGTTGAATTTTTAGCATCATTACTCCAGTCTTCAGTGTCACAGTGTCACTTCAGGCTTCATAATTCATTCTAATATACTGATTTTCAAGAAACATTTATTATTATTATTTATCAATGTTGAAAACAGTTATGCAGCTTTTTTTTTTTTTTTTTTTCTCTTTTTTTTTTTTTGGAAACAGCCATAATTTTTTTCAGGGTTCTTTGATGAATAGAAAGTTCAAAAGAATGTAATATATAATTGTTGTGTGACATTATACATGTCTTTACTGTATTTACAGTCTTAACTTGACACTTTTGGTCAATTTAATGTGTCCTTACTGAATTAAAAGTATTTGCTTCTTTCATTATTTATATATATATATATATATATATATATATATATATATATATATATATATATATAGTTAGTCATTAGTACAATTATGTTATAAAACTTCTAGTAATCATTTCTGAATCATTTCAAAATGAAAATATTTAATATATATATATATATATATATATATATATATATATATATATATATATATATATATATATATATAATTGCAGGACTTGTTTTGTCCTGTGTCTCAAGAATAATGAATACAATCCAAAGACAGATCATGTTGGATTGCAGCTATCCTGTCAAGTATCCAGTTTTTCTAATTTATGCACCTGATTGTCACATGTTTCCAAGTCTATCAGCTGCTTCATTTTGGGGGGCTAAAATTTGATCAAATCTTGCAGGCCAAACTCAAACACTGCCAACTTCCTCATGATGCTTTGAAAATCCAAAGCAACATGAGGCTTTGAAAAGCCAAATCATAAAACTTTTTAAATAACTGAATAATGTTCCTAACTGGCAACCAACCTAATGCGATTCACCTTTGCAGCTGGATTTGTTATGACGTTTCTGTCAGTGTTCTATTCCTTATTCAGGAATGAAAGATGTGAATGTGGTACAGAACCAATGGATGGAGAGTTAGGAAGCACATTCATTAGAAAGGCGAGAATGAAATGAACATGCGAGGTGAAGCTGCAGTGTAATAAGGTGCAGGATGGAGAAGTGATTTACTGTTCAACCTAAAGAGACATGGATCCTAATATTCTCTATGAATAAATTAGTTAAGGTGGATTGGATAATACCAGAATACTGAAAAATGGTGAAAATGGAAGAAAAGTATTCTCATTCTTATTTTAAAAAGTGCTGAGTAAAAATGTTAAAAATGATGTAATATGATATGATAAAGTATAAGATACGATATATCTTATACGATATATCATACGATATATGATTGTATAAGATACGATATGATATATGATATTAATTAAATTTTTCGCATGAACACATTTTTTAAATGCATGTGTTGTTATTTTATTTATTTTTTGTGGCAGAGAAAAGGAAAATAGTTTTGTTAACGTCAATGCATGAAGGTTTCGCCAATCATTATTACATATTCGGGTCTTTAGCAGCCCAGATGCATATCTGACACGGATGGATCTCTTCCTGTCGTGATAATATAAAACTCTCCTGATATTAGAGTAACAATAACAGAAGAATAAAATAAAGCATATTTTGTGCTTGGAAGGGTTCAGATTGAGCAGATGTTTTATTTTGTGATCTCAAACAGATTCTCAAAACTATCATTTTCAACTTCTTCAAAATCAATATTTTGATCGCTGACAGCTTCTTCAACAGATCCACAAACAAGTAACAGTGACACTAATATTTGAATGTGTTTATTACCTACTCTGCAGTAAATCACTGAGCCATTTCAAGTTTTGCTTTTGTTTTCTGCCTGCGGTAACTATGAGTGAAACGTCACTTCATCATTGTGTATCAGACAAAGAATAAAGGCGAATTGGACTTATTCACATCAAAAATTCAATTGTTGTGCAGGAAAAAAATACTTTAACTCTTAGACACCTCGGGTCATTAACAACCCTATACAGTTTTTTCAAAAAATGAATGGGAAAACAAGCATTCTTTTATAATTTTTTTTTTTTTTCTTGATATTTCCTTATAATGAATTTATTGTTGTGGTTTGCTATTTCTGTGATCTCATGCGTGTCACACCAGTAAACACGTT
The DNA here is from genome assembly GCF_963993115.1 of Abramis brama. NCBI lineage: Eukaryota > Metazoa > Chordata > Actinopteri > Cypriniformes > Leuciscidae > Abramis > Abramis brama. Next base: position 29,261,124 of record NC_139971.1, read on the forward strand.
ATCAGAGAAGAAAATAGATGAATTGTTGTTCATTATGTCATCAACTAAAAAAAAGTGGCTAACTGCAGACTCAGAGATATGAATCAAAATTTGGAATCCTCTAAATGACCAGTGTATTTTGCCTATTTGATGCAGTGCTAATCTAATTAAGGAGCCTGTGGTGGCAGTGGAGATTAGTTTTCTGATGAGTGTTCATTACAGGGGTCTGAGGGGTGGCCTGGGTCCTACAGGGGTCTGCCCAGGGCCTTTGATCCCTCTTATCCCCTCATATAGGCAGACAAGTCTACTCTCAGATCACCTTCTCCACTAGGGCCAGGCATAATCTCTCCATCCCCTTTTAAAACAGGCTTAGCTCATTATGAGTGAGGAAAGCCCTTGTCCTGTCTACGGACTGCTGCTGGGGTTAAGCTTATGTGCCAGCTTCCTTTTGGACCGGAGAAGGGAAGATGTTTAAGCCCCATCGTCCTTTTCCCATGCAGCATTTCTTGTCTTTCTCTGTATGTGTGTCTTTCTCTGTTGCTTCCTCTGCCTCATGCTGAAAGCTTCCCCTTCTTTTGTTCATTTTAATCCCAGCAGCCCAGAACCACATAGAGAGACTAACACAACAGCCCAGCACCACATGCAGATTCTAGCACAGCATAAGTATATTGTATATTTATTTAAAATCACTTCAGCATTTCTGTTTGATGAATTTCTTTTGGACTAAGTACTATACAAGTTTTTAGATGACTTGAGGGCAATACAATAGCACAGTGACAGCTGTGACAGCAGCTCTCTTCTTTACTGTGAAGCAACTTTACTTTTATTAAATTATCTCAGATACTTGTTTATTCCAGACTTTTGACTCATCCCTTAATATCTTTTAAAATGATTTGTTCAGTACGGTGATTCTGAAACCCATTCTACTGTTATAGCAGTAGGACTTTGTGTGTTTTGACTGATTCATTGAATTGAATCCATGAAAACAATGCAAACAAGTAAATATGTGCATTTGGAGAAATCTTTTGGAGAGACTCCAGAAATGGTGTCTGAGCATCATAAAGGCTTGGGAAGTAAATTATTTTTTCACATAAAAGATTTGATTGGAACTGATTTGTTCATGCACAAATTACTATAGTTTATTGTGATGAGAATTTGATCCGTCATAGTTGTGATTCTTGTGAAATGTCCTTATTGTGGCTCTATAATGTTTTTTTTCCCCCTACACGTCTAATTGTTGATATGTGATAATGTTGTGCATTCTTTATGATTCTATCAAATCCATAAAGGCACATTATATAGGCTTGTACTGGTGTAATAGCTCACCTCATTAACAGAATCATGATAAACTTTTCCAAGTGTGGCATCCTTTTCTGTTTACAAACTGGCTGGCCCCACATTGCAAAACACTCTGTCCATTGCATTCATTAAAACACTGTACAATATTATGTGCATATAGTAACAGCTTGTGAAGATCTTAGTTGCAATTTGTTTATTTGTTCCACCCTTGATTTCTTTCTAACAGTTTCACAGATGAGTGTTTATTGATGTCTATCGATGGGTTTGCCTGTAAACAACAGCGGTCTCATGTTCCCATTGTGCTTCCTCCAGGGATTGCACAACAAAATCAGTCAAAATCGACAGGTTACACGTGTAATACACGTGAAAGAAAGGTCAGATCTAATAGCATGATCTTCCCCACATCCACTTTCCCATCAACCCATCCTACCAAAATGAGTTCCCCTTCTTTAAGACTGATGCTGTGTTGCTTAGATACAGTGTAAGTCAAGATGGATTATTTGAGTGTCTTTTTTGACTCCTCCATTGATCATGTCTCTCTCTCTTTCTCTTGATCAATCAGGCCCTTATAGTATTGCAACAGTTTTAAATCCACCACTTTCAGCTGTATCCACCACTTTTCAGTCTGTATCTGAGAGAATCATTTAATGATTCTGTTCCTTTGGCCAACCTTTAGAAACATTATCTCTCTTTCTTTTTTTTTTCTTTCTTTTTTTAAGATGCATGTAATGAATTCACTAACCAAACAAAGATTGCTTGTTTCAGATGTTTGGGAGATTTAGGGTTACCACAGTCTTGGTAAAGCATTGTGTTTTTAGTTATTTTTTAGCCTGTAAAAACGTATTCAGTAATAATAATAATAACACAACGTGAATATACATTTTTACATAATATACAATGTTGTATTAAAAGAAAAAAATATTGAATGAGTGCAGTCTATAATATAATTTAGAAAAATCTCTAATAACTGAAAGAGTGTGGAGACCCTGAAGTTTGGATTAAGCTGTTATTCTGGCTTCCTGAAATAATGTGTGCATTGCAAATATTATGTTTTGTTAAATATTTTATAATATAAAAAATATTCAAAGAAAAAAAATGATGTTCAGTGGTTGCTCTTTCTTTTGGAGCAGACTATGCACTTAAAATATTGCAAAGTAATTGCATATGTGCAGGTTAGTGCATTTTAATAGAATATGTATCACACTGCCTCATTTTAGATGCAAATAACAATAAAAAACAAATTTAGTAATTGCAACACCTTGGTCGTAATTATATATCCTGTTGCAGTGAGGACAGATAATATGAAGAGAAATGGCTTTTTTTTTTCCTTTCCTTTTTATATTATTTTTTAATAGCTGTTTTCTTTTTATTACGACATGCTATGAGCAAATAGGTCCCCTGAAACAGAATATTTCTCACCTTCCTCTTCAAGTGAAAACATTTTTCATTAGCTGCAAGTGCTCATGTCAACCAGCATTTATGAGGCATAAATTACAAGAAAAGAATGGAAATTTACCAAACCAAAGCTCATTAAAAGCTATAGAACAAATATGTTACAGTAACACATACATGCCTCCTGGACTAATAGTTGACAAGCATTCTAGGTCATATTTGAACAACTTTGAGGGAATTGGATTGCATGTTTTTTTCTTTGCATGCATACATTTTGAAAGTTTCATGAGATTCTTAGATAATGCCAAATGCACAGATTTTGCCCATATTTGGATGAGTAGAAAATCACTGAGGTACACTGACTTGTAAACCATAGAGAGGCTTTTTGACTGAAGAAACTTGTAATTGGAATCTTACTGGAGAAGTTTTTTGAATGAGTCAGACTGAAAAATAAAAATAAATCTAAAAGTAGGGTGTGAGATTGAATTCTCCCTGGAAACTATTCTGGAAATTATCTTCAGCTTGCTTGAAACTTACCTTATGGGGCTCAGAGAATACTGTCAGTTTGAATAATCTTCCAATCTTCTCTGATCATTTCATTCAGTTGAATGGCTTTCTGGCAATGCTGTGTGGTAAGGTAATGCTTTATTTATGTCTTTCTCGTTTGGCGGTGCCTGTTTCTGTTGGCAACAGAGCTGTCTTTTTCTTGTCAGGAATACAAAACACAAGTTTGTTGGGGTTCTGAGTGTGAACAGGGGACTTATGGCCTCTTCATTTAATATAAATTTTACGTGTCTGTTGTCCTGGCAGTGTTACAAAATCACTGTAACTGTAATAGTCTCTGGTAGGGGTGTAAAAATTAATCGTTTCTACGATGCATCTCGATGCAGACGACGGACGAAGTTCAAGATGACGGTCAATCTCCCTCGGTCTGAGGCACCATGCAAGATCTCACCTCGTGGACCATCAGTGATCATGAGGAAGGTGAGGGATCAGCCCAGAACTACATGACAGGACCTGGTCAATGACCTGAAGAGAGCTGGGACCACAGTCTCAAAGAAAACCATTAGTAACACACTACGCCGTCATGGATTAAAATCCTGCAGTGCACGCAAGGTCCCCCTGCTCAAGCCAGCGCATATCCAGGCCCGTCTGAAGTTTGCCAATGACCATTTGGATGATCCAGAGGAGGAATGGGAGAAGGTAATGTGGTCTGATGAGACAAAATTAGAGCTTTTTGGTCTAAACTCCACTCACCATGTTTGGAGGAAGAAGAAGGATGAGTACAACCCCAAGAACACCATCCCAACTGTGAAGCATGGAGGTGGAAACATCATTCTTTGGGGATGCTTTTCTGCAAAGGGGACAGGACGACTGCACCGTATTGAGGGGAGGATGGATGGGGCCATGTATCGCGAGATCTTGGCCAACAACCTCCTTCCCTCAGTAAGAGCATTGAAGATGGGTCGTGGCTGGGTCTTCCAGCATGACAACGACCCAAAACACACAGCCAGGGCAACTAAGGAGTGGCTCCGTAAGAAGCATCTCAAAGTCCTGGAGTGGCCTAGCCAGTCTCCAGACCTGAACCCAATAGAAAATCTTTGTAGGGAGCTGAAAGTCCGTATAGCCCAGCGACAGCCCCGAAACCTGAAGGATCTGGAGAAGGTCTGTATGGAGGAGTGGGCCAAAATCCCTGCTGCAGTGTGTGCAAACCTGGTCAAGAACTACAGGAAACATATGATCTCTGTAATTGCAAACAAAAGTTTCTGTACCAAATATTAAGTTCTGCTTTTCTGATGTATCTAATACTTATGTCATGCAATAAAATGCAAATTAATTACTTAAAAATCATACAATGTGATTTTCTGGATTTTTGTTTTAGATTCTGTCACTCACAGTTGAAGAGTACCTATGATAAAAATTACAGACTTCTACATGCTTTGTAAGTGGGAAAACCTGCAAAATCGGCAGTGTATCAAATACTTGTTCTCCCCACTGTGTGTATGTATATATATATTGTGTGTGTGTGTGTTTAAACAAACTATCAAAAGATCAAGATTTTACAAAGATACAAATATATTGGCTTAAACATCTGAGTTTGAATGGGCATTATGCTTCTAATAGTTACAATTTAGATTATTGTCATGGTACAAAATACTATTTTCACGTTATATACTTATAATGTAAACTCAGCACACAGTGCAACATCATAAAAGGCCAGCTTTGTTCATTCTCTTCTGTGTCGACGTGTCCTTTATCTCTTCCCCTCTTTCATGTTGACTTCCTCCTGTTCTTCTCTGAGGACATGAGTGAAAAGGAAACCTCTTCCATTTTTAGGTGTTGAAAGTGTCTCTGGAGGTTTTCAGGTAACTTTATGTCTCTCAGTATCGAACCTTGGCTAACTGCTGTAGAGTGGAATCTAAAATTGTGAAAGATGTGTGACGCTGTTTACACTCGCCTTAAGCAATTTCATTATCAGCTGTTCTTTTTCTCCTTGTCTGTTGCTCCTCCTCCTCCAATATAATAAATGCAGTGCTGGCTACCCAGCCAATGTACACACATACACCTACATTCACCAATTTCATGTCTATTTGAAGCTGTCGAGTTTATTAGGCTGTGCGGAGATGACTGTGAATGTATATAATTTATTGGATTTCCATTGCACATATATATATATATATATATATATATATATATATATATATATATATATATATATATATATATATATATATATATTTCAGTTTCATCCATAAACTCAAACTACTGTACAATGCTAAACAAACACTGCATTTTTTACACTCACTAGCGGTTTAAATTTCAAAGAGCCAACCAGTTACTTTTGCTCTGTTACAAAGCCTAGCAAACTGCCAACAGAGACAACATATAGACACAAAGGCATTTCCCAAAGGTCGGCTTGATTATGCTGCCTCTTCCTCAGATACCAAATGTTTTATTTTAGCTGCAGAGAGACTCTAAGCTTCTGATTGATGTTTGGTAGTGGGACTCTTTTGTAGCACTTTTTCTAATACGAGAACTCTTGAAAATGACTATATCATCATGTCCTTATATCTCTGCATTAGGAGAGGCCAAGAAGGGAATTGTTATGGGTAAATGTAAGAAGCAGCTTGTCTCTTGGCTGATGCAGTGCAGAGCCATACGGGCTGCTGCAGGCTGACTAGAGTGATATATGATGGGAGATGAGAATTACTTTGGTGGCACATCCTGCAAATTACTCTTTTTAAAAAAAGCATAGCAGTGACACCAAGCTGGAGCGGAATACCCTGCCACATAAGTTGTGCTGGCCTCTTTTTTGCTGCTTGGGAGGCCGAAAATGTCCTAAAGCTCCTCTAAGTACACACCTTGGTGGGGAACTTATGTAACCATAGTCCTGACATACATTTTTATTCTCACATCATGACTCATGGGTTAGAATTAGTTTGTACAAACCTTTCCACTCTATTAGAATTGGGCTTACAGTTCTCCCAAAAACTTTTAACACTTTCCACATTCAGTCAAAGCATGTAGTAACCAGAGCCTGTCTGGAAAAGGACAAAAATATGACATGACACTTGCACTACATTTCCTATGTTATTTTTGTATTATTTATTTATACTATTATAGTATTTTGAATTGGCTTTTATTTTGATATTTTCAGTTTTCATTTTAACTTAACATTTAGTAATATATTGTTTGATTTTAAAGTGCTGTGGTGAAAAATCTAGTTTTTAATGTTGGTTATATGTCTATGTGGTGTTAATATGCTTAAGATAAACCATGTGCAAATCCATCAGTCAACACCAAGGAAAGTCTCAGAAATGTGGTTTGAAACCACCACCAACCATCACAAATATGTAACCAATAACCAAAAAATGCAAAGCAAGGCATTTCCTATCATTCCTATCATGCTATGTGGACATTTTAACACAGTGAGCATGGAAAAATTGGTACATAAAGCAATATAGCGGGTGATTTATATAATACTGTATATAATGGGATGTTATAATGAACTATATGTTTTCTCCACTGACTTTCTATGATTTTAGAAGGCAGCTGTCTGACTTTGAGATGACGAACGGGAATATGGTTTGTGTTACATTAGCAGCACATTATTAGCTGTTTGATAACGTAGTCAAGCAAAAGCCTGAGAAAGTGGAGACCAATACATAAAATGTATTACCATTCTGATACATTGACTTGTCGACGACCCTGTATAATTCACTCTTCCTCTTCTTCTGAATCATTTTCTGGTTCAAACATTTATGGCTGAATTTAACCAATATTTCCACTTGCTATTGTGTATCGTTTACTACAGTTGACCGAGTGGTTCAGGTAGTTCAGCTGGTGTGATTGAGTGTGCGCATATCCACGTAGTCCATGTAGTTACATTCAAGCTATTTTAAGGCCTGAAGAAATTATTTTCACAGGAAAAAAAAAACATTTAAAAATGTTATTGTAATTATCAAAGATGAGTTTTAAGGGATACAATTATGACAAAAGGGGGACTTTAATATTTCTATTAACCACAATTTTAATTTTAATTTTAAAAATGTAATACTTCAACTATTAAATATTAAACCAAGGCAACAGTTTTTCATCTAATATGTATGTTTTATTTTATTTCATCTTTATTTCAGTTAATGAAAACAATATTTAACCCTCTGAGGTCTGAGCTGTTTTCTGGGCCCTGGAGGTGTTCTGACATGCTCTGACATTTCTGGTTATTTCTGTTACTTGTGACATTTTCATGGCTAAAGTCTAATTACACTGTATTCAGCACAAACTCTGCTACAATAATATATCAGCAGCATGTATGTAAAAGTTTGTAGTTTTGAGATAATGACATTTATGCGTGGTTTTTGAAAATACAAAAAAAAATTCTCACTGAAATAAGGCCATGAAACCCATACTGATTATTTCTTCACAAGACTTTTGAAAATTGTATGACGTAGCCTAGAATATTTGCTGCAAAACTATGTGAAAATCACCCTGACTGCTCATTCAGATAAGACAATATATTGATTTAAAAATTTTACGACGTGTTTTGTGTGAAAAAGCCTTATGCGAGAGCTCATTAATATGTAAGCTTTTCTCACCTGAGAAAGACAAAGAACCTCCCCTAACGGCCCTATTAGGAGCTATCAGGCCCCTATCATTCTGAGCAACCTTGCACAATACTGTAAATGAGGAGATTTAAAAAATAATGGCTTTTAAATTGTTTGGATTTATTTACAACACAACATAATCCAAAGATACACAACAAATGCCAAAAAAGCACTTCAAAGACAGAGACCTTTGTGCCATTCCTAAAAACATTGTACATACCTTTCATTTCCAAGATTTTCACTTTACCATGTTCACGTACTGAGACTCATGTGAATGTTGAAGTCCTCAGTGGCATCTGGGACCTGAAAAAAAAAAAAGTGAACATACTGATATCAAGAGAAAGGCCTGCATGATTTTGGAAATAAATATTAGATTTTTCTGGTTAAAATTGCTTTTTAAAATTCCTTTTTAAAATTCACAGAACACACACACACGTTTCCAACGATATATAATATAATGAACACCAGGTTTGTTGTGCCTTGTAGGCATAAGGTATATGCGCAGTGCGGATAAAATAATAATAACAATAAATAACCTATAGCAGCCTATAAATCTTCCAAAAGAAGCTAGAGAAAAATATATTGATTATCATGTTACTTCAAATGTTTCCATCCGTTATGATGATATGAAATGAGATAATAATAAAAACATGAAGCCGTTTGGTGCGTTTTGCTTTCATCCAAAATATGATACATTCAAACGCGATCGCTTGCAAAATATGATGCATTCAAACGCGATCGCTTGCAAAATATGATACATTCAAACGCGATCACTCTCAAATATAAAACATTATGGTTACCATAAACATATCTATGTTTGAGCAGATATCCACAAACACAGTAAACACATATGATACATTCAAACGCGATCGCTTGCAAAATATGATACATTCAAACGCGATCGCTTGCAAAATATGATACATTCAAACGCGATCACTCTCAAATATAAAACATTATGGTTACCATAAACATATCTATGTTTGAGCAGATATCCACAAACACAGTAAACACGGGTCTAAATATTATAATATTCCCCATATATCTAGCAACAGTTCAGCTGCAACGTGACATTTATGCAACAATAACAAACTAGGCTATGTAAGAATTTCTTACCTTATCTTTCTTGTCTTCAAATCGCGTTCTTCTTCTTCTGAGGTAGCCTAAATCCAATGTAAGCTCAGGCACGTCTTTCAAACTCGACGAAAAGTGAAGTGAAGTGTTTTGTTGTTGAGGTAACGAGCGCGTTCGCGTTCCATGTGGAGATTTGCATGTGAATATCTTTTGCGCGAGTAGGCGTGGCCAAATTAACTGTAATGAGCAAGCGTTTGAGAAGCTGGACATCTTGTTGGTTTTATACAAATTACTTAAACAGATAATATTTGTTTTCGTTTTGAATCCGATCATTTAAAAGTACACACTTAAATGTTTATAAAGGTATATGGCTCATAAATGTGTGACAAGTATTCGCTGAGTTTTGTTTCAGTTTATAGACGTGCTCAAGAAAAAAAAGTTCACCGCGACAGAGAGGCAGAACGCACACCCTGTTTATTTTCTTTATTTTACAAAAGCACAATGTTTTGATTTGATTGTAAGTGGACACATACAAAAGGAGAAATATCACAGATTCTTTTTTTATATTTCTTTTTTCTGTATGACCATAAATGATGGAGTAATTTAAGTTTATAGTGCTACAATGTGGAGAAAATCCGGCAAAACGCGTCGGCGCGTTTGTCGACCTCAGAGGGTTAATAGTTTTAGTTAACGATAATAAGACTTTATATTTCTAGGGGTGAATTCAGGTTGATTGAGACACTTTTTTACAGTTATCTCAATGGCAAGTCCTAAGTCTTTTGGAACCATATAATTGCTTTGTTGGAGGAACAAACCAAAATTTCTTTGCTGAAAATCTTCCCCCTGGGCATGTTTTATTAACTGGGAAAGTTGTGGCTTGTTATTTGGGGTTAGAAAATGAGCACTAGAATGACTGACTGAGCAAACAAACAAGTTAATGAACTGGTATCTAGAGGAGAAAGATTATCTCAGCAAGTGATCGAGTTAGACACTTACTATAGGTTGACATTCACAGTGCATGTCTCTGTTTATTCCGCTCTCAGTTTTGTTATCTCTCTCTCTGACTTTGTCTCATTAGAGGACTTTTGAGTTTGTAGAGAAGAAGTGGCCCTTGCACTGGTCTGAAGTCTCCACTCAACAACATGAATTACACATCACACATTACTCCCTGCCAGTGAGAGAACAGGAATTACTGGAATGTAAAAAAAGGTAGTTGGGCTTCATTGTTGGTCCTAAATGATTCAGGCTTTAAAATAAGCATGTACACGCACCCATACATAAAGACAAATCAGTATAATCCTAAAAGACACATGTAGGACATCCTGTTGTTGTTGTTTTTTTGTTGGGGGGTTATGTTTTCGCATTAAGTATTCTTTTCATCTGACAATTCAGGAATTCCTCATTTAGTGTGTCTTTGATCATTTTAAGTTTGCTTTTCTGTGCGTTAAAAAACAATGTTTCATGGTTATATTTAGTAAGATGGGAAATAGAATGCTGTCATTTATCATTTATCCAAATCAATTTATATTACTACCTTCCCATAAATGTTACCCTTTTGGGTTTTTAGATTTCCATTATTTGGTATATTTATTAAACCGTTTTCCAGCCAGCAGTCTCAGCAGTGTAGGTGGTTTCATGCATGACCAAATGTCCTTAATTATGGGGACTTTGTGGGAACATTTGCACACAATCTAAATCATCATTAATTTTATGTTCATTGGAATGTAGTTTCATAAAGAATGCTTACTTGTGTTGATATGCTTTCTAGGGGTGGTAAATTTTAGCTATGTTTATAGGGTGACTATATTTAAATGATGTGCAATGAACAAAGGATCTTCAATCAATCATTGTCTTTCAAGATTAAGTATTTATATTTTATGCAAAGCAGTAGATATTTCCTATATCAGTCACGTTAGAGTCTCGATTAATTATTCAGTACTGTGCATAGCTTTTAAAATTCCATATGGGCTGAGTGTTCACAAAGCAGCATAGAACAACCCAATCCATCATGAAAGATAAAGTGTAAAAAAAAAAAAAAAGTAAAGTGGAATTTGAAATTGAAAGTTGGTTGGTGCAATTTTTGTTCTTTGAACATTTCTCATGAAACAAACATTAATATACAATGAAAGAAAAGTGCAATTTGGTGCAAAAACCAAAAGGATGTTTTCATCAACTAATTGTGGAAGATAAAATTGTGACAGCTTCACCGGCACATTTATTTTAAAGCGCATCAAAACTAAGCTCTCTTCAACGGAGTGTCTCTACTAGTCTTATTTAGCAGTTAAATTCCCTCATGACCTCTCGGTTGGCCTACTCTGTGTAAAATTGTCATCTTGCCCTTGTGCCGTAATCAATATTAAGGCTAATGTGTTGACTTGTTCTCCTGAGCAGCTCTCACTCTCCATAGAAGTCTATATTTCCCCTGGCACTCATTCACTTAAGATATTACACACTTGAGCGACAACCAGTGCACAACAGCAAGGTTTCTTCCACCATCCTGCACATGAGAATCCCTGTCCATTAATATTTATGGATTCACAAACATAAGAGCACTTTTCAAGCTGTCTGAGGAAAGTTTAATTCATTTTTTGTAAGCCTTTTTCTGTGAGACAGGGAGGGAGGTTAAGTTATGGATGAGGGCAAGACTTCTGTGCGGAATTGATTCTGTTTTTACAATATGAGCACTAGGAATGATGGTAGAGATAAGATATGTCACTGTGCTTTACTGCTGGGAGCCCAAGACCTGGTACAAAATGCATTTCTCATAGTGCTGGCACTTTCCATCAATTCGGTACAAAATCAGGACGGGTCCTTTTTTCTATTCAACCGGACAGTGAAGAGATGGTGGCTTAGAACTCCAGAAAATGTAGAACCTTAAGTCAAACTAAATGCTATATTGGTTGATTCATTTTTATGAGGTTTGCAAATGTTACAAACCTGTTGCCAAAATTTAGGACTTTTTTAGGGATGCAAAATATCATCGGAATGTCATTGAAATCATGCAAACATTTAGTCTATCACCAGACCAAGCTCAATCTTTTAAGATTGAACATTAGTCTGGGGAATCAAGAGGCGTGATCAACGGGCATAGTTCAAATGACTCTGTACGCAATTGGATAGTCAGCCAATCAACCAATCAGACCAGCGATCCAGGTGACGTACTTTGCAGCGAACACTGCAGGCAGGAAACGTGTCAACAAACGTGTTGGTTTGGAGCATTGATCAGCGGTTTGCAGAAGCAGCAATGGCATCGAGCGATTTGTTTGCTAAACTAAAGAAGCCATTGAGCATCGTCGAGAGGTTAAAAGGGATTGGATTGGATTAAACCCGCCAATAGCGTCAGGTGGATAAGCCAGTTTGTGATTGGTCCCCGCATATTTGTAACGGAAGCAGGATAGAAGAATGTACAGGTTTCCAGCCTGAATTGCAGGGCGAAATCAAATCACCGGAAGATCGGGCTGGGTTTACCCAATCTAGCAAACATTTATTTAGTTCTAACAAGTAACCTTTCGGTAAAGACACCTCAGAACTCTGAAACCGGGATGAAATAAAGATACAGTTTTTGCTCAAGACTAATTGAAATGAAATAATAATAATAACAATAATGATAATCTAGAATATTCATAAATTATAAAGTACATATGATAATAAACTATGCTAGAATAGGTAACATGCTTGCAATTTAGCGTATATTAAACTTACTCAGTAGGGCCTAGTTAACTTGGGAACAAATGTAATAAACTTATCACTCATGAATGAATTTTTTAATTTTATTATTTAGCTTACAATGACTGTAGAAGCAGAGTCGAATGGTTGAGCTTGACGAATACAGTCAATGTGATGGATGTGACTGTGTAACTAATGAGATTGTTTAATAAATTGTCAGTTCCTGATGGTCACAATTTTGTTTTCGTAATAGGTAAAATATGATAAAAGGGCATTAACATGGTTACATGCAGGATTTGGGACACATCAAAATTAGTTTAGCAATTAAAATAATTTTTCTACAAATAAATTGAATAATTATCCATTTCAAGGATATCGGTAAAAATTCTGAAAATTGTTGTCCTATTTGAATTGTTCGGCTATGTCCAGACTGCCAACAACAACAAAAACATCTGATTATTTAAAATCTGATTCATACCACATTTGGAGGTTGTTTGAAATGCGATTTCAATCAGATTTTTACAGATGCGTCTCACAATCTGGCTGCTCAAATGATAACATCAAAACCGGTGACGGAAACAATGCACTCCTTGCTGCACAGCAAAGCTGCCAGTGACCATAGCACAGAACATCACAATATAAAACAAGAAACTCAACTTGATATGGCGCTTATTTGAAGAGCGAGTTGATGCATTTTTCTTTTATCCTGCCTAAATAGATCTGATTTGAGAAAAAAAAAAATCAAATTTGCCTGCTATCTAAGCAAAGCCTTTAAAACTACCTTTTAATGCTACATTCATTTTTGTTTTCTTTCTCTTTCTTTCTTTCTTTCTTTCTTTCTTTCTTTCTTTCTTTCTTTCTTTCTTTCTTTCTTTCTTTCTTTCTTTCTTTCTTTCTTTGAGTATCTCATCTGCTTGATCATTCATGCACCCACACACTCTGTATAGAACAGGTACAGCATATATCTCATATACATGGCATGTCTGGTTTAGCCACTGTAAAATTCTCTTTCAAGATACTGTCACCACAACTCACATTGTCTGTAAAAAAAGAAGGGCTGCTTATGTATAATAATCTTTTGACTTTCCATACGCTCTTGAAAATATAGGTTCTTTATTGGCATCGGTGATTCCATGAAGGACCTTTTATAATCCATGGAATCTTCCCATTCTACAAAAGGTAAAACATGTTTTTCACACTAAGAAAAAAATGGTTCTTTTAAAAGCTGTTCACTGAAAGGTTCTTTTGGGAACCAAAATAGTTTTTCTGTGGCATCACTGTCAAAACATCCTTTTGGAACCTTTATAGTTTCATCACTGCTAACACTAGCCAGCAATCCAATACTATCCTCAACCTAAAGGGATAATTTGACAACTGCATGTGCTTGTGTTTTTACTGTCTCACTTCCATTACCTCCCTGAAAACTTCCAGGAATTATTTCAGAGAAAGCCTATGATATTTTTAACCCAATACAACAGGTTGCTCAGGAATAATTAATATCACATCATCTTCACATTCTGACACAGTTTCTAATTAGCTACACCATTTTCCAAAGTTCCTGTATAAAATCTTTTTGAGCTTTAAGTCTGATTTCATATTTAACAGGTTTATATTTAGCCACATTCATCTCTATCACAGTTTGTGCATTTAGTTCAACACAATATTGTTCTAAAAATCATGCAAGCTACATACAGCTAAATTCAAATCTATAAAGTCACTCATCTATTCAAGCAGAAACTTTTCATTTGGGATCCACGCCTGTGTCCATCCAAATTAATTATAGTTAATTATAGACCAAATCAAATCATTTGGTTTATACCGTTACAAGGCGTTTTTTCCTGTGCACCAGCAAATTTGCACTAGTTTGTTTCACTCGGGGAACAGCCGCTCAACTATTATATCTCAATAAATCTAAAAAATATTATTGTGTCTACTGATGTTTGTTTTTTTACAGCTGTCATGGCCGGCTCTGAGCCGCGACAAATGAGGGAGGCAACGAGAACAAAAGCGAATAAAAAAAGTATTTATTAATAAAAATAACGTTTACAACTCACAACTAAATAAGAAAAAAACATAACTACGGAAAACATTCCGCTCGGAAAATCAACGTAAATAAAGAATGAGTTACATAATTAACACAAACACAAAATACACACTCCAAAATACAGCCCTCCATTGGCATTGTCACTGATGTTTTATGCAGTATAGGGGATGGCCGGTCATTTAAGTGTGGCCTAAGCTTTCCTTCTAGTTATCTACAACCATTGCATTTTCATTTGCTGCATGTGCAACAAGTCACATTTATTTTCCCCATATGCTCAGCACTCACAGTTACTTATAGCATCACTTCTGCCTGTCTTCCCCCCATCATTATCTACCCTCTTATTTTTCACCAGTTATGGCCCCCATCAGCTAGCTCAGTGCATGTCTTATTTCCTGTGATTGCAAGCACAACTCTCCCTGCAGAGTCAGCCTGCTGAAATTTTCTCTCAAACAAGCTCTCCATCTTCCTTTTTTCCCCTTTTACCTCCCATGAATTTCCACCTCACCATCATTTTCTACCTGCTGCAGTCCCTTGATTAAGTAGCAACATAAGCACAATTGTACTGCAAGTGTGTATCTGCTACTTAATCCAACATTTTCTTTACAGTCATTCACTCCATGGTGTTTATGCTACAAAAATGGTAAAACGATGTGCCTGGGGTACTTGTAACACTGGTTCCAGGTATCCTGAGAGGATGGACATGGGTATTTATGTTTTGAATCACCGTATTGTGTGCACGTTCACCAGCGTGTTTCACAAGTGTGAGAAGATGTGGGCAAACGGACCAATTATCTGCTGAAGCCTGGTTTATTTATCACTGATGTGGGGGCAGTAACCTGGTTCCCTAAGGATTCAACCCCAATCCCAATAAAGATGAAAATTTTCATTTTCTGGTTGTCATAAGTTACAATTAAATCAGTGAGTCCATGCTAACGTACAAACCTAAATAGCTAACTGTTCTCACGTCATGTACAGTGTAGGTCAAAAAGACATAAACGGAGGTCTACATTTCAGTGCCTCTTCATATTAAACTGGTTAAATGTAAATTATTTTAATCTAACCCTGCGGTACACGAACAGTGTTGTCATCTGTGATTGTGACGACCGTAACATGAGGCTTCTCCCGCTTGCGTTGGGATCTGTAAACTGGGATCTGTTTGTCCGAGTTCGCAACAGTAACTAATGTGGGCGGGGCTTACCAATAGGTCAATTGACTCAAAGGGTAGCATGGGTTTAAGGGCAATTGCACAACTGTGGAAACAATTGTGATAGGTGCAATTCTGTTTGGTGCATTAGCATCAGCTGAAGTCTCTGTTGATTGTCTGTGGATTTATTTTTATTCATGCAGTTCACATTAAATGAGTATTTAAGTACTCATTTAGGTTCATATATTTAACTGGATATATATTTCACAATATTAATGTTTTACTATTTTTTTTAGCTCAAATAAATGCAGTCTTGGTGAGTATAGGAGACATCTTTCAAAGACATATGTACGCCACACATACACTCACACACACACACACACACACACACACACACACACACACACACACACACATACCTACTTAACCACAATGTGAGGACGTATGACTGGGAACCCTACCTTTAGGGACACCCCTTTCTGAAGGGTCTAGAGACAAAAGAAAGATATGACTGCACTTCTGGAGAAGCTGTCATCACAATTATCACTTGATTTTATCAATAAAAGCCTTCCTTAAAGACCTGACATTTTGCCTTCACTTTAGGGACAGTATTTTTTATGTCCATTTTGGGGACATTAAACACAAACTCTGATGAAGTCATACTTTGAGGACCATGGTGATACACATACTCTGGTTAAGGTATACTTTCAGGACATTGTTGAGATGTTATATATTATTTATCCTAAGAAGACAGAAGTAGAATATTACAATTCAAAGTTCCAATACTGGACAGTGAAATCAAGCTAGTGCAGAGATACAGGTGTGAGAGAGTAAACTGGGTTTCTTCTTTTCTGCAAGATCACTGTAAATGGGTAGCCTACATTTTTTGTCTGATTTGTAGCTTGAGATCAAGTGCCTTTGGCTGCTCAGTTGGGGAATGACAATTAACATTCAGAAATATTATTGATTTGACTGATTGACTATCAGAAGCAAAAGATGAACAGAATTGAGCTGAATAATAACACTATTGTCTTTAATTTCAACTGTAAAACAGCTCTACATTATTCATTTCATAATTGTTGACATTTGCAAGTTATTTTATGTCTGTGAAGCTCCTTTGAAACCATCTGTATTGTATCATGCGCTATAGAAATAAAACGGACTTCACTTCATGGCAGAGAACCTTTCACTGACCACCGGCTGCATCCCTCTAGTTAATTTAGCATCGACTGTAAACTAATCATTATCACAAAAACATCTTAAGGAGTTTTCCTCATCAGAGTCATCTTTGGCTACACACTGGGGTTAAGACATTAGGCATGTTCTTCTGTAAAGTGTAGTAATTGTCAAAAAAAACTCTATACAAATAAAAATAGTGATACACACTCTCCGATTAAATGACTCTTTGGGGACTCGAGTGACACACACACTCCGATTAAATGACTCTTTGGGGACTCTAGTGACACACACACTCCGATTAAATGACCCTTTGGGGACTCTAGTGACACACACACACTCCGATTAAATGACCCTTTGGGGACTCGAAGTGACACACACACTCCGATTAAATGACTCTTTGGGGACTCTAGTGACACACACACACTCCGATTAAATGACCCTTTGGGGACTCGAGTGACACACACACTCCGATTAAATTACCCTTTGGGGACTCTAGTGACACACACACTCCGATTAAATGACCCTTTGGGGACTCGAGTGACACGCACACTCCGATTAAATGACTCTTTGGGGACTCTAGTGACACACACACACTCCGATTAAATGACCCTTTGGGGACTCGAGTGACACACACACTCCGATTAAATGACTCTTTGGGGACTTAAGTGACACACACACTCCGATTAAATGACTCTTTGGGGACTTAAGTGACACACACACTCCGATTAAACGACCCTTTGGGGACTCTAGTGACACACACACACTCCGATTAAATGACCCTTTGGGGACTCTAGTGACACACACACACTCATATTAAACGACTCTTTGGGGACTAGAGAGACACACACACTCCGATTAAATGACTCTTTGGGGACTCTAGTGACACACACTCTGATTAAATGACTCTTTGGGGACTCTAGTGACACACACACACACTCCGATTAAATGACTCTTTGGGGACTCGAGACACACACAAACTCCGATTAAATGACTCTTTGGGGACTCAAGTGACACACACACACACTCCAATTGAACGACTCTTTGGGGACTCTAGTGACACACACTCCGATTAAATGACTCTTTAATATTAACAGTCTTGGACACATTGTGTTGAAAGTGCACATTGCAGTTAATGACAGAACTTCAAATTATTCTTTTTTTTAAAAGAACAACAATGAAAAATCAATTAACTTGGAGGTGGGAATGATTCTCAGTGCCCAACTATCCTCTGTACTTCCTCCATCCACCCTTCTTCAAAATCTCTCTACTTCCTCCTTTACATTCTCTCCTCCCTCTTTAACTCTACTCCTCCCTCTTTAACTCTACTCATCCCTCTTTAACTCTACTCATCCCTCTTTTTACCCGCTTTACTCCTTTTCATCCTCTTTAACTCTACTCCTCCCTCTTTAACTCTACTCCTCCCTCTTTAACTCTACTCCTCCCTCTTTAACTCTACTCCTCCCTCTTTTTACCCACTTTACTCCTTTTCATCCTCTTTAACTCTACTTCTCTTCATCCTCTTTAACTCTACTCCTCACTCTTTTTACCCGCTTTACTCCTCCCTCTTTATCCTCTTTAATTCTACTCCTCCTCTTCACCTCTTTAACTCTACTCCTCCCTCTTTTTACCCTTTACTCCTCCCTCTTTTCATCCTCTTTAACTCTACTCCTCCCTCTTTTTACCCTCTTTACTCCTCCTCTTCATCCTCTAACTACTCCTCACTCTTTTTACCCGCTTTACTCCTCCCTCTCTTTATCCTCTTTAACTCTACTCCTCCATCTTTTTACCCTCTTTACTACTCCCTCTTTTCATCCTCTTTACTCCTCCTCTTCATCCTCTAACTCTACTCCTCACTCTTTTTACCCGCTTTACTCCTCCCTCTTTTCATCCTCTTTACATTTACTCCCTCTATTCATCCCTTATATTAGGTGTGCTGGACATGGGCTGTGGCTGGATGTAACCGATTGGTGAGAGTTGCCGTGTGCAGACGAGAGAATGTGATGTCAGACACTTTCTGCTTCCCGTAGTGACGCTCAGGCTAAGTTTGCATACTTTACCACAGCTGAAGTGGAATAAACGCATTATTTTCCAGATACAGATATTTCAGAGACATTTTCATTCAATACATGCACTACTGTTTGTACAAGAATAAAGTTCAAAATAAGCCTAAATACCAGTGAAGTGGGGTCTACATTGTTTTATTTTGATAAACATTTATCGCAACTACATGAAAAGAGCTTTTACTGTTATAAAGAACAGATTTGTGATCCTTAGTGGAACTGAAGGTGTGAGAAGAAACATGAAACGCACGTGATCGTTGTCAAGCGGTGTACTCTGCCAATCGTGGATTAGCTGTGTCATCATCAGAGCTCGTGAGTCGCTCTAGAGAATCTGCTCTGGCTGAGTCCTCCTGCTCTCCAATCACTCTCATTGTACTCTGATGCCTTATGGCACAGTCACGGGCGTCGCTGTCTGAAGTCGGACACAAGTTCTAACCATCAAGCACTGCTCAAGTTAGCCGCTGATCGTTCTGTGCAGCGCTGCATGAAGTCCAACAAGCCTAATGTAAAGGGGACGTAAAGATGGAGGAGAGAATGTAAAGGGGACGTAAAGAGGGAGGAGAGAATGTTAAGGGGACGTAAAGAGGGAGGAGAGAATATAAAGGGGACATAAAGAGGGAGGAGAGAATATAAAGGGGATGTAAAGAGGGAGGAGAGAATGTAAAGGGGACGTAAAGAGGGAGGAGAGAATGTAAAGGGGACGTAAAGAGGGAGGAGAAAATGTAAAGGGGAATGTAAAGAGGGAGGAGAGAATGTAAAGAGGGAGGGGAGAATGTAAAGAGGATGTAAAGGGGAGGAGATAATGTAAAAGGGGAGGAGAGAATGTAAAGGGGATGTAAAGAGGGAGGAGAGAATGTAAAGGGGATGTTAAGAGAGAGGAGAGAATTTAAAGGGGATGTAAAGAGGGAGGAGAGAATGTAAAGGGGACGTAAAGAGGGAGGAGAGAATGTAAAGGGGACGTAAAGAGGGAGGAGAGAATGTAAAGGGGATGTTAAGAGGGAGGAGAGAATGTAAAGGGGACGTAAAGAGGGAGGAGAAAATGTAAAGGGGACGTAAAGAGGGAGGAGAGAATGTAAAGGGATGTAAAGAGGGAGGAGAATGTAAAGGGGACGTAAAGAGGGAGGAGAAAATGTAAAGGGGATGAAAAGAGGGAGGAGAGAATGTAAAGGGATGTAAAGAGGGAGGAGAATGTAAAGGGATGTAAAGAGGGAGGAGAGCATTAGGCTTGTTGGACTTCATGCAGCGCTGCGCAGACCGATCAGCAGCTGACTTGAGCAGTGCATGCCGGTTAGAACTTGTGTCCGACTTCAGACAGCGAAGCCCCGTGACTGTGACGTATGGTATCAGAGTACGGCGAGAGCGATTGGAGAGCAGGAGGACTCAGCCAGCGCAGCTTCTCCAGAGCGACTCATGAGCTCTGATGACGACACAACTGATCCACGATTGGCCGAATCCACTGCAACACAATGATTAAGAGTTAATTCTCACACCTTTAGTTCCACTAATGCTCACAAATCTGTTTTTATAACAGTGAAATCCCCTTTCATGTAGTCACGCTGTTATATTGTCATGTTTATCCAAATAAAACTGATACAATGTAGACCCCACTTCATCGGTATTTAGGCTTATGTTGAACTTTATTCTTGTACAAACAGATGCTGTATTAAGCAGTACATGTATTGCATGAAAATGTCTCTGAAATATCTGTGTATTTGGCAAATAATGCATTTATTTCACTTCAGCTGTGGTAAAGTATGCAAACACAGCGTGAGCGTCTCTCAATTTTAATTTCTATACCTTTATCCTTATTTCTTTTAATTTAGCTCCATTTCTTACAAAAAGAGTATAATGTGCAAAGTGTTAAAGTGTTTGTGCCTCCCTACAAACCACCCTTTCTTTAAGAGTCGTGATCCTGTTCCGCACATAATTTCTCACACCAGTCCATGTTCGCTGCTTCAAAGCTTCTGGCTCTGCGTCACTACGGGAAGCAGAAAGTGTCCGACTCACGTGTCTGTTTTCAGCTCCTCCCGCCTGCACACTGCAACTCTCACCGATCGGTTACATCCAGCCACGGCCCATGTCCAACACACCTATTCACTCTTCCCTTTTTATCCTCTTAACATTCTCTCCTCCCTCTATGACAGAAATATCAAAAAGTTTAACATGACATTCCATCCAACTTCATTGCAACTGAACAAAGAAAACTGAATAATGAAAATTGACTATCTTAATATCCTCTACTTCTTCATTAGCCTTCTTATACTCTAACTTTGCACTTTATATTCTGTTTCATTCCATCCTCAAAATATTTCTACACCTATATCCTCATTTCTTTTAATTTAGCTCCATTTCTTACAAAAAGAGCATAATGTGCAAAGTGTTAAAGTGTTTGTGCCACCCTACAAACCACCTTTTCTTTAAGAGTCGTGATCCTGTTCCGCACATAATTTTTCACACCAGTCCATGTTCGCTGCTTCAAAGCTTCTGGCTCTGCGTGAATGCATCTTTCACAGTCTTGCTTACCAGGAACTTTGTATGTCTTGATGAACTTCATCATGTGTCTCTCTACTGCTTTTACCTCACTGTCCTCCCATTTCTTTTTTGGAGCGTTTGAAGAACCTATGAAATAGTTAAAAACAAGTAAATACTCATTACACATTCTCATTACAACTAAATTGGTGAGTAAAGACCAAATCAAGACTAATGTGTCCTAATGTGTATATTTTTTTCATTTGGCTGGATATTGCTGCATGGAGCTGATTCATGTTTATTTGATTATTGTTGTTTGTGTAGTTTAGAGATTTTTCTTACCTTGATCCTCCCATGAAACAGATTGATCAGATTGAACAAGTTGATCAGTCTCTGCTGGTGCTGTTTTCTGAGATAGGTCACTGTAATCCTCCTCATCACTTGACATGGAATCACCTTGGGCCTCAAGTTGCTCTAAATAATTCACTGACAAAAAAATTTACACTTTATTGCTTATACTTACCATCTGTGACATGATTATATATGTTACCGGCAAAGTGTGAAATCCCGTTATTGTATAGAATGCCTGATGGTTACCTAAGTTACCTACCTACATTACCTAGGGCATTCTATAGAATTCCGGATTACACACTTTGCCGGTAACATATACATTGTTTTGCAAATATGTAAAGAACAGATACACACAGACAGTCCAAGTATACTCGTACCATTTGGGTCAATTTCAATGTCATCAAGTTTCTTTCCTTTGTAGTCAGACAGTGTTCCTTTCTCCATGGCCATTAGCAGCTGGGAGAGCACTTGTTCAACAGGATGGGGTCTGATGTGACCAAACATACCAAAAATCAGCTCAGATGAATCGGATGGTAGTTCTTCTGGACATGACATTGTCAAAAGTGCTTTGATACATCCAACATCTCCCAACGAGGCAGGTAGTTCATCTGATCAATTTATGACTGTACCATCACCAAAAAAGATGAAATGCCAATCTAAAGAGACAAACACCTTGTCTGGTGATAAGACTTTTATTCAGTCAATGCCATCACCAAAGACGGAACTCCGCAAGGCGTACAAGAAGCAGTATTGCCTTAATTGCTCTAAGCCATATTCAAAAATGGCAAGACACCTTGAATTTGTCCATCGCAACGAAGTGGGGGTTGTAAAGGCAATAGCATTTCCAAAACATTCCAAAGAAAGACGAGTACAGTTGAACCTCCTTTGAAAAAGGGGCAACTTTGCCCACAACACAGATGTGGTGAGACAAGGACATGGGGAGATGATTGCCTACTACCGTTCAAAAAATAGACAAAGAGCCAAAGAATTTATTCACTGCATTTACTGCCAAGGGCCTTATAACAAGCGTAGCCTTTGGAAACATATCAAAAACTGTCCTCTGAAACCTAAAGATGATGATGCCCAGGGCAGGAAAAGAGTTCGACCTCTGTGTGCTCTAAACACACCAGTCGGCTTAGAAGTGAGCAAAGGTTTCAAGAAAATAGTGTCCTTTATGAACTATGATGAAGTTTCGCGTGTAGTTCATACTGACAGATGCATCTTTCCTTTGTAGTCAGACAGTGTTCCTTTCTCCATGGCCATTAGGACTTTACTCATTTTTGCCAGCTGCAGTGTTCCCTCTGCGATGGACAAACTCAAGGTGTCTGGCCATTTTTGACCATGTCATGTCCAGAAGAACTACCATCCGATTCATCTGAGCTGATTTTTGGTATGTTTGGTCAACATCGCTGTAGTCTGTGACATCGCTGTAGTCTGTGTCACAGACGGTACTTCCTGAATACTGAATGAGAGAATATAACACTTACTCAAGGCAGTGGTTCCTGTAACATTATGTTTCATCGCATTGTGGATACTGGCAAGCAAAGTCATAATTATGCCAAAAAAATTGAGCATATAAAGTATCACATGGCAAGTCACATACCTGTCTTTTTCTTGATGGCCTTAAAGAGGATATCTGGAAGAGGAGAAATACAAACAAATATAAATAATATATAATTTCATATAATCTATTGTTAGTTCTACAAGTGCAATACAGCCAGACCATCCCAATAATTAAGCAAATTAATCTACCCACCTCCCTTAATGAGAGTGTCTCAGACATCTGCGATTTTGAATCACTGATAAGAGTGAAGATAAGGGTGGAGCAAGAGAAGATGATGATGATGATGATGAAGGCTGCGCATAGGAAGGCAATGAAGGCTGCCCAGGCGAGGATGATGAAGATGAAGGCTGCCCAGGCGAGGATGATGAAGATGAAGGCTGCCCAGGCGAGGATGATGAAGATGAAGGCTGCCCAGGCGAGGATGAGGATGATGAAGAGGAAGGCTGCCCAGGCGAGGATGAGGATGATGAAGATGAAGGCTGCTCAGGCAAGAATGATGAAGATGAAGCCTGCCCAGGCGAGGATGATGAAGGCTGCCCAGGCGAGGATGAGGATGATGAAGAGGAAGGCTGCCCAGGCGAGGATGATGAAGATGAAGGCTGCCCAGGCGAGGATGAGGATGATGAAGATGAAGGCTGCCCAGGCGAGGATGATGAAGGCTGCCTAGGCAAAGATGAGGATGATGAAGATGAAGGCTGCCCACGCGAGGATGATGAAGATGAAGCCTGCCCAGGCGAGGATGATGAAGGCTGCCCAGGCGAGGATGAGGATGATGAAGAGGAAGGCTGCCTAGGCGAGGATGATGAAGATGAAGGCTGCCCAGGCGAGGATGATGAAGGCTGCCTAGGCGAGGATGAGGATGATGAAGGCTGCCCAGGCGAGGATGATGAAGGCTGCCCAGGCGAGGATGAGGATGATGAAGGCTGCCTAGGCGAGGATGATGAAGATGAAGGCTGCCCAGGCGAGGATGATAAAGGCTGCCTAGGCGAGGATGATGAAGGCTGCCTAGGCGAGGATGAGGATGATGAAGGCTGCCTAGGCAAAGATGAGGATGATGAAGATGAAGGCTGCCCACGCGAGGATGATGAAGATGAAGCCTGCCCAGGCGAGGATGATGAAGGCTGCCCAGGCGAGGATGAGGATGATGAAGAGGAAGGCTGCCTAGGCGAGGATGATGAAGATGAAGGCTGCCCAGGCGAGGATGATGAAGGCTGCCTAGGCGAGGATGAGGATGATGAAGGCTGCCCAGGCGAGGATGATGAAGGCTGCCCAGGCGAGGATGAGGATGATGAAGGCTGCCTAGGCGAGGATGAGGATGATGAAGATGAAGGCTGCCTAGGCGAGGATGAGGATGATGAAGGCTGCCCAGGCGAGGATGATGAAGGCTGCCTAGGCGAGGATGAGGATGATGAAGGCTGCCCAGGCGAGGATGATGAAGGCTGCCCAGGCGAGGATGACGAAGGCTGCCCAGGCGAGGATGAGGATGATGAAGGCTGCCCAGGCGAGGATGATGAAGGCTGCCCAGGCGAAGATGATGATGATGAAGGCTGCCCAGGCGAGGATGAAGGTGGCATGGGTGGCGCAGGAGCTGGTGACGGTGATGAGGACAGGGCAGGAGAGCATGAGGTTGATGAGGCCATTATAGAGGTGGACAAAGCACAGGGTGCCGATGAAGAGGGTGCATCAGATGTGGATGCGACTGAGGATGACTGTGACAGCTTGAAATATAATTTGAATAAAAATATAAGGTCTAAAAGCAAAAGGACTAAGCAAACTGTTAATTAATAAAATAAATGAATAATAAAATAATTAACCGTTAATTGACTGAGGCGTTGATCACAGAATAGTGTGATTATGTTCACATATTACTCACCAAACAAACTTTTTGTGATTGCTGTTTAGCAATCTTGTGTTCCTTTTCAATTTCTGCTCTGTTAAAACGTTTATAGCAATCTTCATGATGTTGTCTTAATTTTGCCAATCTTGATTGAAACCGCTTCTGCAGATATATAAAGAGGTATTTAGCTTAAACAAGAATAAAATGTACATTAGCAATATTGAAAACTGTGGCACCCATTTCAGACAAGAACAAACACACTGTAGGAGTGAACAAAAAATGTTTTGCACATTTCAAAGCAAAGATCATTAATAAAATAAAAACTCTAAACAAACATTTATACAAACTTTACATACAAATTGTGACAATAGTCACATTAATAGTTACATTGGTTCAGAGTCAGACATTTAAACTCTGAACCAATAACTATACTTAACTAGCAGAGGTTGGTAGTAAGGCGCTACATTTACTCCATACCATCCAAGTCATTTTTAGTTTGTTTGTTTTAATTGTGGGTACATTTTACATAAGTGTGGGTACATAAGTACATTTCTAATGGCAATACAATTTTGTATCATTTGAAGCGTTTATACACTAGTGACGGGTCGTCATGAACGAATCTTTAATATGACTCGGGACTACCGAGTTGTCTCAGAGAGTGATTCGTTCATTTTGCGCTGACCGCACATGCCCAACATCCCATGGGTTCTGTACTGGAAACAGAAATGATTAGTTCATCTCTCGAGACTTCGGGTCCAAGTCTTTCGTTCTTCCGGTCAGTCCCACAGAGGCTATGCTGTCAGTACCGGAAAGATAAATGATTAGTTCACCTATCAAGTCCACGAAAACTCAAAAGATGAACTAATCAATTCTGTATCCGGTAGCGACTGCATAGCTCAGCCTATATGGGGCTGTCACGTGATGCACGAATGACTTGAACCCAAAGTCGATAGACTCGAAACGTGAACTAATCAATACTGTATCTGGTACTACAGACTGCAAAGCTCAGTTTATGAGGATCACGGGATGA
Source organism: Abramis brama (assembly GCF_963993115.1). NCBI lineage: Eukaryota > Metazoa > Chordata > Actinopteri > Cypriniformes > Leuciscidae > Abramis > Abramis brama. Next base: position 29,287,314 of record NC_139971.1, read on the forward strand.
TCGAACGGCTTAGATCGGGAGGTGAGGTAAACTAACAGAATGCATAGCCTGAAGACCCAAATAAATAAATTAACTGTTTCTCATAATATGGCCTTTTTCTTGCATTGCAATTTTTTTCTTATTCTAAATGCGATCAACATTTGATGTGTTTGGGGAATTTGGCTAACATGTAACATTTTAAATACATTCTGCTGAAATGAACGAAATAACTTGAAAAAAGATTTGTTCATTTTGATGAACGAGATTTAAAGATCTGAGTCAGTAAAATGATCCGAACTTCCCACTACTATTACACACGTGTGCTGGATGAAGTGGATATGCACCTACAATCAACTAAAACCAAACCTTTAAAAAGCATCCTATGGTTTGCCAGCGATAAAGATCTTTTCGAGTTGAACACCTGAGCGCCAGCTGTTAGTGGTTGCCTGTGTTGCGTGTTCATTATTTTGGGGGCCGAGCAATGAAGGGAGGGGTGTGTCTGTTTGGGTGTCGATTTCAAATATCAATAGTGTTTCTCAGAAATCACTCACTGCACTTTCAACTAGCTGGCAGTAAACATCAGTAGATAGTTGCTGCATGTATGAGATGGTTACCGTTTTATTCATTGATGTTATTGCTTTGCCTGACTGCTTATATGGACCATTGCTGTTCACCTTGTCCAATTCAGGAGAAGAAACAGAAGCTGAACAATGGGGCTGGATGTCAGAAAAGAAACCAGTGAATATCAAAATCAGAATATTTGTAAAGGACAGAAAAACTTGTTCATGTTCATTCCTCTAGCTGTCCTACACGTTATCTATCATTTCTTTCACACACAACTCTACGCTGAAAGAGTCAATAATATAATGATACAGATGTTTTAAAGTGGACTTACCGATTTCTGCAGACCCAAACTGCTGGCTGGCTTTTTATCAGTGGATTCTGCTGATGCTTTATTCAAAGGCTTGAGAAATATGAGACCACAATCACATGGTAACTAATCAGAATGAGAGTTAAGATTATGAGATTTGTGAGAATTACTGATTAATCTCTTTAGCATTTTCTTGATAGTACCTTGACTCGCCATGGCCAATCTGAGTCGCCATAATTGTAAGTGATTTCCTCCCCTGGTAGAATGTCTCGTACAGCAAAGAGACACAGGTGAGGTTTTCTGCTCACTTCAACGGTTCTCATTTTGCAAGTATTTCTGGTCTCATCATTTACATAAGTCTTCCCAAGGACGAGTCTTCTTTAGATGCATCCATGCTATAAAGACATAAAATGACCACTCAGTACTAGCTAGACATGTACAGTTATTATAAGTGGTTCTGAACCCCAGTCCTGGGAACCCACCACTCTGCATATGCTGTATGTCTGGTGTTTTAATCCACCTGATTCAGATGAGGAGTTCATCATCAGAACACAGCTCTATGAACTCATCTGAGTGTGTCAGGTGAAGGAGACATACAGAATCTGCAGAGAGGAGGGTCTGAGAACCACTGATCTATATGATATATGAGATTAAATGGCGCACTGCAACATCCTCTCAGCTCTCAGATAAAGGCATCTAAAATTAATCATTTTGTTCTCTTTAGGGAATACAGGGAAAGCCAATTTAGATGACTCAAGGAAACTGCACTCAGTACTCTTAATGTCAGTTCATGTTGAATTTTAATTATTAGGGTGTGTTCACACCTGGCATGTTTGTTTAGACTGTTAGTGTGGTTAATTTGAATAAGTGTGAACACTGCCATCTGAAACCTGGTGCCACCAAACAAGAGGATCCAGATGCTGAATAAATAGGTCTCAGTTGGCTTCCAAACGAACTCTGGTGCGGTTCGAATGAAAAAAGAATGTAACATGGACCCAGAGACATGTAAACGAACCAAAAACAGGAAGATGTGACCCTAAAAAGGACAGACTGGTCAAGCATAACAGGTTTGACAATAGAAATGCCAATCTGAACACTAAGCGGACCCGGACCAAACGAACCAAGCGAACAGAACTCCAGGTATGAACACATCCTAAGTATTTTACAGTTCCAGATATTTTAGCATCCTTACTACATCAATCCAACAGTTCTGTACTCACCACCAATTTTTGCCATGCCACTGAAAATCAAACAGGAACGTGTTCTCAGCTTCAGTGTAGTGTTCAGTTCGGTCGGAAGAAAGCTCCAGTGGTGAAAACTCCACGCTCTAAAGAGGAGAAATACATTAGCTGCAGTTTCTTTAATGTCAACTATTATTTTATTACTAAAAGTTCTCTACCATATGACGTACATTATACGATGTGAAAGGGAAATTACTTAAGGAAAATAGTCAAAAGTCAGGCTAATCTCAAAGCATGATTTGCTTTTTATACTTTACATTATACTTTTAAGTCTTAAAATTATACAGTTAAAATTACATACATTTTCTTACACAAACTTATTTTTGCAGGCCAACCCGGTAGTAGTTGAACATCCCCTGGTTTCCTCCACAAAAACCCACTGGGATTTGCAGAAAATAAGCTAAAGTTAATCTATAAACTACACCACGGTTGACCAACTTCAACTTCCTTACGATGAAGCTTCAACAACTGTGTTGCATTATTTTAAAAGACAATTCTGTTTGTTTATTATTTGCATCTCTTTCAGGTAGTTTTTCTTTGTGGTATATGGATGTTTTATGTGGCTTCTATAGTTTAGATAAAAGTATAGAGTTTTTTTTTTTTTTTGTTGATAAATGTGCCTCCAGGAACTCTAAAGCTTTAAAATCCATCTCCCTGTGTAATATTTATAATGTTTCTGCATTATTATAATGCATGTTTGACTGATTGTGTGATGTATACATCCCCATCCCTACATCTACCTAGAATAGTTTGCAAGAGTGCGATTATAAACACAACGAGGCTGTGAAAGTGACTAGATGAGTTAATCTGTTCAGCTGATGACGTTTAATGTCCCAGACAACCCGTCTCCCATTTAGACACTTGTTAACAACTGCCTTTTACCAGACAAGTAAAGGCTTTTAAAAAAAACACACAAGAGAGTATTACTATTTTATGTTGTGGAGTAAAGCGTGAAAATATCTTGATCTTGTGCTAACCATGGATCTTATTTCAGGAATTTAACCAAAACCCATTGATCATGTTTACATGCACACCGATACGCTGATAACAAAATAAAATCACCTTCTTGAAATAATCCATTATCCAGGTTTACATGCAAACCAATAACCACGTAAACCACTACTTTATAAGTAAATCAGGTTAATGACGTCAAAACCTAACCATTCGTTTATCTGACTGTGTATTTCATATGTCATGTCAGTTGTGATGTTAAATAAAGCCCAAGAGTATTCCAGAATTTCAGAGGAAAACTTCCAGACTCATATTCTCCTCTCATGCAGTATCGGGTGCAGGATTTTGACTGTACCACTTCTGAACGAGATGAGAATACTTTTAAGAGGTTCTTGGGTCAAGAAAACACTCGCTCTGTCTGGATGTGCTTTAATCCAAAATAAGGACACTTTCCTGTCACACATCACACATGCTCCCTTCAATAAGCCACAGAACACAGAGGTTAATGTGTTTACATGCCGGGCAAATCTGCAAATAAGGGGCAAAAATCTATCTGTGTCGATTGGTTTATGCTTATGCTGTTTATGGTGACCTTAGTCTGCGTTTACATGACCACATGCACTGTCGGCTTATTATGCATAACTGGGTTCAGAATGTGCAAATAAACATTGACTTTGGGTTGATGGAACCAGAAATGCAAAAATGTAACTGGTTTTGTTTAACTTGTGAAACATGGATATTAGTTGGCCTAACAACCATATGACTCACCTCACATTAAATTCTCAGTTTTGTAGATTAACGTTATTACTAAACTGCTTAGTAATTTATACTTGCCTTTATATTTGCTGATGAACTGCTCTCGAAGCCCAGGCTTGTCGGTTTCACAGGTAATGTGATGCTCAGCGTCCTGCAGAGGTTTTTTACGCCTTTTATTTCCCAGCATGCTGAATTTCTTTCTTGAAATGACTGAAAAAAATAAATAAAATAAATATAAGGTGAATGAAATAAATAAGCATATTTAAAAAAATCTTGTTGATCTTACTGGAATTGTTCACCCAAAAACATACATAATTAACATACAATTATATTAATTGTTGTTTCAATTGAACCTCATGTTGTTCCAAACCTGTGTTGTGTTTTTTTCTGTTAAACACTAAAGTATATCTTTATATTATATCAACAGAGCTCTATTCAATGACAGCACATGTGACCAGTCAACAACAGGCATTTAGATAAAAAAGGCAATGTCAATGATGCCAAAAACCATTAGTTCTTGTGTGCCTTGTGACCACAATTGACATCAATCTACTGTATATTCATATTTGATTTAAGAGCGTATGGGAGATTTTCAGTCAGTAACCAGCTAGATTCATAGGGGCTATTTTTAATGTGCTTTTGGTCTGCTTTGGATTTGACACACACAATAAAAATACTATAAAGTGTCTATGTACTGGCATTGGGCAAAAAAGCTCTATAAAGATAAATAATAATAAGAACAGGCATATAATGTAATAAAAAATATTATATAAAATAAAAATTATCAAATAATAATGATATAAAAAAATGGAATTCATTATTTCATTATTTATACAAATTACTGTTGATAGTTGACAACACTTTTGATTAAAAAAAAAAACAATGATATAGGCTAGTAGACTATCACTGACTCAGTTGTTTAGATTAATTTGCAGAATCTAAAGTACTATTATATAAAAAATAACAAAATTCTATTTACTGGCCATTGCCTACAAGTTGGCAATAAACTTTTTCTTTATTGCAGCAAATCATCATATTAGAAGCAAACTCAAATACAGTCGAGAAGTAAATAAAACCCTAAGGAAAAAATAATTAAACAACTAAAATAAACACATCTTACTAACTTTCATATTTCACAATGTATTTAGTTATCATGCATTTTGAGGACAAGTCTAGATCTCACCTTTAGCCTTTAATGCGTGCGTGGTGGGGGTTGTCGTCGTCTGTTTCGCGTCCCATTGTCACGTGTCTGCATTTCCCGGGAAAACACATCCACGGTCGCAGACTTGCGTAAATGACGTAATTACGTATTTGGATTTCACGTTGAAATTGTGACTACATTTATTTAACCTAATAGAACATTATCTGATGGCAAGAATCTTTTTTTCCACAGTTTTAATCACAGTACTCTTTCTTCAAACTAAAAAAAAACAAAACAAAAAAACCTGTGGTGAAGTGAGTCTTTCCAGAGTGTCTTTTCCGGTCTTTTCTAGTGGACAGAGCACATGATCACTTTTAAACGAATCCACCCGCCTCGAACTAGGAACCACTGCGCATGTGCGTACAAGCACAGGTTTAAAAGAGCAAAAAATGCCTAAATGAGCAACCTAGATCTCTTGAACAGGCATATTATTTTCTACTAATATCATTAATCAAAATAGTAAATTGATGTCTGCAAATATACAGCAGGGCTGATATGAGCTGGTATATCTCCAGTTCTGCACTTGTCTGTGTTGTTGTCATTTCATCAGTGTCCCACAACTACTTCAGAATTTATTTGAGTTAAGAAGGGGGAAGGAGTGTGGATTATTTCGAGGCTCAAAATTAAACTTTAACGTGTAATTTAACAGCATTATCTTTTTATGTATTTAATAAATGAATGGTATTTACATTAAAGGGCGGAGAAGCTGTTAGACAATGTAAAAGTGCTTTAAAAACGCATAGCCACAACAGATTGTCATCTTTTGAGCAGCACTGCTGATTACCTATCTCTCTGTCACTGGTCAGTCTGTTAGTTCATTCATCTCATCTCTTTCACTCTGCAGTCAGTCTCAGTGCTGTGGGGGAAGGGCGCGCACGCGATCAGTCTCAGTGCTGTGGGTGAAGGGCGCGCACGCGATCAGTCTCAGTGCTGTGGGGGAAGGGCGCGCGCGCGATCAGAGTCAGTGCTGTGGGGGAAGGGCGGCTGATCACAGTATGAGCAGATCTCAGTCAGTCTGACAGGCAGAGACAGAGCTAGGGTTAGGGTTAGGGTTAGGGTTAGGGTTAGTGTAGATCCAATGGCTTTTAAAATCAAAGTAAGAACAAAATACATCTGTAAACAAACATTTAAACGTGTCAGCTTGATTCATGATTCTTTTAAACACTTTTTTTCTTTTGTATTATGACTATATGTAACTGCTGTCTCTATCTCTCTCTCTCTCTCTCTCTCTTTCTCTCTCTCTCTCTCTCTCTCTCTCTCTCTATATATATATATATAGAGAGAGAGAGAGAGAGAGAGAGAGAGACTCTCTATATATATATATAGAGAGAGAGAGAGAGAGAGACAGCAGTTACATAATGTTTGCTGTAACTGCTCTATTAACAGTTATTATCAGTCACTTTAGTACATTTATTGAATCATCCTTAAGATTTGCACACCAGTACCTAAGTGCATTTCGTACAAACAGCAGAACACAATAGATTAGCCTACCATCAAACTCCTGTAACTTGCTCAAAATCCTTAGTACAATATCAAAGAACATATCCTTGTGTCATTGTTCACAAACAAGAATGTCAAAATGCTTAGTTTCAGATGTAAACTATGGCTACGATTTTGATGACAATGATTGAAAATACAAAATACTGCACTGTATCTGAATGACATATAAATTTAAACAGCACACATATACGCATTACTCTAGAGGAGACTGGACAGGATTCACATATGCACTTTTACTGTTGGTCTGACAAAAGATTACAGTACAGTGGCACTGTGATATAAAAAACAAGACTATCACACATATACTGTATGTACGTGTCTCTATCAAGTATATTTACTGTATAATGTATAATGCAAGTAGACTTCTGTAATAGCCTATAGCATTACAGTAAGTCTACAGTTTATGGTGAACAGTACAGTGCAGTAGAGTGAACACTGTCTGATTACACACCTGTTCTGTCTACAAACGCTTGAATGATTGAAGACACACGGTTGTTCTCCCAACATTCGGCTGCACCCTTCATCCAGCCTCGGCCATAAGGTCATGAATGAGAACATGATCTACAATAATGGCACTTATTTCTTCTGAAACACACAATCTTAGCCTGTTCCTCTGTTTTACCTCCTTACCCTTCCACCACACATCCTTGCTCCTCTTCTTCTTCTCGGCTGTTCACCCTGTTGTTCTTCCTCTCTCAGAGTGTGTAACGTGTTGTGCTCTGTATGCATCCCAGATGAAGCTTCATGAGATGCACTCTGAGCTATTATAGAGAACTGGTTGATCATTGATTGATCTAATGCTTTACATTCCCCTTCATTAGTGAAATTCAGAACTCACCTCTGCAATTCAACAATTCAGGACAAAAAAAGTCTAATAGAATTGTATAGAAAATATGTTTGACAGTTTATGACAACTAGTTCAACCAATTCTGCATTTAATGACTTATGGAACTAATGCCTATATGTTTTGTGGGGTAAGACTATTCAACAGAGAACCAGTATAATACATTTTTATAAACATGACATAAGCAATTAATAATGTAAGAAACAGCATACATTTGCACATAATCAACTGCATGAATGTACTGCAATTTGTTCAAAAGAATGAGAAATTGCTTTTATGAGGTGCACAAGTAGATAATGTGGAGATTGAACAAGTAAGAATTTTAGTTGTGATCTGAGAAATGCACCAAAGCAACTGAGAAAAACTGTAATATAATTAATATAATAATATAGTATCATTAGAATTGTTGCTGTAACTGCTCTCCTTTATATAATATAATATAAAGAGAATGTTTGCAGTAACTGATCTCCTCTATATAATATAATAATATAATATAATATAATACAATATAAAGAGAATGTTTGCTGTAGCTGATCTCCTCTATATAATATAATATAATATACGTTAATATAAAGAGAATGTTTGCAGTAATTGCTCTCCTCTATATAATATAATATAATATAATATAATATAATATAATATAATATAATATAATATAATATAATATAATATAATATGAGAATGTTTGCAGTAACTGCTCTCCTCTATATAATATAATATAATATAATATAATATAATATAATATAATATAATATAATATAATATAATATAATATAATATAATATAATATAATATGAGAATGTTTGCAGTAACTGCTCTCCTCTATATAATATAATATAATATAATATAATATAATATAATATAATATAATATAATATAATATAATATAATATGAGAATGTTTGCAGTAACTGCTCTCCTCTATATAATATAATATAATATAATATAATATAATATAATATGAGAATGTTTGCAGTAACTGCTCTCCTCTATATAATATAATATAATATAATATAAAGAGAATGTTTGCAGTAACTGATCTCCTCTATATAATACAATATAATATAATATAATATAATATAAAGAGAATGTTTGCAGTAACTGCTCTCCTCTATATAATATAATATAATATAATATAATATAATATAATATAATATAATATAATATAATATAATATAATATAATATAATGTAAAGAGAATGTTTGCTGTAACTGCTCTCCTCTATATAATACAATAAATATAATATAATATAATATAATATAATATAATATAATATAATATAATATAATATAATATAAAGAGAATGTTTGCAGTAACTGCTCTCCTCTATATAATATAATATAATATAAAGAGAATGTTTGCTGTAACTGATCTCCTCTATATAATATAATATAATATAATATAATATAATATAATATAATATAATATAATATAATATAATATAATATAATATAATATAATATAATAAGAATGTTTGCTGTAAGTGAATGTGTTGCTGTGGTAACGGACTCCAGCTCGGTGGGTGGGGGAGGGGCGGCGGCCGCTCAGGGAAATCGCTCATAATATGACAGGGAACGGCAGAGCGCAAAGTAGGAGAAAACACTTAAAACAAATAAAATCACTCATAAAAGCAAGCGATTTTTGCATGTTTTCACATCTTTTTGTGGCTTGTGTATTTTTATTGAACAAACTCAGATGAATAAATCATCACACATATTGACAGATTTAAACAATTGTCCCTCGATCCGCTTTTGGAAGGAAATATGTACTTTTTAAATTCACATGACGTAATGTGCCTGTCCCTTCCCCGCTTCAAACTCGTTCCTATATGATTAACAAACTCCTATGTAAGTTACTGTACGTGCTGTAACGTATAGTCTCTGTATAGGGTGCGGGGCAGCAGCGCGATCTTCACACACACACAGAGCAGACTCTGATGCGAGCGCAAAACTGCGAGGATTAAAGTTTAGAAACATGCTCATATAAATCGCGAGAGCTCCAGCTCAGGGCAAATTAGTCTATTTTTATTTAAATACTAATTATTGGGAATTTATCTATAATTTTCTGTCAATTCATTCATTAATCATGATTTTTTTTGCCTCCGCCATGTTTGTTGATGACGTATTGGCGTCTGATTGGTCAGATCATGAATTCCCGCTCTCGTAGTAGCTTCCTGCGCTCTGATTGGTCAGAATCCCCGAAGTGTGTATCTTTTCCGGAAGTGCAGTACTCCTAGAGGGCGCTGTGTTATACACACTTTAGTGGGGGGGCATACACACTTCAGGTACACAAATCACTTAAAAGTGATTTTTTGGGACAAGTGAGATTTTAAGCCTGGACACCATTTTAGAGCATGCTGAATGCCACTGTATAGTCAAACAAATGAGGACATACAAAATGTCCTCAATTTTTTGGGTGGTCCTCAGTTTACCGGTGTGTATTCTGGTGAATGTACCCAAAAGTGATATAAGTAAACGCACATATTAAAATGGAAGTATATTACATTAAATATGATGAGATATGAGATGACCTTTTACTATTTATTCACTGTTTGTTGATAAATCATGCTAAAAATGACCAGTTTTTAAGTTCCTGAATATTGCTGAATATATAAACACAGAATTTCAGCACTGGATGTTGTAGACCGTGTTATTATCTTGCAACATGAAAAATAAAAACATGTGTGTGTGTGTGTGTTTCCGATACCTGCTTTGCAGAGATTGACATCTGAATTACATGCAATAAGCTCTAAACCACAGCCTGCCAATACTGATTGAGGCTCGGCATGTCAGCACAGCATCTAGGTCTGGTACAGTGAGTATCAGTATGCTAAAGATTAATCTTTAAGACACACACACTTGGTCCTCAGTGGGTTCAGTTTTCAACCCCATGGAATTTCACCATCGCAGACACTCTTACACGTTTCACCATTAGTGTCACAATGGGGAGTCCTCTCTGACTCCAATGAGCTGTGATATGCTCAATACAAACACAGTCATGTGAGATTTCTGAACCTAAACTGTGGCACAAAATCAGATTTAATCACTGCTTTTTTCCATAATTGCATTGCATAGTCCATCCGAGCATGTCAGAGAAGCACAATTGCTTGTTTGAAGGTTTATGTTTATATGCATGTTCAATATGTGCCTGTCATTGTTTGTTGGTGATGTGCATTTATGCAGCTTTCTGTGTTGACCACTGTTGATGCAGCAGAGCTTCAGGGTAGTTTAGCACCATGAATCAGTGTTGGGTAGACGCACACTGTGAAAAATGTCTCATCAATTCATTTCACAGCTTCCTGTAAAAATCATGACATCACAACTCATTATTTTTAGCCCCGCGTTCCATTCACACAGTAAATCTCTTTTTGGGGAAAAAAGATACTTTCTTAAAATCTCTCCTATTTTTAGATTATATGCCCTAAAAGATTCCCTCTCCAGTGAGAACAGCTTCTTGCAGCTTATTCTGATGTAACAGGTTTTCACAGCTTCACAACATCCTTTTATATTACCCACAATCCCATTTGTGTGTGTGTTTTTGTGTGTTAAATCCCAAAACAAGCATCTCTAGAGACAGCTGGTGCAATTAGCAGAGGTGACCGTGTCATTGTCCTTCATATAAAGGTAATTGTGAGGATCTGTTCAATAAAAGGCCACTTTTTTATGGACCGAGAGGGCCCTGCAAATCAAAAGCCTGGCTGTTATTGACAGCTTGTCCATTTTTGGCACTTGATGTGGGAGCCACAGAGGAACGTATAAGGGACAGTGAAATTCTCTTTTGTCAGCACATTGATCAGTACATCTCTAGCTCTCTCTAGCCCTCACTTAATGTAATTCAGAGAACAAAAATACATTATTTCTAAGGAAAAATAAATATATCTTTGTTTAAACAAAAAAAATGTCTGACTGAGCCCTTCACAATGTGAGGTGACAAAATGAAGATTAAAAACTTTCACTCTGGCAACAAAGGAATATTTATCACTTATTATTATTTAGAGCCTTTGCCCTGTGGGTCTCTGTCACATATCAAATACTTTATTATGTTCAAACAATAACAGTCTATCACGGGCTAGACCATCTCAGTGATCCTGTTTGCTTTTGTGATGAACGTGTTGATGAAATCGGCAGAACCAGACTGCAGAGTACCCATGTCTAAGTCTGGGAGCTGCCAACCACCAATTTTGCCTAGAGAGGCTGATGGGATGGGTGAGAATGTTGTTAAAGCCAGCCAAATCAAGATCCTTGGTGTTGTAGAAAGGTAGAGTAGTGAATGCGTTCGGTTCTCGATCTCAGGAGTACCAATCCCTACACTCTCAGAGAAGCCTATGAAAAGTCTGGGAAAGGTCTTTGACAGTAGCCTTAAGGATACAGCATCCAATAAGAACACCTGTGAGGAGCTAGAGGGGTGGCTGAAAGAAGTCGATAAGTCGGGCCTTCCGAGAAAATTCAAGGCATGGATCTACCAGCATGGGATTTTACCAAGGTTCCTATGGCCATTGGCTGATCTCCACCATTTCAGATCTGGAGAGGAGAATTAGTAGCTATTTGAGGAGATAGCTAGGTTTGCAGAGGAACTTAAGCAGCATCGCTTTCTACGGAAATACCTGCAAACTGAGGCTCCCCATTAAATCTATTGAGGAGGAGTTCAAGGTCCTGCATGCAAGGGAGGTGTTGCAGCTCTGAGAGTCAAGTGACCCAAAAGACTCCAGGGCAGAGGTAGCAGTTAAGACCGGCAGGAAGTGGGGAGCAGAGGTGGCAGTGGAACAGGCAGAGTCGCGGCTACACCATGGAGTCTTGGTAGGAGTAGTGGCCAGATGAGGGTTGGGTTGGGAACCTTTGCAACCCACCGTTATTACAAGGCTCGGGGAAAGGAGCTTAGACGTCTAATCCAGACTGAGGTGAGAGCAGTTGTTGGGGAGAAGTCGTCCAGCAGAGCAGAGGGAATGAGACAGCAAGGTGCCTGGACTAGATGGGAGCATGCTGTGAAGAAAAAGATCTCATGCACTGACCTGTGGCAGTCAGAGCCATACCGCATTAAGTTCCTAGTCCAGGTGGTCTATGATGTCCTTCCCAGCCCATCCAAACTAACACCACAGAGCCTGGCTGACACATCAGCCTGCTCCCTTTGCCAGAGAAAGGGGACATTGGAGCGTATCCTCAGCTGCTGCCCAAAGGCAGTACCACTGGCAACATGACCAAGTGTTGAAGACCATTGCAGAGAGCATCAGTAGTGCCATCATCAGCTCCCAGAGGTCAAAACCCTCAAGGCAAACCATCAACTTCATCAGAGATGAAGAGAAACTAAGGACAACATCTAAATCAATATCAGGGCTTCTCAATACAGTGCAGGACTGGCAGCTGACAGTGGACTTTGGTAGGCAACTCAGATTCCCTCAGCAAGTCGTCAAGACCACCCTCAGGCCAGACATTGTTCTGGTGTCAGAGGCAATAAAGGATTGTCATAATGGAGCTTACAGTGCTATGAGGAGATCATGTGGATGAGTGCTGCTGAGGCACAAGCTGAGGCTTGATAAACCTTTAATATTTTAAACTAAATAAAATAATAGTTTTGCTCTTGTGGCATTCATTAGGCTACCTAAGATATAAGTGAGAAAAATGTTGCTTATAAATATATTTATAATTCATTCACATTAAAACAAGTAATAAAAACTCGTTGAGTGTTTTAGCGCAATTTTCTGACCTCATGGGATCACAACACTAAGAGATAGTAAATCTTTTCCTGGATTTTTTTTTGTGCGTTCCCGAGATTAGACCTTCCTTAACATAATGCCGAAAACCCGAAGTCTCTAGGTGGTCTGGTTGAGGAGTAGATAGAAGTGCAAGATTGGTGCGCACAGACAGAACAGAAATCATGAGTTAACAATCGCAATTTTGTCCGGTGGAAAATTGCGCTAAAAATTGCAATAAATAGGGCTTATGTAGGGATGATGATGATTAATAGCTGACTATTTTACCTAAAATGTGTGTGCGGCATGTGTTTGTTACCTGTAAATTAGTTGTGACTCATTTGTGATATATGAATGGCAGCTGATGTAGATTGTTCCACTTATAAGCAGCTGCGTACACTATTCAAAAGGTTACAAAAGAGCGTTTTCACAGTGATGACATAGAAGAACAAATTTTTGTTCCCTAAAGAACCTTTCAGTGAACAGTTTTTAAAATAAAGCAATAAGCCCTGTGAAGCTGTGATTTACAGTGAATTTAGAACAGCTAAAGGGCATTGTTCAAATCAAACTCCCTTAGCTGTTCTAAATTCAATGTAAAACACGGCTTCAAGGGGCTTATTGCTTTTATAAAACGGTTACTCCATAAAAATATTCATTTTAATATTTATTTTATTTGCAAAATAAACACCAGCAACAAAAAATATAACATTATAACACATTTATTCCTCCGCCAAACAATGTAGTTCCAAATAGGCTGTCAAGCAACACATGCAGCAACCGGTAGCAGCAAAGAATCACAAACGGCAGTTGCGCAGTAATACTAATGTAATGCGGTCACTGGTGGATGTTTGTTGTGTAATTTACAACGGCTTCGAACGCGGCTCAACCAATCAGAATCAAGGACCGGAACTATCTATTTTACAATAGCCATTTATTTCTTAGCGTGAAGAACATTTTCATAATCTGAAGAATCTTTTTCCACAATAGAATCTTTTATGCAATGGAATGGTTCTATGGATGTTAACGTTCTTCGTGGAATCATTAATGCCATTAAACAACCTTTATTTTTTACTGTATGTAGGCAGTGAGGTGGGACTACTATCTTTAAGTACAGAGCTAATGTTCACTGTTCAAGACTGAATGAAGTTGAGTTGTTTGACTTCAGCACATCAAGTGGTTTCAGGGTGTCTGTCCAAAAGTCTCTCTCTGTCTTTGTCCTTTTTTGTACCGATCAGAAATGTGAGAATTGTTCACCTTCACTCTTTCTGCAGAAACGAAAACGTACACTTGACACTTTCTATTGCCCATGCCTCCAGAAATCTCAAAATCTCATCTACTCTTTTACAGGGCACTATCTTTCTGAACACCTGGCAGAACGATTTGCTCTCTTCCCCAGCCTGTGAATCTCTGCTTGTTTTCTGAATCTCTTGCCTGTTGAACTGCAGATCAGCATTCACCACAGACCACAGCTGAGATTGAAAACAAGAGTTTCAAACCTGTATGTGGAAGGTTATGCTTTATGCTAAGTTTTTTGGAGAATTCACCGAAGATACATTAAATTAGTAAAAATAACAGTTAAAATGTTTAAAATGTAATAAAAGATTATTTATAGTTCAAACTAAGCGTTTATTCATCAAATAATGCCCTACTTGCGGTCTTTATGCCTCTAGTAGTCAGATTATTTAGCTGTTCAGGTTTCATCTCATGCTTTCTGTTGCACTTCACATAGTTGTGATTTGACTTGTAGGATGTTTCTCACAGACCGATCAAACTGTTCTCAGAAAAGCTCAAGACCTCAAAGATTCACCTATCTGTAATACTCATCCAAATCGTTTACAGTCCAAGCTTTGTTCTTTTGCCCATTCTACACTTTTCGTCTTATTTGCCAGTGTCAGATGTAGATTTTCTTTGAAACTCTGACTAAAAGGCCCACATCCCCGAGTCTTCTCTTCACTGTTGCACTGTTGTCTTTGAATATGAATTTACAAGGAACAATAACTTTTCTTTTAAAAACAAGCATGTCTTAATTATAACAAACTTTTGAACAATAGTGTATAGAAGTGTTTATTGCTGTCAGTGGCAGACTGAATTTAAACAGTATTGGAGTAAAGTACTGTACCACAATGATTTGTTGTAGGCCCCTGTTGCGTTCTGTCTGTCCATGCCCTGAGGACATGCTGAGTTCAACACTGGTTCTGCAGTGCTATTGTGCTCATCTTATGGAGTTTGTGACAACACACTGAACTATGCAGTTCTTTTTAGGAGTACAATGCACATGCACACACGCTAAAATGTTAATGGAGGGCCCCAGGCAGGATAGTATGTCTGTGTAAAACATGCGTCAAACTGATGACGTAGAGTGCGTGTGTATAACACTGTGCGTGCGTCACCACAGCATGCATGACAAGAGGCTACAGTAGCTAAAGCTTCTCTGAGTCATAACTACAGCCAGATATGCAGCTTTATAAAAACAATCACATCTCTATATCATCTCTGCTTGCGGCATAAGGCATAAAAAGCCCTCAAACGTCATCCGCTTTTGCCTTGGGGTGTCTTATGAAGAGTCTTGTAGTCTCTTCTACAAAGAGTCAGAGCGTTACAAGAGACTATTTTCTGATTTTCTGATCATTGTCACTGCACAGGAAGTCAAGCAATGTGTTTTTTTTATTTATTTATTTTTTTATAAAAAGCCCAACATTTATTAAACAATGAAAATGAATGACAATGAAAAACGCTGTGGCGTTTAAACGATGCTCAATTCGTGCTAAGGGTCCCAAACTGTGACAATAATCATTGATACAAGGCAGGATGGATCCATGCTTCCATGTTGTTTACGCCAAATTCTGACCCTACCATCTGAATGTCGCAGCAGAATTCGAGACTCACCTTTCTTCCCCATTGAGATGCTGAGTTTGAACTTCAGCAGATTGTCTTGACCATGTCTGCATACCTAAATGCATTAAGTTGCTGCCATGTGATTGACTGATTAGATATGTGTTAACAAGCAGTTATACAGGTGTACCTAATAAATTGGCCAGTGAGTGTATTAGAAAATACGGTTCTGATTTTGGTCAAGTTTTAGGCTTTAAGTGCATTTGGTGTAGTTTGAGAAGCTTCTGTGCTTCCCCACCATTGAAAAGCACCAGCCGCCATGTACCCTCTTATCAAACAAAGATTTACCATTTCCATTAAAAACATATGTTCTTCATTGTCTTTTTGAATGAGGCAGTAAAATCCAGAGTCATTCCCCTGACTGACAGCTGTAAAGCTGACATATCATTAGTCAGAACAGCTGCCTGGTCTGATCCAGGCACCAATCCCCAAACTCTTTTGTTCAGCATAATCTCACTGCTGTTTGATTAAGCTGTCGGAGGCACACAGAGGTTGCTTGCGCTTTAAGACGAAGCTGGGAGACAAATGTTAAGATGGAGAAACATCTGTTGGTTGTGGTCGAGGGCTGCGAGGAGAGTCTTTGCTGACGGTGATGCGTAAATTCCCAGCTGCTTGCACGACTCCCTTTTGCCACCTGTGCAGTTTTAATGCATAATTTACTGCTAAAGTGTCTGTCCCCTTCTGAGTTACAGGTCCAATTTGTATGCTGCTTAAGTTGCTTTTGAAAATGAGCCATGTTTAGGCCCACTGGCTCAGAATCGGCGGCCCACCTTGCTAAGTGTTGGGATGCATTAACAAAGCTCACTAAAAATGCTCTTATTCACTGTCTGCAACTTGTGCATATAAACAAGCGAAACTTGTTTACTTGAATCGTTGCAATTTCATAATATTGGATGCATTCAATTTAAAATGCTAATTAACTCATCAGAATAACACCAAATGAAAATTCAGTTCAGATGTCTTCAATGATGTTAATCAAAACAAACATGTATTCTTTGGACATGTGGGAATGGTCATTGCTTGCTAGACACATTTAATGGATCTATTGAGTAAGAAGATCATGTTGGGCTGTGGCATTAATCATTAGGGTTTAATTGCTTTGTCAATATTGCTGTCCAAATGAGACACTTTTAGGCTTTAGGCCTGTCTATCATTGCCACCACTGCATCACTCAGTAATCCAACACGGTTTCCTTCAATCTGAAAACATGTGCCTGTACTTAGAAGTTAAAGAGGCCTTTTTCAATGTCTTGATTTTGTTTTGGGGGTGTACTTGAATAGTAGCCTGGCAAGCCAGACCTACATCAAGATGTTAGGTCTGGCAACTCACCATAGACACGGCTCAATCCGAGGGGCGGGATAAACGGCTGTCTTTCAAATTCACTCTGCACGCAATAGGACAGCGCTTCAACCAACCAGAGCGTTTTCCCAACAGCAGAGCTAACGTTAGTTGATAGATTCAACTTTTGAATCTGTCCGGCAAAACTACGAACACATCTTCCTTTTTTAAGAATGACTTAAGTGCCGTTCTTTGCTCTTTTCTCAAAGAAAAACTTAACTCCAAGTCCTCCAGAGTCGCGGCCAAAGCCGATTCGAAAGACTGTTCTCCAGCAGCATCAGCCATTCTTTGTTTTCAAGTAGCAGGGAACCGTCGCAACTCTGTCGTCATTATGTTAAGCCCGCCCCGCCTACTCTATACACGATGTGATTGGCCTGACCCAATTTAGGCTCTGAAAGTCAACAGAGAGTCAAGTCAAGTCAAGTTCATTTATATAGCGCCTTTCACAATACAGATTGTATCAAAGCAGCATGAACTAACTTTTCTGCATCAGAAACTGATAGCATGTTACGTAGCTTAGCAATGTTTCTAAGGTGGAAAAAGGCTGTTCTTGTAACATATGAAATATGGTTTTCAAAAGACAGGTTGCAGTCTAATATAACACCCAGGTCTTTTACTGTAGAGGATAAAGTAACAGGACATCCTTCTATGTTAAAGTTGTAGTGTGAGAGGTTTTGTAGGCGGTTTTTTGAACCGATGATTAGTACCTCTGTCTTGTCTGGATTTAATAAAAGAAAATTACGCGTCATCCAATCTTTTATATCTTTAACACACTCTGTCAATTTGGATAATTTAGCGTTTTCATCCGGCCGTGATGAAATATAGATTTGAGTGTCATCAGCATAACAATGGAAACTAATTCCATGTTTCCTTATAATATTTCCAAGTGGCAGCATATATATTGAGAATAGCAGAGGGCCTAACACAGATCCCTGCGGCACTCCATAGTTTACTGGAGTTATGATCGATTTTTCTCCATTTAAATAGACAAAATGGTAGCGGTCTGATAAGTATGATCTGAACAAGCTTAATGCTTGTACTTGAACACCAGTATAATTTTGTAGTCGATCTAAGAGTATTGTGTGATCTATAGTATCGAACGCAGCACTAAGATCAAGTAAAACTAGTATTGAGATACAGCCTTGGTCAGAAGCTAATAGTAAATCATTTGTGATTTTAACGAGCGCAGTTTCAGTGCTATGATGCAGTCTGAATCCTGACTGAAACTTTTCATAGATGTCATTTTCTTGCAAGAAAGAGCCCAGTTGGGCGGATACAACTTTTTCTAGTATTTTAGACATAAAAGGAAGATTTGAAATGGGTCTATAATTTGCTAGATTATGTGGGTCTAATTGTGGTTTCTTAATGAGAGGTTTTATAACTGCCAGTTTAAATGTTCTTGGAACATGACCTAAAGATAAAGATGAGTTAATAATATTGAGGAGAGGCTCTTCCACTATAGGTAACACTTCTTTCAGTAGTTTAGTTGGTATAGGATCTAATAAACATGTTGTTGTTTTAGATGAGGTGATAAGTTTATTTAACTCTTTTTGTTCTATAGTTGTAAAGCACTGTTATTGTTCTTGCGGGGTGATAATTGAGGCTGAATTATAAGGCGCGATTGAGGATTGAATGTTTACAATTGTGGTTCTGATGTTTTCTATTTTCTCAGTGAAGAACTTCATGAAATCATTACTACTAAACTGTAACGGAATATTTTATTCAGGTGACATCTGTTTATTTGTTAGTCTAGCCACAGTGTTAAATAGAGTTGGTGTTAAATAGAGTTGCTAGACTACCCTGGCTGCAAAATAAATTTTGCTGCCGCTAGGGTGCGTCTAGATTTCTAGGCTACTTGAATAGGCTTTCATGCTTGAAAGTTCAAAAACCTTCAGCCACTCTTTCCGAAAGCGGCATGTACTCTGATTGGACAGCTGGACCAGTGGGTTGTGATTGGTCAACCGCTTTGAGCGGTGTTTCGGAAATATCACGCCACTTATCATAACCGCAAGTTTCAACACACTACTAACGCAACTCATCCAGCCCCCCCAACACACACACACACACACACACACACACACACACTTACTTTGTTTGCACATTTCTTGGGCGGGAATTATTTAATTGAAGACTATTGTGGCGAGTATGTTCCCTGCTGAAAAATCAAAACTACAATCAAGACATTTCAGGGGATTCAGAAGCAGTGCTTACTGATTTAGAGAATAACTCCCATTGGAGTGGACTTTGTGCTTTGTGACCTGGAGTCCTTTTTTCTTCTCAAACAGCAACATTACACACTAACGAAAGTAAAAAATGCAAAAAATAATAATACTCTTTAAATTACACTAAAACATTTAGTGCTTTTACAATGTCATGGGCCACAACAACAATGATGTGCTAGTTGACCTTTAGTCAGTGTTTAGAAGTATGTAATGTGGTGACCTTAGAGCAAACAATGGTAAAGTGTCTAGCTCAAAGGCACATTGAGGGTTGAGAATGTTTGATGATATCAGCTCACTATGGCTAGTTATTGAATCAATGACCCCCTGAGTACTGACCCACTTCTAGATCTGAAGTTGTGTAGCATTGCAGTGTTCTATCAAGAACAAAAAGAGCTGTGTAAGATCAAATGAGCGCCAGGGTGGACAGCGGTTACTGCAAGTTCTGGATTCAATCGATTACATTTTGACTGGACAGACTGAGCTATTCCTACACACACAAGTGCGCCCGCTGTTCGTCTCGTATTATCACCAATGCTGCGTTTGATTAAAAAAATTAATATTAAAAAATTAATACTGTGAAATATTTCTATAATTTAAAATAACTGTTTTCAGTTTTAATATTTTTAAATTTATTCCAGTGATGGCAAAGCTGAATTTTCAGCATGATGCTTAATATTTTTGTGAAAACTGTGGTACTATATCCAGTATTCTTTGATTAATAGAAAGTTTATAATAACAGTATTTATTTTAATCAGATTTTTTTTATATATATATATTATAAATGTCATTACTGTCACTTTTGATCCATTTAATGCATCTATACTGAATAAAAGCATTTATTTTTCTTTTGTGAGTATATAAGTCAACTGCCAATATTGTCTCTGAAATGAAAGATCTCATTATTAATTTCCAGTTTATTACATTCTGAGTAAAATCAATGTCACAGAGAGTTCTGCTGTTCATATTTTTTAGCGTGGCTGTCATCGGCCGTAGATGGATTTTTACTCTATTTTGAGGGCAAGAATGAATAATTGCTATTTTCCAAAACATCAGGGGCAAGATTAACAGACCTTCTTTTGGCGTTTTAAAACTAGGCTACTGTCAGGATTGACTAAAGAAACGCAGTGAAAAATGTTATTTTTGCGGCTGACCTTATTGCATATGCATTTGTTGGAGTTTCCCTTTCAGATGCAAAATTTATGAGAAGAGAATATTTAAATTAATCATGCAAGGTGATTTACTAAGGTTTGCGCTAGTCAATTTACTGGTATTTGGGCTGGACAGTCTGTGATACTTGATGCACAGACCTTTGGAAGAATTCTGTCCTGCACTGGTATCTTTGTGTCAGTGTTTATCTGTGTAATGAAAACTGACATAGATACAGATGTGCGTGGCCCTCTTGCTGTCCATGCTGTAAATATGTCTGAATATAACAGTGGAGATCGACAGATCACAAACACAATTACCATAAATATAACAGCTGTGTCAGTCCAGTCTGCATTTGTCTTTGTTTTGACACACAATCCAGCTGGCAGCATTCGCAACCTGGCCTTAGTAAATATAACCAGTCAATAAATGTTTTATCTTACGCCATGATTTGACATCTCATCTTTACTCATATTCTTGCCCAGGAATATGTATATATGTGTGTGTGTGTGTGTGTGTGTATATATATAGCAGTAAACCATATATATATAAATTATTCACACTGTTGTTGTTTTGGGGCTTTGTAGACTGTGATTACACAGTGGGTCGGCCTAGAAGAACAGAATGTTTACAAAGCAGACAGTTATTCTTAAATTCTCTCTCTAAGGACCTGAAGCCTCCAAGGCTCTGAAAGCCCTAAATATTTACTTTTGATTTTAACTCTGCAAGTAAACATTTTGCTGTACAAGCCAACTATAGATACTCTGGCTCCGAGATAAGTGACAGAAATGAGAAACAAAACAGGCCAAGAAACAACAGGAAAATTGTTCAGCTCATGCCCTATTTTTGTCCATGTTATAATTTTGTATGATTATACATTTTTTGCTAGTGCCTTTGAAGGTTGTACATCATGTTTTTAGCATATGAGTATGTAACACCATTCTGTCTCTTTAAGAAGATCAAATTGGGGAATAGTTGTCACACAGAAAAAGTGATTTGATTTGTGATTAGGTTATATGTCCCTCATTACAGGACTCAAGGACTCTGACTCATAAACATGTACATATATGTATACAAACTGCTAGCAGTAAAACAAAAATATCAAACAATTGAGTTGGTTAACAAACACTGTAACATAAAAACAGCCCAACGTATTATTGTCACGGAATACAGACTCAGGAGAATGGTGAGTACAATGATGAAACAGATTATTAACTAATAGGGTGAAATAAGATGGCAAATGTAGCAAATCACAACAACCAGAGTGGAAGAGGAATGAAACAGTCAAAACAGGTAATTTGCACCATACACACACCTTGATGATCGCTGAAGAAGACGATAATAATGTCTCTTATCTATTATGAACCGATGATCATGGAGGAGATGGGAATCCAGGGATAGGAACACAGAACACAACCCCTGTGTGTGGTACTGGCTTTTATGGAGAGTCACATTGACTGGTGATCCTGACAGTACTCCCCCTTCTGGAAGGCGTGACCTCACACCAGACAGAATCCAGCTAAGCTGAGAGGGTGGGTGTCCTGAAGCTGCGACAGGTGACAGACAGGTGAATAGGGTGGTGCTGGCAGGTCAGGAAACTTCCAGGGCGGTGCTGGCAGTGCAGGGAGCCAAGGGAGGCACCGGTGGCTCAGGAGACCAGGGAGTTACCGGCCTTCGGGGCCTTGCCACGGAAGCCAACTGTGTGAAATGAGATGGCAAATGTAGCAAATCACAACAACCGTTGTGGATGAGGAATGAAACAGTCCAAAAAGGTAAGTTGCACCACACACACCTTGATGAACACTGAAGAATATGATAATATTGTCTTTACTGTCCTTACTGAATAAAAGTATTAATTTCTTTAAAAAAAGATCCTAAAATTTCTAACAGTAGTGTATATTTTATCTTGAGGAATAGCCATGGATTTTGTTTTTTGTTTTTTTTTGGCCAATACTTTAAACTATGTGCATATACAGTGCAGATACTTATTTGAAAATTACCCCAATAAATATTTACTGCGGTAAAAATTTCCACTATTAAAAAAAATTGCATTGTTTGTGTGAAGTAGAGTTTCAGATATGCAGATGCTCCAAACATCAGAGAAGCTCACAGTGATGTTTATGTACTTGTATAGTGTTGAGGTGTATTGCTGTTTTGGACCTGCACTTCTTTGCAGGGGTTTGTTTATAGCCAAATGATGATTTAGTTTAGTTTTTAGGCATTTTGTGATTGTTCAGTGTGGACAGCAAAGCACTTTGAATTCAATTTAGAGAAAACTATAAAAAAGTAAGTAGCGGTTGGAGTCATGGGGTACAATGTGTCAAATTCCTGAGATGAGAGTGAGGGAGGAAAAAAGCGATTAGCTTCCTTCATCTTCATTCTCCACCAATAGGAGGAGAGAAACTCGATGACCTAGTCACCCGTGTAATGAGGTCCTTTACCCAAATTAATAGCCCTCTGTGAAAGGGTGTTTGTCTGGAAAGGTTTAAGGAGTCTGTTACGCTTACTAAGGCTGTATTTACTTGAAAAAAGAGAACTATTTCAAAACTAAAAGTAACTATTTTATGTTTTGAAATATTTTAAAATGTAATTTATTCCTGTGATGACAACGTGGAATTATTATTAGTAGTATTAGTAGTGTCCCGGCTGTTTGGGTTTTGGTTTCTGTTAATGTTTATGTCTTGTAATTCCCTGTTCTCCTCATGTGATCCTGTCATGTGATCCTGTCATGTGATCTTGTCATGTGGTTCCTTTGGTTTATTGTTTTGGTTGCTTTCATGTGTGTATTGTTTAGTCATTAGGCCATGTGTGTATATATAGTTTTCATGGTCTCTATAGCTTTGTTTGTGTCAACCTGCTGTTGTTGAGTCTCAAGTCATAATTATGAGACTCCAACTTGTAAAAAGCGTTCATGTCCTCGAAGAACTCGTAAATACAGCTTATTGATTGGAAATTTGCTGAGAGATCTTACTTTTACCATGTGATCGCTGCAGATTTATTTGGCCATTGGTAGTGTTGCCATAAAAACGCATAATTCCCAAGTCATGTGTTTTCATCTTGAAATTACGGTAATCACGACATGGCGTGAACGCAGCATAAACTGGACTTGGTTCAATCAACTTGCCTACCGTGGATTTTGCGACTATAGTAGTAGTATTAACAATATTGTTATGTTGTTGTTATTATTATTAGGACAAAGTGTTAATATTATCAATACTTTATTATTATATATATATTTAAATTAATATTTGAATCCCCCCCCCCCCCCCCTTGTTGATCACTATGTTTTTCAGTTGTATAGAAAAGAACAGCATGTCATTTTTATAATCTGGCGTTTTAATAATTCTCTGAAAGTTGCATTTGAAATTATCTTCAGTTGGCACATGCATACATTATAATATATTGCACTCAGTAGCACACTTACTTTCACTGTATACAAATATTGATCATTCATAACCTCCAGTTGACTACTGTCACACCCCTGATAACTGGAAAATAATGTTGAGTAGAATAATGTATTTTACTGATTGGTTGATGCTCCAATAAAACCAGTTTATATTTCCATTTATAAGGGTCACTAACATTTTAATGTGCAACAAACATTTTAATGGAGGGTAATTTAAAATCTGAAGTGAATCAGGCAATTCACTTCTATGAGAATATTGATGTATTTCATATGCCTGCAGCGCTAATCTATAGAATAGTAAAATGTCAACAAACTGGGCTTTGCTCATTGACATTTTGACATTGGCACTTTGTTAAATGTGATGCAAGTAATAGAGGGGAGCCGAGCTTAACAAGGGTTGGTTATATACATTCTAATGAAGGTGCTATGGCATGAACTCAGATGGGTGAAGTGCTCACTTTCCTTTGAAATAGCCGAGCTACTTTCTTCATTCTTTTTCAGAGAGGATATCTAATGAAACTTCATTCTCTGTAATGGAAAGTCTGAAATGAAATCTTTAAAATAAATAATGTTATATCAACCTTGGAAAGAACATTTAAGGGGGAATTTTCTAAGAATGAAATGCAACTGTGAATAATGTGATTTATTTGTTATTTGTGTTGTAACTTATAAGACCATTTATTCCAACAATGTTATGCATTTATATGCAGCAAAGTAACACTGAGAGTGATGGATTATTGAATTGGTCATTTTAAGGTGAGAAATTAAGCTCTAAGAACCACTAAGAAAGAACTAATACTACAGAGAGTGGCTAAATGCCATGAGCAGTATGACATTCATTAGTCCACTGTGGCCATTACTGTTCAAAGTTCAGCAAAATGTCACTCGATTTGCTTTTTAAGGAAGGATGAGATGAGTTACTGAAGAACAAACACAGCTGCTCACCTGTTCATCTGCACACATGCTTTCCCTCCCTGTGTTGACAAGGCTGTCAATTCCTTTTGAACTCCTGAGGACATAAAATTGACTTTCAATCTTGTTTTGTCTTAATATGATAATTAATTAATTTGCATTCATATCAAACTAATCAAGCTTGTGTGCCTGCAAGCATAACAATCCTATAAAAAGTTGTAGTGTCAGGAGCATAACCCCAGGCAGAGGAAGAGCAGCAGATGCTGCTGGCTGTAACACTTTTGTTGTGTGTGTGTGTGTGTGTGTGTGTGTGTGTGTGTGTGTGTGTGTGTGTGTGTGTGTGTGTGTGTGTGTGTGTGTGTGTGTGTGTGTGTGTGTGTGTGTGTGTGTGTGTGTGTGCGTGTGCGCGTGCGTGCGTGCGTGTGTGTGTGTATTGTGCAGTTCCAAATTTAATAATAATACGTCCGTCCGTCCGTCCTCCCTCCTCTATGATTTTAGGGTACTGTTCTACTGTTCTTTCTTTTTATGTCTTTAGTTATGTCTGTCTATTTGTGGTTCTACCACTCTGTTAGTGATTCTATCTATGATTATACCTACAGTATATTTCTATCTTTGGTTCTACCATTATTTCTATAATTATCTCTATGGATCCATCTATGTTTATATCTATTTTTTTTTTTTTTATATTGTGCTGTTGTTCTATCTATGGTTCTAGCATTCTCTTTATGGTTCTTTATCTATCATTCCATAATGTTTATATTTATTGTGTTCAATCAATGGCTCTATCATTATGTCTATGGTTCTATTTTTCTGTTGTCCAATCTGGATCTATTGATCTATCTGGTTTTCTATCTGTTGTTTTTATCTAGGGTTCTGTACATCTAGCAGTCCATCTAATGTCAATTTTCTTAATATTGTACTCTATATGCATTGTTATAAGTATGTTTCTGTCTATTGGTTGTTTTATATCTATGGTTCTATCTGTCATTCTGTATGGTCATGTTATTTAGAATTATGTCTATACTAGACTAGTTTTATTTGGGGACATGCAAAGGGGGGTGGTGCGGTGGCTACAGCTACTGCCCCATGGCCCATATTGGCTGAGGTGCCCCTCTCAGCCAGACCGCCCCCAATCTCTATTGTTTTATCTAACCATCGTTCTGTGTTTCTATCTATCATATATTCTAGTTTAAGCAAGTGTCATGGGATCAAACTTTTTCCTGCTCTTTAATTAATTAGATTTAATTACACTGAGTGTAATTTTTGGAATGAGTGCGGTTGATATGATTTGGAAATGAATTCTTGGGGCACGTGAGTACTGTGTATTTAATAGACTCCCTCCAAGGAGACCGAGCCATAATCTCTTCGGCAGAAACTGTCACAGAAAAGGAAAGACAACAGAGCCTTCAGCTAAAACCTTAATTCCTGACTGTGCCTGGATATGATGTCTGCCTACACTCAAAGCTATTGAAACAGATACAAATCCAGCAGGAATTTGGGGAGGGAGTCTCTCTCTTTGTTTCTCTCATTGTCTTAGTCACGGTTTAGTTGAGATTTGAAAGTGTCATTTTCGTTTGTCTCTCACGGTTCGGTTGCTGTGGGCAGGTGGCACTATAGCATATGCATTATTGTTCGGTAATGAATTAGGCACTTTCGACCAGCTACTATTTCCTCTGTCCCTCCAAACAGCTGCCTCTAAATGGCTTTGATCTACTAGCTTGCATCCCCTAGTTTACTAAAACCTAAATAAGGTCCTGCTGGAACGGACTATCTGCCAATTTGAAACTATCATTGACTGTTTCTCTTTGTCTCTCTTAGGCTCTAAGTCTTTTTCACAGTTTGTTGCCATTAATTCTCCCTCTTTCCCTCTCTCACAGTCACACACACAAAGTAAGGGCAAGAAAAAATCAGCTCTCTCGTCTCATTTGTGCTGTATTGCTGTTTTCGGATTTCAGGCAAAGTCTGTCTTGAAGGCTTGACAGCTCTTTGTTTTGAATGCTTAGTATGCAGGAGTTATCCTGACACTGTGAAGCACAGTTCTGGGAGACGCAAACCAGCACCACAACCACATGACTGTGTAGTTTCATCTTTTCAAAGTGCTGCAGGGGAAGGGGTATGTGTGGCATACAGCTGCAGGCGTATCCAGGTGTCAGCTGTATAGTTATCGGTCAATATGATGATATTCATACAGGTGTAATTAAAATAAGCCGTCTAAACTCATCTAAAGCTACTCATGAGAATGATCTTTGTGCATCGAGCAAACAGCACTTTTTGTCCAGTATCATATCTCATCCCTTTCCCCAGCTACAGTATCTTCCTCTGAGCTGACTATGATTTCATGTTTGAGGATTTTTCAGTGCACCGCTGTTACAATTCTAGGAT
This sequence comes from Abramis brama, assembly GCF_963993115.1. NCBI lineage: Eukaryota > Metazoa > Chordata > Actinopteri > Cypriniformes > Leuciscidae > Abramis > Abramis brama. Next base: position 29,314,641 of record NC_139971.1, read on the forward strand.
GGCATGATGCGAAGAAGTCAGTCTCGGTGCCCTCATAAATGATTAAGCCTCCTCTTTTCCCTAAAAAGACTAGAGGAGGTTAAACACAAACCGCATACAAACATGACTTGAGCTATTTGAAGCAATTGCATCTGGGTGGATGATTTATAACGTTAGGCTAATGTTATATTATATTCCACAGCTGCCGTTTTAGAAACAAAAATGCATTTTGAGCTTAATTAAATTGTGTGTATATATATATATATATATATATATATATAGTGGGGAGAACAAGTATTTGATACACTGCTGATTTTGCAGGTTTTCCTACCTACAAAGCATGTAGAGGTCTGTAATTTTTATCATAGGTACACTTCAACTGTGAGAGATGGAATCTAAAACAAAAATCCAGAAAATCACATTGTATGATTTTTAAATAATTAATTTGCATTTTATTGCATGACATAAGTATTTGATCACCTACCAACCAGTAAGAATTCCGGCTCTCGCAGACCTGTTAGTTTTTCTTTAAGAAGCCCTCCTGTTCTCCACTCATTACCTGTATTAACTGCACCTGTTTGAACTCGTTACCTGTATAAAAGACACCTGTCCACACACTCAATCAAATAGACTCCAACCTCTCCACAATGGCCAAGACCAGAGAGCTGTGTAAGGACATCAGGGATAAAATGTGCAAGGCTACACAAGGCTGGGATGGGCTACAGGACAATAGGCAAGCAGCTTGGTGAGAAGGCAACAACTGCTGGTGCAATTATTAGAAAATGGAAGAAGTTTACGATGACGGTCAATCTCCCTCGGTCTGGGGCACCATGCAAGATCTCACCTCATGGGGCATCAATGATCATGAGGAAGGTGAGGGATCAGCCCAGAACTACATGACAGGACCTGGTCAATGACCTGAAGAGAGCTGGGACCACAGTCTCAAAGAAAACCATTAGTAACACACTACGCCGTCATGGATTAAAATCCTGCAGTGCACGCAAGGTCCCCCTGCTCAAGCCAGCGCATATCCAGGCCTGTCTGAAGTTTGCCAATGACCATCTGGATGATCCAGAGGAGGAATGGGAGAAGGTAATGTGGTCTGATGAGACAAAAATAGAGTTTTTTGGTCTAAACTCCACTCGCCGTGTTTGGAGGAAGAAGATAGATGAGTACAACCCCAAGAACACCATCCCAACCGTGAAGCATGAAGGTGGAAACATCATTCTTTGGGGATGCTTTTCTGCAAAGGGGACAGGATGACTGCACCGTATTAAAGGGAGGATGGATGGGGCCATGTATCGCGAGATCTTGGCCAACAACCTCCTTCCCTCAGTAAGAGCATTGAAGATGGGTCGTGGCTGGGTCTTCCAGCATGACAACAACCCGAAACACACAGCCAGGGCAACTAAGGAGTGGCTCCGTAAGAAGCATCTCTCCGGACCTGAACCCAATAGAAAATCTTTGGAGGAAGCTGAAAGTCTGTATTGCCCAGCGACAGCCCCGAAACCTGAAGGATCTGGAGAAGGTCTGTATTGAGGAGTGGGCCAAAATCCCTGCTGCAGTGTGTGCAAACCTGGTCAAGAACTACAGGAAACGTATGATCTGTAATTGCAAACAAAGGTTTCTGTACCAAATATTAAGTTCTGCTTTTCTGATGTATCAAATACTTATGTCATGCAATAAAATGCTAATTAATTACTTAAAAATCATACAATGTGATTTTCTGGATTTTTGTTTTAGATTCCGTCACTCACAGTTGAAGTGTACCTATGATAAAAATTACAGACTTCTACATGCTTTGTAAGTGGGAAAACCTGCAAAATCGGCAGTGTATCAAATACCTGTTTTCCCCACTGTATATATACTGTATATATGTATATTAATATGCATTAACAATAAAACAATAAAATGCATTAACTATTTTCTGCATGTGCATCTCTGTCACGCGTCTGTATAAGATCAGCTCTTTCTTGTCATTTCTGATCACTAAGTTTTGCATCATTCTTATTCAGCTTTTGCCTTCATTGTAAAGGGTTGTTAAATTTTTATTTTCTAATATGTGTTCATGCATGCATAATAAAAGAATTAGCTTAATGCTGTTTAATACAGTATTAGATCAAGTATAGCATGGCACACCATATGTGAACATTCACACCCTAACTACCCGCCTGCAGGTTTATCTGCATTGTTAAATGTAATGTGCATTAACATGATTACAATTTGTGAGTGTCTCTACGGTTCACATGGAGCCAGCCTTGAAACTGTGGGTCTAAACTTCATAAATTAAGGCCGAGTATTCAGACTGTGTAATGATATATTGTGTTATAATGCAGCACTTTAGATCTACATTTGTCTTTCTCTCATCTCACTCTATTCTAAGAGGAAATTGCCACACAGCCCTGAATGCTCTCTAGAGGAGAATGACTGACTTCAGAATATAGATTGATGGTAGAAATAAAAAAGAGAAGGTTATTGGTCTAAGGATAACAGAGGTGTAGATGCTTCAGAATGTGTCAGGTGCACTGCTGTATCTTTTTCAGAAAGAAATAGCACTTGTTGAAAATGTAAGCTTTTGAATTATAGAATGCAGAGAGCTTGGTGGATGTTATACTGTGCATGTGGATTATTTGGTCTATAGCTAAATATGTATTTCATGTTAGAGGCTGACAGAGAAGGTTGGTAAAGAAAAAAAAAACTCTATGGAACACAGATGCTAAAGTAACTTTTACTTCTTACACGCATGCGCGTACTGTACATTGAATGCATTCAGGATGTTGGGGCTGTGGCCTTAAAAACATTTATACATTTAAGTTCAATTTATACTTTTTGCCCTCCGAAAGTGTAGATGTGCCCTAGTTTTGAACAATATCAGCATAAAGATGTATCATGTAATGTTAAAGTAACAGTAAAGTAACTTCAGTAAAGCACATTCAATTGAAGACCAGTAATAATGATTTATCTCAGCTTTGATGCCTGATTCCTGAATTATGTATGATCCACTTTTCTTTTCCAAATGTTACTGGGTCAGCACACCTGTATAGCTTGACTCAGGGGTGTCCAATCCTGTTCTTGGAGATCTACACCTGCAGAGTTCAAATCCAACCCTGATCCAACTGTAATTTTAAAGTGATTCTGAAGATCTTAATTTGGGGGTGTTTGCGAAACAAACTTCTGTATTCTGTAAAGCAGGTTGCATCACTTCCGCATCAGGTCAGCTCTTTTTGTATGTGCCTCGTTAATTATAGAGCCGTTTCACTCAAGATACCTTCAAAGGAATGAGCGACACTGTAAAAAAGTACAATCAACTTAAATTAAATTACATTAAACTGGCTTTAAAAATTAGTTGAATCTTGTATAACTTTTGAACAAAAAAGTTCAACATTTGTATGTGTTACAGCAATGTAAAAACATATGTTGTCACAACTTATTGATCATATAATTTTGGTCACGTCTTGTTTTGGTTTTGTTTCATGTCTTTGTCATGTGATTCCCTGTTAGTCACGTGATCCTTCCATGTGTTCCCTTGTCTTATGTGTCATGTTGTCATTGGTTGATTGTCTTATGTTCACAGATGTCCCTTGTCTAGTCATTAGTCTTGTGTGTATTTAAGCCATCATGTGGTTTTGTCAAGTATTGTTTCCTGTATCCACTGTTAGTAAGTCCATGTCAATGTTTTAGTCCATGTTTATGTTCACGGTTAAGTTTTGAATTTTCATGCCACTCCTTGCTTTTGTTTTGTGTTTGATCATGTTTTGATTTGTAAATAAACTGTACTTCAAACTTCTCTTTGGTTCTCTTCAAACTTGCCTCCAGTGGACTTCATATCGTTACAGTTTTTTTACAGTGAAAAATAAACATAACCGATGGCCATCACATATGCATATTGATATCTAAAAGTTTTTTATTTTATTTTTCTCACTAACATTTAGATATTTAAATCGAGTAAAACACCATCGATAAAAAGAACTAGCTAGGTTAGCTACCTCTAAAGACATATACTGTAATTGTTTAAAAGTTGCAATAGAAAACATAATTATGAACAGGAAGCCACACATGCATTAATCATTGCACAACTCTTATTAGTGAAAACCAAAAGCTACCATTAGCTGGCACAGAGCTGATAACGCAGAGACACTTGCAAAACAATAAACTTAGAAAAGCAAAATAATTTTTTTTAAATACATTTGAATGTTTCATAAATTATTTTTGGAAGTGTTCTTCTTTTATATCTTATTAGAAGAGAAGACATGTTTTGAAGTTTTGAATTCAAAAGAATATCTGCAAATGCACACTCCATGTTCATTAGCAGCAAGTCATATTATATTGCGCAGCACTGCTCATTTTCATACATTTTTCATGCATTTGCCCTAACAACACCCTTTAATAAGTTCTTCCTTGTCTTGTCTTGTTTGAGACACATTTTAATCTGCATTTTTACTCCGTTTTGCTCTCACTTGTCTGCAAACGCAAGCTAGGTCATTTTCATAAATTTTCAACATGTTGTTGTGCCTACTTACACATGTTTGGACTGCTAGTCTCCTGGTGTTGAGGGCAATTTAGGATGACAGGCAGCGAATGTAGACCTTGAAATCTAGTCGGAATAAGACACAGATGTCTGGTTCCATTTTAAATTTTAATGTGCGCAAAGGGTCTTCATAAGAGCAAAAGTCCTCCTGGCCCCATATGGTTCATATCTCCACTGCTCAAGCAGAAGGGGGATTTGTATAAGGACTTATAAATATAGAAAGGTCTCCTTCACACTTTCTCTTTGAAGCCGGGCCGGTGTTTAGGAAAAGAAAGGCAAAACAGATTTCGCTTTATGAATGTTTAATGAGCCAACGGCTTCGCTGGGAGCTGTAGTTGTAGCATGCACAATAAGGAGCGTTCCATGAAACCCCAACGTGCTCCAAAGGGCGAGACCAGCTTAGACACACACTGCTGTGGCAGTCACAAGCCTTCCTTTCGCAACCCTCCCCTCCATCCATACTTACGCTACGAAAGAGCAAGAGCAGCCTTGTTCGGAGTGAGAGTAAGAGAGGGATCAGCTAAAACGTGAAACAGATCGACAGTAAAACCGTATGAGAGAGAGATAGAGAGAGAGAGAGAGAGAGAGAGAGAGAGAGAGAGAGTCAGGCGACTCATTTATTCTAGAGATGGAGGCTGAAGGACCCAGGGCATATCAGAATATGCGGCGCCGCCACTTTTAATTTGGAAATATAAACAACTGTCTTGGTGAGCGCTTTACCTTTGACCCTCATTTAGCATAACCTAGAACCTGCCATAGGAGCTTATAACAACAGACAGCACCACTAAGCCTGGCTGTCTCCAGGAAATAAGGACGTCATTGTTTGCTCAACTTTTACTTTCAGTTGATCAACAAAAGTAATTGTTCATATTATTATTATTAGGGGTTCAAGCATGAAATGCTGAAACCCTATTGTAATTGTAAGGATTCGTAAAACGCATCGTGCAGGCCAAACCGTAAGGCCTAGAGATGTGAAACCTGGCCAGATAGTAGGCCTCAATTTGGGGACAAGCTATCAGAGTATGACCCCGATTGGCCCATAGGTGACGCTACAGCGACCAAAAGTACAAAATCGCTCTTATAACTCTTAGGCCGTTTGACCTTACACCACTGTGATCCCTGGCTCAAGCCGGACATGGCTATCTCCAAATTCGATTTAGGCAGGGAAAATTTTCTGCTATGTCGCATTTTGTCCAAAACCTACTTTTGCGAACTAGTCCCTGGTTTTTCGCCCGATCGGAACCAGACCAGTCTAGGACAATTCTCTGGACTATCTAGATCAATAATTATCGAAAAAAAGTTTAACTTTTGGATCTGGCTGGCTGTAACAGGGTCATTTAGAAAAGGGGCGTGGCAAAATACACTAATAAGCCTATAAATCCCAAATGAAAACTCAGAACTTCACCAAAATTGACGAGCATATCAAGTACTTTTTAGCAAAATACACTAAAAAGCCTATAAATCCCAAATGAAAACTCAGAACTTCACCAAAATTGATGAGCATATGTGTCATAACATGGTGAAGAAGCATGCAGATCGGACCAAAGGTGGCGCTATAAATGGCAAAAAGCTTCCATTCTTATTAGGGGTTCAAGCATGAAATGATGGTAGGCCTCAATTTGGGGACAACCTATCAGAGTATGACCCCGATTGGCCCATAGGTGGCACTACAGCAACCAAAAGTACAAGACTCAAGTTCCTTACACCACTGTGATCCCTGGCTCAAGCCGGACAAATTCGATTTAGGCAGGGGAAATTTTCTGCTATGTCGCATTTTGTACAAAACCTACTTTTGCGAACTAGTCCCTGGTTTTTCGCCCGATCGGATCCAAACTAGTGCAGAATTGTTCTATGGAGTCTGAAGATCAATAATTATCGAAAAAAAAGTTGAAATTTCGATTCACGGTCGCTAGAGGGTGCAAAATTAATGTTGTGGGAGGAGCCTATTTTACTAAAATGGCTATAACTCAAGAAGTAATTTAGTAAACTTCACCAAACTTGGTCCACATGTGTAGGAGGTCAATCTGAGGTCACAGTAAAAAAAATGCATCGATTGGCCACATGGTGGCCCCTAGAGGTCTGTAAGAATTTTGAAAGAAATCGGCCACTAGTTGGCGCTAACGAGTTTTAAGGCTCTGTAATCACGTGGTGTAACAAATTTCATCACAAAATGCATATCATTTGATAGATCTCCTCATGTTGAACAACTTTGCCTCAAGAACCACTGCTGTCAATCAAACCGTTCATTAAATAATCACGAATATATTAAAAACCTACTTTTGCAAACTAGTCCTAGGTTTTTTGCCCGATCGGAACCAGACCAGTCTAGGACAATTCTCTGGACTCTCTAGATCAATAATTATCAAAAAAAGTTGAACTTTTGCATTTGGATGTCTGTAATAGGGTCATTTATAAAATGGGCGTGGCAAAATACACTTAAAAGCCTATAAATCCTAAATGAAAACTCAGAACTTCACAAAAATTGGTGAGCATATGTAAAATAACATCATTAACAAGCATGCACAATTTTATGGAGATCAGACAATAGGTGGCGCTATAACTGTTAAACAGCTTTAAAACCATGTATTTCCTACACTGTAAAAAAAAAACGGTGAAATTTACGGTAAAAAAACGTCAGCTTGGTTGCCAGTATTTTACCGTAAAAAATATGGTAGCAACCTTACTTTAAAAAAAAAAAAAAAAAAAAAAAAAACCCTTCAGCAGGATTTAAATGTGTGGTAAAAAAAAACATCAGCTGTGGTTCCCAGTACTTTACCATAAAAAATACAGTAGGGACCTTTTAGTTTTCACGGGACAACCGTTATATTACATAAACCGATAAATGTTATCATTAAATTTCACTAAAGTATTAAAGTCTGCTTTATATCTTTGTAATATACTGATAACCATCATAATAACACAAGTGGTAAAAAAGAAAAGCACACGATGATTTAAGTATACCATTAGTTTTCCACAAACTGAGGCACATGTTTATATTTAGAAGGTGCACAGTGTCATACACACAAATACAAAACACCATCATGGTGACACACACATGACTCCAAATAATGCCATAAACATTCATTAAACAATATATGATGTAATATAAACCCCAAATGTATAAAACTGATAACAAAAAACCAAGAAGAAACATAATTATTTAAATGAAATAGCATCAAATGTGAAGTGTCACACAGGGAATTCTGGGAATGTCCATTTAGAGAAACAACAGGAACAGAAAAAAGAGACGAGCAGAAACACAATAACTACAACTGACTTCAGCCACAGCCTTAGATGAAATCAACTGAAGATAAAAAAACATTAAATCTGTGAAGATCTCAGCAGAGGAGGATTAAACAACTCCACAAACAGCATTACCAGCTTCACTTATTACTAACCAGACTGACTTTATTTCTGTCAGACGTCTACAGTTCTGTTTGAGAATTAACAGAGGTTTAGATGTTGATGATTTATTGTTTCATTTGAAGTCACCATGATGGAGATCAATGACTGCTTTAGTTGGGCTCTTGACCCTTGACTTTCTGACATTAGTTTTTCTCTGCCTGCTGTAACTCTGTGTTTATAAGACATGTTGCTTATGGCTAGGAAATCAGAGAGAAAATGAATCATGTGATGTTGGTTGTGTATCAGTGATGGCAATCACCATGTTTGATTCACTGAGCTCTTATAGAGTCTTATCTTTGATTATATGTGTTATTAATTTTACATTATTGATTGTAGTAGCCCTATGATTCTACAGCATGTGATCCATCATTGCTGTGATAATCAGAAGAATTTTTAAAAATTGTGCACAATAAAGGTTTGAACTACTGTATCTTTCAGACACACACAGACATCAAGAGTCAGCGTATGAATCTCAACAATGGTGATGATAAAAGTGCAGTGCACTTGATGGAGCCTCCAAACAAAACGCATCAGTATCTCCCAGCATGCATTGCAGCAGGAATACATTATGCTGAATTGCCTTAGTATTTTCTTTTATTATTATATCTGCTTTTATTTTTTATGTTGTTTTTGTTGCAGCTTTTTAGTAGCTTGTTTTGTGATGTTCAGAGTTTTATCTGATTATTGTGTTGATTGTCACCGTTGTTGAGATTCATACGCTGAATCTTGATGTCTGTGTTGGTTTAAATCGAGCAGTAGTTCAAAACCTTTTTTCTACACCATGTATTTTTAAAGTTCTTCAGATTATCTGTTGCTTGCTGCTGGCTTACAGAGATATTATACTCAATAATATGAAATATTTATTTTTAATATTATAATTAATATTATCACTTTGCTCATAAAGTGAGAGATAAGACTCTTTATGAGATCAGTGAATCAGGCCACAATATGACGATTATGTCATAATTAACCTGCCATCATCACCTGGTCACATTTTCTCTCTGATTTTCATGCCATAACGTTTGTGTTATTGTTTGTGTAACGGTTACCACACAGTTAAGACAGTCAGAGTAAATCTAAAGTTAAAAAGTCAAGGGTCAAGAGCCCAACTAAAGCAAACACTCATTTCCATAATGGTAACTTCAAACTTTATTATTTTCAATAAAACATCAACGTCTGAACCTCTGGTAATTCTCAATAATTAGATTACAGGAAACCACAGCTGGCAGGTTTTTATTTTTTATTTTTTATATAAAAGTTCAGTTCAATGTTCAATGCCATAAAACCTAAAATATTGCTACCGTATTTTTTACGGTAAAGCACTTGCAAGCTGCTAGTTTTTTACCGTAAACTTTAGTTCAGTGCCGTAAAAGCAAAAAAATTATACCGTATTTTTTACGGTAAAGTACTGGCAACCACAGCTGCCAGTTTTTTCCGTAATATTTAGATCACTGCCGTAAAACCTAAAATATTACTACCATATTTTTTACGGTAAAGTACTGGCAACCAGCTGCCAGTTTTTCACCGTAATTTTTAGTTCGATGATGTAAAACTTTGTAAAATTAGTAAACATTTGCTACCGTATTTTTTACGGTAAGGTACGGTAAATGCAATGGTAAGTTTTTTTTTTACAGTGTACTTCCAAAATCCGTACATTTAACAGTATATTAATGTAAAATTACATGAAATGTCCCGTGAGAGCTATTACAGTTTTTCACTGTATATAGTAAGGGTACATACCGTTAAGGAATTAACATTTTTTTTCCGTTGCTTTTTTACAGTTTTTTACTGTTAAAATTACAAACATTTTTTACAGTGTATGGTACATTGCCTGTATTGGCTGTAAATGGTCTTTTCCATCTATTATGTCAGCGGTTACATGCTTGCTAAATAAAACTTAATAGCTTTTGATGCTTTTGTGCTTTAAGGCCTTAAAGGCCTTAATTGCTTGAACCCCGATAAATGCTGCTTGCAGCTTTAATTATTATTATTATTATTATTAACATTATTTCCCCATATAAAATCATTCTAGAATGGTTTAATAGAATTGGTCTAATTCTTTCTAAATAGAGCTATTCAAACTATCCAGTGAAATTCCTGTAATTTTTTCATCCTGCAGAAAAGCAAAATATTTAATACCACTAATAATAGTTGGATCACATTTGACTTTTGACTTATATACTGTGTATATTGTATTTGTTTTGCAATATACAAAAAAAGAGTCCTGCTTCTAATTATCATTTTTACAGAATGTATTGAAATATGATGTTCTTTTATAATGTGACCTTAATAGAATATAGTTACCTTTAGTATCCCGTTGTATAACACAATTCCAAACATTCTGTCACTCCCCAAGCCTGGTTAACACCTTAATTAGGGAGCAGACAGCCCCAGTAACAGTGCTACTTTGCATCTCTAATGATTTCAGTTCCTCTAGGTATGGTGACCTAGATGATGTTATTACATAAAGGCTGGATCTCTCACTGAACAACTAATGCATCTAAACAGGTTGAGCACACTTCTTAACTTCATGTTTAAACAAAATGTGACACCAACGCGTCATATCACTTGAAGCACCAATCAAGCATCTGGCATTGCATATACATTTATATGTGCAGTCATATGCACACTTTGATAAATCAGGATGGCAGTCTGCAGGATACGGTCAAAGAGACTTGTTTAACTGAGTGCGTGTGATGTAGTATTACTCAGTCACAATTACGGTTCATAAGCGATTACCTCATCCACCCTCAGCCTCAGGATTGATTTGAATTGACTGGGAATGTGAATGCAATGTTGTTCTTGGTATGATGACCAACATTATGTATGACTTCTATCATGGTGCAAGTGTCCTGTTGTTGTTTATAGAGTTTATTTTGTGGATTTTCTGCTTCTCTTTTTTTTTAATTGTGCTCCTGAAGAATAATGACAAACAAAACAGAAAGTTTAAGTTGTTATTCACTGATAGTCTTCCACTCCAGTAAACTTTTGCGACTATAGGTTGCATTTACAGGTTTGCAATCAGATATAAGTCCTATTATATAAATGTCCTCTCACATAATTAGCTAATAACTAATTTGATTACTGCCAATTGTATAATTCCCACTGGATTGCATAACAGTTCTGTCTGTGTGCCGGGGAAATGCTAACAAATGCTTTGAAATAAGTACTTGAACTTTTGCTCTGAGATGAAGGGGAACTTAGTTTGCACTTGACAGTTTGTTGGCTTTTGCACATTCCAATGCTGCTTGAAAAGTATTACTCTGATTCGTGATCTGAAAGTTTGGCCTCCTGGCTCACTAGCTAGAGAGCCCATCTTTCATTCCAACTGTTGTGAGATCAAATCTTGCTGTGTTAGCATCCTGTAGGTGTGGATTTTTGCTTGCCAGGACAACACCAACTCAAACTCCTCCACAGAAAAGCAGCAGCAAACTAATATATGGTAAACAAACACTTAAGATGAACTTTATTTCCATAATCTGTGCAAGGAAATTTTTTGGCAATGTCCGCGAAGTTTGAGACTGTGCAGTGGTTATGCAAATGATCCCCACAAAATGATGCCTCTGTGTTTTATTTTTATTTTTTTACATGACGGGGTGCCTGTTCATTTGATTCTCACATATGGCAAATTGTTTTTTTACAGCACTTCCTCTGATGCTCAGTGGAACAGAGATTAGCGTACACCACACGCCTTGGTATAAAAGTGTCGTTCAGTTCTCCTACACAGCAGTGCATGACCATCTGCTTATTATAGCATGCTTTGGACCATCTTTTGCTTATTATATATATATATATATATATATATATATATATATATATATATATATTTTTTTTTTTTTTTACAGTTTCCTTGTTACGTTTTACATGTAGTTGCTATATTAATAATTATAAATTGCAACTAACCCTATCTATCTATCTATCTATCTATCTATCTATCTATCTATCTATCTATCTATCTATCTATTTTCAGATTTAAATGGAAAAAAAATAGTCATATTTTCATTTAATATCAGATCTTTGTATTACTTAGATTGTTGCTTTGCTTTTCTCCTGGCTATAAACTGAACACTTTTATTAATTTATTGTTGGCACTTAAACCAACTTCTAATTGTGGTTGTCTGCTTAAACCACAATTTAACACTACAATAACTATAATCTACATTTTGATGTGTTGTGCTAAATTCTATACATAAACTGTTGCATTGGTTCAGATGTTAGACCTTGCTACTAGTAGCAGGTTGGTTCCGGTAACATGTCAATGCATTAACTGTGTTTATTTGTCAGGGCCAGTGGATCCCACGGCCCTTCCTGCCAGGGTGGGTTCTGGAGGAAAAATAAAAATAATAAACCATGTTGCATTCCCTTTAACGAAAGAAATGAGCTAGACAGAGTTCAACCTGTGGGAGGAAACTCAGTGTTCAAGGCTTTTCTCTTTGATTCTTTAAATTCTTTATTTATTTATGCTTGCAGTCTGACTGTCTCTCAGCAACCACTGCTTATGATGCGACTGCATGGAGCTTCTTTAAATAATATTTATTCAAAGTGACGTATTCAATACAAATCAGCCTGATACTGCAGTATAAAATTGCTACCATGAGGAAGAGGAAAATGAAAAAGAAATCAACCGGAACAAAATCTGCAAATGTTGGGGTCAGGGGGAATATATAGTTTGACATATTAAGAGTTTGATAGAATTGGAGTGTTTTGGGAAATTAGCTTTTTACATCTGGATTCCTATCAATAGAATTGCCATGAAAGTTTTTAATTAAATAGAATAAATTCCCTCCAGACTTTAAGCAAACCATGGCTGCGTTTCCCGAAACCTTCTTAACACTACGTCGTTCTTAAGTTAGTCCTTAATCTGTACCTTATCGTTAATACGTGTTTCCCGAAACGTTCTTAGTTAAGTATACCTTCTGTAAGTCATACGTTCGGAAGGTTGGTCTGGACTGCTCTTAGCTTTACCTTATCACTGTTGCAGGTCTACACGAATATAATTCTGAAGTTTTAATACACCCAGACAGTGTTCAATTAGGCTAATTCAAGTGTTTTCATGCAAAGAATAAAATTGTCATTACACTGATTGTTGTTAGATTTTTAATTATATTATTATGTTTATTATATTAAATTTAATTAAAGAGCGCTTTTAAAGGCCAGTGAAAGCATAGGATACTGTCAGTTAAGTCCTATTCGGACGCTAATTGTTTCTCATGTGTTCGTATTTTAAACATTTACAGGGGTAAGTCGGTGATTTTAGTGCCGTCCAAATCCATAATATCAGTGTTTTTCCTCACCCAACCCGCGTAAAAATCCCTGGCCAAATTAGTACCTACTGTTTTTTGACAAGCAGGTTGTGTGGTAATTAAATTGCCGTCTGAATCCACATCTCTGAGTTTACAAGAAGAGATTCAAAATTCACTGTTTAAATCCTTTTTGATCACTGCCGTGCACCGTACGTAAGATGTACACTTTTATTACTGAAATGCTGTAAAGTATTTACAAGAACAATATTTCATCGCAGCTCCACCTCAGCAAACAAAAATGGTAAAGAGAAGAAAGCACGTAAAAATTTGAAATGGTTATCATGGCAGCAATATATGATACAATTTTAAAATATGTAGGCTAGGCTATTATAGGCTATTATATTAGTTTTTTTATATTATTAATAATTTTTTATAATATCCCATGAGTCCTAATAAAAGCAATTGAAATCAACTATTTCTGAAGTGCTTCTTTTATAAAGAACACCGCTTTCTCACATAACGCAGTGAAGCAGCCCCTGCACGAGAGAATAATTGATTCTCGAGCCATCGATATCAATCAATTCAGCACCATCGCCACGGACAGCACCGGGTAACGTCGCACATAAGAAGGTATATCTTAAGCAGCTTTCTAAGGTATGGTTCGGGGAACACGCCTAGAAATGGTACACCTTTAGTTAATTTATTCCTTAAGAGTCTTCGTAGCGCGCTAAGAGACAACGTTATCGAGAAACGCAGCCCATAATTATATGAAAGTTTTCTTATATCTTTATAACGAACTAACGATGTAAAGTTAAAAACTGAAAATTTTGGCAACCCAGAAAATTACCACCATTTTGATATTGTTGAGGTTAGAATCGGGCTTGGAAAGTGCCAGAAAAAGTGTGACCCTCATAGTCTCATAGACCCTTCTGTCTACTACACCCTTGATTAGGGCTAAAATATGTTGGTTTTCATATATGTTAGTAGTTCAAAAAACTGTAATTGACAGAATACTAATCTTCTCGACACAAACAGAACGCAGATTGGAAACTTCTAATGTAGAAAGAGGGTGATTTACTGTGTCTCAATTCTTTATGGTCCTACAGACAGAAAGAAGCTTTTCCTCTCTCTGGGTTTCTGTAATTTTAGTTTGACTGACATTGAGCAGATGTATCATAGCTGATACACTTGGAAGGGCAAACAGAGTTCTGAAACAGAGCCATCTATACTTGTTGGAGACCATCAGAAGGACATTGTGCTACATTGAAAACAGTAATTTAGTTTTATGAGGCCGCTTAACACCCTCTCTCAGACCCTTAGAATTAAACAATTAAACATTTTTGGCTGCTTTGCCTCAAGACGAGCCTATGTAAATACACTCTTTGAACTACAATGCATATTCACGGATTGCAGATTTGTTCTCTTATCCAATATAGTTTGCATTGCTCCATCCTTGACTAACAGTATTTTTGCGAAGACTCCATTACATTGTGCAATGTTTGGTTAATTTTACTTTCAAAGGTCTTTTTGGACAACACAATTTTTTTTTACTGCACATTTACCTATTTAATTAAACTCCTCAATTTACAAAAAGGTCAGGCGATAACTAGAAATAAAGTGATTTAAAAATTTCTATACTTTAAAACTTTAAAAGTTTTAAGGTGATAGTATGTAGATGGATCGATGGGAGAAAGACAGACAGACAGACAGACCCGTACATGTGCATATATAAGATGACAGCACGCGTCCCCTCATTTAGGTTTATGCTAAGGAGCCAAGACGAGGGCCATTCAGTGGTGGTTCAGGAATGTGGCAGGAGGGACGTAATGTCTCTGTTCCCTCCATCAGGGAACAAGGGTCACATCAGCAACCAAAACAAAACAAAAACAAAGTTTTGTTCACAAAAACAAAACTCGCTGAGATCAAAACACAGTGGCAGGTTGCCACACAAGTGCACACCCACAACTGCTCCTGTGACGGAGGACAGTAGCCACCCAATCTAAGTCAGAGTACTCTGGCTCTGATTTGTAGCCTAAATAGATGCTCTTTTTCTGCTCCTTTATTTCATTTTTACTTCAGTGAGTGTGCGTGCGTGCGTGCGTGCGTGCGTGCGTGCATGCGTGTGTTTGTGTGAAGGAAGGAGAATGAGAGGAAGAGGGACTGAACAATTTGTGTTCATATCTCTCCTCCATCTTCACATCAAGGACACTGCATGCCACTGCTGAAGCTGCCGTCGTCATGGAGACTAGCGCTAGTTGCCTTGGGCACCATAGGGATTGCAGGTGATGAAAGCTGCTTGAGCCACATGAGGTTGAATTGACCTTTGACCCTGGGATGGTTGGATCAGCAATATCAAATCACCTAAGTTTAAATGGTCCACTCAGAGACTATGGTGCAGGTCACACAAAAACATGCTAATAGACAGATAATATGAGGAAAATTAAGCATGTTTTAGTCCATTGTTTTTGCATTTAATTTTTGCTACATTATTTTCATGACAATGAAGCACATTTTATTTACAATTAAACCATTGTTTTCTATGTTTATTTTTTTGTAATTTATTATTAAATGTCATATTTTAAATGTAATATGATAATATATCTATTTTTATAATTGTCAAATTAAATATTATAATATGTAATAAATCAGGGCCTGAATTTTAAAGGGAAAATGATATTCCTCCTTTGAAGGATTCCTCCTTTGTTTTGTTTTTTACAATTCCTAATTCCTAAATATTTGCTCACTCAATGTATTTTTTTTTTCAAAACGGGGTAATTTTTGTGCCATATCTTACACACAGCACAAGGATGCTTG
Organism: Abramis brama; assembly: GCF_963993115.1. Taxonomy (NCBI): domain Eukaryota; kingdom Metazoa; phylum Chordata; class Actinopteri; order Cypriniformes; family Leuciscidae; genus Abramis; species Abramis brama. The sequence goes on from NC_139971.1 coordinate 29,330,610, forward strand.
ATTTCAAATTTTGAATTGAATTTAGAAACAGTCAGTTATCAGTCAGTAAAATAAGAACAAATAAATTACAAGCAGTAGCACAAATAAATGCAATTTAATAAGGATACAAATGAAAGGTAGGTGTAGCAGCAGTTTTCAGGTACAGGATACAGAAATACTACAGAAGTTGAATAAAGTTATCAAATGTAAAAATAAATAAATAATTTAAAAAAACACTGGATATTCTTCACTGTAAATTGAAAATACGACATATCATGTTACCACAAGTTAATATGACATTCCCACGAGTTAATATGCCGTAGCCACGACAAAACAAAGTGAACCAAGCATGTCCTCTTCCAGTCACTACTTGGACCACTGAGCAACAATCCAGTTATTTTTCCAGACACTTTTTGACGTTATCTCTGTTTCAGGATTGGCTTGGTACTAGGAATATGACAGTTGAAGCCCATTTCCTGAAGATGCCTGTACGTGGTGGCTCTTGATGCACTGACTGCAGTTTGAGTCCACTCCTTGTGAAGTTCACCCAAGTTCTTAAATCTTTGCTTTACAGTCAACTCAATGCTGTGGTCATCCCCATCCCTGTTGCTTGTGCACCTTTTCCTATCACACTTTTCCCTTCCAGTCAACTATGAATGTGTTTCGATACAGCACTCTGTGAACAGACAGCCCTTTCAGCGATGACCTTCTGTGGCTTACCCTCCTTGTCGAGTGTGATGATGATCATCATCTTGACAACTGTCAAGACAGCAGTCTTACCCATGATTATTGGTTGCTTGTAATGAACTAGAACTAGAGATATCCAGTGTTTACACTGTATGAATGGTAATTTAATCAAACTCGGAATGAGTATTTTTTTTTTTTTTTTTTTTTTTTTTTAGCTGTAGGCCGTAATTATTGACATAAAAAAGGATTGAAACAGTAGTTTACACGTTATGAGTCTAGAATATATTCGCTTTTCACTTTGTTATATACTGTATATACATTTGCTTGTGCAGTGAATGCTAGTCAGCTACAAATAGAATCTTACATAGAAATTACACATAGAAATTACACATAGAATCACAATACATCCTGTATATATATATATGTAATGTTAGGCAATATTGCAGAGAAAGAAATTTGACTGACTGTCATTCCCTGCACAAGAATATATTTTTGTGGCCTAACTTCAGAAAGCAAAAGTCAGTATAATGTGCGTTTTTCATCCTTATCATTGTGTATTTATTTATTTATTTATGTGTAAATACTCTTTAAAATGGATCTGTCAGTGGGGGGAAGGAGAGCAGGTCTGGAGGGTTTTGCTGTGTGAGGACATTCGGGGAAGGAGGAGTTATTCCTACATGGGCCTCGGTGATAAGACTCTGTGTCTAATATGCGCCTCTGTGTCCAAATCATAAAGGGACTTAGTGAAGGTTTTACAGAGCAATCCTCTATCCCAGCAGCCAGCCTCAACAAACCAGCATAAATAACCCTCCTACCATTCTGGTCAAGACAGGAAGAGGAATTCAGTAAGGGTAGAGATATTGTGTGTGCATGTGGGTGTGTATTTGCAAGTGTGTATTAGTGTTTTTGCGTTGTGGTGGCATAAATAAAGCAGACGGACCACTAGTGCATTGTGATTTACTCACTGTGTACATTAGAGATGGTGTGTGTTCAGTATTGGCTGAATGCTACAAGCTAAGGCCAGTAACTCAAGCCATTTAGAAAATGAAACAAGATACAATCTGCTAAGATTTCATATACTTATACAATAAGCAAAATAGTGGCGACTGGCAAGTAAATACAACTCACGATTTCTTCAGAAAATGTAAAATTGCAGTTAATTTATATACCGTTGCAGGTGTTTTACCAGGCAAATAATATACTAATCGGGTGTTTACTGCAGTGTTTCTCAAACTTTTTTGGTCATGCCCGCCTTTAAACCTTTAAAAAATCCTCTCGCCGGCAGTGGAGCGGTGCATTCACAATAGCAGCTTGTGATACCGTCCACTGAAGAGGTGCTTTTCTATGGAGAGGAACTTCTATGTCTGGCTTGTTCAGATTGTGACAAGTAAACGGTCTGCAAAACAATGATTCAGTAGAATTGGTGTTAGGTGCCACTTTAAAAAGGCAATGTCAGGTGTTAGACACACTAGGTAAGAAGTGTGCTCCACCCTTTGTATTTTTGGTTTCTTAGAGAAGGATTTTAGGGCGTCGAATACGCTGAAGAAATCATTTTATTTTTCACATTTTATTTTATTAAGTTAGAGGTTGTGGGGAATAGGTTATTTTAGTTGGTGCCACTTAAGTTCCTTTTCCCTATAATTATTTGTATATTCTTTTTCCTTTATTTATTTATTTATTTATTTTTTGCTTTCCTATTTACATTGTGCATAGCTCACTCACTGTATCTAGTGGCTTCAGCTTGTAATAAATTATAACGTTCTCAACACTTGCTGTATTCTATTCATGGATCTTTCTGCTTTTCCCAATCTACCAGTAATAGTGTGATATCTGAATGTTGCGTTCCATCTCCTAGACCTTTAAAGATTGTAACATTTAATGGGGGCTCGTCCGGGATAGTATTTATATTTTCCCGTGATATTAATTACTGCTTGTATGGATAGTAGAATGACCATGTTTAGTATTTCCCCTGAAGTGTTTTAGTGCCGCGTAAGGCAGTGACTTTGAATGTGCTGGTTGACCGTATGGTTAGTGTTTGTGATTGACGTAAGTATGGCTGATTTTGATTTAGGAGCTTTTGTTAATGCACCCACGGCTGAGCAGCTTGATAAATGTAGAAAAGATGATTTGTTGCATATCGCTGCTCATTATCAAATTGCGGTTTCGAAGCAGCGGCTTAAAAGAGAGATCAGGTTTACTGTATCACAAAGGTTGGGGGAATTGGGTGTTCTGGTGCTGCCTGCAGTAGTTGGGATACGTTCCCTTGGTTCTGACGGTCGCCCTTTTATTTATGGTGAGGAGGAGCAGGGTGGAATTACTGAGGTGGAGGATTCTGAAGCCAAGGCCGTTCTGCCGCCCTTTGAGCCTTTTTCTCCGGCCTCGTTTGAGTCTGGAGGTGATGCTCGGCTTAAAGTCCGCTTAGCGCGAGTCCAAATGGAGGCGCGCGTACGGGCAGAAGACCGTTGAAATGGAACTTCGACTCGAAGTCCGCAGACTAGAAATCGAGGCCGAGATGCAGATTAAGCTGTGTGAACTTGAGTTGAACGCAGCCAAAGGTACACCTGTTCCAGTTGTGCAACCCTCGCAGACCGCTGATGCTCCGATGGGGGCCGGGTAGATGGGAACCACCTTTGAGGTGAGTAAGCATATCTCTCTTGTGCCGCAGTTTTGAGAAGCAGAAGTCGATTCATATTTTAGTGTGTTTGAGTGCATCGCATCTGCACTCCATTGGGCTAGAGAAGTGTGGCCTCTGCTTTTACAATGCAAATTAACTGGTAAGGCTCAGGATGTTTGTGCTACTTTATCCTTAGAGGATAGTCTGAATTATGATGTAGTGAAAACTGCAATCTTGCATGCATATGAGTTGGTACCAGAAGCCTATAGACAGCGGTTTAGGGGTCACAAAAAAAACATTGTGACAAACATTTGTTGAATTTGCTACGGAGAAGGGCATTTTATTTGACAAGTGGTGCACACCGAGTAAGGTAGTCGATTTAAAAACCCTGCGAGAATTAATTATTTTGGAAGAATTTAAGAACTGTATACCCGAGCGTGTTGTCTTTTATTTAAAGGAGTAGAAAGTGGCATCCTTGTCTCAAGATTCTGTCTTTGCGGATGAATTTGCACTGACACATAAAAATGTATTTACAACTGCCCGTCCTGAAAAAGCTGCGTCTTTTCCAGTGAACCTGATTAATCCGCCACGACCGAAATCAAATAACTTAGTCAAATGAAGACAGAGAATGTTTTTATTGCCACAAGCCTGGCCATGTAATTGCTGATTGTCTCGTGTTGAAACGAAAACAGCAGGGTTCTGCACCTAAGAGTGTTGGATTTGTGAAAATCGTTGATGCTGTCAAAGTTGAGCATGGTGACAAGCCCGATTCTAGTTATGAACCTTGTCTAATGAAAGGGTTAATTTCCGTCACTGGAAAGTCTAAGAAACAGGTAAAAGATAAAATGCCCCGTGATACTGGGGCAATGCAATGCTTTATAGTTGCAGAGGTACTGCCGTTCTCTGAACAGACTTCCTGTGGCAGTAATGTGTTGGTACAGGGCATAGAGATGGGTCTTGTCAATGTTCCGTTACATCAGATACACTTAGAGTCAGAATTGTGTACAGGATTTGTGAAAGTAGGTGTTTGTGGGCATTTGCCTGTGAATGGGGTAGAATTTATCTTTGGCAATGATTTGGCCGGTGGGAAGGTTTTGCCTTTGTTGGAAGTATTTGATAATCCAGTTTTGTTGGATCATCCCGATGAATTGTCAAAGTCTTATCCTGAAACTTTTCCTGTCTGTGTGGTTACGAGGGCTCAGGCTCGTAAAACGGATGCCACTGATGATTTGTCTATATCCTTTATGGCACCTATATTTGTAAAAAAAAAATTTTTTTATCTGATGAGACTAAGTTGAAAAATCGCCTGTTTCAAGTACAAGTGTATAGCTGACACACAAGATAATTATTTCTGCACAAAAGGAGGATATAAGTCTGCGAAAGTGTTTCTCTGCAGTTGTTTTCTCTGAGATGGCACAAGATTTGCACTATTTTTCTTTCAAATATTTTTTCACAAGTATTGTCAACCTTCAATATTTCTCATAGGATTGCAAGCGCTTACCATCCAGAGAGTCAGGGCACTCTCGAGGATTTTCACCAGACTTTGAAGGCAATGCTTAGGAAGTACTGCATGGATACGAGTAAGGATTGGGATGAGGGTGTACCATTGGTATTGTTTGCAATCAGAGAGGCAGTTCAGGAAAGCCATGGATTCAGTCCTGCTGAGTTGGTATTCAGACACACTGTCAGAGGTCCTTTGAAAATGCTTAAAGAAAATCTGTTGTCTTTTGAGTCTAGCCCTAAAGTGAGCGGGTTGGACTATGTTAGTAAATTTCGTGACGGCTGCATAAAGCCTGTTCCATGGCAAGAGATTCATTGGAAAGTGCATAAAAAAATATGAAATGCCAATTTGATCGTAAATCTGTACAGCACTCCTTTAACAAGGGTGATCAGGTGTTGGTTTTGCTGCCTATTGCGGGCTCTGCTTTATCAGCACGATTTTCTGGACCTTTTGAGGTGTTAAGAAAACTGAGTAATACAGACTATGTAATCTGTACTCCCGACAGAAAGAGAAAATCTCGTGTGTGTCGTGAATATGTTAAAGATATATCACAACAGAGAATCTGTCCTGATGAATGTAGAGACCACTGACCCTGAGAAGGATGGAGTAGTGTTACATCATACTCATCAGCAATGTGCTCGACTTGCGAACTCTGAGGTATTAAATAACTTAACATCTCAGTTATCTAATTTGCCCAAACAACAAGTGTTTGATATTATGCAGCTGATTGACGATTTTCCTTCTCTGTTTAATGATGTACCTTCTCGCACCACAGTTCTGCAGCATGATATTAACGTGGGTGATGCTGTTCTGATCAAGCAACATGCGTATCGCGTGAACGCAACGAAGTGAACTGTTATGAGAACTGAGGTTGACTATTTGTTAGAACGTGGACTTGCTAAATTTAGTTGTAGTCCTTGGAGCTCCCCATGCTTGTTAGTGCCGAAGAGTGATGGTACTGCTAGATTTTGTACTGACTATCGAAAAATAAATGTAATGTACATGTACAAATGTACAGGCTGCTTTCCGTTACCACGCATGGAGGACTGTGTTCACAAACTTGGTTCAGCTTGGTATGTCAGTAAATTAGATTAATTAAAGGGGTACTGGCAAGTGCCTCTTATGTGCCATGCTTCCGACATCTCTGCATTTGTAACACCCGATAGTTTTCTACAGTGCTCCATTATGGCTTTCGGCATGCGCAACGCACCGGCCACTTTTCAGCGACTCATTAATGTTGTGTTGTCTGGAGTGCAAAGTGTAATTCTTATTTAGACGATCTGGTGGTTTATTCCACCGATTGGTTAGAACATGTTTCTCTGCTACGGACTGTGTTTGAACGTCTTGATAAAGCCTCACTGACCTTAAATTTGGCCAAGTGTGAATTCGGCCAAGCAACTATCACGTAACTTGGAAAAGAAGTCGGTCAAGGTCAAGTGCGCCCATTAGAAGAGAAAGTAACAGCTATAGCGGAGTTCCCAGCTCCAACCACCCGACGAGAACTTTGTCGATTTTTAGGGATGGCTGGCTATTACCATCTCGATCGTTTTTATGGTCTGACGAATGTCAGTATGCTTTTACTTCAATCAAAGCCCTTCTGTGTAGCGTGCCTGATCATCCTATCTGTTACTTCTCGCGTAAATTCAACAAGCATCAACTGAATTATTCAACAATTGAGAAGGAGGCATTGGCGCTGTTAATGGCCCTCCAAAATTTTGAGGTGTATGTTGGGTCAAGTAACGTTCCAGTCACATGTTCACTGATCATAACCCTCTTTTTTTTTGTCACGGATGTATAATCAGAACCAACGTTTAATGCGTTGGTCTCTGATTGTACAGGGTTATAATCTGATTATCAAATATAAGGGTGTGGAAAACGTGATAGCTGATGCACTCTCTAGAGTTGGCTATAACGCTGCATGAATTTAACTTTTGGACCAAATATATGTTTATATTATTGATATATGTTTATATTATATTTATTCCATATAGTTTGTTCTTAAGGGTTCCATATAGTTTGTTCCTCCCTATTCACTCTCAGGTTCCTGTGATAGGCCGTGTCAGCTGTCAATCATCATCAGGGCGGCTCTTCTGCGTCCAATCCGTCCAATCTGTTGCCCCGCTGTTTTAAAAGACTTCCAGCGCGTCTCGTTTGGCAGCAGTGTGTGTGTGTTCAGTGTCCTGAGTTGTGTACTTTGTATCAGTTTATCAGTTTATCAGTTTAATCGAATCCCATTTGTGTATGTGTAGTCTAACATTAATTTCCTTAGTGTTATTTGTGCTTTACGCCAATGTTCTGAGTTTAATGTTCTTTAGGCCTATGTGGGAAAACCAAACAGGTCAGTAGATCGCGCGATGTACATTATGCACTAGGTAAGAAGTGTGCGCCACCCTTTGTATTTTTTGTTTTCTTAGTTAGAGAAGGATTTTAGGGCGTCGAATACGCTGAAGAATTCGGTTTATTTTTCACATTTTATTTTGTTAGGTTAGAGGTTGTGGGGAATAGTTTAAGGGCATTATTTTGTTATACTTGGTTCTTTTACAGTATTTGGCACCACTTAAGTTCCTTTTCCCTATAATTATTTGTATGTTCTTTTTCCTTTATTTATTTTTGCTTTCCTATTTACATTGTACATAGCTCACTCACTGTATCTAGTGGCTTCGGCTTGTAATAAATTTATAACATTCTCAACATTTGCTGTATTCATGGATCTCTCTGCTTTTCCCAATCTACCAGCAGTAGTGTGATATCTGAATGTTGCGTTCCATCTCCTACACCTTTAAAGATCGTAACAAGCGTCAATCGCTATCCATGCACTTGAAAGTTGTTGCAATGGCTGCTATTTCAGGTGCTATCAATGAAGAAGAATGAAAATAGCAGTGCTTTCTTCTTAAATACCATGGCTTTACAATTCGTTTAACTGAAGATTTTTCACTGACATTGTGTTCAAGCATGCATGGTTGATCAAGTAAAAATATGATTTAGAGAGTTGACAAGGAAGGAGGGAGAGTGTCAAGCACTCATGAATGAAATATCCCAGTGTAGTATGTGTCAGCTTGACCTAAAGAGAAAGTGTACGTCCATTTGAGCAAAAAATGTCTAACAAGCACAACAGAGAAGCTATGATTTGATTCCCACATCTTTCACACAAATGACAAAATCATTTGGGCGTGGAAGTCTTTGAATCAAAGCTACAAAGTGCCAAATTTTAGCACTGGGGCCGTTCACACTGAACACATTTTTCCATTCCACTGCACTGCTTTTCCTTTGTTTTTTATGTAAATACGCTAGATGGACATCTTTAACTGCTGTGCTCGCGTTAAGGCCAATTTACACCACACAGACAAATGCCAACAAACCTGTTTGTTGGGTTTTGTGGGATCAGTGTGTTACCCCGTCTGTGTCTGTTGCCATTGGTCGGGGTTTGTTTTGTCTGTGTGGTGGGAATTGGCCTTTAAAATAAGTTCAAAGTTTAAAAAAATTATCTAACTTGTGCTTTTTTTTCCATTCCACTTACCTGCGTGTTTTTAACAGCAAAAACATGTTGTGTGTGAGTGCCGTAAAAGCAGTTTGGTAGATTGGACGTATTTGCATTTGCAGGCTGAATGATTTTCACCCTAATTCGGCAAGTCTCAGTTTCAATAAAAGCAGAGTCGTGTTAAATGCAAAGAGGAACGGGAGCATGGTTTATATGGTGAACCCTGCAGCATGGTGGCATTTTGTCCTTTTTAGGGGCACCAATTAAGTCGCTCTCCCATTAAATTCAGCCATTATGTAACAATTCATCAGCTTTAATAGTCGGACGTTTAAAGTGTGCCAGCTTTGTCTCACATTCAATGCTATGGCCGTTTGTTTGTGGCCTGTTTTACACCTCCACCAGCAGCATTAAGCTAGATGGCTTGTATCACAGAGGCAGCTTTTGTTTGTGCTGGCCCCCATTACTCCGATTTCACAGTCGCTTATGAATCACACACACTAGGGAAGAGGAAACGGGGTCATGTCTTCTGTAATTACCCCCATTACGGGCGTCCATAGTCTCCAAATACCTCCTTGTGTATGTTGTGTGTGTGGACATGAAAAAATAATACAAAGAGATTCCTTTTACATCCATAAGCGTGAATATTTAAAGATGTGTAGTTTAATGGATGTACTTAAAGCACGCTATCACTATTACTATCGTATATACTAATAAGTATT